>NC_133102.1:27516505-28716505 GCF_022965805.1 Primulina eburnea | reverse complement strand
AGGGGCGCGCATATCCGCGCATATGCGCGAGCTGCCGAGTAAATTGATGCCGAGACCAGTATGAAATTGTTATGATTTTAAGAATGGATTTGATTGAGATTTGATATCAGAATTGTAGGGTTATCGATTATGAGTTGAGATTGATATCTGTTGATTTCTTTTGCTGGGTATATTGAGATTGTACTTGTGGGGACCCGGACTCTAACTCAATTCTATCTGGGATTAAATGGATCTGTGAGAAAATGTGGGTCAAATTTTTCGCTTTTCAACATTAATTCTAATGTATAGAAACAAGCATAATATCTTGAATTATTTTACAAACATACAAACATATCTTGTTCTACTACATCAATCCAACTAGTGTTTGATACAAATACCAAAATACAAGTAGTCCAAGTCTAATAAAAGCCACTAGTCATCTTCTGCGCCCGTAGTCACCACGCTATCTCGAACTCATCTCTGTCGTGACCCAGATCCTGCCCCACCTGTTGTTATGCACACAAACAGACATAACAACAGCCGGAAACTCCGGTGAGAACAAATCCCAGTATAAAACATGTATACATGCTAACATCAAATCATGAATCATGCATGAAAGCAATAATAAAGGGGTTCCATAGTCTATGAAACCAATCCATATTAGTATGCAATACAAATCAAATCATGTCTTGACTCAACTCGACTCTACTCTAGGGATCCCGGGGTGAATAAAACGTCACTGTCTGTTACCTAACCTCCCAATCAGGGTAACTGTACGTCTTACTCCTAGACTTCGGTCGTGTCTGTATTGAATGTCTACAATCGGAGGAAGTCTGCTCCTATGCGTCGATACACCGAACGTCTAGTTTTGACAACTCTGTCAATGACTCTCCTATCTCAATGCTTGAATATAAATCTATAAACACAGCATTATCATATCAGGAGATTTGAATATAATCTATAAACAATTCAAAACATATCAAAAACATAAACAATAAATCTAGTATGTGATTTGGTTGGAAAACTCCAATCAAATCTGATTCGAGTCGTATCTTCCCTATAATCACATGAATTATACCTTTCTTGTCGTCGTAGTCAAGGTCTCGAAGTTGGAATGTCAACTCTGTCAATTCTAATCTGAAATGACAATGTAATGATACTTTCTATCAATATATCAATTAAAGCAACTCCCATCAAGTCTTGTACAGTTCAATAATCAGTTTTGGCATAAATTGACAGCATAACAGTGTATTTCTTCGATACCGATAACTCGATTACATCATAATCAATTCAAATCAATTCATAATCTCATCAAGACATCCATACATGTAAGGCCCGAGATTTGAGTTTGATACTTTTGAATTGAATTATATTAATAATAAGGAACGCAATAACAGACGGGGAGAAACGATGTTGCAAAATTGAATATTTTGAAAAGGTGACACCGCACCCGCGCCAAGAAATATACCGCACCTGCGGTGGAGTTGCAGTAGGGTGGGATATTTTTACAGTAACAAAACAGCACCCGCGGTCTCTGTTCTGGAATTTTGGAACGTAGGCCGTGAGCTTAGCGCACCCGCGGTCTCAAGTATAGCGCACCCGCGGTGCAACGTGCAGAATGGAAAAATGAACCATGTGTCCCTTGCATGCAATTTAAGGTGCTGAGTCTTCATTTTGGCTGGAGATTTCGAGAAAAAGAACCAGCAAAAGCTTAAGAATTTCCCCAAGTTCTTCCTAACTTGAATTGTTGGTTTCATGAGATCCAACCGACCGATTCTTGAACAGAGCATAGATTCTTGATCCTCTTTACAAGAGCTTCGAAAGGATGTAAGTATACTCATATTTCAGTATGTTTTGAAGACTAGATGTTGGAGGAAATTGGATATGATTGAGATTATATGTTCCTGTGATTATAAGCAACGTTTATTCGCAAGCCATTCGAGAAATGGATACATTATGCGATTATTATGAACTTCCAGCATGTTTGAGTTGAACTATACAGATTGCGATCCTTGTAAATTGAGGTTGTTGAGGATTATGATTTATTGTTGTTGAGTATTATTGTTTGAATTGACCGGTATCGAGAAATAACGTCGATAGGTCGTCGAATCGTATCAAGATTGATTATTGATTCGTATACATGTTGAATATGAATTGGGGGTTGATTATTATTATGTGTTCTGGATATACTAAACAGTATATATTTGAAGTCAGATTGACGAATAGACTGTTTATACAATTGTTATGATTTTTGGTGTTGATTTGACTGAGATTCGATATCAGATTTATGTTATCGTTGAGATTATGAGTTATATCAGTATTGATTATGAGTTCTAGTATTATATCTGTGATGTTGAGATTGACGGGGTTATTCAGATTGTATTGTTATGCCGTCGAAACATCAGCAGACTGACATCTGATCAGATTTGATATTGATTGAGATTGCATTGTTATGTCATTGATATTGATCAGATTATGTATTGAGTTGAGGATTAATCAGAACAGATTCTGAACTGAGTTATACACTGATATGGTATTTTTTATGAATTGTCATTATCAGATTGATATGGACAGATTGGAATACCAGACTTCGTCTTCGTCAGACCTGGAAGACAAAGGTATAATTCATGTGATATTCGGGAAGACACAACTCAAATGAGATTCGATTTGAGATTCCCAACAAAATCACATACTAGATTATTGTTATATTCTGATATGAATATGTTGATATGCTACTGCTCTGTTTATAGATTGATATTCATTGCATTTAAGATAGGAGAGTCTTGACAGAAACAGTCAAACTTCTAGATGTTCGGTGATATCGCAGCTTAGGGGAAGATCCACTCTCCTATTGTAGATGTCGATACAGATCAGACCGAAGTTTAGGAATAAGACGTACAATCACCCCGATTGGGAGGGTAGATGACATCCATTGACGTCTTATTCACACCGGGATCCCTAGAGTTAGAGTTGAGTCGAGTCCAGACATGACTTGCTTTGAGTTACATGTTTATCTGATTTGAGTTGCATGCTTATGTTGATTTGATTTCATAGATTATGAAATCTATTATTTTTGAATTTGTTCATGATAGCATGTTTCATGATTTAGATTGTTTATATGCATCTTTACCATGTTTTATACTGGGATTTATTCTCACCGGAGTATCCGGCTGTTGTCTTGTTTTGTATGTGTGCATGAAAACAGGTGGGGCAGGATCGGGGTCTAGAAGACGAGTTAGAGTGGTGATTCCGGACTTATTGTAGACTCGGTTTTATTACTTGAACTTTAGTAGTTGAACCTTATATTAATTGAAAGACTGTTGTACATTATTGTACTTTTATACTGGAATGTATTTTTATACAGATATGTATATTGTTTAGATGCCATTACCTTCCGCACTTGTATTTTAAAAGAAAAATTTTTAGACCCTGTATTATCTTAATTGATAATTAAATCGCAAAGATGATAAAAAAATGATTAGCGTCCGGGTCCCCACAATAGGAATTGATAATTAAATCCCAAAGATGATAAAGAAAATGATTAGCGTCCGGGTCCCCACAACAGGTGGTATCAGAGCGATAGGTCCTTTAGACTGAGATAGAAGAGAATGAGCGGGGTAGATTGAGTTTTCTTTCCTTGCATGTGGTTTCTAGCATGGGATTTATTATATGTTGACTTACATTGTGTATGCTAGCATGACACTATGTTTTACTGCTTTAAAATACATGTTACCTGATTAAGTGATTTGAATTGGTATTATGTATTATTGAGTATGAATCAGATCTGATTCATGATCAGCAGTAAGATGATCAGAGAAAGATTGGAACAGATTTGTAGTATTTGGATACTAATGTTTTGATAAGCAGATATACTTCCATGGAAAATTCTTGAAAGGGGTAGTACTTCGACTGAACAGATAGATGTATCAGAGACTCAGATGGAAACAAAGTTGAAAGAGTTTCAGTTATTGCAGCCGCCGATTCTTAGTGGTATCGAGACGTCTGAAGATTGTGAGAACTGGTTTGATGACATAGAAATACTGTTCGATTTACTTGATTGTACAGATGAACATAGAGTTAAAATGGTGCCTAACCAGTTACGAGAAGCCGCTAGGAGTTGGTGGATTACCAGTAAAAGAATGTTAGAACAGAGAGGTACAGTGATTTCGTGGGAAATATTCAGAACTGAATTTCATCGAAGATTTTTCTCAGTTTCGTACCGAGAGGAAAAGAAAGCAGAGTTTGTGAATTTGAGACAAGGTCAATTGAATATTGAAGAATATGTGGCTAAATTCTCTACTCTACTGCGTTTTGCTCCTCATTTAATTGGGAATGATGAAGCTGTAGCGGATCAGTTCATCAGAGGATTGAACTCGGAGATAGTTGCATTGATGAATATGCAGCGATCTCACCATTTTGTTGATGCCTTGAGTAGAGCGAAGAGAGCGGAGGCAAGTCTGATTAGACAACTAACAAGGGTGTGTGCGATACAACCCCAAACACAGCAATCCCCTCTTCGATTTGATCACGGCAGCACGAGTGGAAAGCAAGATTTGTTGAAAGCTCGAAAGAAGCCATTCAAGAATAGAAAGCGAACTGAGCGGTTCATCTAGTTCTAGTGGTTCTAGCCCGAGTTATACTGGTGTATATTGCAAAACAAGTGGAGGGAGACATCCCACAGAGCAATGCCAGGGAGTGACTGGTAGTTGCAATATTTGTAAACAGCCGGGACACTTTGCTAGAGCCTGTCCCCAGAAAGGTTCTCGAAGATTTTAGGGAACAGAATTGTCTGAGGACAACGACTGAGGAACAGACCTAGAACACACCACAGGTACTATTTTTTTATAAGTACATCGCATATGTATTGATATACACTAATGCATTCTTTATGATTATCTGTGACTGAGTTGCATGGAGATATGCTGTATCTGTTGGGTTTGTTTTACTGTAGTATTAATTTCCTTACCTTTGGGGGAAATGTTGATATCGGATATTTTTGTAGAATATTGTATACTACAGTAAGATGAGAGCGAGATTGAGCTAGATTAAGATGTACTTGTGTTGCTGATTTAATTGCATAACTGATATTAATATGCTAAACAAGTACAGAACTATTATAGATTCTTTTCCAGAGAATGTAAGATTCAGACCAGATATGGCTGACAAACGGAGATTTCCCGGTAAGGATTCTAGATTCAGAATTCCTTTGATTCTTGTATTGTTTATGACTCGATTGTTACAGAAAGGATCAGATCGCATCCTTATTGTAATGCCCGGAAATTTAATCCTAATAATCTGTAATTATTGAATTATAATTTGATATGATTATGAGAGGATTAATCGGGACACGAAATAAGAATACGTGTGAAAATGTATGTGCGAGGACAGTAGCATCGGCACACATGCGCGACAGAACGCGCGCACATGCGCCAAGCGGACAGGAGGCCTCGCGCATAGCGCGGCGTGTATCCGCGCATATGCGCGACACAACCCGAGAGTTGTGAAGAAATCCTCGCGCATATGCGCGGAAGAGTGTCGCGCATATGCGCGAGTCCCCGTGAAGCTACACGCCGAGACACAATGTCTCGCGCATATGCGCGGAAAGTGGCCGCGCATATGCGCGAGACGTGTGCTACAAAGATTAAGCCACTCGTCCTGTGTTTGTATGTTGGTTTATATATATATATATATATATATATACACGCAAACCGTATTCAGAGGAAGGAAAATCGAAATTTAGAGGAAACTTTTGATCTTTGATTTTAGAATTCGATTTGTGTAAAATCCGTCCGTCTGATTTTGAATCCGACTTCGGTACCGAGTTCCTATCGACGTAGGCTACAACTGGACGTAAGTTTTGCTACGTTTTGACATGCTTTGAAATTATGATATTGTCAGAATTGAATGAAATTCATATATGATGTTCTTGACATGTTAGATATCGTAGAATCGAAGTCAGATTGAGAAACGGACTGATTATGGAATTGATATGAATTTTTAGGGTATATTGATTTATACCAGACATATTTGAATTGTGATTGGATTACAGATTGTAATGGATATGAGTTATGATTTGTAATTGATGTCTGTTGATTTGGTGTTGAAGGGGATACTGAGATTGTACCGTTATGCCGTTGATTTTGAATTAAATCTAGATTGATCAGATTGTTATTGATTTGAAAGGTATACTGATATGAGATTATTGGTATTGTCATTGCCAGACAGGCTGTGAGTTCAGGACATCAACTGAGCCAGAAACCGACGAAAGGAAGGTATAAGTCAATGTGGTATTGGGAGATCGACTTGAGTCGGATTAGACTTGAGTTTCTCTAAATCACATACTTTACTTTATTGCATTGATATATGCATTGATTTGATCGATGTACTTGTTTTCTTGAATTATAGATAGCAGGTATCAGATGAGTAATCTTGTGACAGAAGTTCCTGATAGTGGTGGAATCGCCACGGGAACATTGCACGATGTCTCAAGATAATGATATTAGCGATAAAGCTACAGTCCATGATGGATAGGTCAGGACACCGGATGTTGGTTATATCGAGTAATAGGAATTGGAATTCTTCTATTACGGAATTCGATATAGGAACACCTGCATATTTGGTTATATCGAGTAATAGGAACAGAGTTCCTTCTATTACGGAATTCGATATAGGAACACCACATTTGGAAATCGGGATCCCTAGACTAGGATTGAGTCTAGTCTGAGACGTGGAGTCACGTATATGTTTGATAGTTTTATGATTGATTATGTTTCAGATTTTGATACATATATCTGTTACTTGATTACATGTTTTATATGTGTTTATATGATGGCATGTTTCGTTGATTTATACTGGGATTTATTCTCGCCGGAGTTATCCAGCCATTGTCTTGTCTATATGTGTACATGACAACAGGTGGGACAGGATCAGGGTCCAGGAGATGAGAAGTGATCGTGATAGAGTGGAGACTCCGGACTTGGATGTATATAGGGTTTTGACACTTGATATTTAGATGTTGAACCTTAGTTTATTTTGAATACATGCAGTACAGGACTTGTATTGTATTTTATACTGAAATGTATATTAGTTTGATTTCACTACGTTCCGCATTTTAAAAAAAAAATTTAGACCCTGTTTTATAATTGATTAATTAGTCCCAATGATGATTAAGAACTTGATTAGTGTCCGGGTCCCCACAAAAGGTGGTATCAGAGCGATAGATCCTTGAGATGAAGATAGGAGCTAGTGAGCGGGGTAGATTGAGATTTTCTTTCCTGCTTTTGATTGCTAGCATAATTTACTGCTTTATAATGCATGTTTATCTGTTTATCTGACTTGATTTGAAAACATGTATTATTGAGAACGAATCAGAGCCGATTCTGGATCAGCAGTAAGATGATCGGAGGAGGACTGAAATAGAATTCTGGTTTGGGGTTGTTAATCCTTTTGATTTCAGATATGCCTCCAAGAAGGATACCAGAACAGGGGAGTACATCGAATCCTCTTATGGATGTGACTCCTACACCGATGGAGAAACTGTTGAAAATATTTCAGTCTTTTCATCCACCGACTTTGAAAGGTACGGAGAATTCCGTGGAATGTGAAAGTTGGTTGGACGATATTGAAGCGATGTTCGAATCTGTGGAATATACTGAGTAAAAGAGGGTAAAACTGATCGGACACCAGTTGCACGATGTTGCTAAACACTAGTGGATCACGACTAGACGGGCATTGGAACAACGAGGTACGGCCATTACCTGGAATGTGTTTAAGTCTGAATTTTATCTACGGTTCTTTCCAGTATCTTATAGGAAAGACAAGGGAGCCGAGTTCGCAAACTTGAGACAGGGCCAGTTAAACATTGAGGACTATGTGGCTAAGTTCTCTACACTGCTCAGATTTGCTCCCCATGTAGCTGAACATGATGAGGCCGTTACGGACCAATTCATAAATGGCTTAAATCCTGAAATCTTTACCCTGGTGAATACCGGGAGACCCAATAATTTCACTGATGCCTTGAACAGGGCCAAAGGAGCCGAAGCAGGACTGATGAGACAGAGAGAGGCTTCGTTTGTGCTTCCCGTACCGGGACAGCAACAACCACCTCCTCGATTTGAAGGTGGCAGCAGCAGTAATAGGAAGAGGGATTTCTTGAGGGCTAGAGGGAAGCAATTCAGGAAATCAGGAACTAGCTCGTCCAGTTCGAGTGGCTCTAGACAGACCGGTCAGGGCCAGAGTTATACAGGACCGTACTGTGGTACTTGTGGAGGGAGGCATTACACAGATCAGTGCCAAGGAGTGATTGGAAGCTGTCATATTTGTAGACAGCAGGGACACTTTGCCCGAGTGTGTCCCCAGAGGAGTGCTCAGGGATCACAGGCAGTTGAGTCATCGGGATCAGTGGCTCAGGCAGGTAGACGACCATCTGCCGTTCATACTTTTCAGCCAGCACCGCCTACTCAGTCACAGCAGAGGCCAGGAGGGGGCCAGACAGTGAGCCAGCCTCCGAGACAGCAGGCCCGAGTTTTTGCTTTGACCGAGGAGCAGGCACAGGATGCACCTGATGATGTTGTGGCAGGTAACTGTTTTATTTCTGGTTATCCTGCATATGTATTGATTGATACTGGTGCATCACATACTTTTATTTCTGAGAGGTTTGCATTGAGTCGTGCATTACCAATTGAGTCATTGTCTGCGGTAGTGTCTGTTTCTTCCCCGTTAGGAACATGTTTGATATCAGTGAAATCTGTGAAACCTTGTATACTGCAGTACGATGGACATACGATTGAGCTAGACTGTATTGTGCTTGGTTTATCTGATTTTGATTGCATTATCGGTATCGATATGTTGGCCAAGTACCGAGCTACAATTGATTGTTTCCACAAGATTGTTCGATTCAGACCTGAGATGGCTGAAGAGTGGAAATTTTATGGTAATGGTTCTCGAGCTAGAATTCCTTTGATATCTGCAATGAATATGACTCGACTATTGCAGAAAGGAGCGGATGGATTCCTGGTATATTCAGTTGATTTACTGAAGTCGAGCCCATCATTGGCGGATTTGCCAGTGGTGTGTGAATTTGCTGATGTCTTTCCGGATGAGATTCCTGGAATGCCTCCGATTCGAGAGATAGACTTCAGCATTGAGTTGATGCCAGGAACAGTTCCGATTTCGAGAGCTCCGTATAGGATGGCACCGATCGAATTGAAAGAGTTGAAAGAACAGTTGGAGGATTTACTGGCCAAGGGGTATATCAGATCGAGTGTATCTCCTTGGGGTGCTCCAGTACAGTTCGTGAGGAAGAAAGACGGGTCGATGAGACTTTGTATCGACTATCGGCAACTGAACAAGGCAACGGTAAAGAATAAATATCCATTGCCTCGTATCGATGATTTATTTGATCAGTTGCAGGGTTCATCTGTATATTCCAAGATCGATCTGAGATCTGGATACCATCAACTGAGAGTCAGGGACTCTGATATCTCTAAGACAGCATTCAGAACCAGGTATGGACACTATGAATTTATTGTCATGCCATTTGGTTTGACGAATACACCGGCGGTATTTATGGGATTGATGCACCGCCTTTTTCAGGAATATTTGGATGATTTTGTTATCATATTCATTGATGATATATTGATTTATTCAAAGAATATGATTGAGCATGCTAATCATCTGAGGACTGTGTTGAAAATTTTGAGGGCAGAGAAACTGTATGCTAAATTGTCGAAATGCGAGTTTTGGCTGAAACAGGTTGTGTTTTTGGTTCACATTATATCGAGAGACGGTATATCAGTTGATCCCAGTAAGGTTGAAGCCGTGATTAGTTGGCCGAGACCTACATCTGTGCCAGAGATTCGCAATTTTATGGGTTTGGCAGGATATTATCGCCGATTCATTAAAGATTTTTCGAGTATTGCCAAACCGATTACGCAGTTAACTCAGAAGAATGCTCCGTTTGTTTGGTCAGAAGACTGTGAATCCAGTTTTCTGGAATTGAAAAAGAGATTGACCAGTGCGCCTGTGTTAACGATTCCTTCAGGTACTGGTGATTTCGTCGTTTATTGTGATGCATCTCACCGAGGATTGGGTTGTGTATTGATGCAGCGGGGGCATGTGATTGCTTATGCCTCGAGACAGCTGAAACCCCATGAATCTCGTTACCCAATTCATGATCTTGAATTGGCAGCCATAGTCTTTGCACTGAAAATATGGCGACATTACCTGTATGGTGAGAAATTCGAGATTTATTCTGATCATAAAAGCTTGAAATATCTGTTTTCGCAATCAGAGATGAATATGAGACAGCGGAGATGGCTGGATTTACTGAAAGACTTTGATTGTGAAATCAAATATTATCCGGGGAAGTCCAATGCAGCAGCAGATGCGCTGAGTCGAAAGGTATGTGCACTATCCTTATCGACGATAGGTGTTTCGAATTTAATAGAAGAGTGCTGTTTGTCTGGATTAGCTTTTGAAACAGATTGTCAGCCTCTGAGATTATGTGTGATTCGAGCTGAACCAGAATTGATAGTGAAAATAAAAGAGGCACATAAGAGTGATCAGAATATACAGAAGTCGGTTGCAATAGTCAGAGCTGGTCATCAATCGGAATATCAGGTGAGAAATGGCATTTTGTATGTGAATAATCGTCTGGTTGTGCCGAATGTTTCGGATTTGAAACAGCAAATACTGACAGAAGCGCACAACAGTCGTTTTAGCATTCATCCTGGTGGCAGGAAAATGTATAATGATTTAAAGACACATTATTGGTGGAAACAAATGAAATCTGATGTGACTGAATTTGTAGCCAAGTGTCTGAATTGCCAACAGGTGAAAGCTGAAAGAAAGAAACCAGGAGGATTATTACAGAGTTTGTCCATTCCTGAATGGAAATGGGATCACATTTCCATAGATTTTGTGACGCAGCTACCGAGATCCTCTCGAGGTTGTGATGCGATTTGGGTCGTGATTGATCGACTGACCAAATCTGCATGTTTTATTCCATACAAAATGACCTACCGATATGATCAGATGGCCGATATCTATGTCCCGGAAGTAGTGAGATTGCACGGAGTGCCGAAGTCGATTGTTTCAGATCGTGATCCTCGATTCACTTCGCACTTCTGGCAGAGTTTACAGCAAGCTCCCGGTACGAAATTACATCTGAGTACCGCATATCATCCACAGACCGACGGACAGTCAGAACGTACGATCCATACATTGGAAGATATGCTGAGAGCTGTAGTGCTGGATTTTAGCACTAGTTGGCAAGATGCATTGCCTCTTTGTGAATTTTCGTACAACAACAGCTATCAAACAAGTATTGAGATGGCTCCATTCGAAGCATTGTACGGAAAGAAATGCAGATCCTGTAATAGCCGAGCCCGGTGTACGGTACGATTTAAGTTTCGTTTGTTTATTTGGGTTCGGTGATTAGATGTTTAGAGTTGTGTTTGTGTAGTAGCCCGAATTCCAAATTGGGTAATTAACGGAGTATTGGTGATTAAGAAGGTTTAATGTGTAATTTTGACCGAGTCATGATCGGACGGACCGAAGATGGTTCGGAAGCACCGAAGAGTTCGTAAGGTCCGAAGTGGGTTCGGTGGATCCGATCATTAGGTGTCAAGAGTTGATCGACACGTGGGAGTTCGGAAGGTCCGAAGTGGGTTCGGTGGATCCGATCATGAGGTGTCAAGAGCAGCTGGACACGTGCAAGTTCGGACGGTCCGAAGTGTATGATCGGAGGATCCGATCATGAGCTGTCAAGAGCCAATGGACACGTAGCGTTCGGACGTTCCGAAGTGGTGTTCGGAGGATCCGAACATGGCCTATAAATAGTGGTCGGATTTCCTCATTTTGACTCGCCAATTCAGAGAATTCCATAGCATTTCAGTCGTTTCTGACAGGTTCTAGTCTTGTTCCGAGATTTGGGCACTAGCGGGGAGCTGCTGGTCTTGTAGCAGAGCTGTGCTCTAGTTGGGAGCTAGCGGCATCAGCGGGCTAGCGACGGACGAAGGTTTGGAATTTTATCAGTATTTATCTCAGGATTATCTAGTCAAGTCTGGTAGATAAGTTTAGTGATGGTTTTCACTTGATGAATAGGCTTGGATTAGACCTGTTGTCTGGTGGTTCCAGTGGATTAGGATTGCTGTGATAGAGGTACGAAAGTACTATCCGAGATATCCTGGTTGAGTATACATTCATATATGTGTTGCATGATTATGTGGTGCATTGATATATGTCATATGATGCATGCTATTATGTCACGGTTATTACTGCACGTTGCATTTCATGTTGAGCCGTATTCTTCTTCGAGATAGCCTTTACTGTTGAGCTGTATCTCTTTCGAGATAAGCTATATCTTGGGGCCGCTCAGCCCTGTCTTGTGGACGCATGGACACCGAGAGTACACAGTGGCCGACGGGTCGGGAGGGCTTCGGTGGTCCGGGACATTTTAGGTCCACGTCTGTCTTGTAGTGGATGCAGTGACCCAGAGGTGTACCGCGCGGCACTATCCACTTGGCGCCTCTAGACTGAGCATTGTTGAGATCCTTTTGTGATTCCTGTTTCTTGACTACCCCGGTATCATGATCATAGCATGTGCATTTCATATAGGTCTGTATACTCATACTTTTGTACTGGGCGTTCTTATCGCTCACGTCCTCGGTTTTGTTTATTCTTGGACACCCCATTCCCTCGGGGCAGGCCTCAGGTTGGACAGCTCAGGAGGAGCAGGAGGAGGACGTGAGTATCTGGTTGGTTTAGTTTATCGGTATTGTTTTGATTTCGATATGGTTGTTTTGGATATTTTATTTTTGAGTTATTCTAGACTTCGATTGGGTTGTATAATTATAGTTGTCGACTTTTTCCGCTGTTATCTCTGATTATTGTTGATTAAGTTAGTTGCATGCTTAGTTTTTCAACTAGTAGGTGATTCTGGAACGGGTCACTACATTTATGGTATCAGAGCATGCATACGATTTTGGGATATAGATTTCTGTTTTGGGATTTCCGTTGACCAATTTACTAGTTTCCCTATTCTATGTTGTAGCAATGGCTGACCATTTTGGTGATGAGAGTAGTCAGGGAAGTGTAGGTCGTTGGGGTGACCAGGACGATCTGTTAAGCGTCATAAGTTACCGCATGTTTCTCTAGACGTCATTCTTTCTGTTTCTACTCCGATGGGTCATTCGGTGTTAGCGAAGCGTCTAGTGATGGGTTGTCCTTTAGATTTTGAGGGTAATGATGTTGTTATTTTCGTTTTGTTCATTCTCTTGCCTAGATTTCGAGGACGAAATCGTTTTAAGGGGGGGAGAATGTAGTAGCCCGAATTCCAAATTGGGTAATTAACGGAGTATTGGTGATTAAGAAGGTTTAATGTGTAATTTTGACCGAGTCATGATCGGACGGACCGAAGATGGTTCGGAAGCACCGAAGAGTTCGTAAGGTCCGAAGTGGGTTCGGTGGATCCGATCATTAGGTGTCAAGAGTTGATCGACACGTGGGAGTTCGGAAGGTCCGAAGTGGGTTCGGTGGATCCGATCATGAGGTGTCAAGAGCAGCTGGACACGTGCAAGTTCGGACGGTCCGAAGTGTATGATCGGAGGATCCGATCATGAGCTGTCAAGAGCCAATGGACACGTAGCGTTCGGACGTTCCGAAGTGGTGTTCGGAGGATCCGAACATGGCCTATAAATAGTGGTCGGATTTCCTCATTTTGACTCGCCAATATAGAGAATTCCATAGCATTTCAGTCGTTTCTGACAGGTTCTAGTCTTGTTCCGAGATTTGGGCACTAGCGGGGAGCTGCTGGTCTTGTAGCAGAGCTGTGCTCTAGTTGGGAGCTAGCGGCATCAGCGGGCTAGCGACGGACGAAGGTTTGGAATTTTATCAGTATTTATCTCAGGATTATCTAGTCAAGTCTGGTAGATAAGTTTAGTGATGGTTTTCACTTGATGAATAGGCTTGGATTAGACCTGTTGTCTGGTGGTTCCAGTGGATTAGGATTGCTGTGATAGAGGTACGAAAGTACTATCCGAGATATCCTGGTTGAGTATACATTCATATATGTGTTGCATGATTATGTGGTGCATTGATATATGTCATATGATGCATGCTATTATGTCACGGTTATTACTGCACGTTGCATTTCATGTTGAGCCGTATTCTTCTTCGAGATAGCCTTTACTGTTGAGCTGTATCTCTTTCGAGATAAGCTATATCTTGGGGCCGCTCAGCCCTGTCTTGTGGACGCATGGACACCGAGAGTACACAGTGGCCGACGGGTCGGGAGGGCTTCGGTGGTCCGGGACATTTTAGGTCCACGTCTGTCTTGTAGTGGATGCAGTGACCCAGAGGTGTACCGCGCGGCACTATCCACTTGGCGCCTCTAGACTGAGCATTGTTGAGATCCTTTTGTGATTCCTGTTTCTTGACTACCCCGGTATCATGATCATAGCATGTGCATTTCATATAGGTCTGTATACTCATACTTTTGTACTGGGCGTTCTTATCGCTCACGTCCTCGGTTTTGTTTATTCTTGGACACCCCATTCCCTCGGGGCAGGCCTCAGGTTGGACAGCTCAGGAGGAGCAGGAGGAGGACGTGAGTATCTGGTTGGTTTAGTTTATCGGTATTGTTTTGATTTCGATATGGTTGTTTTGGATATTTTATTTTTGAGTTATTCTAGACTTCGATTGGGTTGTATAATTATAGTTGTCGACTTTTTCCGCTGTTATCTCTGATTATTGTTGATTAAGTTAGTTGCATGCTTAGTTTTTCAACTAGTAGGTGATTCTGGAACGGGTCACTACAGTTTGGGCCATAGTATTATTGGTTATTATTGTCTTGAGGTGTTAGTTGTTGTTGATTGTTCGTTTCAGAGTTTCAGATCGATTTTAGTTGCGTTGGTTTTGTTCATTGCTGTAGCAAGAGTGCACCCGCGCTCTTAGAGGAGTGCCCCCGCGGTGTACTGTTCTTGATTTTGGATTTGGGAGGCCGTGGCATCACCGCACCCGTGGCAGTGCAAGCACCGCACCCGCGGTAAGACCGCACCCGCGGTATTTGCAGGACCGCACCCGCGGTCATCGAGTTCAGGGAATTGTTTGGAATGCCGTGAGCTTAGCGCACCCGCGGTGCTTGTGGCATCGCACCCGCGGTCAAGGTATGGGCGAGATTTTAAGTGACTTTTTGGGAGTTGTTGGCCATACCTTATCTTATCTCCTTCCTCCATTACCGATTTCCTCTCTTCTAGCAAGGGTTTTCTCCATTTTCTTTTGCTTCTTATCTTCGATTCGTGGATCTAGTTCGATTTTCGACTTGAGATCGAGGTTTTCCTTGGTGCTAGGAAGCTTAGGTAAGTTTTTGGTTGAGTTCTATCATGGTTTTTGGTAATGAGATGCTATAGGTTGATGTATTATTTGGTTTAATGGATTATTTGTGGGGACCCGGACGCTAATCATGATCTTAATCATCATTGGGACTAATTAATCAATTATAACACAGGGTTTAATTTTTTTTTTTAAATACAAAGCGGAAACGTAATGTAATTTACTCAAATTACATATTAAACATGAATATACATCTCAGTATAAAAGTACAAGTCCTGTACTACATACATTTATTCAACTAGGGTTTAACAGCTAATATCAAGTGTCTAACCCTATCTCTAAACCAAGTCCGGAGCCTCCACGCTATCTATCTTCTCTCATCCTCTTCTTGACCCTGATCCAGCCCCACCTGTTGTCATGCACACCTACAAAACAAGACAACAGCCGGATAACTCCGGTGAGATATGAATATCCCAGTATAAACAATGTATACATGCAATCATATAAAAGCATATATGAAAGCATATAAGAACTATTCATAACATGTCTCAAATCAGAAACATAAATCAATATCAAGCATTCAATAAACATGAATGATATAAACAATGTAAATCAACATGTCGTATCAGACTCAACTCAACCGACGCATCATCTCAAACTCGACTCAACTGACACGTCGTCTCAGACTCGACTCAACTCTAACCTAGGGATCCCGATGTCTGGATATAGGTAATTATATCGAATCTCAGTTGATAGGAATGAATCAATCCCTAAACGGCATCGATATAATTCATATATCAGTGTCTGGGCGAATCAACCGCAGAATTGACGACTCAGTCAATAACCCGACGAATCAGCCGGTAATTAGGCGAATCAGCCTAAATCAGACAACTCAGCCTGTAATTAAGCGAATCAGCTTAAGTTTAGACGAATCAGTCCATAACCAGACGAATCAGCCGGTGACTAGGCGAATCAGCCTCTAACTCAACGACTCAGTAATCAATACATGTAGTGGCTATGAATCAATAGCCTACAAACATCAATCTCATCATACATTTGCTATAAATCAATAGACTACAGTCATAAGTCTCATCAATTGCAAATATCAATGCAACAAATGAAAGTATGTTATTTAGGGAGACTCGAGTCAAACCTCACTCGAGTTGTGCAATCCCAACTCAACATTAATTTATACCTTTCTTTCTGATACTCTGATTCTGTCGAAGTCTCGAACTCAAATCTGTCAATACTCAATCTGACAAGAACAATATCGAGGAGTATAATATCAATACACCACTCGAATCAAATCTGTTCTGCTCAATACTTAACCTAATTCAATATCGATGGCATAACGGTATAATATCAATATACCCAACAATACCATATCAATCAGATATTAATTCTAATATCTCATACTCGATAACAACTCAATTCTGATATCAATTCTCAATCAACTCAACTCTAAAAATCATAACAATTTCATATGGTATCTGTTCCTCAGTCCGGTTTCGATTATACGATGTCTAACATGCCAAGAACATCATATATGAATCATATCAGATTCTGACAATACCATAATTTCAAATCATATCAAAACGTAGCAAAACTTACGTCCAGTTATAGCCTACGTCAATAGGAACTCAGTACCGCAGTCAGATTCAAAATCAGACGGACGGATTTTTAGGAAATCACAAATCTTTGCTTCGAACACTTTTCTTTTCCTTTCCTTCGTTTCCTTTCGTTCTGATTCTTTTTGAAGAATCAATATATATATATATATACACATTCCCGCATGTAAGGCAAGTGGCTTATTCTTCTTACTGCACGTCTCTCGCTAGGGCGGTCAAAACTTACCGCTAGGGCGAGGCAGTTTCGGTCGAGATCCTCGGCTGAACATCTCCTGGCTCTCGGGCGGTCAAAAGTTTCCGCCCGGGCGAGCAATTCTCGGCCCTCGGCAATTAAACAATTGCGCTCGGGCGGTGCTTTTCTACCGCTCGAGCGCGAGATGTTCGGTCTAACATCTTGAGATGTTCGGTTCAACATCTTGGTTTAAAATAAACCACGCCCGGCTTCGTCATTTGAGTTCCTATAACCTCAATTATGTCAATTAATCAACATCTGATTACAGTAATTAAATCTTGGGCATTACATTTCTCCCCCTCTTAGATCTGAGTTCGTCCTCGAACTCGCAAGTAATCAATTCAGATATATCAGAAGAAATGTATACAGAGTTTAAATCAGAAACTCATCTCAATGAATCTGTTCTGAAATTTCAATCTCATATCAAATTCTATTCTAAAAATAGCTCTGATAAAGTCAATCTCGCAATACTGGCTATACAACATCCGTATATACCCAACCACAGCTCATAACAACTCAACACCATCAGTTGTTATCAATTCTATTTATCTCAATCAAAGATATATTCGATCTTCGATCTCAGTTACCAACAGTCATCGTCCGACGTTGGCATATTCAGTCTATCTACTTTGAGCTGTTTTCCTTCTCTTCTGAAGTAGCTTCATCTTTTCATTCATATCTCTGATCATGTCAGGTCCAATCTCAGGAATCTCAGAGACATCATCTCAATAAAGAGGGAATCTGTACTTCTTAACGTACAACGTGTCTAATAATGCATTCCCATACTCATTTAGTATCTGTTGTGGTATAAAGACTCACAACATGGCAATGAATCCTGCCAATTAGTGTTAAATCAAACACTACAACTCTACTCCTATGTTCTGGAATCTGGATACTCCACTCTAACTGTCCGTCAGATAGTGAATACTATTCAGTATTCAGATATAATCTAGTATCCAACTCTTACTATACATTCGGTCAAATGTGCAAAATCAACCAAAATCATGGTTTAATATAATCAATTCTCAACACTACGTGTAATCTAATTACTTTTCTGACAAAATCTCAGTCATATATCATATTTTGTACATCTTCATGTACGGTTTAGCACTCGCAAACTGGGTCAGTCTGTCATTCCTAACTCAATCAATACTCAATTCCGAAAGAAATGTAGTAACTTCATCACGATATCCTTGGAAATGTAATCTCATTTCCATTCAGGAACCGACAAGTTACATAACCAATCTCTTGGTTTCTTTCTTTCTATCTTTATCTGTCTGTAGTTCAGACATTTCAGTACAAACTCTGTCATATCTAATCTTATCTGTTTCTATCAAAACATTTTCTGCTATCAGGATGCCTACTGAATCAAGTATTGCACCCTTCTGACAATTCTGTCATTTCAAGTTCGAAATATCAGGCACAAACAAATCAGTTATTAACATACAATACAGTATTACTTACCTGATATTCCGATCGACACTCAGTTCTGATTATCGATATTGAGTTCTAAACATTCTAATCAGCTTTTTGAACTGCTAACGTTTCAAAATCAGCTCTGATTCGGACGGTACAATATAATCTCCATTGTCTACAATCTATCTCCAACCCGTATTCAGAATAACATCAATATTCAATCAGATTCAAACATGCTAAATTCATAAACCGCAACTGTCTGACACTGATGTCAACCTCAGCTGACTAATCACGTTTTAACTCTGCTAAAATCAACAAATATATCATCTTCAGATATAACACATCCTGAATGCAATCTGTCTCAATCAAGATTCAAAATTTCAGCAATTTCTAATATCAGTTCAAGACGAAAATCAATCTCTCTGACTGAAATCATATCTGGAGTCTTATCGGGGAAAACATCAATAACTTTCATATCATTGGTAAATCAGCCAATGATAGACTCAACTTCAGTAAATCAACTGAATACATAAGGAGTCACTCTACTCCTTTCTGTAATAATCGAGTCATAACTAGTACGAATATCAAAGAAATTCTCAATCTAGAATTCTTATCGTACCATATTCATTTCTTGATCATCTCAGGTCTGATTCTCACCATCTTCTGGAGCTAATCTAGGGTAGCTCTGTACTCGGTCAGATATCAATATCAGTAATGCCGTCCCAAAATCAGGGAACACTAGCACAATATCAGCTACCACACGATCTAACTCGATCTCATTCTTATCCTACTGTAGTACACAAAATCTAACAGAAATCACTGATACAAGATCTTTTCCCCAAAGGAAAATAAACAAATACTACAGTAAATAGGGACTCAACAGATAATGCATGCATCAATGCAAATCTTTCAGAAATAAAAGTATGTGAAGCACCGACATCTCTCAATACATATGCAGGATTATCAAACAAATCAGTTACCTGCAACATCATCATCTGGTGCTTCCTGAGCCTGCTCCTCGGTCAAAGCAAATACTCTGGCCTGCTGTCTAGGAGGCTGGCCAAATGTCTGGCTTCCTCCTGGCCTCTGCTGTGACTGAGATGGTGCTGGCTGAAATGAAGGAACGGCAGCTGATCGTCTACTCCACTGTGCCGCTGGTCCAGATGGTTCAGCTCCCTGGGATCTTTGGGAACCCCTCTGTGGACATGCTCTGGCAAAATGTCCCTGTTGCTTGCAGAAGTGGCAACTACCAAGTACTCCTTGGCATTGCTCAGTGGAATGTCTCCCTCCACAATTTCCGCAGTACACACCGGTATAACTCTGCTGAGAACCACTAGAGCTAGAAGAACTGTCACCAGGCTTCTTAAACTGCTTTCCTCTATCCTTCAGAAAATCTTTTTTTCCACCACTACTACTACCACTCTCGAATCGGGGAGGTGGTTGCGGTGGTCTCGACATTGGAGGAACAAATTAAGCTCCTCTCTGCCTTATCAGGCCCGCTTCAGCGCCCTTTGCTCTATTCATGGCATCAGCAAAGTTATTCGGTCGTCCTGTGTTCACCAATGTAAAAATATCGGGATTCAAGCCATTGATGAACTGATCAGCAACGGCTTCGTCATTTTCAGACACATGAGGAGCAAACTTCAACAAGGTAGAGAACTTGGTCACATATTCTTCAATGTTCAGCTGACCCTGTCTCAAATTGGCAAACTCCGCCCCCTTGTCTTTTCTGTACGATATTGGGAAAAATCTCTGATAAAACTCAGTTTTTAAATACATCCCAAGTAATAATCGTACCTCGCTGCTCCAAGGCCCTCTTCATTGTAACCCACCAGCTTTGTGCAACATCAAGCAACTGGTGCCCAATCAATTTAATCCGGCGCTCATCACTGTACTCCAGTGAATCAAACAGCAACTCAAAGCTACCTAACCAACTCTCACACTCGACTGATGTCTCAGTACCTTTCAGAGTAGGTGGTTTGAATGACTGAAACCTCTTCAGCAAGGTTTCCATCGGAGTCGGTGTTACATCCATTGGAGGATTTGATGTACTACCCTGTTCTGGTATTCTTCTGGGAGGCATATCTGAACATCACAAGGATTAGTAACTCAATCCAACAACCTGTTTCAATTCAGTCCTTCCTCCGATCATCTTACTGCTGATCGAGAATCAGTTCAGATTCGTTCCCAATAATACATATTACAAAATCAAATCAGATAAATCAAGTAACATGTATTATATAAAGCAGTAAGCATGCTAGAATCACAAGCAAGGAAAGAAAACTCAATCTACCCCGCTCACTAGCCTCTTCTATCTCAGTCTCAAGAACTCTAGGTTCTAGACCTATAGCTCTGATACCACCTGTTGTGGGGACCCGGACGCTAATCATGATCTTAATCATCATTGGGACTAATTAATCAATTATAACACAGGGTCTAAATTTTTTTTTTAAAATACAAAGCGGAAACGTAATGTAATTTACTCAAATTACATATTAAACATGAATATACATCTCAGTATAAAAGTACAAGTCCTGTACTACATACATTTATTCAACTAGGGTTTAACAGCTAATATCAAGTGTCTAACCCTATCTCTAAACCAAGTCCGGAGCCTCCACGCTATCTATCTTCTCTCATCCTCTTCTTGACCCTGATCCAGCCCCACCTGTTGTCATGCACACCTACAAAACAAGACAACAGCCGGATAACTCCGGTGAGATATGAATATCCCAGTATAAACAATGTATACATGCAATCATATAAAAGCATATATGAAAGCATATAAGAACTATTCATAACATGTCTCAAATCAGAAACATAAATCAATATCAAGCATTCAATAAACATGAATGATATAAACAATGTAAATCAACATGTCGTATCAGACTCAACTCAACCGACGCATCATCTCAAACTCGACTCAACTGACACGTCATCTCAGCTCGACTCAACTCTAACCTAGGGATCCCGATGTCTGGATATAGGTAATTATATCGAATCTCATTTGATAGGAATGAATCAATCCCTAAACGGCATCGATATAATTCATATATCAGTGTCTGGGCGAATCAGCCGCAGAATTGACGACTCGGTCAATAACCCGACGAATCAGCCGGTAATTAGGCGAATCTGTTAGAGTAGGTGCCCGTCGAGCCAAGTGTTGGCCGAGTGTTCACAATGAAACTCTATGTATAAGCAATCTTTATTTTAATAATATTTGAAATTATTATTTTGGCAAATCTTTATCTGTATACCCATGCTAGTTGCATAGATAAAGCCCTTGAATATACAAATAGTAGAAAGAATATGAGATGCTCATATGATGAGTATCATGAAACTCATATTTGTAATACTGTATATTCTAAACGGTTCCTAGTCGATTCAGCCGCCACTAAGAAGGATATAGGCCGCTAGAGTTCGAGACTAGTATCTGCGATGTGAGTACCATGTTTCATTGGTAGGGGACATTGTGATGTCCGAACATGCAGATAGGTGCTCCTTGTAGAGTGCACTGAACAACCCTCCATTAAAGGACTTTCCAAGTGGTTCTCACTTATCGAGTGGAAAAGTCCTGGTTTATGGTTGTACACCATTAGTCCTTATGACCCGGGACAACATTGAGACTCTATGTGCTAGAATTACACTTTGACTTGTTTACCGACTCTCATGGGGTCATCAGGTGGCAAGGTTGGGTGTTCTGTCGAAACACATAGGAGTCGATGCATTGTAGTCGGGGATTCACCGCTTACCTTTGGGTATGGATATCCTATGTGTTTTCATGTGTATGTAGGTTGAAATCTCTGGCCAGAGTATGGTTGTAATTATGAAAGGGGTTTCATAGATTACACCATTGATGCAACTACAACATGACACATAGTATCGATTCATTGACAACTCTCGATAAACCAATGGTTGTCGAATCGATCGGGATATATGAGTTGAAGGGACCGTACTGTACGCTAACCATAATTGAATGGTTCTTGCAGGCACTATCATGTGATACCTAGGGAATCACGTAAGCGATGCTGCTAGGCGTTTAACGTGATTGGTTGGGTACTATCAGACTTGAGTTCTGACGTTCTTATTATCAAGGTGTTGATAAGTAAGAATGGAGCAATTGGTGTATGCTCGAATAAGGACATGTTTAGTCCGAATCACATGGAGATGTGAACCCACGGCTAGTTGTATCAATGAACCATTGAGGGCCACACAAGTACTAGCTTTCTAGATCCCGATGAGAAGTAAAATTAGAAGTATGACTTCTATAAAGGAGAAAATAGTTCAAAGTGTTGAACGGCTTATAAATGTGTTTATAAGTGTAAAGAAAAATAGAAGTGTGACTTCTATGAGAGAAATGTAAATTTTGATTTATGGAAGTGTTCCTAAAATTAAAATTTGGCCAAGAGAATAATGTATTTGAAAATTATGATTTTCATAAACATTATTATGGACTAAATTAAATTAATTCAAGTGTTGAATTAATTAGACACTAGTGGACCTAGTAGAGTCCAAATAATTAAATTAATTCAAGTGTTGAATTAATTAAATTATATTGAGTCTTGTAGAGCTCAATTAAAATAATTATTTAACTAGTGGGACTTGGGTAAATTCAAGTAATGTTTAATTAGTCTCAAATGTGTTTGAGATAATTAAATTTAGTCCAAAGTTTTTAATTTGATTAAAAACTATATTATATGCATGCATGGGAGGTGAAGGGTTGGAGATTACTTTTTATTAAAATAATGCAAGGCATGCACCTTTTGCTTTTTTCTTTTCTCACAACCAAGACATGCAATTAACTCATTCTCCTCCCTCTCCCACTCCACCTTGGCCGAATTCTTGATGCCATTTTTCTCTCCTTCATTTTTCTTTTTTTTTGTTCTTCAATTTGTTGGAGATAAAACACACTTCTCTTTGAAAAATCCTCATATTTTTCTAGTGCAAAATATGAGGGGATCTTCCTAGTTAGTGGTGGGCTTGATTTTTGAACAAGGAGTGTTCAAAGGAGGAAGCTTGTAGATTGTCTTGCCTTGAAGAGCTTTGTTGTTTGACAACAAAGTTGGTGCCATTCATCAATCTTTTAAAGATTGATAGGTAAAACTATTTCTAACACCCTATGAATGTCATAATGTGTTTTTATTGTATTTGTTGCACAATACTAGTTGGTGGCCGAAATTTTCCCTATAAAATTCGATTTTTTAAAACTTCCGTTGCGCTTCCGGCCACCGTAACCGGTCCGCTTTCAAGTGGTATCAGAGCTATGGTTACGTTTTTGTGTAGCAAATACAAGATATTATGTTGAGATCGTTTTCTAACCGCATGAGTGTAAAGTTTGCAACAAATTTCAAGGCCACATTTGGGGATTTTTCCGGCAGCTTGTTGCTGCCCATTTCGGGCAGCCCAAGCTGCCCGAAGGGCTTCCCGAAACGGGCAGCAAGGGCAGCCCTAGGGGCTGCCCGAAACGCCCCATCCTTTTAATAAAAAAAAAAAAAAATTTTAAGTTGGCCGGAATCCGGCGACGGAGCTCCGGCGACGGCGATGAAGACTAGGGTTTTCAAAATGTGTTTTGAAATATCAAAGTGTCATGGGCATTGAGTTGTTGAGCCATTGGATGGCCAACACTTTTGTGAATTTTAAATGGGCCAAAATATTTTTAGTGAAAAATGAGTTTTTGGGCCCTTAAGTTTAAAATTACAAAAGTTGCAAATATTTTCTCATGAAATAAATAATTTAAGTTGGACTTTAATTATTTATAGTAAATGGTGATTTACAAGAAATTCGGTTATAAATAAATTAATTTGAAAGTAGACAAAGGTGTTTGTATACTTTGTTAATTTAGTTTATAATCGTGGCGGTTAGTGATTGGATCAAGATATATAATACTGGATCAATTAATTATTGTGATAATTAATTGATGGTGTATGATATGTGATATTATGCATGAAGGATGATCAAAAGCCCAAGCCCAATTTGCTAGGTGTATGCTAGGATATTTTGTGTTGAATGATTATAATAATTATCAAATTTAAAGTGGGCTTGGTTTATGGCCCGTTCCCACCCCATGAGATGTATCCCTATTTGCCATGGATATTTATTTGTAAATATTAGTATAGTGGATGATCAAGTTTGGAAGATGGTGGCCATGATGATTATGAAGATCGAAGACATGTAAATATTGGAAGCTTATGTAAATGTTGCATTTGCATCCCGTGCATTTACCCTAGGATTGGACCTAGGTCCGTGTTTAGCTCACACGGACTATTAGTATTGGGGCGATTGATCATCCTTGTTTGTTTACTGTTTATAATATATGCATGATATGTTATAAATAATGAGTATGTGCGTTATTATTATGATAATAGCAAAGTTGCATGAATCCGGCAAACATACGATCAAACATGGCGAGCTTTTAAAATAAAATTAATGATGAGACCTTTCAAAACTAAAAACCCTCATTTTGAATAAGATTCAAAATTAATATCAAGCCCGAAAAGGGGAATTATAAAATTGGTTATAATTTCCTTGTCTTCCATCGACAATGGGTGCATGATGAACGCTACCCGTACTCGGGCTCGGCTCATATTATTGGGGGGGCCTTGGGTGCCGGAAAGCTGTGACATCCATTGACATGGTGATGTGAAATACGTGGAACTCCCATGACTTCGGCTCAGATTATTGAGGGAACTCATGGCGACCGTCCATTAAGGTTCAACATCGATGGGTAAGGCTTGACACGTGAAGATGAACGACGTCTATAATGGGTCCTAATCAAACGTGAGACAAAAGTTTACGTTAAGGGTTGCATTGTGATGCAATTGGGAAACTACCTTTTAGGAATTGTGATTGGCTGTATAATCGGGATCATAATTCGCTAATTGGACCTTACGTACCTACTGAGGAAAGGAGTTTCCCGTTTTCACTAGAGGGTAGTGAAAGATGTCAAAACAGTGGGAGCAAATATTTATAAAGTTAAAGTCCATACTTTATATCTTACCAAATATTTTAAAATAGTCATCAACATTTATCTGTTTTTACTTTCAGTACAAATTGACAATGTTTTCGATTCGCAATCCGATATCCGTAATACTCGACAAACACATATTAACTGGACCTAATTACCTCACTTGGCTAAGAAACCTAAAAATAGTCTTGAATTCGGAAAGGGTAGCATATACACTGACTGAGTCGCCTCCTGTTGAGGCTCCGACTGATTGCACTCCTGAGGAATTACAGACTTACAAGGAATGGTGTGACCATGACTTGATAGCCAGGTGTTATATGCTGACTTCTATGAATGATGAGCTGCAGAGGCGTTTTGAGGGTGCAAAGAATGCTGCTGACATTCATTAGCACCTCAAGGAGCTCTTTGGAGAGCAAAGACGTCCTCTTAGGCATGCTACCGTCAAGGAGCTGATCACTATGCGCATGCGAGATGGGGCCTCGGTCCATGAGCATGGCCTGAAGTTGATTGGGCTCGTGGATAAGCTCGTTGGCATGGATATGATCTTGCCTTCGGAGTTGACCACCGACGTGTTGCTGTTATTATTGCCTAGCTCATTTGATCCTTTTGTGGTGAACTTCAACATGAACAAGATTGAACCGACCCTTGAGGAGTTGGTGAATAAGCTTGTTACGTTTGAATCCACCATCAAGAAAGAGAAGTTGGTTCTTTATGTGGATTCTTCATCTGGTACGAAGATTGATCCACATGGGAAGGGAAAGAAGAGTTCTTTCCAACGTCCCAAGAAGAACGTGCCCTTGTTGAGGCAATCTCCGAATCCCGATGAGGCAGCCACACCAGTTAGGGCTGACAAGACTAGTGATGTTTGTCATCACTGCAAGAAGCCTGGACATTGGGGGCGAAATTGCAAGGAATATCTGGCCCAGAAGTGTTCTGGAAACGGTATGTTCTAAATTTAAGTAAACGTTTCAATTAACTCTACTTCTTGGGTATTAGATACCGGTTGTAACTCACATCTCTGTAATGGGTTACAGGTGATGGGAAGAAGTAGAATGCTTAAGGAAGGTGTGACCTTCTAGAGGATGGGCAATGGAGCAAGAGTTGCTGCCAAGGCTATTGAAGATGTTTACTTATTATTGAACAAAAGTTTAAGTTAATTTTATAAGATGTTTTGTTTGTACCTAATTTTGTAAAAACATTGTTTCCATTTCTATGCTGATAAAAATGGATATTCTTGTTTATTTTGCAAAGGTGTTTGCAACATTTACATGAATGAATGTTTGATTGGTACTGATGAACTTGAAAACGATCTCTATAACTTAAATTAAAAGATATTCCACTAAATGTCCATTCAAAGGCATACACCATATGAGATATGGATGGGTAAGCCTCCTAAATATTGTTATCTTAGAATTTGGGAGCCCTGCTTATGTGAAGCAGGTAGTGGGAGATAAATTGGATAGTTGATCCATTTTATGTTACTTTGTGGGATATCCAAGGATTTTAGTTGGATATCACTTCTATCATCCCCAAGAAACAAAGGTGTTTGTTTCTAGGAATGCAACTTTTTGGAAAAGGAATTTCTATTGGATAGAAAAGGGGAGATGATAGAACTCGAAGAGATTCGAGAAAAACCCGCAATTATAGAACCCACACCCGATAAGCCAAGAGAGGAGATACAAGCTCCTAGCAGATACGAGAAAGTCTCGAGACCACCTATGAGGTATGGTCAGCTTCTTGAAGAGGGCCATGATGAGCCTAACCATGGATGTGATCCAAGGACCTTCAAGGAAGCATTATCTGATGCCGATTCATCCAAGTGGCTTGAAGCAGTGGAATCTGAGGTGAATTCCATGCATTCAAACCAAGTGTAGGATCTTGTGGATCCACCTGAGGGAACTGTTCCCATAGGGACTTGGGGCGGATGGGAAGGTATTGACCTTCAAGGCGCGATTGGTGGCAAAAGGATATACTCAAAGACAAGGAGTTGACTTTGAGGAAACCTTTTCCCAGTCGCAATGTTCAAGTCCATAAGGATTTTGCTAGCCATAGCTGCATGGTATGACTATGAGATATGGCAGATGGATGTCAAGACAGTATTTCTTAATGGGGATTTTAAGAAAGTGATTTACATGTCTCAAACCTGAAGGGTTTACATCTATCGGAAGTGAGCATATGGTATGCAAACTTCAGAGATCTATTTATGGTCTAAAGCAGGCATCTAGGAGTTGGAACCTCAGATTCGACAGTACAATCAAAGAGTTTGATTTACTAAGAATCCTGAGGAACCCTGTGTGTATAAGAAGGTCAGTGGGAGTGTTGTGACATTCCTGGTGCTTTATGTTGATGACATTCTAATCATTGGGAATGATGTAGGAATGTTGCAATCAACTAAGATATGGTTAGCGAGTAAGTTCTCGATGCAGGACTTGGGTGAAGCATCTTTTGTATTGGGAATACAGATCTATAGAGATAGATCGAGAAGATTGCTTGGTCTCACCCAGTCCACATACATTGATACCATCGTGAAGCCGTTCTCGATGGATGAGTCCAAGGGAGGACACCTACCAATGTGTCATGGCGTGTCCCTATCCAAGTCTGTCTCCCAAGACTGATGCAGAGATAGTGGCGATGACACGCATTCCGTATGCTTCGGCAATTGGTAGCATCATGTATGGGATGATATCTACACGTCTTGACGTGGCTTTCGCACTAAGTGTAGTGAGTAGATATCAATCGAACCCTGGTCTTCCACACTGGAAAGCTGTGAAAGACATCCTCAAGTAGTTGAGAAGGACCAATAAATTGTTCTTGGTCTATGGGGTGGAGAACAGAAATTGGAAGGCTATACCGACTCTAGCTTCCAAAGCGATATCGATGACTCGAAGTCAACCTCTGGTTTTGTATTCATGCTCTATGGTGCTGCTGTCTCTTGGAAGAGTTCCAAGCAAGACAATACTGCGGATTCCAGCACAGAGGCCGAATACATTTCTGCATCGGATGCAGCAAGGGAGGCTGTTTGGATAAGGATTTTCGTCCAAGAGTTGGGCGTCATTCCTAATGGAGTTGCTCCTGTCCCGGTGTTGTGTGACAACACGGGAGCTTTAGCTCAAGAAAAGGAGCCAAGGTCTCATCAGAAATCCAAACTAGTATTGAGAAAGTACCACATCCTCGTAGAGATTGTGGAAAGTGGAAGAAGTGTCTATTGACAAAGTCGGCTCCGCAGATTATGTTGTTGATCCACTAATTAGGCCTTTACCTGGACCATTATTCGACAAGCATCGCGAATCAATGGGTTTTAAGCATATGGGTAGTTGGCTCTAGTGCAAGTGGGAGATTGTTAGAGTAGGTGCCCGTCGAGCCAAGTGTTGGCCGAGTGTTCACAATGAAACTCTATGTATAAGCAATCTTTATTTTAATAATATTTGAAATTATTATTTTGGCAAATCTTTATCTGTATACCCATGCTATTTGCATAGATAAAGCCCTTGAATATACAAATAGTAGAAAGAATATGAGATGCTCATATGATGAGTATCATGAAACTCATATTTGTAATACTGTATATTCTAAACGGTTCCTAGTCGATTCAGCCGCCACTAAGAAGGATATAGGCCGCTAGAGTTCGAGACTAGTATCTGCGATGTGAGTACCATGTTTCATTGGTAGGGGACATTGTGATGTCCGAACATGCAGATAGGTGCTCCTTGTAGAGTGCACTGAACAACCCTCCATTAAAGGACTTTCCAAGTGGTTCTCACTTATCGAGTGGAAAAGTCCTGGTTTATGGTTGTACACCATTAGTCCTTATGACCCGGGACAACATTGAGACTCTATGCGCTAGAATTACACTTTGACTTGTTTACCGACTCTCATGGGGTCATCAGGTGGCAAGGTTGGGTGTTCTGTCGAAACACATAAGAGTCGATGCATTGTAGTCGGGGATTCACCGCTTACCTTTGGGTATGGATATCCTATGTGTTTTCATGTGTATGTAGGTTGAAATCTCTGGCCAGAGTATGGTTGTAATTATGAAAGGGGTTTCATAGATTACACCATTGATGCAACTACAACATGACACATAGTATCGATTCATTAACAACTCTCGATAAACCAATGGTTGTCGAATCGATCGGGATATATGAGTTGAAGGGACCGTACTGTACGCTAACCATAATTGAATGGTTCTTGCAGGCACTATCATGTGATACCTAGGGAATCACGTAAGCGATGCTGCTAGGCGTTTAACGTGATTGGTTGGGTACTATCAGACTCGAGTTCTGACGTTCTTATTATCAAGGTGTTGATAAGTAAGAATGGAGCAATTGGGGTATGCTCGAATAAGGACATGTTTAGTCCGAATCACATGGAGATGTGAACCCACGGCTAGTTGTATCAATGAACCATTGAGGGCCACACAAGTACTAGCTTTCTAGATCACGATGAGAAGTAAAATTAGAAGTATGACTTCTATAAAGGATAAAATAGTTCAAAGTGTTGAACGGCTTATAAATGTGTTTATAAGTGTAAAGAAAAATAGAAGTGTGACTTCTATGAGAGAAATGTAAATTTTGATTTATGGAAGTGTTCCTAAAATTAAAATTTGGCCAAGAGAATAATGTATTTGAAAATTGTGATTTTCATAAACATTATTATGGACTAAATTAAATTAATTCAAGTGTTGAATTAATTAGACACTAGTGGACCTAGTAGAGTCCAAATAATTAAATTAATTCAAGTGTTGAATTAATTAAATTATATTGAGTCTTGTAGAGCTCAATTAAAATAATTATTTAACTAGTGGGACTTGGGTAAATTCAAGTAATGTTTAATTAGTCTCAAATGTGTTTGAGATAATTAAATTTAGTCCAAAGTTTTTAATTTGATTAAAAACTATATTATATGCATGCATGGGAGGTGAAGGGTTGGAGATTACTTTTTATTAAAATAATGCAAGGCATGCACCTTTTGCTTTTTGCTTTTCTCACAACCAAGACATGCAATTAACTCATTCTCCTCCCTCTCCCACTCCACCTTGGCCGAATTCTTGATGCCATTTTTCTCTCCTCCATTTTTCTTTTTTTTGTTCTTCAATTTGTTGGAGATAAAACACACTTCTCTTTGAAAAATCCTCATATTTTTCTAGTGCAAAATATGAGGGGATCTTCCTAGTTAGTGGTGGGCTTGATTTTTGAACAAGGAGTGTTCAAAGGAGGAAGCTTGTAGATTGTCTTGCCTTGAAGAGCTTTGTTGTTTGACAACAAAGTTGGTGCCATTCATCAATCTTTTAAAGATTGATAGGTAAAACTATTTATAACACCCTATGAATGTCATAATGTGTTTTTATTGTATTTGTTGCACAATACTAGTTGGTGGCCGAAATTTTCCCTATAAAATTAGATTTTTTAAAACTTCCGTTGCGCTTCCGGCCACCGTAACCGGTCCGCTTTCAGAATCAGCCTAAATCAGACAACTCAGCCTGTAATTAAGCGAATCAGCTTAAGTTTAGACGAATCAGTCCATAACCAGACGAATCAGCCGGTGACTAGGCGAATCAGCCTCTGACTCAACGACTTAGTAATCAATACATGTAGTGGCTATGAATCAATAGCCTACAAACATCAATCTCATCATATTTGCTATAAATCAATAGACTACAGTCATAAGTCTCATCAATTGCAAATATCAATGCAACAAATGAAAGTATGTGATTTAGGGAGACTCGAGTCAAACCTCACTCGAGTTGTGCAATCCCAACTCAACATTAATTTATACCTGTCTTTCTGATACTCTGATTCTGTGGAAGTCTCGAACTCAAATCTGTCAATACTCAATCTGACAAGAACAATATCGAGGAGTATAATATCAATACACCACTCGAATCAAATCTGTTCTGCTCAATACTTAACCTAATTCAATATCGATTGCATAACGGTATAATATCAATATACCCAACAATACCATATCAATCAGATATTAATTCTAATATCTCATACTCGATAACAACTCAATTCTGATATCAATTCTCAATCAACTCAACTCTAAAAATCATAACAATTTCATATGGTATCTGTTCCTCAGTCCGGTTTCGATTATACGATGTATAACATGCCAAGAACATCATATATGAATCATATCAGATTCTGACAATACCATAATTTCAAATCATATCAAAACGTAGCAAAAATTACGTCCAGTTATAGCCTACGTCAATAGGAACTCAGTACCGCAGTCAGATTCAAAATCAGACGGACGGATTTTTAGGAAATCACAACTCTTTGCTTCGAACACTTTTCTTTTCCTTTCCTTCGTTTCCTTTCGTTCTGATTCTTTTTGAAGAATCAATATATATATATATACACATTCCCGCATGTAAGGCAAGTGGCTTATTCTTCTTACTGCACGTCTCTCGCTAGGGCGGTCAAAACTTACCGCTAGGGCGAGGCAGTTTCGGTCGAGATCCTCGGCTGAACATCTCCTGGCGCTCGGGCGGTCAAAAGTTTCCGCCCGGGCGAGCAATTCTCGGCTCTCGGCAATTAAACAATCGCGCTCGGGCGGTGCTTTTCTACCGCTCGGGCGCGAGATGTTCGGTCTAACATCTTGAGATGTTCAGTTCAACATCTTGGTTTAAAATAAACCACGCCCGGCTTCGTCATTTGAGTTCCTATAACCTCAATTATGTCAATTAATCAACATCTGATTACAGTAATTAAATCTCGGGCATTACATTATTTGACTTGTATTTTTGGATATAGAGTTGATATTGGTGTTATTTATGGATTATTGTTGTAGGTGGTGTACCAAGAGTATAGTTTGGAGGTGTTCTATTGGTTTGTAAGTGGAATTTCATCCTTTGTGCTCACATGATGTTATATGTATTGTATTTCAAAGGTTTCAAAGTGTTATTCCCTTCAATTGATCCATTGTTATGTATTGATTCCATTGATTATCTATTGGAGGCATTGTATGTCTCATTTATTGAAAAGGGAATACAAGAGAAAAGATATAGTTTCCAAAGTGATTGTCTAAATGCTATTGAGAATTCAAATGTTTTATTGGATTGATTGAATCATAGTCAGAGCATTGCATGCAATTAGTTGATCAACAACCATAGGCTTATATCCCTCAGAGTAATCGGTTTATATCGATTTGGGATACGAGCACCACAGTCAGAGATACTATTGATATCAATCCAACCAGAGAAAAGAGAAATACCATCGTATTGCTATCTATTGCTATGCTATTGCTACAGTTATTGCTATAGTATTCATGTTTCAGAGTTGATGGTATTTATGATTTTAAAGTCATGCTTTACAGAGTATACTATGTATCATTGCTATGTAGAGTTCCACTTGCTGAGTTTTTATACTCATTTCAGTTATTTTCATGTGATGCAGATAAGAGCGACAGACCAGGACGTTGACTGTGGTCAGAAGTCATATGCATACGGAGATTGGAAGGAGGATTATTTTGTTATCATTTTGGGACATGATCATAGGAATGATTGTTTTGTATTTTGTATATCATTTGAATGATCATGTATTTATTTTGTAAACATTTTATGAAATGTATTTTGAAACTCCTTCCATTTGAAAGAAAATTTTAAATTCCGCTGTATTTTTATCGTTACGGGTCAGGGTGTCACATTTAGTGGTATCAGAGCACCGGTTCTTCGGACCAATGCATATGACTTCGTCTACTTTCAACTGTTCGGGTATGTTTTCTTTGCATCTATTTATTCATTGTTATCTATTGATTGGTGTCTTGTGAGCAATTGTAGAGTATGCCACCTAAGAGGAAAGCAGTAGAGGGTGAGGATAGTTCTTACTCTAGAGTTGTCGATGAGTTCGGCAAGTTGTTTAAGGAGCAGGCTAAAGTTCATAGTGAGCAGATTCAGCAGCTGCTTCGATTGCAAGGAACAGGACAGGGTAGAGGCCAAGGTAGAGTTCCAGTATCTCAGGCAGTTGGCACTGATGCCGTCTTTTCTGCTTTCAAGAGGATGGATCCACCGGAATTCGCAGGTAGCACTGATCCGTTAGTGGCTGTCGAGTGGGTCAAGGCGCTTGAAGCTATCTTCGATCATCTCCAGTACGAGGACAAAGACAGGATCAGTTGTGCTGTTTTCATGTTGGTTAAGGTTGCCCGCATTTGGTGGAATGCGACGAAAGTTGGAGTTGATGTTGCGACATTGAAGTGGTCAGAGTTTACAGACTTGTTCTATGACAAGTATTTCCCCGACGCACTTCGAGCAAGGAAGGTTACGGAGTTCTTGGAGCTTCGACAGGGGAGCTTGGATGTCGGTGAGTATATTCTCAAGTTTGAGGAGGGTTGCTTGTTTGCTCCGTACATTGCTTCCAATGACAAAGATAAAGGCGCTCATTTCATTCGAGGCCTTAGAGCTGAGATTCGTCGTGATATCAACATGTCCAAGGATGTTACTTTCAAGGAGATTGTGTCCAAAGCTTTGTTGGCCGAACAGGATGAGAAGGACATCACCAGAGAGAGGCAGGAGAGGCACCAAGCTGTTGTTCAGAGAGGCCAGGGCTCGAATCAGAGGGGCAGGGATCGTTTCAAGGGCAAGGGCAAGATGGAGTCGAGTCCTAGGCCACCGCCAGTTCCAGTTGATCCCGAGAAGCCTTTGTGTCAGAAGTGTGGCAAGCATCATCGAGGAGAGAGCAGATTTGGCACTCATTCTTGCTATCGTTGTGGCACGGAAGGCCACGTTGCCAGAGATTGTCCACGAGGAGCTAGCCAAGGGAAGGTGCAGGGTCGTATCTTTACGATGACCAAGGAAGGTATTAATCATGATTCTTCATTGATCTCTAGTACTATTTTGATTTCAGGCAGAGTAGCTACGACTTTGATAGATACTGGTGCTACTCATTCTTTTATGTCTGAATTGTTTTTGAGATCTTTGGGTATAGTTCCTTCTGTTCTTCCCCTCCACCTTAGTGTTGTTTTGCCTTCGGGAGACGTGTTGTGCCCGACATCGATTGTGTTTGCGTGCCCTGTCGTATTGAGGAGCGAGTTGTCTTCGCTGACTTGATTGTTATTCCTATGGTTGCCTTTGATGTTATTCTTGGCATGGATTGGCTTTCGACTTACCGTGCAGTTATCGATTGTGTTGCTAAGAAGGTGACTTTTGCAGATGATGGCCGGGGAGGAGTTCTCGCCAGCACAGGTACTTCGCTGGTCCTTCCTTTTATTTCTTGTCTTGAGGCTGAGAAGTTGATGTGTAGAGGTTGTGATGTGTTTATGGCTTCTATTGTGGATGTGGATAGACTGATTAAGTTGAATATAGATGATATCGATGTTGTGAGGGAGTTTGCTGATGTGTTTGAGGATGATGTTCCGGGTTTGCCGCCGGATAGAGATGTTGAGTTTTCGATCGATTTAGCTCCAGGTACGGTTCCTATTTCTAAGGCTCCGTACAGGATGGCACCTACCGAGATGAAGGAGTTGAAGGCGCAATTGCAGGATCTAGTGGACAAGGGTTTCATTCGACCTAGTTCTTCGCCTTGGGGAGCTCCGGTCCTTTTTGTCAAGAAGAAGGATGGTTCTTTGCGTCTGTGTATCGACTACAGGGAGCTTAACAAAGTGACTGTCAAGAACAAGTATCCGTTGCCACGGATAGATGATTTGTTTGATCAGCTTCATGGTGCTACTGTATTCTCGAAGATTGATCTTCGGTCTGGTTACTATCAGTTGAAGGTTAGGGAGTCCGATATCCCTAAGACGGCGTTCAGGACCAGGTATGGTCACTATGAGTTTCTCGTGATGTCTTTTGGTCTGACCAATTCCCCTTCAGTCTTTATGGATCTGATGAACCGTGTGTTCAAGCCTTATCTGGATAGCTTCGTCATTGTCTTTATCGACGACATCCTGGTTTATTCCAAGACCCGAGAGCTTCATGCAGAGCATCTCAGAGTTGTGCTTCAGTTGTTGAGGGAGAAGAGGTTGTTTGCCAAGCTGAAGAAGTGTGAGTTTTGGCTGGATCAGATTTCTTTCCTAGGCCATGTTGTTTCGAAGGATGGCATTGCTGTTGATCCGTTGAAGATAGAGGCGATTCAGAATTGGCCTAATCCTACCACTGTTTCAGAGGTACGCAGTTTTCTTGGTTTGGCGGGTTATTATCGTCGTTTCATTTCAGATTTTTCCAAGATTGCCCTGCCATTGTCCAATTTGACTAGGAAGACTGTGAAGTTCGAGTGGTCCATTGATTGCCAGAGTGCATTTAAAGAGTTGAAGGATAGATTGACGACAACTCCTGTTCTTTCATTGCCCGTGGTTCTGAGGATTTTGTTGTCTATACAGATGCGTCGAAGAGAGGCCTTGGTGCTGTGCTGATGCAGCGAGGTAAGGTTATTGCCTATGCTTCTCGCCAGTTGAAAGACTATGAGAAGAATTATCCGACGCATGATTTGGAGCTAGCAGCTGTGGTTTTCGCCTTGAAGATTTGGAGACATTACTTGTATGGCGAAAAGTGTGAGATCTTCACAGACCACAAGAGTTTGAAGTATCTGTTTTCTCAGAAAGAGCTCAATATGCGACAGAGGAGGTGGTTAGAGCTTGTCAAAGATTATGATGTGACGATTAGTTACCACCCAGGGAAGGCGAATGTTGTGGCTGATGCTTTGAGCCGGAAGTCGAGTTCTTCTTTGAGTTCTTTGATTCAGAGGCCGTTGTTGATGGACTTGCATCGAGAGGATATTTCTTTGGTAGTTCCGAGAACCATTGCTCGCCTTTCAGCGTTGGTCATTCGGGCTACATTGACGGACATGATCCATAGAGAGCAGTCGACTGATGTTTAGTTGACAGAGTTGAGAGCTAGAGCAGTGGAGAGAGGGAACTCAGAGTTTGGTTCGAATGGTGATGGTTTGGTGACTTTCAGAGACCGTATTTGTGTTCCTGTTGGCGATGATATTCGACGAGATATTCTGACAGAGGCTCATACCGCGCCATATTCGATTCATCCAGGCAGCACGAAGATGTATCAGGATCTTCGTCGACTCTACTGGTGGCCAGGAATGAAGAAAGATGTTGCTTTGTTTATTTCTCAGTGCCTCACTTGTCAGCAGGTGAAGATTGAACACCAGAGACCTGCTGGGACATTCCTATCATTGCCGATTCCTCAGTGGAAGTGGGAGCATATTACGATGGATTTCGTGACTGGTCTTCCCAGAGTGCAGAGAGATTTCAATTCCATTTGGGTTATCGTTGATCGATTGACCAAGTCAGCGAATTTTCTTCCAGTCAAGATGACGTACTCTATGAATCAGTATGCTGAGGAGTATGTAGCAAAGATTGTGAGACTTCATGGTGTGCCTGTGTCGATTGTGTCTGATCTTGACCCCAGGTTTACTTCAGAGTTTTGGAAGAGTTTGCACAGAGCTATGGGTTCGCGGTTAGCGTTTAGTACAGCTTATCACCCTCAGAGCGATGGTCAGTCAGAGAGAGTCATTCAGATTCTAGAGGATATGCTCAGAGCTTGTACTATCGATTATCCAGGTAGCTGGGATTCTAAGTTGCCTTTGGTCGAGTTCACGTATAATAACAGTTACCAGGCGACGATTGGCATGGCACCGTATGAGGCCCTTTATGGCACGAAGTGCAGATCACCTTTGTATTGGGATGAGATTGGCGAGAGGAAGATGTTGGGACCAGAGTTGGTCCAGCAGACGGCCGATGTTGTTGCTGTGATCAGAGAGAGGATGAAGACTGCGCAATCGAGACAGAAGAGCTATGCAGATGTTCGTCGTAGACCTTTGCAGTTCGAGGTTGGTGATCACGTGTTCCTTAAGATTGCACCTATCAAGGGTGTGATGCGATTTGGCAAGAAGGGCAAGTTGAGTCCTAGATTCATTGGCCCTTTTGAGATCTTGGACAGAGTTGGTGACAGAGCCTACAGATTAGCCCTACCGCCAGATCTTTACAGAGTTCACAATGTTTTTCACGTATCGATGCTCAGGAAGTATGTTGCGAATCCTTCCCATGTTCTTCACCACGAGCCATTGGACTTGACGCTGAATTTGACTTATCAAGAGATTCCGATTCAGATTCTGGATCGCAGAGTTAGAGTTTTGAGGAACAAAGAGATCGGCATCGTTAAAGTCCTTTGGAGGAACCATTTGATCGAGGAGGCTACATGGGAACCAGAGGATGAGATGAGAGAGAAGTATCCTGAGTTGTTCGTGCAGTGACGTCAATTTCGCGGACGAAATTCCTCTAAGGAGGGGAGATTGTAATAGCCGAGCCCGGTGTACGGTACGATTTAAGTTTCGTTTGTTTATTTGGGTTTGGTGATTAGATGTTTAGAGTTGTGTTTTGGGCCATAGTATTATTGGTTATTATTGTCTTGAGGTGTTAGTTGTTGTTGATTGTTCGTTTCAGAGTTTCGGATCGATTTTAGTTGCGTTGGTTTTGTTCATTGCCGTAGCAAGAGTGCACCCACGCTCTTAGAGGAGTGCCCCCGCGGTGTACTGTTCTTGATTTTGGATTTGGGAGGCCGTGGCATCACCGCACCCGCGGCAGTGCAAGCACCGCACCCGCGGTATTTGCAGGACCGCACCCGCGGTCATCGAGTTCAGGGAATTGTTTGGAATGCCGTGAGCTTAGCGCACCCGCGATGCTTGTGGCAACGCACCCACGGTCAAGGTATGGGCTAGATTTTAAGTGACTTTTTGGGAGTTGTTGGCCATACCTTATCTTATCTCCTTCCTCCATTTCCGATTTCCTCTCTTCTAGCAAGGGTTTTCTCCATTTTCTTTTGCTTCCTATCTTCGATTCGTGGATCTAGTTCGATTTTCGACTTGAGATCGAGGTTCTCCTTGGTGCTAGGAAGCTTAGGTAAGTTTTTGGTTGAGTTCTATCATGGTTTTTGGTAATGAGATGCTATAGGTTGATGTATTGGTTGGTTTAATGGATTATTTGACTTGTATTTTTGGATATAGAGTTGATATTGGTGTTATTTATGGATTATTGTTGTAGGTGGTGTACCAAGAGTATAGTTTGGAGGTGTTCTATTGGTTTGTAAGTGGAACTTCATCCTTTGTGCTCACATGATGTTATATGTATTGTATTTCAAAGGTTTCATAGTGTTATTCCCTTCAATTGATCCATTGTTATGTATTGATTCCATTGATTATCTATTGGAGGCATTGTATGTCTCATTTATTGAAAAGGGAATACAAGAGAAAAGATATAGTTTCCAAAGTGATTGTCTAAATGCTATTGAGAATTCAAATGTTTTATTGGATTGATTGAATCATAGTCAGAGCATTGCATGCAATTAGTTGATCAACAACCATAGGCTTATATCCCTCAGAGTTATCGGTTTATATAGATTTGGGATACGAGCACCACAGTCAGAGATACTATTGATATCAATCCAACCAGAGAAAAGAGAAATACCATCGTATTGCTATCTATTGCTATGCTATTGCTTCAGTTATTGCTATAGTATTCATGTTTCAGAGTTGATGGTATTTATGATTTTAAAGTCATGCTTTACAGAGTATACTATGTATCATTGCTATGTAGAGTTCCACTTGCTGAGTTTTTATACTCATTTCAGTTATTTTCATGTGATGCAGATAAGAGCGACAGACCAGGACGTTGACTGTGGTCAGAAGTCATATGCATACGGAGATTGGAAGGAGGATTATTTTGTTATCATTTTGGGACATGATCATAGGAATGATTGTTTTGTATTTTGTATATCATTTGAATGATCATGTATTTATTTTGTAAACATTTTATGAAATGTATTTTGAAACTCCTTCCATTTGAAAGAAAATTTTAAATTCCGCTGTATTTTTATCGTTACGGGTCAGGGTGTCACAGATCCTCTCTTTACTGGGATGATATCTCTGAAGTTCCTGAGACTGGACTTGATATGATTAGAGATATGACTGAAAAAGTGAAACTTATTCAGAAGAAGATGAAGGCAGCCCAGGACCGCCAAGCCAAATATGCCAACCTCAGACGACGACCGTTGGTATTTGAGGTGGGAGACCGAGTATTCCTGAAGATTTCTCCTTTCAGAGGTGTTGTCAGATTTGGCAAGAAAGGGAAATTGTCTCCAAGATATGTAGGTCCTTATGAAATTCTAGAAAAGATAGGAGATCGTGCCTATCGACTTTCCTCGCCGCCTTCATTATCTGGAATACATGATGTCTTTCATGTATCAATGCTGCGGAAGTATCTCCCTGATGATTCTCACGTGATTCAGCCAGACGAGACCGAGCTGGATGAGACATTGAGTTATGTCGAGAAACCGATGCGGATTATCGATTGTAAAGAAAAACAGCTCAGAACAAAGACGATTCCTCTTGTGAAAGTTCAATGGACTCGTCATGACGTAGAAGAAGCGACTTGGGAGACTGAATCAGATATGAGACAAGAATTCCCAGCATTGTTTCACTGATGTAAATTACTTATACAGTTTTGTATACATATACTCCTTATTGATACGAATGAGATGCCTGTGATTTCGAGGACGAAATGGTATCTTAGGGGGGAACAAATGTAATGCCCGAAATTTAATCCTAATAATCTGTAATTATTGAATTATAATTTGATATGATTATGAGAGGATTAATCGGGACACGAAATAAGAATACGTGTGAAAATGTATGTACGAGGGACAGTAGCATCGGCGCACATGCGCGACAGAACGCGCGCACATGCGCCAAGCGGACAGGAGGCCTCGCGCATATGCGCGGCGTGTATCCGCGCATATGCGCGACACAACCCGAGAGTTGTGAAAAATCCTCGTGCATATGCGCGGAAGCGTGTCGCGCATATGCGCGAGTCCCCGTGAAGCTACGCGCTGAGAAAGAATGTCTCGCGCATATGCGCGGAAAGTGGCCGTGCATATGCGCGAGACGTGTGCTACAAAGATTAAGCCACTCGTCCTGTGTTTGTATGTTGGTTTATATATATATATATACACGCAAACCGTATTCAGAGGAAGGAAAATCAAAATTTAGAGGAAACTTTTGATCTTTGATTTTAGAATTAGATTTGTGTAAAATCCGTTCGTCTGATTTTGAATCCGACTTCGGTATCGAGTTCCTATCGACGTAGGCTACAACTGGACGTAAGTTTTGCTACGTTTTGACATGCTTTGAAATTATGATATTGTCAGAATTGAATGAAATTCATCTATGATGTTCTTGACATGTTAGACATCGTAGAATCGAAGTCAGATTGAGAAACGGACTGATTATGGAATTGATATGAATTTTTAGGGTATATTGATTTATACCAGACAAATTTGAATTGTGATTGGATTACATATTGTAATGGATATGAGTTATGATTTGTAATTGATGTCTGTTGATTTGGTGTTGACGGGATACTGAGATTGTACCGTTATGCCGTTGATTTTGAATTAAATCCAGATTGATCAGATTGTTATTGATTTGAAAGGTATACTGATATGAGATTATTGGTATTGTCATTGCCAGACAGGCTGTGAGTTCAAGACATCGACTGAGCCAGAAACCGACGAAAGGAAGGTATAAGTCAATGTGGTATTGGGAGATCGACTTGAGTCGGATTAGACTTGAGTTTCCCTAAATCACATACTTTACTTTATTGCATTGATATTTGCATTGATTTGATTGATGTAATTGTTTTCTTGAACTATAGATAGCAGGTATCAGATGAGTAATCTTGTGACAGAAGTTCCTGATAGTGGTGGAATCGCCACGGGAACATTGCACGATGTCTCAAGATAATGATATTAGCGATAGAGCTACAGTCCATGACGGATAGGTCAGGACACCGGATGTTGGTTATATCGAGTAATAGGAATTGGAATTCTTCTATTACGGAATTCGATATAGGAACACCTGCATATTTGGTTATATCGAGTAATAGGAACAGAGTTCCTTCTATTACGGAATTCGATATAGGAACACCACATTTGGAAACCGGGATCCCTAGACTAGGATTGAGTCTAGTCTGAGACGTGGAGTCACGTATATGTTTGATAGTTTTATGATTGATTATGTTTCAGATTTTGATACATATATCTGTTACCTGATTACATGCTTTATATGTGTTTATATGATGGCATGTTTCGTTGATTTATACTGGGATTTATTCTCACCGGAGTTATCCGGCTGTTGTCTTGTCTGTATGTGTACATGACAACAGGTGGGACAGGATCAGGGTCCAGGAGATGAGAAGAGATCGTGATAGAGTGGAGACTCCGGACTTGGATGTATATAGGGTTTTGACACTTGATATTTAGATGTTGAACCTTAGTTTATTTTGAATGCATGCAGTCCAGGACTTGTATTGTATTTTATACTGATATGTATATTATTTTGATTTCACTACGTTCCACATTTTAAAAAAAAATAAAATTTAGACCCTGTTTTATAATTGATTAATTAGTCCCAATGATGATTAAGAATTTGATTAGCGTCCGGGTCCCCACACTTATGTATTCAGTAGATGTACTGAAATCGAGCCTAACATTGGCAGATTTGCCAATGATGTGCGAATTGGCTGATGTTGCTAGATAAGATTTCAGATTTACCTTGTATCCGAAAGATAGATTTCAGAATTGAATTGATACCAGAGTGAATTGAAAGAATTGAAAGATCAGTAGAAGAGTGTCGACCAGGAGTTACATCCGATTTAGTGTTTCTCTTCGGCATGCCTCAGTATGTTCAGAGATGTTCTGATGATTTTATGCTCATTGTATCTATGAGATTTTGATATAATTGCAGCATTTGATTGATCGAATCGAATATCTGAAGATTTTATTGAATATTCTGAGAACTGTGATGATTGTATACAGAGATTGTTCAGATATGAATCCGATTGAAACAGATTGTATGAAGAGTATGTGATATCTGAAATTAATATACCAATTGATTTTGACACAGTTCAGATTATGATGAGTGGCTGGGAATGATACCGATGTCAGAAAGTTCAGAAATCTCAGAAATGTCAGGAATGTATTTTGTCTGATTTTGCAGATTATTTTATTCGATTGTTGCTTTATATCTGCTGAGTGTTGTTATTGTTCTAAATCAGTATTTGAGACAGCTTATATTGTTTGCGAGCATATTATATTTGCAGATGAGATATAACAGTTGATCAGAATGACATGAAGATATTTACCAGAAATCATTGTTTTATGAGTTCACGGAACTCACTAGATCTGTATAGGATATTGATATTTCGCCTCTGATTTGATATTATTGTTGTTTGGAATCCGTATATGCTACAGATTATTGTGAACCGGTGAGAGTATATACATTTCCAACCGAATCAGAGCTGCATTCGAGAATTACAGTAATTCAGGAATGTGATCAGAATGTTCAGAACTAGATTTCAATAATCAGAGCCGAGTAACAGATATGTGATTTTGTGTTGCGTATGAGATTGATTATCTTGTGATGTCAGAATGTATCAGAATTGTATAACAGAATTGATATCGATAGTCAGAACAGAATACCATGTAGGTATATTTTCTTTAATTTATATTGTTAACTTGAATTGTTATACCGAATAATTGAATCAGATATCACAAGTAGGGTCAGAAACGCACCGTGGTGGATTCAGTTTTCAGTTTGATGATTGAGAATGTATTATATTCGAACAGATAGTTTTGATATAGACAGATTAAATCATTTGTGACAGAATTTGTACTGAAAAGTTGGCAGAATTTGTAATGAAACGTCTGAATCGCCAATAAATGAAGATAGAAAGATAGAGATCAGAAGATTTATTACAGAATTTGTATATTTCTGACTAGACATGGGGAGTATAATTCGATGAATTTCGTAGTAAGACTGTGGGGACCCGGACGCTAATCATCTTCTTACTCATTATTGGGATTTAATTATCAGTTCTGATAAACAGGGTCTAAAAATTTTTCTTTTTAAAATGTAACTGCGGAAGGTAATGGAATCTAAACAATATACATCTCTGTATAAAAACTACAGTTCAGTAGAAAAGTACAATACTGTAAAACCTAAGTCTAAGGTTCAATTACTAAATTCAAGTAATAAACCAAGTCTGCTACAAGTCTGGAATCACCACGCTAACTCGTCTTCTCTCATCGTCATCTCGACCCTGATCCAGCCCCACCTGTTGTCATGCACACATACAAAACAAGACAACAGCCGGATAACTCCGGTGAGAATAAATCCCAGTATAAAACATGGTAAACATGTGTAAGGACCGTGTATCGTATTATCGCAAATCTTATATGATTATCGATAATTAATGAAATTGTCAGGTGATTATGTATTTGATGTATATCGTGACAAGGAAATTGAGAAAATGAATATTGTATATGAATGGATGTTGTACGAACTTGATTTGAGAGGTCAGACGCCAAATTAGTACAAACTTAAAAATTTGTACAGAACATGTGGCGCCCGGGCGGTAGAAAATGACCGCCCGAGCGCCAAGGAAGAAAGGGCTAGTGTTCTCGGACAGAACACTCCGCGCCCGAGCGGTAATTTGTGACCGCTCGAACGCGGTGCAAGTGACACTCGGGGGCAGAACTTCTCGCGCTCGGGCGCGAGAAATCTACCGCCCGAGCGCCGAGGCGGTGGAGTGATAAGAACGAGCTTTCAGCTTTGTTTCTTCATTTCCATTTACGAGACTTCGAGAGTTGCGAGAGGATTTCGAAATTCTTTCTTCTGAATCGACTTCGAAACGTCGTCTAAACGCGAAACAAATTATATATTTGTTATCTGCGCGTCGAGGGCTTCTGACTGAGGTAATTTTCTTCTGGTTTCAGCAGCTTTAAATATCAAGGTGCTGGAATAGCATGTATTTGAAGTTGAATTTCTGATATGTAGTAGAATAACCGACAATAAACGTATATTCGAAGTCGGAAGTGAATTATGATATGATTATGATTTGATATGAGTTATTGAAGTTTCAAATGATATTTGAAACTCATATTAATGATTTTGGAGTATGTTATTGATTGGAATGAATATGTTATTGATGTAGATAAAGTGTAATATCAATATCTTCAGACTACATCAACTGGAAACGAAGAATTGAGGTATGTTGCGACCGGGTAACATACGACAGGTATCTGTATTATATGATATATGATTGGATTGATTGGATTGGATTGGAATACGTGTCTATGTGCCTATTTGATGATTTGATGTGGCATACATGACATTGAGATTTGAGTATCGATGTACAAAATAAATGTTTTGTTAACACACATCATTTTATGCATACATCGATACATGACATGCACGTTGAGCTATGATCCTTGGATATCCTGATATGATTTGATTGGATTCCGGGGTGTGTGAACACAATCGCTATGCTGGTATTATATGACCCGTAAAGCATAGACAGTTGTGGCCCCATATGATTGGATATGAGATGTGGGATTGATGGCGCTTCGTCGACGCTTTCATATGTGTATTCCCATATCGGCCGGTGTGCCAGCTCGAGCATTGATTTGATTTGATAGCGATTCGATTGATTCTGACATGTGCTCAGTGGATGGGCATTTGACCCTATACCTGCACGACATACATGCATTGCATACCATATATCATTGTTTAGATATCTGTGGTATATATGATTGGTTGTTCCATACGGAGCTTTGCTCACCCCCAAGGGGGGCTGTTGTTGTCTTTGTGTGTGGACAATGGCAGGTACTCCTAGGATTTCAGGAGGCCAGAGAGGGTACTTCTGGAGGGAGTCACAGTCGAGCTAAGGTTTATGTTTACGTCTTGTTCCCAGTATATATGTATATGTATCTATATACCGGGGCATGTCCCGAGGATATGAGTTGTTTGTATGTGATTAGTTTTGATTATGTGTGGGCATGTTTTATGTTTTGAATTTAGATACTATTTTTAGTATTTAAATATCAGAAGAGATGTTTTGGGCTCGTCGTAAAAGAAAATTTTAAACTCGTTTTCCGCTGTAATTAGTTAAACCTAATCAGATTGTGTTATAATAACGATTAGGAGCTAAGGGCCCCACAACATGCATATACACATAATGATTCATGGAACATGCTGTGATGAATAAAAGCAAAGACAATAATAATAGATTTCATCATCTATGAACTCTAATCTAACTAAACATGCAATTCAAATCAGACAAACATGCATGTAAATAGTCTAAATCATGAAACATGCTGTCATGACTGAAAGTAATAACAATAGGTTCCATAGTCTCTGAAACCAATTCATCTACGCATGCTGTTCTAATCAAATCATGTCTAGACTTGACTCAACTATAACTCTAGGGATCCCGGGGTGAATAAGACGTCACTGGCTGTCACCTACCCAACCACTCGGGGCGACTGTACGTCTTATTCCTAGACTTCGGTCCGAGCTGTATCGACGGCTGGCAATAGGAGTAATGGCTACTCCTAAGTTGAGATACACCGAACGTCTAGAAGTCTGACAATGGCTATCAAGACTTTCCTATCTTAAATGCAATGAATAACAATCTGTAAACAAAGCATAATCATATTCATAACTGAATATCACAATTATCTTACATGCTTGAATACAATTCTATAATCAAAGCATAATCAGGTAACAATATAAACAATAATCTAGTATGTGATTTTATTGGGAAACTCAAATTAATCTAATTTGAGTTATGCTTCCCGAATATCACATGAATTATACCTTTGTCGTCCCGGTCTGAGAAAGACGATGACCTGTATTCAAATCTGTCCATATCAAATCTGAAATGACAATATTGAATACCCTGTATCAGTGAATAACTCAATATACACCATGTTCTGATCAATACTCAAATCAGTATACAATCTGATCAATGTCTGAACAAAATACAATCTGAGTCATATCAATAATATCACAATCTAATCAAAATCATATCTGAATCTGATCAATCTAACTCAGCTGATGTTTCAACGGCATAACAATACAATCTGAATAACCCCGTCAATCTGAACATCACAAATATAATACCAGCACTCAGAAGCAATACTGACATAACTCATAACCTCAACGATAACACAAATCTGATATCGAATCTCTGTCAATATCTTTCGAAAATCATAATAATTGCATAAACAGTCTATTCTTTAATCTGACTTCAATTCTATAATGTCTACGGTAGCAGAAACGCCATATCTGAATCACATGCAATTCTAGCAACATCATATTTTCAAAATATCTCAAAACGTAACAAAACTTACGTCCTTGTGTAGCTCGTGTCGAGAGGAACACAAAACTGAAGTTGGATTTGAATTCTGATAGACGAATTTCTCACAATCGCAACTTTAAAAGGGGAAAGGAATTTCTCTCAAAGTCTCGGTCCTCTGACTGAATTTCTGAGGAATTATACGTGTAATTAAGCTATATATATAATGCATGCAAATCTGGAAACGTGTCTTATTTTTCAAGCAACACGCATGACCGCGGGTGCGCTCTGTTCTGTACCGCGGGTGCGGTGTTGGCACCGCGGGTGCGCTCTGGCTAGCACCGCTGGTGCGGTGATGCTTCGGAATTTCTTGCCAACTTACTGTCCATACACCGCGGGTGCGGTGATGTCTAGCACCGCGGGTGCAGTGCTGCATGTAGTGACCCGTTCCAGAATCACCTACTAATCAAAAACTAAGCATGCAATTAACCTAATTAACAATAATCAGAGATAACAGCGGAAAAGTCAACAAAAATAATGGTTATACAACCCAATCGAAGTCTAGAATAACTCAAAATAAAATATCCAATACAACCATATCGAATCAAAACAATACCGATAAACTAAACCAACCAGCTACTCAACGTCCTCCTCCTGCTCCTCCTGAGCTGTCCAACCTGAGGCCTGCCCCGAGGGAATGGGGTGTCCAAGATAAACAAAAACCGAGGACGTGAGCGATAAGAACGCCCAGTACAAAAGTATGAGTATACAGACCTATATGAAATGCACATTCTATGATCATGATACCGGGGTAGTCAAGAAACAGGAGTCACAAAAGGATCTCAACAATGCTCAGTCTAGAGGCGCCAAGTGGATAGTGCCGCGCGGTCCAACCTCTGGGTCACTGCATCCACTACAAGACAGACGTGGACCTAAAATGTCCCGGACCACCGAAGCCCTCCCGACCCGTCGGCCACTGTGTACTCTCGGTGTCCATGCGTCCACAAGACAGGGCTGAGCGGCCCCAAGATATAGCTTATCTCGAAAGAGATACAGCTCAACAGTAAAGGCTATCTCGAAGAAGATACGGCTCAACATGAAATGCAACGTGCAGTAATAAACGTGACATAATAGCATGCATCATATGACATATATCAATGCACCACATAATCATGCAACACATATAAGAATGTATACTCAACCAGGATATCTCGGATAGTACTTTCGTACCTCTATCACAGCAAGCCTAGCCTTACGCAACACCGCTAATCAGGTCTAGCACAAGCCTACGCATCAAAAGCATACTCAATCAATACTACCATGCTCGACTAGCAAAACCAGTACTCCCTAGTACTACCAAGGGTTTAGGGTTTACCTTCGTCCGTCGACAGCCCTTTGATGTCGATTGCCTCGTAACTCAGACGCCGCTACGCTACTACTCTTGGCAGCTCTTGGCTATCGCTCGACCAACAACTAATCCTAGAAACCTTCCAAATCTCTCACTAAAGATTCAAACTCAAGAAATGGCAATACCAAAATGAGGAATTCGAGCACTATTTATAGGCCATGTTCGGATCCTCCGAACAACACTTCGGAACGTCCGAACGCTACGTGTCCATTGGCTCTTGACAGCTCATGATCGGATCCTCCGATCATACACTTCGGACCGTCCGAACATGCACGTGTCCAGCTGCTCTTGACACCTCATGATCGGATCCACCGAACCTACACTTCGGAACGTCCGAACTCCCACGTGTCGATCAACTATTGACACCTAATGATCGGATCCACCGAACTCACTTCGGACCTTCCGAACTCTTCGGTGCTTCCGAACCATCTTCGGTCCGTCCGATCATGACTCGGTCAAAATTACACATTAAACCTTCTTAATCACCAATACTCCGTTAATTACCCAATTTGGAATTCGGGCTACTACACTGCATTTTCCAGAATTTCTTATTTTTCCATCCTGGCAACACTTTATAATCTTGTCTTATCATTTCTTATAATTTCTGGGCATTACATTTCTTCCCCTCTTAGATCTGAGTTCGTCCCTGAACTCATAAGAAATCAATTCAGATATACGAGAAGAAATGTATACTAGAGTTTAAATCAAAACTCAAATCCCTAATCCCCATCTGGAATACGAATTCATGAAGTATAACATCATAATACCTCTAAACTAACTCTGATAAACTTAATCTTGTCATATTGGTTATACAACATCTGTATAAACCAATCACTGTTCAATAAAACAATACTAACAGTTGTTGTTCCATTTGTTTATCCCAATCACAGTTCATAGTCCATCAATACTATTGACGGTTATCAATTCTGTTTATCCTGGTCAAGGATAAATTTAATCTTCCACTCCAAATACCAAACATCATCATCCGACGTTGATTTCTTAAATCTGTCTCTTCTGAACTGTCTTAATAATTATTGTCATACAGAAATTCATACAGTGACAATAATTCATAACAACTAGTGCTAACATCCAGCACTAAAGCTGTACCAAAATCATCCAATATTTGGATAAAATATACTCTGACTGTCTGTCAGTCTGTGACAAATCTATAAGAAGGTTCATAATATATTCTGTCACAAGTACAAAATCAATCAAAAATCACAATCTGAAATAATCTACTCTGGCATTCTGATTATTCTGACCATTTCTCTGACATCGATCTGTGTCATTTGGTCATGTTTGTACGTTATCTGGTATAAACTGATAGATATAGATTGAACAATCTGTCAATCTTAATCAAATCATATCACAATCTGTAGAAAATGGCGGTAATTTCATTACGAAAGCCATAGAAATGTACTCTCATTTTTATTCAGAAACATACACATCTGTAATAATCTTCTGATTTCTGTCTTTCTGTCTTTTCTGTTAGCGATTTAGACATATCAGTATAATTTCTGCCAACATTTCAGTTCAATTCTGTCATAACTGATCTTATCTGTCTATATCACAACTATTTGTTCGAATACAATACACTCTTAATCATCAGACTGAACACTGAATCCAAGATTGTAAGCTTCTGACAATATCTGTTCTTTTAGATTCGAACTATTTGATATACACAAATCAGTTAATAACATAAATGAAAGAAAATATACCTACCTGGTATTCAGCTCTGATTATCGATATCAAGCTTTGCTGTACAATTCTGACACATCTGACATCACAAGATAATCAGTCTCATACAAAACACAGAATCACATATCGGTTACTCTGATCTGACTATTACAATCAAGTTCTGAACATTCTGATCACATTCTTGAATTACTGTAACTCTTGAATTCAACTCTGATTCGGTTGAGACTGTATATACTCCCACTGGTTCACAATAATCTGTAGCATATATGGATTCAAACACAGTAATATCAAATCAGACACGAAATATCAATATCCTATACAGCTCTAATGAGTTCAGTGAACTCATAAAACAATGCTTTCTGGTAAATATCTTCATGTCATTCTGATCAACTGCTATATCTTATCTGCAAATAACATATGCTCCCTAAAACAATATAAGATGTCTCAAATACTGATTCAGAACAATAACCATACTCAAGCAGATATAAACAGCAATCGTATACGATAATCTATCAATTCAGACCGAAATGAAATTTCTGACATATCTGACATTTCTGAAATTTCTGATATTTCTGATCTTTCTGATATCGGTATCATTCTCAGTCACTGATCAAAATCTCAACTGTGTCAAGAACAATCGGTATACTAACTTCAGATAACGCATATTCTGAATACAATCTATTTCAAGCGGGATTCTTATCTGAATAATTTTTGTATACAATCATTACAGTTCTTAAAATATTCAATACAATCTTCAGATATTTGATTCGATCAATCAAATACTGCAAATATATCAGAATCTTATAGATATAACAAGTATAGATTCATCAGAACATCTCTGAATATACTGACACATGCCAAAGAGTATCACTAAATCAGATGTACTCCTGGTCGATACTCTTCTACTGATCTTTCAATTCATTCTGTATCATTCTGTACATTCAATGTTATTATGTGCTGAACTCTAAAACAGCAATCAGTATCTGATCTGAATTCAATTCTAAAATCTATCTTTCTGATATAAAACAATTCTAAAATCTTATCTAGGCAAATATCAGCCAACTCATACATCATTGGCAGATCTGTCAATGCTAGGCTCGATTTCAGTATATCTACTGAATACATAAGGATACCATCTGTTCCTTTCTGTATTAATCGAGTCATATACAATACAGATATCAAATGAATTCTAAATCTAGAATCCTTATCGTGGTATCTCCACTGATCAGTCATCTCTGATCTGACTCTTACCATTTCTGGAAAAATTCTACAATATATCTGTACTTGTTCAGCATATATATATCAATAATGCGTTCAAATCAGAAACACAAGCACATCATAATCTATTTTTATTTCATTCTCATCTTACCGTATTATACAATCTATACAGAAATCTCTGATATCAACATTTCCTCAACAAGCAAGGACATCAATACTACAGTACATACAAACCCAACAGATACAACATATCTCTATGCAACTCATTCAAGGATAATCTTAAGGAATGCATTAGTATATATCAATACATATGCAATAGATCATAAAGAATAGTACCTGTTGTAAGTTCTGGATTTGTGTTTTCAATTGAACTCTGTTCCCTACAATCTTCGGGAATGCTTCTGGGGACAGACTTTAGCAAAGTGTCCCGGCTGTCCACAAATATTGCATCTACCAGTCACTCCCTGGCATTTCTCGGTCGGATTTCTCCCTCCGCAAGTCCTGCAATACACTCCAGTATAACTCGGGCTAGAACCATTGGAGCTAGAGGAACCACTCCCCAACTTCTTGAATGCCTTCTTTCGAGCTTTCAGCAAATCTTGCTTCCCACTCGTACTGCCGTGATCATATCGAAGAGGGGATTGCTGTGTCTGAAGTGGCTTCACACACAACCTTGTCAATTGTCTAATCAGACTCATCTCCGCTCTCTTTGCTCTACTCAAGATATCAGCAAAATGATAAGGTCGTTGCAAATTCATAAATGCAACTACCTCCGAATTCAACCCTCTAATGAACTGATTCACTACAGCTTCATCATTTCCAGCTAAATGAGGAGCGAAATGCAGTAGAGTAGAGAATTTAGCAATATATTGGTCAATATTTGTGGGGACCCGGGCTCTAACTCAATTCTTTTGGGATTTAATTGGATCTTTGCTCGAAAATGTGGGTCAAAAATTTGCTTTTAACATTAATTCAAATGTATTAACGAAAGCATGACATATGTTTATAATAATTAAACAACATCAGTACATACAAGTCTGTCTAATACAACCATACACTAGTGTTCGAATCTCAAATACAAGTAGTTCAAATCTAAACAGAAACTAATGGTAATCTGCTGCTACACCCGGCATCACCATGCTATCAACTCTCTCATCCTCGTCGTGACCCTGATCCTGCCCCACCTGTTGCCATGCACACATACAGACACGACAACAGCCGGATAACTCCGGTGAGAACATATCCCAGTATAAAACATGGATGCATGCAATGTAATAATCATGTACAAAAGCATAGCATATATCAAGTAACATGAATGAAAATCTAAACATGTAGAAGAATACAAATCTGTATTCAACATTTAAATCTTGACTCGAATCCTTTCTAATCTAGGGATCCCGGTGTGAATAAGACGGTCTGTCACCTACCCAACCACTCGGGGCAACGGTACGTCTTATTCCTAGACTTCGGTCAACTCTGTATCGGGGGTCTACACATAGAGCAAATCTACTACTATGCGACGATACACCGAAACGTCTAGTTTTGGCAAATCTGCCAATACCTCCTATCTCAGGACTCGAATATAAATCAATAAACAAAACATTACATAATCAATGTAATAACAATCTAGTATGTGATTTAGGGAAACTCGTATCAAATCTGAATCGAGTTGTGCAATCCCGTGACCACATGAATTATACCTTTCTTGTCGAATCGTCGATCGAAGTCTCAAAGTCGGAATGTCAACTCTGCCAAGATTAATCTAAAATGGGATAATGAATGTGCTATATATATCAAAACACAACTCAACCATCTTGTACAACTCAAGAATCACATTTGGTATCAAATCGACGGCATAACGACGTATTTCTTCAATACCGATAATACAATCTCACCACAACAATATCACAATCAATCCCAACAACTCATAATCTCATCTAAACATCAATCCACCAGCTAGAATCTGTAAAATCTTCACATAATACATGCTGGAATTTCGAACAAAAGCATACGATATCCGAAAATTAATCCGATAGTAAATATAACAAGCTCAAGATATCAAGAACACATATTCTAACTCAAATCTGAATTTCCCCAACAAGTATATTTCGAAACATGCTGAAAATATAAGAAACTTACGTCCTTTCGTAGCCCTTGTCAAGAGGAACACGAATCTCTACTCGGATTTCAAATCGGATGGCAAATTGTTGCACAATCTAAATTCTAATATGCAAAAGCTTGAAGGAAATAAAGGGATTTCTCGGTGCTATCATGTACTGAAATGAAGAAGAATCGAACAATACATATATATATCTTGCATGTCATGTAACACATGGTTCCTCCTTTGCACACCACGCAACACCGCGGGTGCGGTACAGCAGGAGCGCGGGTGCGCTGTGCTCTCGGCAGCACAATTATTTTCCAAAGGCATGACCGCGGGTGCGGTCATGTTAACACCGCAGGTGCGGTGTGGCCTCGCCCCAAAATCAAATGTTCTATCTTTACACCGCGGGTGCGGTGATGTTAGTACCGCAGGTGCGGTATTGTCTCGGCCTTGCTTCCATAAATTCTCATTTTATGACATGCATTCTCATATCTGTGAATCTCACATTAATGACAATCGATAATTCTCGAGCCTTACATTTCTCCCCCTCTTAGACAGGAGTTCGTCCTCGAACTCGTAAGCATTTAATCATGCAAGTATATATAAAACTGTAAAACAAACTGACGAAATACTTACATCAAATGAATAACCCGGGATGTCTCTGTCTCATCTCTGACTCTGTTTCCCAAGTCGCTTCTTCAATGCCATGACGATTCCACTGAATCTTCACAAGCGGAATAGTCTTGGTTCTAAGCTGTTTTTCCTTCCGATCAAGAATCTGTATCGGTCTTTCCACATAGCGCAGAGTATGATCTAACTCGGCTTCATCAGGCTGAATGACATGAGAATCATCCGGCATGTATCTGCGCAACATCGATACATGAAAAACGTCATGTATACCAGATAATGAAGGAGGAAGAGAAAGTCTGTAAGCTCGATCGCCAATCTTCTCAAGGATCTCGTACGGACCGACGTATCTAGGAGACAACTTCCCACGCTTGCCAAATCTGACAACGCCTCTGAAAGGTGAAATCTTCAAAAATACTCTGTCTCCCTGATCAAACACTAACGGTCTGCGTCTGATGTTGGCATACTTCGCTTGCCTATCCTGTGCTGTCTTCATTCTCTTCTGAATGATCTTCACTTTCTCGGTCATCTCACGAATCATATCAGGCCCCAACTCTGGTACCTCAGATATATCATCCCAGTACAACGGAGATCTGCACTTCTTTCCGTATAAAGCTTCGAACGGTGCCATCTCTATGCTCGTCTGATAGCTGTTGTTGTATGAAAATTCACACAACGGCAATGAATCTTGCCAGCTAGTACCAAAGTCTAGTACTACAGCTCTCAGCATGTCCTCTAAAGTCTGGATAGTCCGCTCTGACTGTCCGTCCGTCTGGGGATGATAAGCAGTGCTTAGGTGTAAAGTCGTACGCAAAACCTGCTGCAAGCTGTGCCAGAAGTGAGAAGTAAATCGTGGATCACGGTCTGATACGATCAACTTCGGCACACCATGCAATCTGACGACCTCTCTGACATATAACTCTGCCATCTGATCGTGTCGATAAGTCATTCTGTACGGAATGAAACAGGCAGATTTGGTCAATCTGTCAATGATGACCCAAATCGAATCACAGCCCCGGAATGATCGAGGTAACTTCGTCACAAAATCCATGGAAATGTGGTCCCATTTCCACTCAGGAATAGACAAACTCTGAAGTAAACCTCCGGGCTTCTTCCGCTCTGCCTTCACCTGTTGGAAATTCAGACATCTAGACACAAATTCTGCAATATCTGTCTTCATCTGCTTCCACCAGAATTGCGTCTTCAAGTCATTGTACATTTTCCTGCCACCAGGATGAATGCTGAACCGACTACAGTGTGCCTCTGACATGATCTGTCGTCTCAACTCTGAAACATCTGGCACCACTAGACGGTTATTCACATACAGAACAAAATCTCTAACCTGATATTCTGAGATATGACCAGCTCTGACCATATCAATCGACCTTTGAACACTCGGATCAGTTCTCTGCGCTTCTTTGATCCTCAAAATCAAATCTGGCTCAATCTGAATCGCAGCAAGTCGCAACGGTCTACTCTCTGTATCAAATGTCAATCCAGACAAGCAACAATCTTCTACAAAATTCGATACACCTACAGTCGACAAAGAAAGAGCACATACCTTTCGACTCAAGGCATCTGCCGCTGCATTTGACTTCCCTGGATAGTACTTGATCTCGCAATCAAAATCTTTCAGCAGATCAAGCCCTCGTCGCTGCCTCATATTCAACTCTGACTGAGAAAAGAGATACTTCAGGCTTTTATGATCGGAATAGATCTCAAATTTCTCGCCATACAGATAATGACGCCAGATCTTGAGTGCAAATACAATCGCCGCCAATTCAAGATCATGAATCGGATAACGAGTCTCGTGCGGCTTTAGCTGTCTAGAGGCGTACGCTATCACGTGTCCACGCTGCATAAGAACACATCCCAACCCTCTGTGAGATGCGTCACAATATACAACGAACTCACATGTACCTGAAGGAATCGTCAAGACAGGCGCACTAGTCAGCCTCTTCTTCAGCTCAACAAAACTGCTCTCACACTCTTCTGACCACACAAATGGCATATTCTTCTGGGTCAACTGAGTGATAGGCTTCGCTATACTGGAAAAATCTCGGATAAAACGTCGATAATACCCGGCTAGTCCCATGAAACTGCGTATCTCTGGCACAGAAGTCGGTCTCGGCCAACTGATCACAGCCTCAACTTTACTCGGATCTACCGCAATACCATCTCCAGATATAATATGCCCCAAGAAGACAACCTTTCGCAGCCAAAATTCACACTTGGACAGTTTGGCATACAACTGCTCATTTCTCAAAGTCTTCAATACGATCCTCAGGTGATCTGCATGCTCAGTCAAACTCTTCGAATACACCAAAATGTCATCAATAAACACAATCACAAAATCATCTAAATATCTCTGAAAAATGCGGTTCATCAAACTCATAAACACCGCAGGTGCATTCGTCAAACCGAAAGGCATAACAACAAACTCGTAATGTCCATACCTGGTTCGGAATGCAGTCTTCGGAATATCAACGTCTCTAACTCTGAGCTGATGATACCCTGATCTCAAATCAATCTTCGAGTATACCGAAGATCCCTGTAACTGATCAAACAAATCTTCGATGCGCGGCAAAGGATACTTGTTCTTCACTGTTGCCTTATTTAACTGCCTGTAATCAATACACAATCGCATCGAGCCATCTTTCTTTCGAACGAAAAGCACCGGAGCACCCCAAGGAGATACACTGGGTCTGATATATCCCTTGGACAGAAGATCCTCCAACTGTGCTTTCAACTCTTTCAGCTCTATCGGTGCCATCCTATATGGAGCTCTCGAAATAGGAACAGAACCGGGCATAAGATCTATGCTGAAATCGACCTCTCGAACCGGAGGCAACCTTGGAATCTCATCAGGAAAAACATCTGCAAACTCGCAAACCAATGGCAGATCTGCCAATGCTGGGCTCGACTTCAGTAGATCTACTGAATATATGAGAAAGCCCTCTGCTCCTCTCTGAAGCAATCTACTCATAGTCAGAGCAGATACTAAGGGAATCCGAGATCTGGAACCCTTGCCGTAGAATTTCCACTCATCTGTCATTTTGGCTTTGAATCTGACAATCTTGTGGAAACAATCTACAGTGGCCCTGTACTTGGTTAACATATATATGCCAACTATACAATCAAAATCAGCTAAACCAAGTACGACACAATCAAGATCAATCTCATACCCCTCAAACTGAAGCATACAGTGTCTAACAGTAGTCACAGATATCAAACCACTTCCCAACGGAGAAGCTATAGACACTACCGTAGACATCGACTCAACAGGCAATGAATGTCTCAATGCAAAATGTTCAGCTATAAATGTATGAGATGCACCTGTGTCAATCAACACATATGCAGGATAACCGCAAAGAAAACAGCTACCTGCAATGACGTCATCTGGCGCCTCCTGCGCCTGCTCCTCTGTCAGGGCAAAAACACGTGCCTGCTGTCTGGGAGGCTGATTCACGGTCTGACTACCTCCTGGTCTCTGCTGGGTCTGTGTGGAGGGTGGCTGAAATGATTGTACAGAAGATGCATGTCTCTCCATCGGTGGCACTGGTGCTGATGATCCTGTACTCTGGAATCGTTGTGCACCTCTCTGGGGACAAACTATGGCGAAGTGTCCCTGTTGCCTACAGATATTGCAGCGTCCCAGAACTCCTTGACACTGCTCCGTGGCATGTCGCCCTCCGCACGAACCACAGTATGCGCCACTGTAATCTGACCCCTGACCTCTCTGTCGAGATCCACTCGAACTCGATGAACTGCTTCCGGATTTCTTAAACTGTTTGCCCTTAACCTTCAAAAATTCCTTCTTGCCACTCCCACTAGCTCCACTGTCAAAACGAGGAGGAGGTGGTGGAAACTGAACGGCGGTAGGCGGTCTCTGCCCCTGAACACCGTAGGAAGCCCCTCGCTGCCTGATCAAGCCAGCCTCTGCTCCCTTCGCTCGGTTCAGTGCCTCTGAAAAGGTGTTAGGCCGTCCCGTGTTCACCAAAGTAAAGACATCTGGATTCAATCCGTTGATGAACTGATCGGCCACTGCCTCGTCGTTCCCGGCCACATGCGGTGCAAATCGTAGCAATGCAGAAAATTTAGCAACATACTCCTCAATGTTCCACTGTCCCTGTCTCAGATTCGCAAATTCAGCTCCCTTATCTTTCCGGTAGGAGACGGGGAAGAAGCGTTGATAGAACTCATCTTTGAAAACTTTCCACGTGATATCAATCCCTCGGTGCTCCAAGGCTCTCTTCGTCGTCAACCACCAACTCTTGGCAACCTCCTGCATCTGATGCCCTATCAGTTTCACACGTCGCTCATCAGTATATGCCAAAGACTCAAATAACATCTCGATATCATCAAGCCAGCTCTCGCACTCTACTGCACTCTCTGTGCCCTTCAGGGTAGGCGGATGGAAAGACTGAAATCTCTTCAATAAGGTCTCCATCGGCGTCGCGGTAACATCCATCTGTGCACCGGATGTGCTACCCTGCTCTGGCTGTGGTATACGTCTAGGCGACATAAATCTGATCATAAAACTGATTAGTACACCATCAATATCATCTGTCTCAGCCCTCCTCTGATCATAGACTCTGATCGAGAATCGGTTCTGATTCAGGCTTGAAATGCTGTAAATCAATTCAGATAATACAACAACATATGATAGGGAAAGCAGTAAACCATGACATGCTAGCACGGTATAAGCAAGGAAGATGACTCGATCTACCCCGCTCAATCTATTCTATCTCAGTCTACAGAACCTACTGCTCTGATACCACCTGTTGTGGGGACCCGGGCTCTAACTCAATTCTTTTGGGATTTAATTGGATCTTTGCTCGAAAATGTGGGTCAAAAATTTGCTTTTAACATTAATTCAAATGTATTAACGAAATCATGACATATGTTTATAATAATTAAACAACATCAGTACATACAAGTATGTCTAGTACAACCATACACTAGTGTTCGAATCTCAAATACAAGTAGTTCAAATCTAAACAGAAACTAATGGTAATCTGCTGCTACACCCGGCATCACCACGCTATCAACTCTCTCATCCTCGTCGTGACCCTGATCCTGCCCCACCTGTTGCCATGCACACATACAGACACGACAACAGCCGGATAACTCCGGTGAGAACATATCCCAGTATAAAACATGGATGCATGCAATGTAATAATCATGTACAAAAGCATAGCATATATCAAGTAACATGAATGAAAATCTAAACATGTAGAAGAATACAAATCTGTATTCAACATTTAAATCTTGACTCGACTCATTTCTAATCTAGGGATCCCGGTGTGAATAAGACGGTCTGTCACCTACCCAACCACTCGGGGCAACGGTACGTCTTATTCCTAGACTTCGGTCAACTCTGTATCGGGGGTCTACCCATAGAGCAAATCTACTACTATGCGACGATACACCGAAACGTCTAGTTTTGGCAAATCTGCCAATACCTCCTATCTCAGGACTCGAATATAAATCAATAAACAAAACATTACATAATCAATGTAATAACAATCTAGTATGTGATTTAGGGAAACTCGTATCAAATCTGAATCGAGTTGTGCAATCCCGTGACCACATGAATTATACCTTTCTTGTCGAATCGTCGATCGAAGTCTCAAAGTCGGAATGTCAACTCTGCCAAGATTAATCTGAAATGGGATAATGAATGTGCTATATATATCAAAACACAACTCAACCATCTGGTACAACTCAAGAATCACATTTGGTATCAAATCGACGGCATAACGACGTATTTCTTCAATACCGATAATACAATCTCACCACAACAATATCACAATCAATCCCAACAACTCATAATCTCATCTAAACATCAATCCACCAGCTAGAATCTGTAAAATCTTCACATAATACATGCTGGAATTTCGAACAAAAGCATACGATATCCGAAAATTAATCCGATAGTAAATATAACAAGCTCAAGATATCAAGAACACATATTCTAACTCAAATCTGAATTTCCCCAACAAGTATATTTCGAAACATGCTGAAAATATAAGAAACTTACGTCCTTTCGTAGCCCTTGTCAAGAGGAACACGAATCTCTACTCGGATTTCAAATCGGATGGCAAATTGTTGCACAATCTAAATTCTAATATGCAAAAGCTTGAAGGAAATAAAGGGATTTCTCGGTGCTATCATGTACTGAAATGAAGAAGAATCGAACAATACATATATATATCTTGCATGTCATGTAACACATGGTTCCTCCTTTGCACACCACGCAACACCGCGGGTGCGGTACAGCAGGAGCGCGGGTGCGCTGTGCTCTCGGCAGCACAATTATTTTCCAAAGGCATGACCGCGGGTGCGGTCATGTTAACACCGCAGGTGCGGTGTGGCCTCGCCCCAAAATCAAATGTTCTATCTTTACACCGCGGGTGTGGTGATGTTAGTACCGCAGGTGCGGTATTGTCTCGGCCTTGCTTCCATAAATTCTCATTTTATGACATGCATTCTCATATCTGTGAATCTCACATTAATGACAATCGATAATTCTCGAGGCGGTATATCTAAATATCAAACAGATTAGTACCCAATCTATACCATCTGTCTCAGCCCTCCTCTGATCATATACCTCTGATTCAGACTCGGTTCTGATTCAGGCTTAGTAATTACATGCTGCAATCAACTCAGATACAAACAACATGTAATAGGGAAAACAATAAATCATGCTAGCACCCATAATGTAATTCAACATTATAATAAATCTCATGCTAGCAATCACATGCAAGGAAGAAAATTCAATCTACCCCGCTCATTCCCTACTATCTCAGTCTAAGATTCTATCAACTCTGACTATCTCAATCTAAAGGATCTATCGCTAGGATAATCTAAGTCTAAAGGAACTATCGGCTCTGATACCACCTGTTGTGGGGACCCGGACGCTAATCATCTTCTTACTCATTATTGGGATTTAATTATCAGTTCTGATAAACAGGGTCTAAAAATTTTTCTTTTTAAAATGTAACTGCGGAAGGTAATGGAATCTAAACAATATACATCTCTGTATAAAAACTACAGTTCAGTAGAAAAGTACAATACTGTACAACCTAAGTCTAAGGTTCAATTACTAAATTCAAGTAATAAACCAAGTCTGCTACAAGTCCGGAATCATCACGCTAACTCGTTTTCTCTCATCGTCATCTCGACCCTGATCCAGCCCCACCTGTTGTCATGCACACTTACAAAACAAGACAACAGCCGGATAACTCCGGTGAGAATAAATCCCAGTATAAAACATGGTAAACATGCATATACACATAATGATTCATGGAACATGCTGTCATGAATAAAAGCAAAGACAATAATAATAGATTTCATCATCTATGAACTCTAATCTAACTAAACATGCAATTCAAATCAGACAAACATGCATGTAAATAGTCTAAATCATGAAACATGCTGTCATGACTGAAAGTAATAACAATTGGTTCCATAGTCTCTGAAACCAATTCATCTACGCATGCTGTTCTAATCAAATCATGTCTAGACTTGACTCAACTATAACTCTAGGGATCCCGGGGTGAATAAGACGTCACTGGCTGTCACCTACCCAACCACTCGGGGCGACTGTACGTCTTATTCCTAGACTTTGGTCCGAGCTGTATCGACGGCTGGCAATAGGAGTAATGGCTACTCCTAAGTTGAGATACACCGAACGTCTAGAAGTCTGACAATGGCTGTCAAGACTTTCCTATCTTAAATGCAATGAATAACAATCTGTAAACAAAGCATAATCATATTCATAACTGAATATCACAATTATCTTACATGCTTGAATACAATTCTATAATCAAAGCATAATCAGGTAACAATATAAACAATAATCTAGTATGTGATTTTATTGGGAAACTCAAATTAATCTAATTTGAGTTATGCTTCCCGAATATCACATGAATTATACCTTTGTCGTCCCGGTCTGAGGAAGACGATGACCTGTATTCAAATCTGTCCATATCAAATCTGAAATGACAATATTAGTACCCTGTATCAGTGAATAACTCAATATACACCATGTTCTGATCAATACTCAAATAAGTATACAATCTGATCAATGTCTGAACAAAATACAATCTGAGTCATATCAATAATATCACAATCTAATAAAAATCATATCTGAATCTGATCAATCTAACTCAGCTGATGTTTCGACGGCATAACAATACAATCTGAATAACCCCGTCAATCTGAACATCACAAATATAATACCAGCACTCAGAAGCAATACTGACATAACTCATAACCTCAACGATAACACAAATCTGATATCGAATCTCTGTCAATATCTTTCGAAAATCATAATAATTGCATAAACAGTCTATTCTTTAATCTGACTTCAATTCTATAATGTCTACGGTAGCAAAACTTACGTCCTTGTGTAGCTCGTGTAGAGAGGAACACAGAACTGAAGTCGGATTTGAATTCTGATAGACGGATTTCTCACAATCGCAACTTTAAAAGGCGAAAGGAATTTCTCTCAAAGTCTCGGTCCTCTGACTGAATTTCTGAGGAATTATACGTGTAATTCAGCTATATATATAATGCATGCAAATCTGGAAACGTGTCTTATTTTTCAAGCAACACGCATGACCGCGGGTGCGCTCTGTTCTGTACCGCGGGTGCGGTGTTGGCACCGCGGGTGTGCTCTGGCTAGCACCGCGGGTGCGGTGATGCTTCGGAATTTCTTGCCAACTTACTGTCCATACACCGCGGGTGCGGTGATGTCTAGCACCGCGGGTGCGGTGCTGCATTTTCAAGAATTTCTTATTTTTCCATCCTGGCAACACTTTATAATCTTTTCTTATCATTTCTTATAATTTCTGGGCATTACAAAGACCATTATGATACTTTCCAGATTATGATATGATATGATTGTGATTGACAGATTGTTCAATCTATATCTATTAGTTTGTACAAGATGACGTACAAACATGACAAGATGACAAAGATCGATGTCAGAGAACTGGTCAAATTGTAGAAGTAGAGCATATCAGATTGTGATTCTCGATTGAGTTTGTATTTGTGACAGAATTTATCATGAGCTCTTTCATATATTATCCATCGATTGACAGATAGCCAGAGTATAGTATCCAGATATTGGAAGATATCCAGGAAACGGTAGTGCTGGATGTTAGCACTAGATGATATGACATATTTTCATTGTGTGAATTATTGTACGATTATTGTATTCAGATTATCAGATGGATAGCGAGATAGTTACAGATGATATATTGTACGGTGAGTACTGCCGATTTCCTTGGTATGAGGAAAATATCTCGGAGATACCTGATATAGGATCTGATACAGTCAGAGATATGACAAAGAAAATGTAGCTAAATTCAGAAGAGAATGAAAATAGCTCAGACTAGATAAACTTAATATGCCAAAGTCGGACGATGACTGTTGGTATTTAATACCGAAGAGTTCATATACCCTTGAATGGGATAAACAGATTTGATAACAGCTGATGGTATTGATATGTTATGAGCTGTAGATTGGCATATACGAATGTTGTATAGCCAGTAATGTGAGATTGATGATGTCAAAAGGATTTGGAGAAGTATTATGATATTATACTTAGTGAATTCTTATTCCAGACTGGAATCAGATATTTGAGTTTTGATTTAAACTCTATTATACAATTCTTCTAGTATATCTGAATTGATTACTTACGAGTTCGAGGACGAACTCAGATCTAAGAGGGGGACAAAAGTAAGGCCCGAGATTTGAGTTTGATACTTTTTAATTGAATTATATTAATAATAAGGAACGCAAGAATAGATGGGGAGAAACGATGTTGCAAAATTGAATATTTTGAAAAGGTGACACCGCACCCGCGCCAAGAAATATACCGCACCCGCGGTGGAGTGGCAATAGGGTGGGATGTTTTTACAGTAACAAAACCGCACCCGCGGTTGGAATGGAACCGCACCCGCGGTGGTATACCGCACCCGCGGTGCAAATGATACCGCACCCGCGGTCGCTGTTCTGGACTTTTGGAACGTAGGCCGTGAGCTTAGCGCACCCGCGGTCTCAAGTATAGCGCACCCGCGGTGCAACGTGCAGAATGGAAAAATGAACCATGTGTCCCTTGCATGCAATTTTAGGTGTTGAGTCTTCATTTTGGCTGGAGATTTCGAGAAAAGAACCAGCAAAAGCTTAAGAATTTCTCCAAGTTCTTCCTAACTTGAATGGTTGGTTTCATGAGATCCAACCGACCGATTCTTGAACAGAGCATAGATTCTTGATCCTCTTTACAAGAGCTTCGAAAGGATGTAAGTATCCTCATATTTCAGTATGTTTTGAAGACTAGATGTTGGAGGAAATTGGATATGATTGAGATTATATGTTCCTGTGATTATAAGCAACGTTTATTCGCAAGTGGATCGAGAAATGGATACATTATGCGATTATTATGAACTTCTAGCATGTTTGAGTTGAACTATACAGATTGTGATCCTTGTAAATTGAGGTTGTTGAGGATTATGATTTATTGTTGTTGAGTATTATTGTTTGAATTGACCGGTATCGAGAAATAACGTCGAAAGGTCGTCGAATCGTATCAAGATTGATTATTGATTCGTATACATGTTGAATATTAATTGGGGGTTGATTATTATTATGTGTTCTGGATATACTAAACAGTATATATTTGAAGTCAGATTGACGAATAGACTGTTTATACAATTGTTATGATTTTTGGTGTTGATTTGACTGAGATTCGATATCAGATTTATGTTATCGTTGAGATTATGAGTTATATCAGTATTGATTATGAGTTCTAGTATTATATCTGTGATGTTGAGATTGACGGGGTTATTCAGATTGTATTGTTATGCCGTCGAAACATCAGCAGACTGACATCTGATCAGATTTGATATTGATTGAGATTGCATTGTTATGTCATTGATATTGATCAGATTATGTATTGAGTTGAGGATTAATCAGAACAGATTCTGAACTGAGCTATATACTGATATGGTATTTTTTTATGAATTGTCATTATCAGATTGATATGGACAGATTGGAATACCAGACTTCGTCTTCGTCAGACCATGAAGACAAAGGTATAATTCATGTGATATTCGGGAAGACACAACTCAAATGAAATTCGATTTGAGTTTCCCAACAAAATCACATACTAGATTATTGTTATATTCTGATATGAAGATGCTTTGTTTATATGCTGATATGCTACTGCTCTGTTTATAGATTGATATTCATTGCATTTAAGATAGGAGAGTCTTGACAGAAACAGTCAAACTTCTAGATGTTCGGTGATATCGCAGCTTAGGGGAAGATCCACTGTAAGGCCCGAGAAGTTGATTACCGTAATCTGAAATGATTTTGGATATGATTACTGTAAATTGAGATTAATCTGAAATGATTTATAGAATTAATCGAGATGATTATAGACGGATCGGATCAGACTAGAACACATGATAAAGGTGTGATATTGTGTGTGCAAAGAAAGAAGGGCGCACATGCGCGTTGAGGTGCGCAAACTATGCGCGAGCAAGACCGAACCCTTCGCGCATATGCGCGACTTGACTGCGCGCATATGCGCGGCACGTACAGTGGCTCGGGCGCATATGCGCGGGAGAGTAACGCGCATATGCGCGGCGAGACCGAACCTTGGGCGCATATGCGCCGAGACAATGCGCGCATATGCGCCGGCATGCAAAACGGGGTGGTGCCACTTGCCATTGCTAGCGACGTGGATGTATATATATATATATATACATACCAACGTTAATCAGAAGGAAAAACGAAGAAATGGGGGAAAAGCTCTCGAATTTCCTCCGAAGCTTATAGTTGCGATTTTATGAAATCTGTCCGTTCGATTTTAAATCCGACTTCGGTACCGAGTTCCTATCAACGTAGGCTACGACTGGATGTAAGTTTTGCTACGTTTTGACATGTTTTGAAATTAGACTATTGTCAGAATTGAATATGATTCATATATGATGTTCGTGTCATGTTAGACATCATAGAATCGAAGTCAGATTAAAGAACGGACTGATTATGTAATTGTTATGATTTTCGGAGTCGAATTGACTGAGAATTAATATCAGATTTGTATTGTTATTGAGATTATGACTGATAGGGACATTGATTACGAAGTCTGGTATTATATCTGTGATGTTTGGACTGACGGGATTATCGAGACAGTGTTGTTATGCCGTTGAAACATCAGTTGACTGATATGGATCAGAGTCGGTCTTGATTTAGATTGTATTGGTATACTGTATGTCGATTGACATTGATCAGATTTTATTATGATTTGAATATTGATCAGAACAGGTATTGAATTGAATAGTTTATTGATATTATATCTGTTCGGTATTGTTATTACCAGATTGGGAATGGACCGAGATAGAGTCGGAACTTCTTCTTCTTCTTCTTCTGAGCGAAAAGATAAAGGTATAAATTGATGTTGAGTTGGGATTGCACAACTCGAGGGAGGTTTGACTCGAGTTTCCCTAAAACACATACTTTACCTTATTGCATGGATATTTGCATTAAATTGACTTATGTACTTGTTCTCTTGATATTAGATAACAGGTATTAGACAAGTTATCTTGTGACAGAAGTGCCGGATAGCGGTGGTATCGCCACGGCACATTGCACGATGTCTCAAGATAGGATATTAGCGATAGAGCTACAGTCCTTGACGGTTAGGTCAGGACACTGGATGTTTGGTTATATCGAGTAATGGAATCTATTACGGAATTCGATATAGGAACACCATATTTGGTTATATCGAGTAAAGGGTATTGGAATTCTTCTATTACGGAATTCGATATAGGAATACCAGGGCACTGGTTATATCGAGTAATAGAGATTATAGTTCCATCCTTTACGGAATTCGATATAGGAATACCACATCTGGAAACCGGGATCCCTAGACTAGGATTGAGTCTAGTCTAAAACGTGGAGTCACGAGCTTGAGTGACAGTTATATTGATTGATATTGATTGATGTTGATTATGTTCCTGAATATGGGTCATGTCCTTTTATGTTCCGGATATTGGTACATATTTAGAATAGAAATTATTCTTGATACTGATCATGTTCCAGATGTTGGTCCATGTTTAGAATAGGAGTTATTCTTGATATTGATTATGTTCCTGATATTGGTACATGTTTAGAATAGAAGTTATTCTTGAGATTGATTATGTTCCTGATATTGGTACATGTTTAGAATAGCAGTTATTCTTGAGATTGATTATGTTCCTGAGATTGGTACATGTTTAGAATAGGAATTATTCTTGATATTGATTTATGTTCCTGATATTGGTACATACTTAGAATAGGATTTATTCTAGATATTGAATTATGTTCCTGATTAGGGTACATGTTTAGAATATGATTTATGCTTGTCATTGATTTATATCATGATGTTGATATAGGATATGATTTTGTTATATGCTTTTATATGATTTATATGATTGCATGTATACATGATTTATACTGGGATATTTATATCTCACCGGAGTTATCCGGCTGTTGTCTTGTTTGTATGTGTGCATGGCAACAGGTGGGCTAGGATCAGGGTCAAGAAGAGAACGAGGCTGGACTAGATAGCGTGGAGATCCGGACTTTGAAGCAACTTAGGGTTCAGCAATGACTTATAGTTGAACCTAGTCGGATTATTGTAGATCATACAATAATTGTATGTTATGTTTAATATGTAATTTGAATTTAATTACATTATGTTTCCGCTGTGTCATTTAAAAAAAGAAAAAAAAAATTTAGACCCTGTTTATTATACTTGATTATTTATTCCTAAATACGATTAAGGAATGAATTAGCTTCCGGGTCCCCACAACAGGTGGTATCAGAGATGTAGGTCCTTGAACTGTAGGTTCCTTAGCACTGAGATAGAAAAGAGTGAGCGGGGTAGATTGAGTTTTCTTTCCTGCTTTTGATTGCTAGCATGTGATATAGTATTATGTTGATTTACATTGAGTATGCTAGCATGCCAGCATGTTTTATTGCGTTTAAATGTATGTTACCTGAATATCTGAATTGATGTGGTAATATATCTGATTTGAAAATGAATCAGAACCAATTCTTGATCAGAAGGTAAGCTGATCAGAAAGGGATTGGGATTGATTATTTCTTGTGATTACTGATTCCTGTGATCATCAGATATACCTCCTAGAAGAATTTCAGAAAGGGGTAGTACTTCGTCTGATCAGATAGATGTATCAGAAATTCAGATGGAAATTAAAGTGAAAGAGTTTCAGTTATTTCAGCCGCCGATTCTGAGTGGTATCGGGACGTCTGAAGAGTATGAGAACTGGGTTGATGACATAGAAATACTGTTTGATTTACTCGATTGTACAGATGAACAGAGAGTTAAACTGGTATTCCCTCAGTTACGAGAAGCTGTCAGAAGTTGGTGGATTACAACCAAAGGCGTACTAGAACTGAGAGGTTCCCGAGGATTTCAGGGAGCTAGATCATCTGGATATGGTGATCAAGGAATAGACCCAGGACACACTTGATAATATAGTGGCAGGTATTGTTCTTCTATGATTATGATGCATATGTATTGATATATACTAATGCAATCATTATGATTATCTGTGATTGGGTGACACGGATATATGCTTTACCTGTTGGTTTTGTATCTACTGTAGTATTGCTTCTTTACCTTTTGGGGAAAGAATTGGATATCAGTGATATTCTGTGGAATATTATATATACTGCAGTAAGTTGAGAATATGATTGAACTAGGACAGATTGTACTTGTATTGTCGGATGATGACTGCATGATTGATATTGATATATCGAACAAGTACAGATTTATTATAGAGTCTTGCCAGGAGATGGTAAGATTCGAACCTGAAATGGTCAAGGAATGAATGATATACGGTAAGGGATTTAGATTTTGAATTCCTTGATATCCGTATTATGTATGATTCGATGATTATCGAAAGGAATGGAATACTCCCTTAGGTATTCAGTTGATGACTGAAGCTGAGCCTATCATGAATTGATTTACTAATAGCAAGAGGTTTGCTATAGTCTTTCAGATGAGATTGCATGGTTGTCCTGGATTAGGAAGAATGATTTCAGCCTTGATTTGATACCAGGTATTGGTTTCATTTTATAATTTGTATAGACTGATACTGATTGAACTGAAAGAATTGAGATATAAGTTGAAAGAATGATTGTCTAAGAGTTAGAGTTACATTTGAATATATGTTTCTCTGGAAAGTAATTCAGTTCCGATTATGGATTGATGGATCCTGTGTTCAACAATATTCTGAAGACCTTATGCTCGTTTTATCTATGACCTTTTGATATATTCGCAGCGTATGATTGAATTGAATATTCTGAGAACTGAGATTGTGGTATACAGAATTGTTCGGATATGAATCTCGATGGTGACAGATTGTATTCAGAGTCTATGATATCTGAAGATAGTATACTGACTGACTTATAGTACTGTTGAGACAGGGATCAGTGACTGAGATGGCAGAAATGTCAGAGATTGTGTCTTATGCAGTCATTAGATCAGCATTGCGTATTGATATTCTGAATCTGATCTAATATTATTATCATTCTGAGTCTGTGTTTGATATCGATTGTTATGAACCGTTGAGATTATATACAGTTCAGTCGAGTTAGAACTGATCTTGAAAATTAAAGCAGTTCAGAAATTGAATCAGACTGTTCAGAACGTGACTTTGATAGTTAGAACAGTGTGTCAGAGCCGATTACCAGGTAGGTAATATTTTATTTTATATGATTAGCTGACTTGTTTGTGTCAGATATTCGGATTTGAATGGCAGGTATTGTCAGATGCACACAGTAGTAGATTCAGTACTGTTCTGGTAACAGGAAATGTGTGATAATTCGAATGGACAGTTTTGATATAAACAGATGAAATCAGTTATGTCAGAATTTATATTGAAATGTCTAAATCGTTGACTGATGAAGACAGGAAGATAGAAACCAGGAGATTGGTTATATCGATTATTGATTCTTAAATAGAAATGGGAGTACATTTCTATGGATCTGATGATGGAATTACCGAAATCTTGCCAAGACTGTACCAGGATGTGGTTCTGATTGAACGATTGTCAAATCTGCATATGTTATATTGTACAGGATGACGTACAGATATGACTAGACGACTAAGAAGTATGTCAGAAACGGGGGTCAGATGGTATTGAATGCCAAAGTTGATTTTATCAGACTGTGATATTCGTTTGATTTTGTATTTTTGGCTGAGTGTACAGCATGATTGTTCATCTATGATTTATAGATTGACAGATAGTCGGAGTGAACTATCTAGGTACTGGAGGATATCCAGGACATGTGGTGCTGGATTTTAGCACTAATTGACATGATTCATTGTCACTTGTGAATTATTGTACAATAATAGCTATCAGATGAGTATCGAAATGGCTTTAGTCGAGGTATTGTACAGTGAGAACTGCGAATTTCCTTTGTATGGAAATGATATTGCAGGGTTACCTGAGATCGGATTGGATAGATTAGAAGACATAAATTAACAAGCCAACGTCGGACGATGACTGTTGGTAATTGAAGCCGAAGATAGAATATATCTTTGACTGGGATTAGCGAGTTGGTAGCAGATGCCAATATTGAATTATTATGGTACTGTTGAACTAGTGCTTGGTATACACGGATGTCGTATAGCCAGGGTTCTGAGATTGATTCTATCTCAAGGGATTTCGTTGATATGAGTTTATTGCAGTTTTGTATATCTCCTTCTTGTATCTGATTTGAGATATGATATGATTATCTGGATTGCACGAATAGATTGCTTGTGATTTCGAGGACGAAATCGTATTTTAGAGGGGGAGAAATGTAAGGCCCGAGAAGTTGATTACCGTAATCTGAAATGATTTTGGATATGATTACTGTAAATTGAGATTAATCTGAAATGATTTATAGAATTAATCGAGATGATTATAGACGGATCGGATCAGACTAGAACACATGATAAAGGTGTGATATTGTGTGTGCAAAGAAAGAAGGGCGCACATGCGCGTTGAGGTGCGCGAACTATGCGCGAGCAAGACCGAACCCTTCGCGCATATGCGCGACTTGACTGCGCGCATATGCGCGGCACGTACAGTGGCTCGGGCGCATATGCGCGGGAGAGTAACGCGCATATGCGTGGCGAGACCGAACCTTGGGCGCATATGCGTCGAGACAATGCGCGCATATGCGCCGGCATGCAAAACGGGGTGGTGCCACTTGCCATTGCTAGCGATGTGGATGTATATATATATATATATATATACATACCAACGTTAATCAGGAGGAAAAACGAAGAAATGGGGGAAAAGCTCTCAAATTTCCTCCGAAGCTTATAGTTGCGATTTTATGAAATCTGTCCGTTCGATTTTAAATCCGACTTCGGTACCGAGTTCCTATCAACGTAGGCTACGACTGGATGTAGGTTTTGCTACGTTTTGACATGTTTTGAAATTAGACTATTGTCAGAATTGATTAGGATTCATATATGATATTCGTGTCATGTTAGACATCATAGAATCGAAGTCAGATTAAAGAACGGACTGATTATGTAATTGTTATGATTTTCGGAGTCGAATTGACTGAGAATTAATATCAGATTTGTATTGTTATTGAGATTATGACTGATAGGGACATTGATTACGAAGTCTGGTATTATATCTGTGATGTTTGGACTGACGGGATTATCGAGACAGTGTTGTTATGCCGTTGAAACATCAGTTGACTGATATGGATCAGAGTCGGTCTTGATTTAGATTGTATTGGTATACTGTATGTCGATTGACATTGATCAGATTTTATTATGATTTGAATATTGATCAGAACAGGTATTGAATTGAATAGTTTATTGATATTATATCTGTTCGGTATTGTTATTACCAGATTGGGAATGGACCGAGATAGAGTCGGACTTCTTCTTCTTCTTCTTCTGAGCGAAAAGATAAAGGTATAAATTGATGTTGAGTTGGGATTGCACAACTCGAGGGAGGTTTGACTCGAGTTTCCCTAAATCACATACTTTACCTTATTGCATGGATATTTGCATTAAATTGACTTATGTACTTGTTCTCTTGATATTAGATAACAGGTATTAGACAAGTTATCTTGTGACAGAAGTGCCGGATAGTGGTGGTATCGCCACGGCACATTGCACGATGTCTCAAGATAGGATATTAGCGATAGAGCTACAGTCCTTGACGGTTAGGTCAGGACACTGGATGTTTGGTTATATCGAGTAATGGAATCTATTACGGAATTCGATATAGGAACACCATATTTGGTTATATCGAGTAAAGGGTATTGGAATTCTTCTATTACGGAATTCGATATAGGAATACCAGGGCACTGGTTATATCGAGTAATAGAGATTATAGTTCCATCCTTTACGGAATTCGATATAGGAATACCACATCTGGAAACCGGGATCCCTAGACTAGGATTGAGTCTAGTCTAAAACGTGGAGTCACGAGCTTGAGTGACAGTTATATTGATTGATATTGATTGATGTTGATTATGTTCCTGAATATGGGTCATGTCCTTTTATGTTCCGGATATTGGTACATATTTAGAATAGAAATTATTCTTGATACTGATCATGTTCCAGATGTTGGTCCATGTTTAGAATAGGAGTTATTCTTGATATTGATTATGTTCCTGATATTGGTACATGTTTAGAATAGAAGTTATTCTTGAGATTGATTATGTTCCTGATATTGGTACATGTTTAGAATAGCAGTTATTCTTGAGATTGATTATGTTCCTGAGATTGGTACATGTTTAGAATAGGAATTATTCTTGATATTGATTTATGTTCCTGATATTGGTACATACTTAGAATAGGATTTATTCTAGATATTGAATTATGTTCCTGATTAGGGTACATGTTTAGAATATGATTTATGCTTGTCATTGATTTATATCATGATGTTGATATAGGATATGATTTTGTTATATGCTTTTATATGATTTATATGATTGCATGTATACATGATTTATACTGGGATATTTATATCTCACCGGAGTTATCCGGCTGTTGTCTTGTTTGTATGTGTGCATGGCAACAGGTGGGCTAGGATCAGGGTCAAGAAGAGAACGAGGCTGGACTAGATAGCGTGGAGATCCGGACTTTGAAGCAACTTAGGGTTCAGCACTGACTTATAGTTGAACCTAGTCGGATTATTGTAGATCATACAATAATTGTATGTTATGTTTAATATGTAATTTGAATTTAATTACATTATGTTTCCGCTGTGTCATTTAAAAAAGAAAAAAAAAATTTAGACCCTGTTTATTATACTTGATTATTTATTCCTAAATACGATTAAGGAATGAATTAGCTTCCGGGTCCCCACATCCACTCTCCTATTGTAGATGTCGATACAGATCAGACCGAAGTCTAGGAATAAGACGTACAGTCACCCCGATTGGGAGGGTAGGTGACAGCCATTGACGTCTTATTCACACCGGGATCCCTAGAGTTAGAGTTGAGTCGAGTCCAGACATGACTTGCTTTGAGTAACATGTTTATCTGATTTGAGTTGCATGCTTATGTTGATTTGATTTCATAGATTATGAAATATATTATTTTTGAATTTGTTCATGATAGAATGTTTCATGATTTAGATTGTTTATATGCATCTTTACCATGTTTTATACTGTGATTTATTCTCATCGGAGTATCCGGCTGTTGTCTTGTTTTGTATGTGTGCATGACAACAGGTGGGGCAGGATCGGGGTCAAGAAGACGAGTTAGAGTGGTGATTCCGGACTTATTGTAGACTCGGTTTTATTACTTGAACTTTAGTAGTTGAACCTTAGTTAATTGAAAGACTGTTGTACATTATTGTACTTTTATACTGGAATGTATTTTTATACAGATATGTATATTATTTAGATGTCATTACCTTCCGCACTTGTATTTTAAAAGAAAAATTTTTAGACCCTGTATTATCTTAATTGATAATAAAATCCCAAAGATGATAAAGAAAATGATTAGCGTCCGGGTCCCCGCAATACATATACTAATATCTGCATAATCTCATAACCACATAATCTGAAATTTCATAAAAATCGCATATCTTATCCCTTCTTCAATCCGGTAGCGAATATACGTTCACAATAATCATAAGAACACATATTCATAATTATATCAGAATTTCTCCAATATCTAATCTCCAACTCATGCTGAAATGTAAAGAAACTTACATCCTTTTGAAGCTCTTGAGGAGAGGAGCTCAAAACCGCAATTGAATTTAAATTTGGATGGCTAAATCTTGCACAATCTAGCTTCAAAAGTGAAAGAGTTTTCCTTTCCCTTGATTCCTTTTCCTCTCGATTCTCAGCTGCTGAAATGGATGAAATGAAGACACCTATAACATATATGCATGGCAAGGCCACATGTCTTATTTTTCAATGAACACGCATGACCGCGGGTGTGGTAGCTTTATTAGCGCGAGTGCGTTCAAGCTTCGGCATGCCTTTCATATTTCACAATTTGACGACCGCGGGTGCGGTCATGTTTTCACCGCGGGTGCGGTCTTGCTTCGGCAATCCATTCATTTTTCAAAATTCAACGACCGCGGGTGCGGTCCTATCCTTACCGCGGGTGCGGTGTTGCTTCGGGAAAATTGCCAACTTTCTGCCTATCCACCGCGGGTGCGGTGCTTCTCTAGGCGCAGTGCGATCTTGCATTATACTCAAACTCTAATTTTTCATGCCTTTGCCATGTCTTTCCTACTCTCATCTCATCTAGTGCTCTTGATTACATGTCATGCATTCTCATATCTTCGAATATCACATCAATGAAGACTAATGAATCTCGAGCCTTACATTTCTCCCTCTCTAAGAAATGATTTCGTCCTCGAAATCGCAGGCAATCTATCAAAGCATGAACATAAGCAATATAATCAAAACTGAATATTTACTTATATCATATGAATAACTCGGGATGTCTCTGTCTCATCTCTGATTCTGTATCCCAAGTTGCTTCTTCGATGCCATGACGACTCCATTGGACTTTCACTAGCGGAATAGTCTTCGTTCTGAGCTTCTTTTCTTTCCGATCAAGAATCTGTATCGGTTGTTCAACATAGCTCAAGGTTTGATCAAGCTCAGCTTAGTCAGGGTGAATGACATGGGAAATATCTGGCATATACCTACGCAACATCGATAAATGAAAAACGTCATGTATCCCGGATAAAGAAGGAGGAAGAACAAGTCGATATGCTCCATCGCCAATCTTCTCAAGAATCTCGTAAGGACCGATGTATCTAGGAGACAACTTTCCATGTTTGCCAAATCTGACAACGCCTCTAAAAGGAGAAATCTTTAGAAACACTCTATCTCCTTGCTCGAATACCAACGGCCTACGTCTAACATTGGCGTATTTGGCTTGCCTATCTTGTGCCGTCTTCATTCTTTTCTGAATGATCTTCACCTTCTCAATCATCTCATGTATCATATCAGGCCCAAGTTCTGGTACCTCAGATACATCATCCCTGTACAACGAAGATCTGCACTTCTTGCCATACAAAGCTTCAAACGGTGCCATCTCGATACTCGTCTGATAGCTGTTGTTGTACGAGAAATCACATAATGGCAGTGAATCTTGCCAACTAGTATCAAAATCTAGTACTACAGCTCTCAGCATGTCCTCTAATGTCTGGATAGTCCGCTCTGACTGTCCGTCTGTCTGAGGATGATATGCGGTACTCAGGTGTAATGTCATACCCAAAGCCTGTTGCAAGCTGTGCCAAAAGTGTGAAGTGAATCGTGAATCACGATCTGATACAATAGACTTCGACACACCATGCAACCTAACAACCTCTCTGACATTCAAATCTGCCATCTGATCGTGTCGGTATGTCATTCGGTATGGAATAAAACACGCTGATTTTGTTAATCTGTCAATAATGACCCAAATCGCGTCACAGCCTCGGGATGATCGAGGGTAACTTCGTCACGAAATCCATGGAAATGTGATCCCATTTCCATTCTGTAATGGACAAACTCTGAAGTAAACCTCCAGGCTTCTTTCTTTCAGCCTTCACCTGTTGGCAATTTAAGCACTTAGACACATATTCTGCGATATCTGTCTTCATCTATTTCCACCAGAATTGTGTCTTCAGATCATTGTACATTTTTCTGCCCCCAGGGTGAATGCTGTACCGACTACAGTGCGCTTCTGACATAATCTGTTGTTTCAATTCTGAAACATCTGGCACTACAAGACGGTTATTCACATACAGTACAAAATCATGTACCTGATATTCGGATATATGTCCTGATCTGACTATGTTAATCGATTTCTGTACATTCGGATCAATTTTCTGTGCTTCTTTGATTCTCGTAATCAAATCAGGCTCAACTTGAATCGAAGAAAGTAGCAATGGTCTACTACCTGTATCAAATGCTAATCCAGACAAACAAAAATCTTCAATCATTTTAGTCACTCCTATCGTCGATAAGGATAAAGTACAAACCTTTCGACTCAAGGCGTCTGCTGCTGCATTTGACTTCCCTGGATAGTATTTGATTTCGCAATCAAAGTCTTTCAGCAAATCGAGCCATCTGCGCTGTCTCATATTCAATTCTGACTGAGAAAATAGATACTTTAAGCTTTTATGGTCGGAATAGATCTCAAATTTCTCGCCATAAAGATAATGACGCCAAATCTTTAATGCAAATACGATAGCCGCCAATTCAAGATCATGAATTGGGTATCGCGTCTCGTGTGGCTTCAATTGTCTCGAGGCATATGCGATCACATGACCTCGCTGCATAAGAACACACCCCAGCCCTCTGTGAGATGCATCACAATATACAACGAAATCACCCGTACCTGAAGGAATCATCAAGACAGGTGCACTGGTCAGCCTCTTCTTCAACTCTAGAAAACTAGACTCGCAATCTTCAGACCATACGAATGGTGTATTCTTCTGTGTCAACTGGGTAATCGGCTTCGCAATTTTGGAGAAATCTTTGATGAATCTTCTATAGTACCCTGCTAGACCCATGAAACTGCGTATCTCTGGCACATAAGTCGGTCTCGGCCAACTGATCACAGGCTCAACTTTACGCGGATCCACAGAAATACCATATCCAGATATAATATGACCCAAGAAGATAACCTGTCTCAGCCAAAACCCATATTTGGACAACTTAGCATATAATCTTTCATTTCTCAGTGTTTGCAACATAATTTTTAAATGATTGGCATGCTCATTCAGATTCTTAGAGTACACCAAAATATCATCAATAAAAACAATCACAAACTCATCCAAGTACCTCTGAAAGATGCGGTTCATCAAACTCATAAACACCGCTGGAGCATTCGTTAAACCAAAAGGCATGACCACAAATTCGTAATGTCCATACCTGGTCCGGAATGCTTTCTTTGGTATATCAACATCTCGAACTCTGAGTTGGTGATACCCCGATCGGAAACCAATCTTGTAATATATAGAAGATCCCTGCAACTGATCAAATAAGTCGTCGATACGAGGCAAAGGATACTTGTTCTTTATCGTTGCCTATAGTCTATACACAATCTCATAGAACCGTCTTTCTTTCGCACAAATAACACTTGTGCGCCCCAAGGAGATACACTAGGTCTAATATATCCCTTGGCTAAAAGATCTTCTAGTTGTGCTTTCAGTTCTTTCAGCTCTATCGGTGCCATCCTATACGGAGCTCTCGAAATAGGAACAGTACCTGGAATCAAATCAATACTAAAATCTACCTCTCGAGCTGGAGGTAACCCTGGAATCTCGTCTGGGAATACATCTGCAAACTCCCGTACTACTGGCAAATCTGCCAATGCCGAGCTCGATTTCTGTATGTCTACTGAATAAACAAGGAACCCTTCTGCTCCTTTCTGCAACAATCTCATAGTCAAAGCAGATACTAAGGGAATCCGAGATCTGGAACCCTTACCATAGAATTTCCACTCCTCTGTCATCTCAGGTCTAAATCTGACAATCTTGTGGAAACAGTCTACGGTAGCTCTGTACTTAGTCAACATGTCATTCCCGACAATACAATCAAAATCAGATAGACCAAGTACAACACATTCTAAATCAATTTCATGCCCCTCAAACTGTAGTATGCAATGTCTAACTGAAGTCACAGATATAAGGCCACTTCCCAACGGAGAAGAAATAGATACTACAATATACATTGACTCTACAGGCAATGCATGTGTCAATGCAAAATGTTTTGATATAAATGTATGCGATGCACCTGTATCTATCAACACATATGCAGGATAACCGCAAAGAAAACAGTTACCTGCAATCACGTCATCTGGCGCATCCTGTGCCTGCTCCTCTGTCAATGCAAACACCTGAGCCTGTTGTCTGGGAGGTTGGCTCACTGTCTGGCCACCTCTGGCTCTAGGCTGGGACTGTGTGGGCGTGGGCTGGAAGGAATGGACAGACGAAGCTTGCCTCTCGGGCTGAGCTACTGAAGCTGATGAACCTGCACTCTGAATTCTTTGGGCACCTTTTTGGGAACAAACTCTGGCGAAGTGCCCCGGCTGTCTGCAATAGTTACATCTGCACATCACTCCCTGGCACTGCTCCGTGGCATGCCTACCACCACACGAAGTGCAATAAACATCACCATACTCTGAACTCTGACCCTGACCTCTCTGACGGGATCCACTGGAGCTCGACGAACTGCTCCCAGCTCTCTTAAACTGCTTCCCCTTAGCCTTCGAAAACTCTTTCTTGCGACTACTGCTTCCACTATCATATCAAGGAGGAGGTAGTGGAAACTGTACGGCGGGCGGTGGGGTCGGTCTATGACCCTGAACACTATAGGAAGCTCCTCGCTGCTTGATCAAGCCAGCCTCTGCTCCCTTCGCTCGATTCAGCGCCTCAGAAAAGGTGTTGGGTCGCCCCGTGTTCACCAAGGTGAAGATATCCGGATTCAAACTGTTTATTGTAATGCCCGAGATTTAATCATTTTAATCAGACGTTGATTAATTGACGTAATGGAAGTCATAGGAACTCAAATGACGAAGCCGGGCGTTGGTTTATGGTAAGCCAAGATGTTGAACCGAAAATCTCAAGATGTTAGGCCGAACATCTCGCGCCCGAGCGGCAAAAAAGCACCGCCCGAGCGCGCATGTATAATTTGTGAGGGTCGAAAGTTATTCGCCCTAGCGAGCAACTTTTGACCGCCCGAGCGAATGGAGATGTTCAGCCGAGGATCTCGACCGAAATTGACTCGCCCTAGCGGTAAGTTTTGACCGCCCTAGCGAGAGACGTGTTGCGCGAAGGACGAGCCATGTGCTTTGCTGCATGTGAGTGTAAGAATATAAATATATATATAGATACATGCGTAAATCTCATTTCAGCATTCAGAAAATCGTGGGTTGAGGGAAAGAGTTTCGTTCTTATTTTCTTAAATTGATTTGCGAGCGAACAGTCTATTCAAATTGAAATCCGACTTCGGTACTGTGTTCCTATCAACGCAGGCTATGCAAGGACGTAAGTTTTATTACGTTTAGACAAGATTTGAAATTATGATATTGTCAGAATTGCATATGATTCAGATATAGCGTTTCTGCTACCGTAGATATTGTAGAATCGAAGTCAGATTTAGAAACAGATTGTTTATGGAATTGTTATGAATTTTAGAGTTGATTTGATTGAGATTGCTATCAGAATTATGCTGTTATTAATTTTAAAGTGTACAGATACTGAAGTTATAGATTGTACTGAGATTTATTAGGAATTCTGGTAGTGTAATTGTGATGTTAAGACTGACAGGGGTTACAAGACTGTAGTGTTATGCCGTCTAAACATCAGTTGGTACAGATTGATCAGATTCAGTATTGGTTTCTGTTATCTTGTGATATTGTTGATATGAATCAGATTGTAGTTTATTCAGATATTGACCAGACAGATTGTGAATTGGATTACACATTGATACAGTGTATTGGTTATTGTCATTTCAGATCAGATATGGACAAATTCGACTTCGAGCCGTCTTCTTCATCAGATCAGGAAGACAAAGGTATAATTCATGTGATATTCGGGAAGCATAACTCAAATTAAATTAATTTGAGTTTCCCAATAAAATCACATACTAGATTATTGGTTATATTGTTACCTGATTATGCTTTGATTATAGAATGGTATTCAAATGTATGAGATTATTGTCATATTCAGCTATGAATATGATTATGCTTTGTTACAGATTGTTATTCATTGCATTTAAGATAGGAAAGTCTTGACAGTCATTGTCAGACTTCTAGACGTTCGGTGTATCTCAACTTAGGAGCAGGTATTACTCCTATTGCAGCCGTTGATACAGCTCGAACCGAAGTCTAGGAATGAGACGTACGGTTACCACGATCGGTTGAGTAGGTAACAGGCATTGACGTCTTATTCATCACGGGATCCCTAGAGTTATAGATCGAGTCAAGTCTAGACATGATTTGATTAGAACTGCATGCTTATATGGATGTGGCTCCTAGATCATGGGACCCATCATTACTGCTTTCGGTTGGGTTAGCATGTTTTATGATTAAGATTGCTTATATGCATGTTTATCTGAATTGAGTTGCATGCTTATGTGATTTATTTCATAGACTATGAAATAGATTGTTTCTATATATGATAGCATGTTTTAGGATTTAGGTTGTTTATATACATGCTTACCATGTTTTATACTGGGATTTATTCTCACCGGAGTTATCCGGCTGTTGTCTTGTTTTGTATGTGTGCATGACAACAAGTGGGGCAGGATCAGGGTCAAGAAGACGACGAGAGAAGACGAGTTTAGCGTGGTGATTCCGGACTTAGAGTAGATTTGATTTTAATACTTGAAATTAGTATTTGAACCTTAGATTTAGGTTGTACAGTATTGTACTTTTCTACTGAGATGTAGTTTTATACAGATATGTATTTTATGTAGATTGCCATTACCTTCCGCACTGTATTTTAAAAAGAAAAATTTTTAGATCCCTGTTTTATCTTAATTGATATTTAATTCCCAAAGATGATTAAGAAGAAGATCAGCGTCCGGGTCCCCACAACAGGTGGTATCAGAGCAGATAGTTCCTTTAGCAATAGATCTTTTAGAGATAGATCCTTTAGATTGAGATAGTAAGAACTGATAGATCTTTTAGACTGACTTAGATTAAGATAGAAGAGAATGAGCGGGGTAGATGAATTTTCTTTCCTTGCATGTCTGTGCTAGCATGAGACTGATTTTCATGTTGATTGACATTGTGATGCTAGCATGAGGCTATATGTTACTGCTTTAAGATACATGGTTACCTGACTATTTGATTTAAATTGGTATTATGTATTCTTAAATATGAATCAGATCGGATTCATGATCAGCAGTAAGATGATCATGATCAGAAAAGATTGGCACAGATTTATATTATTGGGTTACTAATGTTTGTGGTAATCAGATGTACTTCCCAGAAGGATTTTGGAAATAGGCAGTACTTCGTATGAGCAGCCATATATACCAGAACCACAGATAGATGCGTCAGCGACTCCGATGGAAACCAAATTGGCAGAATTTCAGTTATTACAGCCGCCGATTCTGAGTGGTATTGAGACATCTGAAGAATGTCAGAACTGGTTTGATGATATGGAGATAATGTTAGGGTTACTTGATTGTACAGATCAGCAGAGGGTTAAATTGGTAAGTTATCAGTTACGAGAGGCTGCCAGGAATTGGTGGATTACGATCAAAAGTATATTAGACCTACGGGGTACGGTGATCACGTGGGAAGTCTTTACAACTGAATTCTATCAACGATTTTTCTCAGTGTCTTATAGAGAGGACAAAAGAGCGGAATTTGAGAATTTGAGACAAGGTCAAATGAATGTTGAAGACTATGTTGCCAAATTCTCTACGCTACTGCATTTTTCTCCTCAGTTGGCTTGGAATGAAGAAGCTGTAGTGAATCAGTTCGTCAGAGGATTAAATTCAGAGATAGTAGCATGGATGAATGTACAGCAACCTTATTATTTTGCTGATGTCTTAAGTAAAGCAAAGAGAGCGGAGGCCAGTCTGACTAGACAATTGGGAAGGTTGTGCATGCAGCAACCTCAGACACATCAATCCCCTCGCCGATTTGATCGTGGCAGTACAAGTGGAAAGGAAGAGTTACTGAAAGCTCGGAAGCAACCGTTCAAGAGATTTGGAAGTGGTTCCTCTAGCTCTAGTGGATCCAGTTCGCATTATATGGGAGTGTATTGCAGGAATTGTGGAGGGAGACTGTAGTGACCCGTTCCAGAATCACCTACTAATCAGAACTTAAGCATGCAAAATTTATATTTAAAACTGAATCAGGTAAACAGCGGAATAAGTAATACAACCCAATCGAAACTGTAAGTACAAAAATACTTAAACAACCAGATCGAACTAAATCCAAGAATAAATACCAACAACTACGAATCAACCCCTGCCAGCTCCCTGTCCACTCCCTCCTGGACCGTCCAACCTGAGACCTGCCCCATCGAATAGGGTGTCCAAAACAGAGATAAACCGAGGACGTGAGCATAAAACGCTCAGCACCGAAAGCATGAGTATACAAGACTATGACATGCATGTATGCAAAATGTACTGGATACCAGGATCTGGGTATAACGAAATACTGCTCAGGCAAATGACGTCAAGGTATGTAGCACTCTGCGCCGTCGCACCAGGAGGTGGCTCCCATACCAAAATAAACCTGTGGATATACCGGTGACCTGACCACCGTCGGCCAACGGGGTCCAACCATCCACAACAAACGAGGGCTGAGCACCCTCTCAACAGGCTATCTCAAAGATAATCAGGCTCAACATGATTATGCAAATGCCGCATAATAAACCATGCATCATATGACAGATAATAATGCATCATATAAACATGCAACACATAGTAAAGCATACTCAATCCTGCTATCTCGGATAGTACTTTCGTACCTCAAACCAGTAGATCCTAGCAATCAGCCCTAGAATCAAGCCTGCGATCGTAGTCAGCCCACTGATGCCGCTAGCTCCCAACTAGAGCACAGCTCCGCTACAAAACCAGTAGCTCCCCGCTAGTGCCCGAACCTCGGGAAAGACTAGAAACCCATCAGAAACGACTAAAACGCTCTGGAACGCTCGGAATTGGCGAGTAAAAAGTGAAGCCTCGCGCCTCTATTTATAGACAACGATCGGACGATCCGATCCACTTCGGACGATCCGAACCACTTCGGACGATCCGATCCGGTACTCTTCGGACGATCCGAACACTGATCGGACGATCCGAATCCCTGCATGTCTTCCACGTGTCCAGCCACCTGCATGTCTTCCACGTGTCCAGCCACCTGTCTCGGACGGTCCGAACTCTGATCGGACGATCCGAACCCTGACCGGTCCTTCCGATCCCTGATCAGACGATCCGATCTCTGATCGGACGATCCGAACCATGATCGGTCCTTCCGATCCCACCGAAATATAATTAATCCAATAATTAACTCAAATTAGGCATCGGGATACTACATTCTCCCCTCTCTAAAAAGGATTTCGTCCTCGAAATCGCAACTGAAGAATGACAATTCTGAACAACAATACATTCAACTTAAGAATGAATTACAACTGAAAGTACAACTGGAATTACAATCATAACTGAAAATACTACTACTAGAACAGCTCTGGATGCTCTGACCGCATGCGACTCTCTAGTTCCCAGGTAGCTTCTTCAGTACCTCGTCGCTGCCACTGCACTAAGACAAGAGGAATAGTCTTATTCCGCAGTACTTTATCCTTCCGGTCTAAGATCGAAACCGGTCTTTCCACAAAAGACAAATCCGGATTCAGCTGAACTTCTGTCGGATGCAAAACATGAGACTCATCCGCTACGTATCGTCTTAACAAGGACACATGAAACACATTGTGAACACTAGACAGATACGGTGGCAAAGCTAATCTGTAGGCCAAATCTCCCACGCATTCTAAGATCTCAAAAGGGCCAATGAATCTCGGAGATAGCTTACCCTTGAGTCCAAACCTCAGAATCCTCCGAAAAGGTGATACCTTGAGAAACACTTTCTCGCCTGCATCAAAATGAAGAGGTCTGCGCTTGGTGTTCGCATAACTCGCTTGTCGATCCTGAGCAGTCTTAATCCGCTGTTTGATCACAAGAACTTTGTCCATGGCCTGCTGAATCAATTCTGGACCCTCAACCTGTCGTTCTCCGACTTCCTCCCAGAACAGAGGAGTACGACAACGTCGACCATACAATGCTTCAAACGGAGACATACCAATACTCCTATGAAAACTGTTGTTGTATGCAAACTCTATCAGTGGCAGATGATCCTGCCAAGCTGGCCCGAAATCCATCACACAAGATCTCAACATATCTTCAAGAGTACGAATAGTCCTCTCTGACTGACCGTCAGTCTCTGGGTGATACGCAGTACTCAAACTCAAGGTAGTGCCCAAAGCTTGCTGAAAGCTGCCCCAAAATCTAGATGTAAATCGAGGATCTCTGTCACTAACGATACTCACGGGCACACCGTGAAACCGTACAATCTCCTGAATGTACAACCGTGCCATCCGATCGAAAGTGAAATCTCTGTTATACGGAAGAAAATGGGCAGACTTAGTAAGCCGATCCACTACCACCCAGATAGCATCTCTATTCCCCACAGACATAGGCAAGTGAGTCACGAAGTCCATCGTGATATGCTCCCACTTCCACTCCGGAATAGGAAGATTCTGCAATAACCCTCCAGGTCGTCGATACTCAGCCTTCACCTGCTGACAGACTAGGCACTTGGAGACATACTGATAAACATTACGTTTCATACCTTTCCACCAAAATCGAGTCCTCAAATCCTTATACATCTTGTTGCTCCCCGGATGAACACTCAACTTGCTACGATGAGCCTGGGATAAAATCTCCTCCCTCAAAGTGTCATCTTCCGGTACAACAACACGACCAGATAAACACAAAAGACCCTCGGACTGATAGTGGAATCCAGAAGTATTATCTCCATCAGCCAACCGAGCTAATTTCTGAACCTTAGAATCAGACATCTGAGCATCTCTAATCCGAGAATACAGAACTGGCTTAGACAAAATAGTAGCTACACGGATACCGTCGGTTCCCTTCCGATGCTTACAATTGAATCCCATCGAACAGAAATCCTGAATAATCCCAGATACAGCACAAGTCTGAAGAGCAGACAATCTCACCTTGCGACTAAGAGCATCGGCCGTGAGATTCGCAGAGCCTGGATGATACTTGATCTCGCAGTCATAATCCTTGAGTAGATCCATCCAACGACGCTGACGCATGTTCAACTCAGCCTGAGTGAACAGATACTTCAAACTCTTATGATCTGTGAAAATCTCAAATCGCTCACCATACAGATAATGGCGCCAGATTTTCAAAGCAAAAACGATCGCTGCTAATTCCAGATCATGAACAGGATAGTTTTCCTCATGAGGCTTCAACTGCCTCGACGCATAAGCAATCACATGCTCATTCTGCATCAGAACACACCCTAGTCCCTGCAAAGAAGCATCGGTGTAGACACTGAAACCACCAGATCCAGACGGTAAAGCCAAAACAGGCGCAGATGTCAAACGTCTGCGAAGTTCCAGAAAACTCTCTTCGCACTCTGATGTCCACTCAAATGAAACATCTTTCCGAGTGAGCTGAGTGAGTGGCTTAGCAATCTGAGAGAAGTTGACAATGAAACGGCGATAATACCCAGCCAATCCCAGAAAACTGCGGATCTCGGCTACTGTCGTTGGACGCGACCAGTTCAATACCGCTTCCACCTTGCTCGGGTCAACTGAAACTCCCTTGCTAGAAATGACATGACCAAGGAATACAACTCTGTCAGTCCAAAACTCACATTTACTCAACTTCGCATAAAGCTGATTCTCGCGAAGTGTCTGTAAAATAATCCTTAAGTGTTGTACGTGTTCTTGCTGATTATGCGAATAGATTAAGATATCATCTATAAACACCACAACAAACTTATCCAAGAAATCCCGAAATACCCGATTCATCAGATCCATAAAAACTGCTGGTGCATTCGTCACCCCAAAAGGCATAACCAGAAACTCATAATGCCCATACCGGGTCCTGAATGCAGTCTTCGATATGTCTCCCTGATGAACTCGAAGCTGATGATAACCAGACCTTAAATCAATCTTGGAATATACAGAGGTACCTTGCAGTTGATCAAATAAATCATCAATCCGTGGCAACGGATACTTATTCTTTATCGTAGCACGATTCAACTGCCGATAATCTATGCAGAGCCGCATAGAACCATCCTTCTTTTTGACGAAAAGAACTGGTGCTCCCCACGGGGACACACTGGGTCGAATATACCCCTTGTCAAGAAGATCTTGCAACTGCTGTTTCAATTCTTGCATCTCTGATGGAGCTAAACGATAAGGAGCTCTAGAGATTGGTGCCGTGCCTGGCACTAAATCAATGCCGAAATCCACTTCCCGAACGGGAGGAAAACCAGGAATCTCCTCGGGAAAAACATCCGGAAAATCGCAAACCACTGGAATGTCACTGATACTGACACTATCTGCGGACGAATCAATAGCATAGATAAGGTAGCCTTCCCCGCCGACTCTAAAGCACGACAGGCTTTCAGAGCAGAAACCACAGGCATCGGGGGTCGCGCTCCCTCTCCATAGAAAAACCAACTATCGCCCTCAATTGGACGAAACTGCACAAACTTCTGATAACAGTCCACAGTAGCTCTAAACACAGTCAGCACATCTATTCCCAGAATGCAATCAAAATCCTCCATCGCAAGAATCATCAAATTAGCAGTTAAAACATTACCCTCAAACTCTAGAGGACAACCCAAAACTAGACGCTTAGCTAGCGCCGAATGACCCATCGGTGTGGAAACAGATACCACAACACCCAAAGAAGTGAAAGGTAACGCATTACGCTTAGCAAATCTAGCAGATATGAACGAATGCGATGCACCAGTATCAATGAGAACGTAAGCAGGTAATCCACATAATAAAAAGATACCTGCGATAACTCTCTCGTTCTCTTCAGCAGCCTGATCCTGGTTAAGAGCAAAGACCTGCCCTTGAATACGCGGTCGGAGGTTAGAACCCTGAGTAGACCGTCCCTGCTGTGGCCTCTGATGAACTGAAGCCTGAGAACCAGATCCTGATCCTCCGCCTGTCTGTGGACAATCTCTCTTCATGTGCCCCATCTCACCGCACCTGTAACAAGCACCCGCAACCTTGCGACAACGCTCCGTCGGATGATCCTTCCCGCAATTATGACACGGGCCTTTCTTCTTCCCAAAATGGTGAACTCCTCCTTAACCAGAGGAAGAAGAAGTAGATCCAGCCTTCTTAAATGATTGGGCGCGGGGACCCAAAGAACTAGTAGGACGAGCAGACTGCATGGCTCGACCTCTCAGCAAACTGCCCTCAGCCTGGCGACATCGGTTCACAAGACCCTCATACGATGTCGGATCATCACAGACAACAACCCGATCATAAATCTCCTGATTGAGGCCCTGGAGAAAATGGTTATACTTGGCCATAGCATTATCACTGACATGTGGAACATACAGGAAGCAACTCAAAGAACTTCTGTTGATACTCATCAACAGACAAACTCCCCTGTTTCAGATTGATCAACTCAATCGCCTTGGTCTGCAGAAGAGCTGGCGGAAAGTAAAGCAGCATGAAAGCGGCTCGGAAATCGGCCCAAAGAACTCGACCCTGTCGCTGAACTATCGGTGCAGAGGTAGACCTCCACCACTTACGCGCACCACCCTCCAGCAAGAAATCAAGGGTATCAATTTGCTGCTCCGCCGAGCACTGAAAAGTCTTGAAGCAGCTCTCCATCCTCTCAAGCCAATTCTCCGCAATATCCGGAGTCTCACCGCCCGAAAGAGGTTTCGGCCCCATCTGCAAGAACCGATGCATACTAAAACTCCGAGGCTCATCACGACGGTGTTGACGACGTTCTCGATGCTCTCGGCGACGCTCCCGATCGTCGCGGTCTCCCCAACGTCCAACGCTGCCATGACTACTAGCATCGTCGTCATAACCAGACATCTCTCGCTACAAAAGTTACCAGAGATTAAACCCAAAAGAACAGTTCTAAATCCCAAAATCTTAATGCATGCTCTGATACCATAAATGTAGTGACCCGTTCCAGAATCACCTACTAATCAGAACTTAAGCATGCAAAATTTATATTTAAAACTGAATCAGGTAAACAGCGGAATAAGTAATACAACCCAATCGAAACTGTAAGTACAAAAATACTTAAACAACCAGATCGAACTAAATCCAAGAATAAATACCAACAACTACGAATCAACCCCTGCCAGCTCCCTGTCCACTCCCTCCTGGACCGTCCAACCTGAGACCTGCCCCATCGAATAGGGTGTCCAAAACAGAGATAAACCGAGGACGTGAGCATAAAACGCTCAGCACCGAAAGCATGAGTATACAAGACTATGACATGCATGTATGCAAAATGTACTGGATACCAGGATCTGGGTATAACGAAATACTGCTCAGGCAAATGACGTCAAGGTATGTAGCACTCTGCGCCGTCGCACCAGGAGGTGGCTCCCATACCAAAATAAACCTGTGGATATACCGGTGACCTGACCACCGTCGGCCAACGGGGTCCAACCATCCACAACAAACGAGGGCTGAGCACCCTCTCAACAGGCTATCTCAAAGATAATCAGGCTCAACATGATTATGCAAATGCCGCATAATAAACCATGCATCATATGACAGATAATAATGCATCATATAAACATGCAACACATAGTAAAGCATACTCAATCCTGCTATCTCGGATAGTACTTTCGTACCTCAAACCAGTAGATCCTAGCAATCAGCCCTAGAATCAAGCCTGCGATCGTAGTCAGCCCACTGATGCCGCTAGCTCCCAACTAGAGCACAGCTCCGCTACAAAACCAGTAGCTCCCCGCTAGTGCCCGAACCTCGGGAAAGACTAGAAACCCATCAGAAACGACTAAAACGCTCTGGAACGCTCGGAATTGGCGAGTAAAAAGTGAAGCCTTCGCGCCTCTATTTATAGACAACGATCGGACGATCCGATCCACTTCGGACGATCCGAACCACTTCGGACGATCCGATCCGGTACTCTTCGGACGATCCGAACACTGATCGGACGATCCGAATCCCTGCATGTCTTCCACGTGTCCAGCCACCTGCATGTCTTCCACGTGTCCAGCCACCTGTCTCGGACGGTCCGAACTCTGATCGGACGATCCGAACCCTGACCGGTCCTTCCGATCCCTGATCGGACGATCCGATCTCTGATCGGACGATCCGAACCATGATCGGTCCTTCCGATCCCACCGAAATATAATTAATCCAATAATTAACTCAAATTAGGCATCGGGATACTACAGAGACACTCCACAGAGCAATGCCAAGGAGTGCTTGGTAGATGCAATATTTGTAGACAGCATGGGCATTTTGCTAGAGTGTGTCCTCAGAAGGGTTCCCAAAGATTCCAGGGAGCAGGACCATCGGGTGGCAATGTATGAAAAACAGACCCAGTAGTTACAACAGGTACCATTCTTTATGATTATATTGCATACGTATTGATATATACTAATGCATTCTTTATGAGTATCTGTGAATGAGTAGTATGGAGATATGTTGTACCTGTTGGGTCTGGGTATATGGTAGTAGTGATCCCTTGACTGTTGAGGAATATGTTGATATCAGAAATTTCTGTGACATATTATATACTACGGGTAGATAAGGATGAGATTGGATTAGATTATAATGTACTTGTTTTATCTGATTTTGATAGCATGATTGATATTTATATGCTGAACAAGTACTGAAATATCGTAGCATGTGTTCCAGAAATAGTAAGATTAAGACCAGATCTAGTTGATAAATGAGGATTTTCGATTCAGAAGTCCTTAGAAAAATGTAGGGTTTAGGACTCGATTATTACAGAAAGGAACAGATGGCATCCTTATGTATTCAGTAGATCCACTGAAATCGAGCCTAAAATTTGATAGTAATATCATAATTGACTGGTGTTTTCTTAGATAAGATGTCAGATGGGTTCTCTATCAGAAAGAAGTGAAAGAATTGACAGATTAAAGTATGGGCTAAGGAATCCAGTTGATTGTGTATTTCTCTTGAAGACATTTTAGTTCTGTTTCTAGATTGACAGATTATGTGTTCAAGGGTATTTTGAAGAATTATGCTTGTTAGATCTATGATTCCGGGATAAATCCACAGCATCTGATCGATTATATTGAATATTTGAAGACTGGGTTAAATATTCCGAGAACTGTGATTATTGTATACAACCATGGGTCAGGTATGGATCCGAATGCAGTTATTGATACAGGTTTATATTCAGACTATGTGGTATCAGGAATGTCAGAATTAGCAGAATGTCAGATATGTCAGAACTTTCTTATCTGATTTGGACAGATTATCTTATTCTGATTATCTTTTTCTTGTATTGCTTACATATGCTGAGTATTGTTATGATTCTAAATCAGTATTTGAGACATCTTATATTGTTGGGAGTATATTCTATTTGCAGATGCAATATAGCAGTTGATCTGAACAGTATGAAGATTGGTCAGCCAACCAGAATCTATTATGTTTTGAGTTTTCTTAAACTCACTAGATCAGCATAAGATATTTCTACTCTGAGTTTGATTTGGATGTTATTGTAATTATTATTCAGTGTGTGATACTATGCAGTTCCAATTGTATCAGAATTGTTGGTGGGAAATACAGTAGTCCCGAGCGGTGATCAGAATTTTCAGACCTGTATTTTGTTGATCAGATCAATATAACATCTGTATGATTTTGCGTTTTCTATGTGTTTGGTTATTATGTGATATCAGAATGTTTCGGAATTGTTTCCAGCTTTTGATATGGATAGTCAGAGCCGAATGCAAGGTAGGTATTTTTCATTATTTTATATTAGTAACTAGTTGTTTATACCGGATAGTTCGAATCTGAAGTCTCAAGTAGTGTCAGAAATGCACCGTAGGGGATTCAATTTTCATTCAGATGATTCAGAATACATGATATTCGAACAGATAATGTTGGTATAGACAGATGAGATCAGTTGGGACATCAATTTATGTTGTAAGGTTGGTAGAAATGGTACTGATATGTCTGAATAACTAATAAAAGAAGTCAGAAAGCTAGGAATCAGAAGATGATTACCGACTTAATATATTCCTGAATAGAAATGGGAGTACATTTCTATTACTTTTGTGATAAATTATATCATAAGCCTTTTTCTCTCAGACGTGTTACAGATTGACAGGTAGTCAGCGTGTAGTATTCAGATATTGAAAGATATTGATAGAACTCTAGTGCTGGATGTTAGCACTAGTTATCAAGATAGTGCAGAAGGAATAGATGTAGGAAACCAATGTCAGATGATGACGATTGGTATTTGGAGCCGAAGATGGAATATGTCCTTAATTGGAATAAACAAATGGAATAGCAACTACAGGTGATATTGCTTTGTTATGGATTGCAATTGGCGTATACGGGTGTATTATAGCCAGTACTATGGGATTGATTCGGCTAGTGAAATGAGGTTGGATGTTAAACTCTGTTATACATTTCTTCTATTAGAGTTGGATTGATTGATTGGTGAGTTCGAGGACGAACTCAGTTCTAAGAGGGGGAGAAATGTAATGCCCGAGATTTAATCATTTTAATCAGACATTGATTAATTGACGTAATGGAAGTCATAGGAACTCAAATGACGAAGCCGGGCGTTGGTTTATGGTAAGCCAAGATGTTGAACCGAACATCTCAAGATGTTAGGTCGAACATCTCGCGCCCGAGCGGTATAAAAGCACCGCCCGAGCGCGCATGTATAATTTGTGAGGGACGAAAGTTATTCGCCCTAGCGAGCAACTTTTGACCGCCCGAGCGAATGGAGATGTTCAGCCGAGGATCTCGACCGAAATTGACTCGCCCTAGCGGTAAGTTTTGACCGCCCTAGCGAGAGACGTGTTGCGCGAAGGACGAGCCATGTGCTTTGCTGCATGTGAGTGTAAGAATATATATATATATATATATATATATATATATATATATATATAGATACATGCGTAAATCTCATTTCAGCATCCAGAAAATCGTGGGTTGAGGGAAAGAGTTTCGTTCTTATTTTCTTAAATTGATTTGCGAGCGAACCGTCTATCCAAATTGAAATCCGACTTCGGTACTGTGTTCCTATCAACGCAAGCTACGCAAGGATGTAAGTTTTATTACGTTTAGACAAGATTTGAAATTATGATATTGTCAGAATTGCATATGATTCAGATATAGCGTTTCTGCTACCGTAGATATTGTAGAATCGAAGTCAGATTTAGAAACAGATTGTTTATGGAATTGTTATGAATTTTAGAGTTGATTTGATTGAGATTGCTATCAGAATTATGCTGTTATTAATTTTAAAGTGTACAGATACTGAAGTTATAGATTGTACTGAGATTTATTAGGAATTCTGGTAGTGTAATTGTGATGTTAAGACTGACGGGGTTACAAGACTGTAGTGTTATGCCGTCTAAACATCAGTTGGTACAGATTGATCAGATTCAGTATTGGTTTCTGTTATCTTGTGATATTGTTGATATGAATCAGATTGTAGTTTATTCAGATTTTGACCAGACAGATTGTGAATTGGATTACACATTGATACAGTGTATTGGTTATTGTCATTTCAGATCAGATATGGACAAATTCGACTTCAAGCCGTCTTCTTCATCAGATCAGGAAGACAAAGGTATAATTCATGTGATATTCGGGAAGCATAACTCAAATTAAATTAATTTGAGTTTCTCAATAAAATCACATACTAGATTATTGGTTATATTGTTACCTGATTATGCTTTGATTATAGAATGGTATTCAAATGTATGAGATTATTGTCATATTCAGCTATGAATATGATTATGCTTTGTTACAGATTGTTATTCATTGCATTTAAGATAGGAAAGTCTTGACAGTCATTGTCAGACTTCTAGACGTTCGGTGTATCTCAACTTAGGAGCAGGGATTACTCCTATTGCAGCCGTTGATACAGCTCGAACCGAAGTCTAGGAATGAGACGTACGGTTACCACGATCGGTTGAGTAGGTAACAGGCATTGACGTCTTATTCATCACGGGATCCCTAGAGTTATAGATCGAGGCAAGTCTAGACATGATTTTATTAGAACTGCATACTTATATGGATGTGGCTCCTAGATCATGGGACCCATCATTACTGCTTTCGGTTGGGTTAGCATGTTTTATGATTAAGATTGCTTATATGCATGTTTATCTGAATTGAGTTGCATGCTTATGTGATTTATTTCATAGACTATGAAATAGATTGTTTCTATATATGATAGCATGTTTTAGGATTTAGGTTGTTTATATACATGCTTACCATGTTTTATACTGGGATTTATTCTCACCGGAGTTATCCGGCTGTTGTCTTGTTTTGTATGTGTGCATGACAACAGGTGGGGCAGGATCAGGGTCAAGAAGACGACGAGAGAAGACGAGTTTAGCGTGGTGATTCCGGACTTAGAGTAGATTTGATTTTAATACTTGAAATTAGTATTTGAACCTTAGATTTAGGTTGTACAGTATTGTACTTTTCTACTGAGATGTAGTTTTATACAGATATGTATTTTATGTAGATTGCCATTACCTTCCGCACTGTATTTTAAAAAGAAAAATTTTTAGACCCTGTTTTATCTTAATTGATATTTAAATCCCAAAGATGATTAAGAAGAAGATCAGCGTCCGGGTCCCCACATTTATGAACTGATCAGCAACTGCCTCGTCATTCCCTGCTACATGTGGTGCAAATCGAAGCAAGGAAGAAAATTTTGCAACATACTCCTCTATGTTCCACTGGCCCTGTCTCAAGTTGACGAACTCTGCCCCTTTGTCTTTTCGGTATGATACTGGAAAGAAACGTTGGTAAAATTCATCTTTAAAAACTTTCCAAGTAATATCAATACCTCGATATTCTAGGGCTCGTTTCGCCGTTAGCCACCAACTCTTGGCCACTTCTTGCAATTGATGTCCGATCAAATTCACGCGACGTTCATCTGAATAGGCAAGTGATTCAAATAACATTTCTATATCATCCAACCAGCTTTCGCAATCCGCTGCATTCTCAGTGCCTTTCAAAGTTGGGGGTCGGAACGACTGAAACCGCTTCAACAGAGTCTCCATCGGGGTAGCGGTTACGTCCATCTGAGTACCTGATTTGCTCCCCTGTTCTGGCATTTGTCCTGCAGCTGGTTGTGGTATCCTTCTAGGCGGCATATCTGGTTATCAAACAGGTTAGTACACAGTCTATACAAGCTGTCTCAGCCCTCCTCTGATCATATACCTCTGATCTAGAATCGGTTCTGATTCAGTCTTGACAATTATATGCTGTAAATCAATTCAGATTCAATACAACACATAATAGGAAAAGCAATAAATCATGCTAGCACATCAAAAGCAAGGAAGATGACTCGATCTACCCCACTCATTCTATTCTATCTCAGCCTACAGAACCTACTGCTCTGATACCACCTGTTGTGGGAACCCGGGCTCTAACTCAATTCTATCTGGGATTAAATGGATCTGTGAGAAAATGTGGGTCAAATTTTTCTCTTTTCAACATTAATTCTAATGTATATAAACAAGCATAATGTCTTGAATTATTTTACAAACATACAAACATATCTTGTTCTACTACATCAATCCAACTAGTGTTTGATACAAATACCAAAATACAAGTAGTCCAAGTCTAATAAAAGCCACTAGTCATCTTCTGCGCCCGTAGTCACCACGCTATCTCGAACTCATCTCTGTCGTGACCCAGATCCTGCCCCACCTGTTGTTATGCACACATACAGACATAACAACAGCCGGAAACTCCGGTGAGAACAAATCCCAGTATAAAACATGTATACATGCTAACATCAAACCATGAATCATGCATGAAAGCAATAATAAAGGGGTTCCATAGTCTATGAAACCAATCCATATTAGTATGCAATACAAATCAAATCATGTCTTGACTCAACTCGACTCTACTCTAGGGATCCCGGGTTGAATAGGACGTCACTGTCTGTTACCTACCCTCCCAATCGGGGTAACTGTACGTCTTACTCCTAGAATTCGGTCGTGTCTGTATCGAATGTCTACAATCGGAGGAAGTCTGCTCCTATGCGTCGATACAACGAACGTCTAGTTTTGACAACTCTGTCAATGACTCTCCTATCTCAATGCTTGAATATAAATCTATAAACACAGCATTATCATATCAGGAGATTTGAATATAATCTATAAACAATTCCATATCAAAAACATAAACAATAAATCTAGTATGTGATTTGGTTGGGAAACTCCAATCAAATCTGATTCGAGTCGTATCTTCCCTTTAATCACATGAATTATACCTTTCTTGTCGTCGTAGTCAAGGTCTCGAAGTTGGAATGTCAACTCTGTCAATTCTAATTTGAAATGACAATGTAATGATGCTTTCTATCAATATATCATTCAAAGCAACTCCCATCAAGTCTTGTACAATTCAATAATCAGTCTCGGCATAAATTGACAGCATAACGGTTTATTTCTTCGATACCGATAACTCAATAACATCATAATCAATCCAAATCAATTCATAATCTCATCAAGACATCCATACATATACTAAAATCTGCATAATCTCATAACCACATAATCTGAAATTTCATAAAAATCGCATATCTTATCCCTTCTTCAATCCGGTATCGAATATACGTTCACAATAATCATAAGAACCCATATTCATAATTATATCAGAATTTATCCAATATCTAATCTCCAACTCATGCTGAAATGTAAAGAAACTTACATCCTTTTGAAGCTCTTGAGGAGAGGAGCTCAAAACCGCAATCGAATTTAAATTTGGATGGCTAAACCTTGCACAATCTAGCTTCAAAAGTGAAAGAGTTTTCATTTCCCTTGATTCCTTTTCCTCTCGATTCTCAGCTGCTGAAATGGATGAAATGAAGACACCTATAACATATATGCATGGCAAGGCCACATGTCTTATTTTTCAATGAACACGCATGACCGCAGGTGCGGTAGCTTTATTAGCGCGGGTGCGTTCAAGCTTCGGCATGCATTTCATTTTTCACAATTTGACGACCGCGGGTGCGGTCATGTTTGCACCGCGGGTGCGGTCTTGCTTCGGCAATCCATTCATTTTTCAAAATTCAACGACCGCGGGTGCGGTCCCATCCTTACCACGGGTGCGGTGTTGCTTCGGGAAAATTGCCAACTTTCTGCCTATCCACCGTGGGTGCGGTGCTTCTCTAGGCGCATGTGCGATCTTGCATTATACTCAAACTCTAATTTTTCATGCCTTTGCCATGTCTTTCCTACTCTCATCTCATCTAGTTCTCTTGATTACATGTCATGCATTCTCATATCTTCGAATATCACATCAATGAAGACTAATGAATCTCGAGCCTTACAGTACAGTTATGCAGAATTTTATAAAATACAGATGTATCTTGTTGAGTTGTATACTGATACGGTATATTCGATATTGTCTTTGCCAGATTGATATTGACAGGCATTGAATTTGAGACTTCGATAAAGTCAGAGCGATAGAAAGAAAGGTATAAATCAATGTTGATTCGGGATTGCACAACTCAAGTTAGATTTGACTTGAGTTTCCCTAAATCACATACTTTATTTTATTGCATTGATATCTGCAATTATAAAATTGATATGTGTGGTCTATTGATTTATAGGCAGAGTATGTATTGAGTCATAGGCTGATTTGCCTAGTCTTTGGCTGCTTTGCCAAGTCTTCGGTTGAGTCGCCGAGACACTGGACATTGGGTTTATGTCGATGTTGCTTAGGAATTGATTCATTCTTATCGCCGAGATTCGATATATGATACAATGTCCAGAAACCGGGATTCCTATATTAGAGATGAGTCGAGTCTGAGATGACGAGTCACGAGTTGATTTACAGTGTTATATCATTTCATGTTGTCAGATTTTGATACATGTTATTGATATGTGTTTCATGTTTTTATAAATGCTTTTATATGACTGCATGTTTACATTGTTTATATTGAGATTATGTTCTCACCGGAATTATCCGACTGTTGTCTTGTTTGTATGTGTGCATGACAACAGGTGGGGCATGATCGGGATCAGGAAGAGGATGAGAGATTCAGAATTAGCGTGGAGATCCGGACTTAGAGTAGATTGGTTTTCAGTACTTGATATAGTGACTGAACTTTAGTTGAGATAAATAAATATTGTACAAGACTTGTACCTTTATTTTGATATTTATATCAGATCGAATACATTACGTTTCCGCATTTGCATTTTAAAACTATTTTATGTCCCACATTACTTAATTGTTATATTGATTCTTAATAATGATTAAGAAGAAGAATTAGGTTTGGGTCCCCACCAAGGATCTTCGTCTCGTGTTTGCTCCTGCTCTCTTGTCTGTTTTCTCTCTAAAAACGACGTCCCTGTATTCTGAACCCTCTGTTGCATTTTATTTCCGTGTCTGGGCTGTGATTCGAAGCCCATTTAATCTTTCCTCGTTGCCATTAGCGCTGCGGCGCAGAGTAAGTAGCGCCTAGACGCCCATGGTGTGCTCTTGTAGGCGCCGCGGCTCTGGTTTATCCTTCGTCAATGAGGTGCCGTGGCGCTTCTAGGGCAGCGCCTAGGCGCTTGTTGTGGCGCTGCAGCTCTCGTATATCACAGTTTCACGCTCAAAGATACCTCTGATTGCTCTAAACCATCAACTAGTTGTTTATACCCTGAATGACACAAAAACAGCACAAACATGCTTAATTCTGTTCGAAACCAACATAGATCAAACGGATTAACATAAGTGCAATTCTTGCACTTATCAAACCCCCCAAAATTGAACTTTTGCTAGTCCCGAGCAAAATAAAGGAAGAAATAGAAATGCAGACTCAAGCAAGAAATGAACGCTGACAACTATAGTTATGGATATGCAAAAAATTTCAGTGGCCTCAGATTTATTTATTTTCATGTGATTCGTAATTACTCGAGAGTCACGTGCATGTGTGATATGTCAAGGTTTATTTACCTCATCGAATGCGCAAATAAATTCACAATGCCTGATCTCCTTATAAACTTAAGAAGTCTCCAGCTCGGTGCAACTCACACTTTATCAAAATACACATTTACTTACACAGATCACAAAGGACTTTATTGGTGATTATTTGGCTCATAAGGTATTCAACACAAGTATACCAAAAATGAAGTCACACAATGAGATGCTTGCATGCAAATGATTAAAGTCCATACTCGTTTACCATGTTTATCAGGTATCCATAAGCTTGACTTAAACGACTTTTCTCCATTAGTATATTGGATACATGTGACAAGGTTAATAGGTCTTGTAAGTTTGTAACATTAGGCTACGGCTCATGACTACAATAAAGGTATGGAGATCAAAATGTTAGATAAATATTTCAAATTCATCCATTTCACTCATTTTCATTCTCTTTTCGTTCACCATCCACTTATTGTTTTCTTCTCATTCATATCCTTCATTTCCCATATATTTTCTTTTTCACCATTTTGATTCACATTTTTTTTTCAACTCTTTTTTGCCATTTAATTTCTCTCTTTCTTTTCAAGGAATACTTTAATCATTACAACACCAATGAACTTATTTCTCTCAAATTTAGGTAGGATAATAAGTGTATAAGCTTCATTTGGTAGTTGTGGTGGGATATGAATAGATACAAGTGGGGGCTAATTGTATGTCATTAACACACACCACTTGATTTTTAGTAGGCTCAAAATGGACACTAGGGATATTTTATGTTCATTTGGTAGGCTCGAAGGCTCAAAACAACTCCAAATATTGCCTAAATCATTCTTATGTCACATATTATCCGTATTTCGCCTTGAAAAATGTTCAAATAAGTTCTAGAGTACCTTCAATCCATTAGTCATCTCATACAAACCAATCACATACATTGTTCAACTAAAATGTAATATGGGATAGGCACAAAAAGCAATTTCAAGCATCTCAATCAGCTCGAGGCTCAATGGGCTAACAATTGATAATGAATCAAAAATATAGGCACAAAGATATCGAGAAAAATTGCCTAGATCATCCCTATGTTTACAACAGTGTCAGTCAATGTCATGCGAGAATCACTAAAAATCAGATTTCCATCGTTTAATTAGCATAACAGGCACGTAAATTGTCCCTAAGCACCGATAATATCAACAAACATGACAGTGCATAAAAATGTGACTCCCAATTAATTATTAATACATTTATGCTTTAGAATCACGATTTCAATTTCATCATCGGCCTCACGATAGCTTATCCATTACTTATCCTAACAACTCAAGACTAGACTCTACTGTGTAGGGAAAAACTACTCATGCAATTCATCAAATAAATACGAAGTAACAATTGAAACTTAAAAGTAAATAGAGTAAACGACCCCCCAAACTTAAGTACGTGCATTGTCCCCAATGTACAGTAATAAAGCAATGAAAATAAAGGATTACGTACCTCATATAGCGAGCATCAGGACTCGCTGTCCTCGCCGGACAATTGAACCTCCTCCTCATAATCATACTCAACGTCATCCTAAATAGGTCTGTGGGAAAATATTGGCGGCTGTGGAAATGGCTCACCAGAGGCAATGGTCGTAGGGAATTGCTGTGCAAGCACACGATGAATATCATGCACGTAGTCCATGTGCTCCTCATAATACGCTCTAGATCATCGAGACGCTCGTGTGCGGTCTGTCGCCTCCCTGCACGTGCCTGTCATGCATGGTGTGCTTGTGGTGCGGGAGGTGTCTGTGCTCCACTCCCTGAAGCCTCTCCCGGAACACTAGTAATCTGTCTTTGTCTCTGATCCCTCTGGAGTCTAGCAACCAGTAAGATGTCGCCTTTTGTATGCAATACTGGCTTGCTATCATCCCATACAACCCCTGCTAACTGACATAGATCTGTAACGGTAGAGGAGTGGGGCATGCTAACAGTGGAAGTGCCCCGAGAAGCCTGAAACATGGAAGTCATAATCACTCGGCCTGCATCTATTATCCTGCAGGTGATGATACAATAAACCAAGGCTTCCTTCGCCTTTGTCACATCAAATACATGCCCAGATGGCATCAATCGCGAGGCTACAAAGTGATACCAGTTGTATGCCTCCCTCTTCATGGACGTCACAGGAATGTGACTGGGGCTCGTTGATTGTTGAGCATCCAAACCGTTCCCGACTCACAAAGTGTGGTTATGATCGTCTCATAGGGGTAAGCCTCTCGCATGATTATCGTGTACTCATCAGTGTCGTAATATGGCATCGAGTACAACAAATTGATTGTTTTGCTATCGAAGGCAACCATCCGTCCCCAAATCTTCACTTTATAATCCTCATGTCTAATGTAACGCCTCGAAAATTTAAAGATCTACGCGAACCACATGCGTGTAATTATTAAATTCTTTGTGTATTTTAATTATATGTTTTAATTGCTAATTAATTATGTGACATACATGTTTATGTGTTAAATATGATTTTTATTGTCATCATGCACAAAATGGTATTTTAGGGATATTCAAGTGACGATCGAGGAACGGGGACCGAGGACTGAAGAAAATGTAAAATATTTTTTTATTAAATAATTATTTTTAATTATTTAAAAGATGGTCGATGATTTTTTAGTATTTTTGAAAATAAGGGGTTTTGAGGTGATTTTATACGCCGGGACGTAAATTTTATCGGTGTTGGTTTTTCAACTAAAATGCGAGCTTTTTAGCAACCCGGCTATTAAATTCACATTTTAAATAAAAGAAAAACTTTGGTATTATTTTATTTAAATCCTAAATTAACTAATGGGCTTAATTTGATGGCTTAATAGGCCTAAAGTCTACTTAGGGATTTAACTAGTATTTAAAGTGTAAATTTTGTCACAAACCCTACACTTGCAAGACACCAATCAGCCACCCTCTTCTTTAAATCTGAAACTCCCCACCCCTCACAAAATACACAACGCACGCAGCAACACTAAAGAGGCAAGTTAGGGAGGTTTTTCGTAGGTTTTAACAAAGAGCAAGCCTTGTCGTCCCTCCGTTCTTCGTCGTCAACGATAATCCGAGCGTAAAATACGCAAAGGCAAACCTTAATCTCCTTTTACTCATCCACTACATCATATTATTGTTTAAATTATGTGTACATGAAAATCTTGGGGTTTTTACTTTCAGAATTTCGTTTTTGTCATGTATATGCGTTGATCTTGTGGTTTTTATGAATCAAATCATGTGTTGTCTATGTTTAGGGGCTGCCATGGTTAGGGTAAGTTTACGCTTGTGTTCTAGAGTCCCACACACCACACCTAGATCGATCAAACCAAGAAAGAAAGAAGAAACAAGAAAAATAAAGGAACGTAAATTGCTGTCAATTCGTTAGGGACGATCGGGTTGTCTTGGGAGGAGAAGGGGCGGGGTCTTGGCTTGGTCCAGGGCTCGTCCAGGGTCTGTTATTGGTCTCAGAAGAGTCCTAGCCAAGCTAGGACTCATAACCGAAGGGCAGGGAGGAGTCCTTGCATGCAAGGACTCCCACCCGAGAATAGCACACAGATTTTGTGCAGACTTCGCGCCACTCTCAGGCGTGTATGGCTCGATGCATGGGGCACAGGCTGGGCTAGGAAGGTTCATTAGGGTCCTAAGCAAGTGTCCATGGGCTGGGTTCTGTTAGTATAGCGTTAGTTGGAGCCACACGATCACACACAAAGTTATCGCACTCGCTGCAACTCTCGGCCGGATAAGGAGTGGGTTGGGTGGTCTTGTTATTGAGTTTTTGGGACTTGTTTTGGCTAACTTAGAATCCAGTAGGGTACTTTGTCATGTTGGGCACCTTTTGGCTTGATATGGCTCGGGGCAAACTCGTGAAAATTAAGAGATGGCTCGGGGTTGAAGTTTAGGTGTCAAAACGAGTTTTAAAATAAAGAATATTTTGAAAACGACTCATGTGGGACTAGTCGTGGTCCATAAGGGCTGTAATAATATAAAAAGACTAAATATAGAATTTAGGAATTTTATATTAAAGTTTGGTATTTTTCGGGATTAAAACACCGTTAAAACAATTAAGAAAAGATAATTGAAAAAGTCTAACATGTAAGCCAAATAAAATTACGAAAAAATTCATGTAAGCTTAAATAATTATTTGGGACATGTTAAAGTCATGAAATCAAGAAAAAAGTCGAAAACGTAAAATGTCGAGTCCAGGGGTAAAACAGTCATTTTACACCGGGATTTAAGTCAAGGTCATGGCAGTGCCCGAAATGCTATTGTATGATATTATGATTATGTTTAAAATGTTTATGAAATGTTCACGATTAAATTATGATTTTAAATGTCTATTTGTTATTTATGACTGAGGGAAGACATTTAAAATACATGTTGCATGCTTGGTTTCAAAAATGAAAAATGTAATGATATTCATGATTTTTCTAAGTGATGTGAATGAAATGAAAAATGTTGAAGGATGTGAAGTTATTGTGACTAATTCGTTAATGGTGGCGACGTCGTGAGGGTTATGGTCCCTAGTGGGAGCCCGACGATCGTGTTTCCATCATTGCGAATATGTGGTAACGGATATGTGGTAACGGTTTTGTGGTAACGGAAGAATGGGAATATCGTGAGGGGAAAAGGCCCCAGAGGGAGCCCATTTATGGGAAAAGGCCCCAGAGGGAGCCCCGACGATCGTATTTCTATTCGAATCATGATAGGCCAGGGCCCAGTTGACCGGTGAGAGTGTTGCTGGTGTCCCCCGCCGCCCAGTACTGTGGTTTTATGTAGATGGATCCATCGACCCTCATGAGCATGATCAAGAAAGTCACAATTAACGATCTGAATTCAACAAAGGAAAAGGAAAAGGAAAAGGAAAAAGGAAAATGATTACGATCAAGATAAAATGTTTTATGTCATGATAAGGAAAACGATCAAGACTTTTATGTGCATGTCATGAAATGGTTTATGATAAAGTTTTATGCATCATGAAAGTATTTATGAAAATGATTATGTTTAAGTTTATGCATCTTCATGATAAAGATATTTTAAGTACAAGTATTTTTCACCGTTATATGTTGACTGTATTACGTATTACTTGTTATCAAGATTATGGTGTGTTGAGTCTTTAGACTCACTAGGTGTGATGGATGCAGGTGATTCTGAGGGGGGCCTTGATGAGTGATACTACTGGACTGATGGCGCACACAACCCGAGGACCGGCGCACACAAATTTTAAGACTATTTATTTATGCTTTTTGAGAGGTTTTTGAGAGTTTAGTATGGGCTATACTTTTCGACATTTATTTCTTTTTAGGTTTGGTAAAATGTTTTACGATTTCTGGGTTGACTATCCCCTTTCGATTTTCAAATACTAGTTGGATGATTTATTTTGAAATGGTGCAAGATTATTTTCATGTATATGTGTATATTAAGTTGGACGAGATATTTTTTTAAAAAAAAAAATTTCTAGTACTTTTAAAGCAATAAAAAGATCAGGACGTTTCATCTAAAATTTAAATTGGCATTGAATTCCTGCACAAGGGAGATCACAACGTCTGCTGGCGGTTTCACAAACTTGTCCCAATGTATATGCCTAACAAAAATCAATGTCGTGCAATCCGGGATGCTCTGATCCATCCCTCTTTCCCGCTGCATGCTTTTCTCTTGTAATTTAGTGTAGTTTTCAGCAGCAACAGCATTCCAAAATCGTCGTCTATCAAAACTAGATGTAGACGACTCGCCATCCCAAGACTTAACCTGTTTGCTCTTTTTCTTTGGCAGCATATTTCAATTCAAGATAGATCTTGCTCAACAACAATTTTCAACAATCAACGTCTCCACACCAATCGGACAATAATGCAGCACCCACAATATCAATTAACAATCCCCTCTAACATGCAACATTCCCAATCCAACAACTCCCCACAACAATTTCAATCAGTAAAATTAAGCATCACTACCCCAAAGATCGTTACCTTATGATATGGTACCCAAAATATGCTTGTAATTCTTCCTGTGTTGGCTCGTTGAAGAACTCTCTTTGAAATTTATTAGCCAAAGGGGTGTCTTGTAGGTGATATTTGAAGATGCAATAGCTTTGGAGTGAATTGTGTGGTGTCTTGTGGTGTTAAGAAGGAGAAATTGTGGAGGTGGACGATTTTCCGGAGGTGGAGTAGAGGAGCCGCGGCGCTGAGTTCTTAGGTTTCTGAAAAATTAGTCTCGGTCGCCCTTTTTTATATAACACGAACTATTCAGCGCCGCGGCACTGAGTGTCTAGCGCCGCTGCGCTTGATCTTTGCATATTAACGCTGCAACGCTTCCTTATGAGCACCTAGGAGCTGTCTTCTCGGCACCTTAGCACTGCGGCACTTATAGTATAGCGCTGCGGCCCTATTCTTGCACAAATTTCGTCCAATTGAGTCCTTGTCACGCCTCGTTTCAACTTGTACCTACAAAAAAAACCGTAAATCAGTGTCTAATCTTCACATTCCAAATTAAATAAAATAAGAAAACGTAAAAGCAATTATACTACTGAAAATAAAATAACTAAAGCAATAAAAGAAACTGGTTGGGTTGCCTCCCAACAAGCGCTTGGTTTAACGTCGTCAGCCCGACCGTCACCAGTCTATTCAGTTTGGTTTGCTCAAATTGACAATGTCGATATTCCTTACTTCGGTCCCATAGTAAGGCTTAACCCGCTATCCATTCATCTTGAAGGTTCTTCCATCACTGCACCTTAGCTCGATAACCCCATGAGGATACACTGTTTCCACAACAAATGGCCTTGACCAACGCGATTTCAGTTTAACAGGAAATAACTTCAGAAGAGAATTGAATAATAGTACTTGTTGTCCCGGTTTGAGCTCCCTTCGTACAATAATTATGTAATGCCACTTCTAAGTCTGCTCTTTGTAGATCTTGGCATTCTCATATGCGTCATTTCGGAATTCCTCCATTTCATTTAGCTGCAATTTTCTGACATCGCCAGAAGTTTTCAAGTCAAAGTTCGACTTCTTAACTGCCCAGAACGCTCGGTGCACCAATTCTAATGGCAAGTGGCATGATTTCCCAAATACGAGCCTATAGGGAGATATCCCAATAGGTGTTTTGAATGTAGTTCGGTATGCCCATAATGCATCATCCAACTTAATGGCCCAATCCTTCTGATTGGTGTTGACGGTCTTTTCCAGTATTTGTTTAATTTCCTAGTTGGATATTTCAGCTTGTCCATTCGACTGAGGATGATATGCTAGTGCCACTTTGTGCTTCACATTGTATTTAGCCAAAAGTGATTTGAAAATTTTAATGCAAAAATGCGTACCTTCGTCACTTATGATGGCTCTCGGTATTCCGAACGTGGTGAAGATGTTCTTATGCACGAATTTAGATACAACACAAGCGTCATTATATTGGTGGCAATTGCTTCCACCCATTTCGAAACATAACCGACAGCTAATAAAATATAAGAATTACCAAAAGAAGAGGGAAAGGGTCCCATGAACTTTATGCCCCAAGCGTCAAAAACTTCCACTTCCAAAATATTTTGTCAGTGGTAATTCGTGACGCCTAGAGATGTTTCCTAACCTTTTTTGGCATCTATCACATGATTTTACTAAGGTATAACTATCTTTAAACAAACAAGGCCAATAAAAACCAGATTGCAATACCTTAGCTGTTGTTCGTGATGCTCCAAAGTGTCCACCATACGGAGAAGAATGACATTGCTCAAGAATTTCATGTGCTTCGACATCGTCCATGCATCTTCTAATAACTTGGTCAGCACATCTCTTGTACACAAATTGATCATCCCACAAGAAGAACTTGATATCATTGAAAAATTTCTTTTTCTGGTGATGGCTCAAATCTGGAGGAAGGATACTACAAGACAAAAAATTTTCATATCAGCAAACCAAGGAAGTACATAGTTCACCTCGTAGAGTTGCTCATCCGGAAATGTTTCTTGTATAGCATCCTCTTCCTTCTTCTCATCTAGTTCAAGTCTCGACAAGTGGTCAGCCACTTGATTCTCACTTCCTTTCTTATCTTTGACCTCGAATTCAAATTCTTGTAGTAGCAAAATCCACTTTATAAATAGTTGTTTTGCATCCTTCTTAGCGAATAGGTAGCGAATAGCTGCATGATCAGTAAAAACAACTACCTTTGTGCCGATAAAATAGGGCCTGAATTGTCGAGAGCAAACACTACTGGAAGCATCTCCTTCTCAGTTAGAGTGTAGTTTTTCTGTGCAGCATCCATTGTGCGGTTTGTGTAGTAAATTGCCCTAAACATCTTATTCCTTATTTGGCCTAAGACATCGCCCACTGCATAGTCACTTGCATCACACATCACCTCAAAGGGATCCTTCCAATCCGGTACTATCATAATTAGTTCAGTCACTAATGCCTTTTTTATCTTCTCAAATGCCTGCAAACATTCATCATCAAATATAAAAGTAGACTCTTTTTCATGTAAATTACACAAGGGTTTAGTGATCTTAGAGAAATTTTTAATGAATCTACGATAAAACCCTGCATGTCCTAGGAAGATCCTTTTTCCTTTGATATTCTTTGGTGGGGGAGGTTTTTGATTGCAACCACCATGGCTCTATCTACCTCTAACCCCCTAGAATACACTTTATGTCCAAGAACAATACCCTCTTGAACCATAAAGTGACATTTCTCCAAGTTAAGAACTAAGTTATTTTCCTAACATCTCTGCAAAACAAGGGGTATGTTATGTAAACAATTATCAAACGAAGAACCAAATACCGAAAAGTCATCCTTGAAGACTTCCATTATTTCCTCCACCATATCTGTAATATGGCCATCATGCAGCTCTGAAAAGTGGCAGGTGCATTGCATAGTCCAAAAGGCATTCTCCTAAAAGCGAACGTGCCATAGGGACACGTGAAAGTAGTCTTCTCTTGATCTTATGGCGCTATAGAAATTTTGTTATAACCTGAATAACCATCTAAAAAAAGTAATGAAAATAACCAGCAAGTCTATCAAGCATGTAATCAATAAAAGGCAGTGGAAATTGATCTTTACGTGTGTCATTGTTTAACTTTCTATAATCAATACATACTCACCAGCCAGTTACAGTACGAGTAGATATTAATTCATCATTTTCATTTCTAACCACAGTTATTCCGCCCTTTTTTGGTACAACTTGCATAGAAGACACCCAACTACTGTCAGAAATAGCATAAATTACACCAGCATTTAACAATTTCAATACCTCGTTTTTTACAACGTCCTTCATCACTGGATTCAACCTCCTCATGATCCACATAAGGAGTATACGACTCCTCTATCAAAATTCTATGCATGCATATAGTGGGTCTTATTCCCATAATATCAGAAATCGACCATCCTAAAGCAGTTTTAAATTTCATCAATACTCTCAATAATTTATCTTTTTCATTACAAGTAAGAGAAGAAGAGATGATTACCGCATATGCCGACTTTTCACCTAAAAATTCATAGCAAAGATGGCTTGGCAGTTCCTTCAAATCAGGGGAAAGAGGTATTACCTTTGTTTGCTCATGTATCTCAATTCCTCAATTGGTGCATCCGTTTTTTTATCTTTATGTGATCCATAAAAAGCGAAAAGTTGCTTTTTCATTTTCCAATCATCTTCATCAAGAGTTCTTGCAGCAACTATCAAACAGCGCTCCAAAGGATCCCTAATTCCTGCACAATCAAGAGACATACATGAATCTTTAACATCGATGTTTTTACAAGTACTTACCTAATTTGATCCTTTCATGGATTGATAGATATTAAAAATGACTTCTTCTCCACCATCTCTCAAGGTGAGTTAACCTTTGTGCACATCTATCAATGCCCATCCAATTGCCAGGAAAGGTGTAATGCTCGATATTTATATCATGTTAATCCGAGATTATTTATTATGAATTGATATGATTATGAAGGACCATTCCGAGACACAAATTGAGATAGCATGTGATATCGTACGTGCGAGGACAGAAGGTCTCGCGCATATGCGCAACACGAGCCGCGCATATGCGCGAGATGGGCAGAGAACCTTGCGCATATGTGCGAAGGGAGTGCGCGTATATGCGTGAAAATTTGTAAGGAAGAGGTGTCAAGCCAGTAGGTCTCGCGCATATGCGCAGAGATGGTGCGCGCATATGCGCCAGCTGCTGTGATGGTTATGCACTAAGACAGAAGATATATATATAAATATATAACTTCATTCCTTCAGATATGAACGTAGAGAAGAACCGAGAAAGCTGTGAAGATTCTTAAATTTTCTTCTTGTAGTATAATTGTGATTTTTGCAAGACCCGTCCGTCAGAATTTCTATCCGAATATATTTCTATACTCCTCATGACGAGAGCTTCACACGGACTTAAGATTTTCTTTATGGTTCGAAATTTATGTATTGAAGAAATCATGATTTGATACACATGATGTGTTCCTGAGAATTCAGTCATCGTATAATCGAAACCTGATCGAAGAAGGGTATCATATGAAATTGTTATTATTTTAGATTATATCGGATTGAGATGGTATAGATTTGTGAGGTTATGGACTGTATTGAATATTGGTTATGAATTGTAATTGATATCTCGTGTTGTTGAGTTACCAGGGATATCGTTACTGTGCTGTTATGCCGTTGATATTAATCTAGATCGAGTATTGATCAGAACAGATTGTTACATGAGTTGTATATTGATATGGTACTTTTAAATATTATTCCAGATTGGTATTGAAGATTTTAAAGACAAAACAGATCCAAATCCGATAAAAGAAAGGTATAAATCAATGTTAATCGGGAGATCGACTCGAGTTAGATTTGACTTTAGTTTCCCTAAACCACATACTTGTTTGTCATTGTTTTAATACCTTTGTATTACTTGATTGTATATGCTTATTCTATTGACTTATAGAATAGCAGAAGAAAGAAGATAGATATTGAGAACGAGTCATTGGCAGAGGTGCCAAGTCTTAGGCAGAGGTGCCTAGACATTGGATGTTTGGTTATATCGATGTTGCTTAGGAGTAGATCGACTTCTATTGTTGAGATTCGATATATGTGCCAACGCCCGGGAACCGGGATGTAATAGCCGAGCCCGGTGTACGGTACGGTTTAAGCTTTACTTGTTATTTGGGTTATGTGATTAGATGTTTAGAGTTGTGTTTTGGGCTATAGTATTATTGGTTATTATTGTTATGGAGGTGTTAGATGTTGTTGGTTGTTCGTTTCAGAGTTTCGGATCGATTTTAGTTGTGTTGATTTTGATCATTGCCGTAGCAAGAGTGCACCCGCGCTCTTAGAGGAGTGCCCCTGCGGTGTACTATTCATCATTTTGGATTTGGAAGGCCGTGGCATCACCGCACCCGCGGCAGTGCAAGGAACCGCACCCACGGTAGAGACCGCACCCGCGGTGCTTGTGGCAGCGCACCCGCGGTATAAGTATGGGCGAGATATTTAGTTGCTTTTTGGGAGTTGTTGGCCATACCTTATCTTATCTCTTCCCTTCATTTTCGAGATTTCTCTCTAGAGTAAGGGTTTTCATCCATTTCTTTAGTTCCCTACCTTTGATTCTTGGATTTGTTTGGATTTCCGAGTTGAGATCGAGCTTCTACGTGGTGAGAAGTATCTAAGGTAAGTTTTTGGTTGAGTTCTATCATGGTTTTTGGTAATGAGATGTTATAGGGTGTTGTTCTTGTTGGTTTAATGGATTATTTGACTTGTATTTTTGGATATAGAGTTGATATTGGTGTTATTTATGGATTATTGTTGTAGGTGGTGTACCAAGAGTATAGTTTGGAGGTGTTCTATTGGTTTGTAAGTGGAATTTCATCCCTTTGCTCACATGATGTTATATGTATTGTATTTCAAAGGTTTCAAAGTGTTATTCCCTTCAATTGATCCATTGTTATGTATCGATTTCATTGATTATCTATTGGAGGCATTGTATGTCTCATTTATTGAAAAGGGAATACAAGAGAAAAGATATAGTTTCCAAAGTGATTGTTAATGTTTTATTGGATTGATTGAATCATAGTCAGAGCATTGCATGCAATTAGTTGATCAACAACCATAGGCTTTTATCCCTCACAGTTATCGATTTATATCGATGGGATATTTGCAACCACAGTCAGAGATACTATTGATATCAATGCCAACCAGAGAAAAGAGAATACCATCTTATTGCTATGTTATTGCTACAGTTATTGTTACAGTATTCATGTTTCAGAGTTGATGGTATTTATGATTTTAAAGTCATGCTTTACAGAGTATACTATGTATCATTGCTATGTAGAGTTCCACTTGCTGAGATTTATTCTCATTTCAGTTATTTTCATGTGATGAAGCTAAGAGTGACGGACCAAGACAGTGATCGTGGATGGGGGTCATATGCATACACCGTTGGAAGGAAGATTATTTTGCAAATATTTTGGGACATGATCATAAGAATGATTGTTTTGTATTTTGTATATCATTTGAATGATCATGTATTTATTTTGTAAACATATTATGAAATGTATTTTGAAACTCCTTCCATATTTTAAAGAAAAATTTATTTCCGCTGCGTATTTTTATTGTTACGGGTCAGGGTGTCACATTTAGTGGTATCAGAGCGGTGTTCTTCGGACCAATGCATATGACTTCGTCTACTTTTAACTGTCCGGGTATGTTTTCTTTGCATCTATTTATTCATTGTTATCTATTGATTGGTGTCTTGTGAGCAATTGTAGAGTATGCCACCTAAGAGGAAAGAATTAGAGGGTGAGGATAGTTCTTCCTCTAAAGTTGTCGATGAGTTCGGCAAGTTGCTTAAGGAGCAGGCCAAGGTCCATAGTGAGCAGATTCAGCAGCTGCTTCGATTGCAAGGAACAGGACAGGGTAGAGGCCAAGTGAGAGGTCAGGTAGCTCAGGCTGTTGGAACTGATGCCGTCTTTTCTGCTTTCAAGAGGATGGATCCACGGGAATTCGCAGGTAGCACCGATCTTTTAGTTGCTGTCGAGTGGGTCAAGGCTTTAGAGGCGATCTTCGATCATCTCCAGTACGAGGACAAAGACAGGATCAGTTGTGCAGTTTTCATGTTGGTTAAGGTTGCCCGCATTTGGTGGAATGCGACGAAAGTTGGAGTTGATGTTGCGACATTGAAGTGGTCAGAGTTCACAGACTTGTTCTATGACAAGTATTTCCCCGACGCACTTCGAGCGAGGAAGGTTACGGAGTTCTTGGAGCTTCGACAGGGGAGCTTGGATGTTGGTCAGTATATTCTCAAGTTTGAGGAGGGTTGCTTGTTTGCTCCTTACATTGCTTCCAATGACAAAGATAAAGGCGCTCATTTCATTCGAGGCCTTAGAGCTGAGATTCGTCGTGATATCAACATGTCCAAGGCCGTGACTTTCAAGGAGATCGTATCCAAGGCATTGTTGGCCGAGAAAGACGAGAAGGACATCACTAGAGAGAGGCAGGAGAGGCACCAAGCTGTTGCTCAGAGAGGCCAAGGCTCGAATCAGAGGGGCAGGGATCGTTTCAAGGGCAAGGGCAAGATGGAGTCGAGTCCTAGGCCACCACCAGTTCCAGTTGATCCCGAGAAGCCTTTGTGTCAGAAGTGTGGCAAGCATCATCGAGGAGAGTGCAGATTTGGAACTCATTCTTGTTACCGTTGTGGCACGGCAGGCCACGTTGCCAGAGATTGTCCACGAGGAGCTAGCCAAGGGAAGGTGCAGGGTCGTATCTTTACGATGACCAAGGAAGGTATTAATCATGATTCTTCATTGATCTCTAGTACTATTTTGATTTCAGGCAGAGTAGCTACGACTTTGATAGATACTGGTGCTACTCATTCTTTTATGTCTGAATTGTTTTTGAGATCTTTGGGTATAGTTCCTTCTGTTCTTCCCCTCCAGCTTAGTGTTGTTTTGCCTTCGGGGGACGTGTTGTGCCCGACATCGATTGTGTTTGCGTGCCCTGTTCGTATTGAGGAGCGAGTTGTCTTCGCTGATTTGATTGTTATCCCTATGGTTGCCTTTGATGTTATTCTTGGCATGGATTGGCTTTCGACTTACCGTGCAGTTATCGATTGTGTTGCTAAGAAGGTGACTTTTGCAGATTATGGCCAGGGAGGAGTTCTCGCCAGCACAGGTACTTCGCTGGTCCTTCCTTTTATTTCTTGTCTTGAGGCTGAGAAGTTGATGTGTAGAGGTTGTGATGTGTTTCTGGCTTCTATTGTGGATGTGGATAGACTGATTAAGTTGAATATAGATGATATCGATGTTGTGAGGGAGTTTGCTGATGTGTTTGAGGATGATGTTCCGGGTTTGCCGCCGGATAGGGATGTTGAGTTTTCGATCGATTTAGCTCCAGGTACGGTTCCTATTTCTAAGGCTCCGTACAGGATGGCCCCTACCGAGATGAAGGAGTTGAAGGCGCAATTGCAGGATCTAGTGGACAAGGGTTTCATTCGACCGAGTTCTTCGCCTTGGGGAGCTCCGGTCCTTTTTGTCAAGAATAAGGATGGTTCTTTGCGTCTGTGTATCGACTACAGAGAGCTCAACAAAGTGACTGTCAAGAACAAGTATCCGTTGCCACGGATAGATGATTTGTTTGATCAGCTCCATGGTGCTACTGTCTTCTCGAAGATTGATCTTCGGTCTGGCTACTATCAGTTGAAGGTTAGGGAGTCTGATATCCCTAAGACAGCGTTCAGGACCAGGTACGGTCATTTTGAGTTTCTCGTGATGTCGTTTGGTCTGACCAATGCCCCTTCAGTCTTTATGGATCTGATTAACCATGTGTTCAAGCCTTATCTGGATAGCTTCGTCATTGTCTTTATCGACGATATCTTGATCTATTCCAAGACCAGAGAGCTTCATGCAGAGCATCTCAGAGTGGTTCTTCAGTTGTTGCGAGAGAAGAGGTTGTTTGCCAAGCTGAAGAAGTGTGAGTTTTGGCTGGATCAGATTTCTTTTCTAGGCCATGTTGTTTCGAGGGATGGCATTGCTGTTGATCCATTGAAGATAGAGGCGATTCAGAATTGGCCTATTCCTACCACTGTTTCAGAGGTACGCAGTTTCCTTGGTTTGGCGGGTTATTATCGTCGTTTCATTTCAGATTTTTCCAAGATTGCCCTGCCATTGTCCAAACTGACGAGGAAGACTGTGAAGTTCGAGTGGTCCATCGATTGCCAGAGTGCATTCCAAGAGCTGAAGGATAGATTGACGACAGCTCCTGTTCTTTCATTGTCCAGTGGTTCTGAGGATTTTGTTGTCTATACCGATGCGTCGAAGAGAGGCCTTGGTGCAGTGCTGATGCAGCGAGGTAAGGTCATTGCCTATGCTTCTCGCCAGTTGAAGGACTATGAGAGGAATTATCCGACGCACGATTTGGAGCTAGCAGCTGTGGTTTTCGCCCTGAAGATTTGGAGACATTACTTGTATGGCGAAAAGTGTGAGATCTTCACAGACCACAAGAGTTTGAAGTATCTGTTCTCTCAGAAAGAGCTCAATATGCGACAGAGGAGGTGGTTAGATCTTGTAAAAGATTATGATGTGACTATCAGTTACCACCCAGGGAAGGCGAACGTTGTGGCAGATGCGTTGAGTCGCAAATCGAGTGCTTCTTTGAGTTCTTTGATTCAGAGGCCGTTGTTGATGGACTTGCATCGAGAGGATATTTCTTTGGTAGTTCCGGGAACCATTGCTCGCCTTTCAGCGCTGGTCATTCGGGCTACGTTGACGGACAGGATCCGTAGAGAGCAGTCGACTGATGTTCAGTTGACAGAGTTGAGAGCTAGAGCAGAGGAGAGAGGCAACTCAGAGTTTGGTTCGAGTGGTGATGGTTTGGTGACTTTCAGAGGCCGAATTTGTGTTCCTTCAGGCGATGATATTCGTCGAGACATTCTGACAGAGGCTCATACCGCGCCATATTCGATTCATCCAGGCAGTACGAAGTTGTATCAGGATCTTCGTCGACTCTATTGGTGGCCAGGTATGAAGAAAGATGTTGCTTTGTTCATTTCTCAGTGCCTTACTTGTCAGCAGGTGAAGATTGAGCATCAGAGACCTGCTGGGACATTGCTATCTTTGCCGATTCCTCAGTGGAAGTGGGAGCACATTACGATGGATTTCGTGACTGGTCTTCCCTGAGTGCAGAAAGGTTATAATTCCATTTGGGTCATTGTTGATCGATTGACCAAGTCAGCGCACTTTCTCCCAGTCAAGACGACGTAATCCATGAATCAGTATGCCGAGGATTATATTGCAGAGATTGTTAGACTTCATGGTGTCCCTGTGTCGATCGTGTCTGATCGTGATCCTAGATTTACCTCCGAGTTTTGGAAGAGTCTGCACAGAGCTATGGGATCACGGTTAGAGTTCAGTACAGCTTATCACCCTCAGAGCGACGGTCAGTCAGAGAGAGTCATTCAGATTCTTGAGGATATGCTCAGAGCTTGTACTATTGATTATTCTGGTAACTGGGATTCTAAATTGCCACTTGTGGAGTACACGTACAACAATAGCTACCAAGCGACGATTGGGATGGCACCGTACGAGGCTCTTTATGGCAGGAAGTGCAGATCTCCTTTGTTTTGGGATGAGGTTGGCGAGAGGAAGATGTTGGGACCAGAGTTGGTCCAGCAGACGGCCGATGTTGTTGCTGTGATCCGAGAGAGGATGAAAACTGCGTAGTCGAGACAGAAGAGCTATGCAGATGTTCGTCGTAGACCTTTGCAGTTCGAGGTTGGCGACCACGTGTTCCTTAAGATTGCACCCCTCAAGGGTGTGATGAGATTTGGCAAGAAGGGCAAGTTGAGTCCGAGGTTTATTGGCCCTTTTGAGATCTTGGACAAAGTTGGTGACAGAGCCTACAGATTAGCCCTACCGCCAGATCTTGACAGAGTCCACAATGTGTTTCATGTTTCGATGCTCAGGAAGTATATTGCAGATCCTTCCCATGTTCTTCACCACGAGCCATTGGACTTGACGCCGAATTTGACATACCAAGAGATTCCGGTCCAGATTTTGGATCGCACAGTTAGAGTTCTGAGGAACAAAGAGATCGGCATCGTTAAAGACCTTTGGAGGAACCATTTGATCGAAGAGGCTACGTGGGAACCAGAGGATGAGATGAGAGAGAAGTATCCTGAGTTGTTCGTGCTGTGACGTCAATTTCGCGGACGAAATTCCTCTAAGGAGGGGAGATTGTAATAGCCGAGCCCGGTGTACGGTACGGTTTAAGCTTTACTTGTTATTTGGGTTATGTGATTAGATGTTTAGAGTTGTGTTTTGGGCTATAGTATTATTGGTTATTATTGTTATGGAGGTGTTAGATGTTGTTGGTTGTTTGTTTCAGAGTTTCGGATCGATTTTAGTTGTGTTGATTTTGAGCATTGTCATAGCAAGAGTTCACCCGCGCTCTTAGAGGAGTGCCCCCGCGGTGTACTATTCATCATTTTTTATTTGGAAGGCCGTGGCATCACCGCACACGCGGCAGTGCAAGGACCGCACCCGCGGTAGAGACCGCACCCGCGGTATTAGCAGCACCGCACCCGCGGTCATCGTGCATGGAATTTATTTGTTGTGCCGTGAGCTTAGCGCACCCGCGGTGCTTGTGGCAGCGCACCCGCGATATAAGTATGGGCGAGATATTTAGTTGCTTTTTGGGAGTTGTTGGCCATACCTTATCTTATCTCTTCCCTTCATTTTCGAGATTTCTCTCTATAGCAAGGGTTTTCATCCATTTCTTTAGTTCCCTACCTTTGATTCTTGGATTTGTTTGGATTTCCGAGTTGAGATCGAGCTTCTACGTGGTGAGAAGTATCTAAGGTAAGTTTTTGGTTGAGTTCTATCATGGTTTTTGGTAATGAGATGTTATAGGGTGTTGTTCTTGTTGGTTTAATGGATTATTTGACTTGTATTTTTGGATATAGAGTTGATATTGGTGTTATTTATGGATTATTGTTGTAGGTGGTGTACCAAGAGTATAGTTTGGAGGTGTTCTATTGGTTTGTAAGTGGAATTTCTCCCTTTGCTCACATGATGTTATATGTATTGTATTTCAATGGTTTCAAAGTTGTTATTCCCTTCAATTGATCCATTGTTATGTATCGATTTCATTGATTATCTATTGGAGGCATTGTATGTCTCATTTATTGAAAAGGGAATACAAGAGAAAAGATATAGTTTCCAAAGTGATTGTTTAAATGCTATTGAGAATTCAAATGTTTTATTGGATTGATTGAATCATAGTCAGAGCATTGCATGCAATTAGTCGATCAACAACCATAGGCTTTTATCCCTCACAGTTATCGATTTATATCGATGGGATATTTGCAACCACAGTCAGAGATACTATTGATATCAATCCAACCAGAGAAAAGAGAATACCATCTTATTGCTATGTTATTGCTACAGTTATTGTTACAGTATTCATGTTTCAGAGTTGATGGTATTTATGATTTTAAAGTCATGCTTTACAGAGTATACTATGTATCATTGCTATGTAGAGTTCCACTTGCTGAGATTTATTCTCATTTCAGTTATTTTCATGTGATGCAGCTAAGAGTGACGGACCAGGACAGTGATCGTGGATGGGGGTCATATGCATACACCGTTGGAAGGAAGATTATTTTGCAAATATTTTGGGACATGATCATAAGAATGATTGTTTTGTATTTTGTATATCATTTGAATGATCATGTATTTATTTTGTAAACATATTATGAAATGTATTTTGAAACTCCTTCCATATTTTAAAGAAAAATTTATTTCCGCTGTGTATTTTTATTGTTACGGGTCAGGGTGTCACACGGGATCCCTAGACTAGACTAGATCAGAGTGGAGTCAGAGATATGAGTTTGAGTTACAGTTTTATATCATTTCATGTTTAAGATTGTTACATGTTATTGATGATTGTTATACTTTCTTATATGCTTTTATATGACTTCATGTATGCGTTGTTTATACTGGGAATCACATTCTCACCGGAGTTATTCGGCTGTTGTTGTGTTTGTATGTGTGCATAACAACAGGTGGGACATGATTAGGGTCGAGAAGAGGATGAGAGATTACAATTTAGCGTGGAGATTCGGACCCAGAAGTAGAGTCGCTTCATTACTTGATATATAGTGAAAGAATAGTAGTTTGTTATGATATACTGTTGTACAAGACTTGTACTTCACTTTTAATGTTTATATACAATGTATTATTTTATGTTCCGCACTTACGTATTTTTTTAGAAAAAAAAAATTTAGACCAAGTTTAATTAATTGATCTAATTATTCCCAAAGATGATTAAGAAAATAATTAGCGTCCGGGTCCCCACAGCAAGTGGTATCAGAGCAGTAGGTTCCAGAACCGTAGGTTTCTTAGATCGAGATAAAAGCTAGTGAGCGGGGTAGATTGAGTGTTCTTCCTTGGTTTTGAATGCTAGCATGTTTTACCTCTTTAATACATGTTTACCTGATTTAATACATGTTTACCTGATTATCTGATTTAATTGTAAATATGTGTTATATGAGAATGAATCAGAACCGATTCTTGATCAGAGGTAAGATGGTCGGAAAGGGACTGAAACAGATTTGTCAGATTTGATTACTAACACTTTTGATAATCAGATATGCCTCCTCGACGAATCCCAGAATTGGGTAGTACCTCTGCGAATCCGATGGATGTGACAGCAACACCGATGGAAACCCTATTGAAGAGATTTCGGTCGTTCAAACCGCCAACTCTGAAAGGAACTGAGACATTTGTTGACTGTGAGAGTTCGATGTATGAAATTGAGATGTTGTTTGAGTCATTGGATTACACTGATGAGCGCCGAGTCAGATTGATCGGGCACCGGTTGCATGACATTGCAAAGAACATGTGGCTTACAACGAAGAGAGAATTGGATTATCGAGGTATAGTGATTACCTGGAATATCTTTAAGACTGAATTTTATCAAAGATTCTTCCCAGTGTCGTACAGAAAAGACAAGGGTGCAGAGTTTGCAAATTTGAGACATGGTCAAATGAATATTGAAGAGTATGTGGCCAAGTTCTCTACTTTGTTGGGATTTTCTCCACATGTTGCCGAGAATGACGAAGATGTTGCTGATCAGTTCATCAATGGATTGAATCTTGAGATATTTACATTGGTGAACACCGGGCGACCAAATAATTTTGCTGATACTTTGAACACAGCCAAGGGAGCGGATGCTGGTCTGGTTAGACAGAAAGGAGCTTCGTATGTTGCCCCAACACCGAGACTACATCCACCACCCTCGACTCAATTCCACCAACCGCCTCCCAGATTTGAGAGTGGTAGCAGTAGTAGTGGAAAGAAACATCAGTTGAAAGCTAGAGGGAGACATTTTAAGAAGTCTGGCAGCAGTTCTTCTAGCTCCAGTTGTTCCAGACAGAGTTATACCGGGGCTTATTGCAAAACCTGCGGAGGGAGACATCCCACAGAGCAATGCCAAGGAGTGTTTGGTAGTTGCAATATCTGCAGACAGCAGGGACACTTTGCCAGAGTCTGTCCACAGAGAAGTTCCCAGAGATCCTAGGGAGCAGAATCATCTGGATCAGTGGCACAGCCTGATAGACGATCATCTGATGTTAACACGTTCCAGCCAGCACCAGCTTAGTCACAGCCAAGGCAAGGAGGAAGCCAGACAGTTAGCCAGCCTCCTAGACATCAGGCCAGCGTATTTGATTTGACTGAAAAACAGGCGCATGATGCACCAGATGATGTTGTTTCAGGTAACTGTTCTCTTTGTAATTACCCTGCTTACGTATTGATTGATACCAGTGCGTCCCATACATTTATTTCTGAAAGATTTTCTTTGATCCATGATTTTCCTGTTGAGTCATTATTTGTTGTAGTATCTGTCTCTTCTCCTTTGGGGAAATGTTTGATATCCGTGAATTCGGTTAAACATTGTATGCTACAGTATGACGGGCATGAGATCGAATTATATTGTATTATACTTGGGTTGTCTGATTTTGACTGCATTATTGGTATCGATATGCTGACCAAGTATAGAGCTACCGTAGATTGTTTCTATAAGATTGTGAGATTCAGACTTGAAATGGCTGATGAGTGGAAATTCTACTGTAAGGGTTCTAGAGCTAGAATTCCTTTGACATCTGCACTATCTATGACTCGATTATTACAGAAAGGAGCAGAGGGATTCCTTGTGTAATCAGTAGATGTACTGAAGTCGAGCCCATCATTGGCAGACCTGCCAGTTGTATGTGAGTTTGCTGACGTCTTCCCAGATGAGATTCTGGGTTTGTCTCCAGTCAGAGAGATAGACTATAGCATTAAATTGGTACCAGGTACAGTTCCTATTTCTAGAGCTCCGTACACAATGGCACCGATTGAATTGAAAGAGTTGAAAGAGCAGTTAGAAGATTTACTAGCCAAGGGATACATCAGACCGAGTGTTTCTCCTTGGGGTGCTCCAGTATTGTTTGTCAGAAAGAAAGACAGTAAAATGAAAGTCTTTATTGACTACAGGCAAATGAACAAGGCTACGGTAAAGAACAAGTATCCTTTGCCTCGTATCGATGATTTATTTGATCAGTTGCAGGATTCTTCTGTTTATTCCAAGATCGATCTGAGATCTGGATATCATCAGCTGAGAGTCAGAGATTCTAATATACCGAAGAAGGCATTCAGAACCAAGTATGGCAATTACGAGTTTATAGCCATGCTGTTTGGTTTGACGAATTCTCCAGCTGTTTTTATGGGAGTGATGAACCGTGTGTTTCAGAAGTATCTCGATGATTTTTTGATCATTTTCATTGATGATATTCTGATTTATTCCAAGAATATGACCGATCATGCTGAACATTTGAGAATTGTATTGAGAACTCTGAGGGCTGAGAAATTGTATGCAAAGATGTCGAAATGTGAATTCTGGTTGAGACAAGTTGTGTTTTTGGGGCACATCATATGTGGCAATGGGATTTCTGTTGATCCTAGCAAGGTTTAATCCGTGATTAGTTGGCCTAGACCGACATCTGTGCCAGATATACGTAATTTTATGGGTTTAACAGGCTATTACCGACGATTCATCAAAGATTTCTCCAGTATTGCTAAGCCTATTACGCAGCTGACTCAGATTAATGCTCTGTTTGTTTGATCAGAGGAATGCGAATCCAGTTTCTTAGAGTTGAAGAAGAGATTGACCAGTGCTCCGGTGTTGACTATTCCGTCAGGTACTGGTGATTTTGTTGTTTACTGTGATGCTTCTCATAGAGGATTGGGTTGTGTTTTGATGCAGCGAGGACATGTGATTGCCTATGCCTCGAGAAAAATGATGCCACATGAAACTCGCTACCCAATTCATGATCTTGAATTGGTGGCCATTGTTTTTGCACTGAAGATATGGCGACATTACCTATACGGTGAGAAGTTTGAGATATATTATGATCATAAAAGCTTGAAATATCTGTTTTCAGAGTCAGAGCTGAATATGAGGAAGCGAAGATGGCTTGATTTGGTGGCAGAAAGATGTATAATGATTTGGAAATACAGTTTTATCGAAACAGATGAAATCAGATATTGCAGAGTTTGTTTCAAAATATTTGAATTGCCAGCAGGTGAAAGCCGAAAGAAAGAAACCCGGAGGTTTGTTATAGAACTTGTCTATTCCTGGATGGAAATGGGATCACATTTCTATGGACTTTGTGACGAAACTAACGCGATCCTCCAGAGGTTGTGATGCGATTTGAGTCGTAATTGAAAGTTTCACCAAATCAGCATGTTTTATTCCGTACAAGATGATGTACAGACATGACCAGATGGCAGAGATCTATGTCAGAGAAGTAGTCAGATTGCACGGAGTGCCGAAGTCGATTGTTTCAGACCGTGATCCTAGGTTTACTTCGCACTTTTGGCACAATTTACAGCAGGCTCTAGGTACGAAGTTGCATTTGAGTACCACATATAATCCTCAGACAGACGGACAGTCAGAGCGGACTATTAAGACATTAGAGGATATTCTTAGAGCTGTAGTGCTAGAATTTGGCACTAATTGGCAAGATTCTTTGCCACTTTGCGAGTTTTCGTACAACAACAGCTATCAGATGAGTATAAAGATGTCACCATTTGAAGCGTTGTACGGCAATAAATGCAGATCCCCTCTGTATTGTGACGATATCTCTGAGGTACCTGAGATTGGACCTGATATAATTAGAGATATGACAGAAAGTGAAGCTGATTCAAAAGAGAATGAAGATATCTCAAGACAGACAGGCCAAATATGCCAACGATCGACGTCGAACATTGGTATTTGAGGCAGGTGACAGAATATTTTTGAAGATTTCTCCTTAAAGAGGTGTTGCCAGATTTGGTAAGAAAGGGAAGTTGTCTCCACGATATATTGGGTCGTATGAGATTCTTGAGAAGATAGGAGATCGTGTCTATCGACTCGCATTACCGCCTTCTCTATCTGGAATACATGATGTCTTTCATGTATCTTTATTGCGGAAATATTATCCTGATGCTTCACATATTCTTCATCCAGATGAGGCTGAGTTAGATGAAACACTGAGTTACTTCGAGAATCCGATCCAGATTCTCGATCGTAAAGAAAAGCAACTCAGAACGAAGACTATTCCGCTTGTGAGAGTTCAGTGGAGTCGTCATGGTATTGAAGAAGCTACCTGGGAGACTGAGTCAGATATGATACAAAGATTCCCAGAGTTATTTAATTGATGTGAGTTTTTTATTTAGCTCTGTTATACATTTCTTATTTGACACGATTTGATTGCCTGGGATTTGAAGGACAAAATCGTATCTTAGAGGGGGAGAAATGTAATGCTCGAGATTTATATCCTATTAATCCGAGATTATTGATTATGAATTGATATGATTATGAAAGACCATTACGATACACTAATTGAGATAGCATGTGATATCGTATGTGCGAGGACAGAAGGTCTCGCGCATATGCGCGACACGATCCGTGCATATGCGCAAGATGGGTAGAGAACCTCGCGCATATGCGCGAAGGAAATGCGCGCATATGCGCGAGCATGTGTAGGGAAGAGGTGTCGAGACAGTAGGTCTCGCGCATATGCGCGAGCTGCTGTGATGGTTATGCGCCAAGACAGAATGTCTCGCGCATATGCACCGAGGAGGGCCACGCATATGCATGAGACGTGCAACAAGAATATGAAGCCACTTGTGCTTTCCCATGCAATATATATATATATAAACAAATTCACTCCTTTTGATATGAACGTAGAGAAGAACCGAGAAAGCTGTGAAGATTCTTAAGTTTTCTTCTTATAGTATAATTGTGATTTGTGCAAGATCCGTCCGTCAGAATTTCGATCCAAGTATATTTCTATACTCGTCATGACGAGAGCTTCACACGGACGTAAGTTTTATTGATTTTACTTATGTTTTGAAATTTATGTATTGAAGAAATCAAGATTTTATATACATGATGTGTTCCTGAGAATTCAGTTATCGTATAATCGAAAACGGATCGAAGAAGGGTATCATATGAAATTGTTATTATTTTAGATTATATCGTATTGAGATGGTACAGATTTGTGAGGTTATGGACTATATTGGCTATTGGTTATGAATTGTAACTGATATCTCGTGTTGTTGAGTTACCGGGGATATCCTTACTGTGCCGTTATGCTGTTGATATTAATCTAGATCGAGTATTGATCAGAACAGATTGTTACATGAGTTGTATATTTATATGGTACTTTTCAAATGTTATTTCAGATTGGTATTGAAGATTTTAAAGACAGAACAGAGCCAACCCCGATAAAAGAAAGTTATAAATCAATGTTAATCTGGAGATCGACTCGAGTTAGATTTGACTTTAGTTTCCCTAAACCACATACTTGTTTGTCATTGTTTTAATACCTTGTATTACTTGATTGTATATGCTTATTCTATTGACTTATAGAATAGCATAAGAAAGAAGATAGATATTGAGAACGATTCATTGGCAGATGTGCCAAGTCTTGGGCAGAGGTGCCTAGACATTGGATGTTTGGTTATATCGATGTTGCTTAGGAGTAGATCGACTTCTATTGCTAAGACTCGATATCTGTGCCAACATCTGGGAAGCGGGATCCCTAGACTAGACTAGATCAGAGTCGAGTCAAAGATATGAGTTTGACCTGCAGTTTTATATCATTTCATGTTTCAGATTTTTACATGTTAATGATTATTGTTATGCTTTCTTATATGCTTTTATATGCTTGCATGCATACGTTGTTTATAATGGGAATCACATTCTCATTGGAGTTATCTGGCTGTTGTTGTGTTTGTATGTGTGCATAACAACATGTGGGACAAGATAAAGATCTAGAAGAGGATGAGAGATTACAATTTAGCATGGAGATTCGGACCCAGAAGTAGAGTTATTTCATTACTTGATATGTAGTTGTGGGGACCCGAACCTGATTCATTTTCTTAATCGTTATTTATCTCAAATGTAACAATTAAGTAATGTGGGACATAATTTTTTTTTTATAAATTACACGGGTGCGGAACAATGAAAAAAATCTTATTTCATTTACCAGATCAATATCCAGATCTAAGGTACAAGTCCTGTACAAAATTGATTCATAATAACTACTTTTTATTTACTACATGTCAAGTAATGAAACATATTAACTTCTAAGTCCGGATCTCCATGCTAATCTCGATCATCTCTCATCCTCTTCCTGACCCTGATCCTATTCTACCTGTTGTCATGCACACATACAAACAAGACAACAGCCGGATAACTCCGGTGAGAATATAATCCTAGTATAAACAATGTATGAATGCAATCATATAAAAGCATATAACAGTTATCATTAACTTGTATCAAATCTGAAAACATGACCGATATAAAACTGTAATCAAAACTTAAGACTCGTCATCTCAGACTCGACTCATCTCTATTCTAGGGATTGCGGTTCCTGGATATTGGCACATATATCAAATCTCAGCGATAGTAATAAATCAATCCCTAAGCAACATCGATATAATTCACATATCCAGTGTCTGGCGAATCAGCTGAAGACTTGGCACATAAACCAACGACTAGGCACATCAGCCCATAACTCAATACATGCTTCGCTATAAATCAATAGACTAAGCATATCAATCTAATGACATTGCAAACATCAAAGCAATAAAGTAAAGTATGTGGTTTTGGGAAACTTGAGTCCAATCTGACTCAAGTCGATCTCCCGGCTAACATTGGTTTATACCTTTCGTTATGTCAATCTGACGAAGTCAAAGTCTTGGATTCAAAGTCTGTCAATACTCAGTTGAAGTCCCTGTCGATAGGAACACAGTACTCAAGTCGGATTGAAATTCTGACCGGCCGGTCTTTCACAATCACAAATCTAAAATGTAAAAAGGCATAAGGATTTTTCTGAAACTTCCCCTGACCTTTCTCGTTCATCTTTCTCTGGTTTGAAGGGAATGTAATGTTATATATATATATATATATATATATATATATATATATATATATATATATATATATATATATATATATATATATATATATATATATTGCATGCTGAAGGATAGGTGTCTCTTTCAATGTTCAGCACGTCTCGCGCATTTGCGCGACCTCAACCGGTGCATATGCGCGAGACCTACTGATCTCGGCGATGATCTCCTCGACAGCTCGTGCATATGCGCGCCCTTCTCCCGCGCATATGCGCGAGGTTCTCTGGACATGCTCTATCCTTTCCGCACAACTCGCGCATATGCGCGCACACCCTCCGTGCATATGCGCGAGATCCTCTGCCCATCTCGCGCATATGCGCGCATCAGTGTCGCGCATATGCGTGAGGGGTACTGTTCCTCGCACACCAAATCTCACAAGCAACCTCAAATCGAGTCTCGGAGTGATCTTTCATAATCATATCAAATCATAAATCAATAATTTCAGATTACCAGAATAAAAATCTCGGGCATTACAGTAGTGAAAGAACAGTAGTTTGTTATGATGTACTGTTGTACAAGACTCGTACTTCACTTTTAATGTTTATATACAATGGATTATTTTATGTTCCGCACTTACGTATTTAAAAAAAAAATAGACCCAGTTTAATTAATTGATCCAATTATTCCCAAAGATGATTAAGAAAAGAACTAGCGTCCGGGTCCCCACAAAAGGTCTCCCAAAGATTAATGGAGCATCATGATCTTCTTCTATATCTAAAATTACAAAATCAGCAGGAAAAATAAATTTATCCACTTTTACAGTACATCTTCAACGATCCCACGTGGATATGTGAGACTTCTGCCTGCAAGTTGTAATGTGATAGTGGTTGGTTTAATCTCTCCAAGCTCCAATTCCCTATAAATAGAAAATGGAATCAAATTAGTACTTGCTCCAAAATCACATAAAGCTTTACTATATTTAGAACCACGAATAAAGCAAGGAATAGTAAAACTCCGTGGATCTTTTAATTTTTGTGGTAGCTTCTTTTGCAGAATGCCTCAAACTCTTCAGTCAGCTTCACAGTTTCGAACTCCTGCAGCTTCCTCTTCTTAGACATCACATCTTTAATAAATTTTGAATAATCCGGCATTTGCTTCAAAGAGTCAGCAAATGGTATGTTGATGTGTATCTTTTTAAAAATCTCTAATAATTTTGCAAACTTATCATCCAACTTCTTCTTTTTGAACCTCTGGGGGTATGGAAGGGTCGGCTTAAATACTAGAGGTTGTTCAACTTCAACTTTGACCTTGGACTCCTCAGTTTTATTTTCTTTTCTATCCTCAAACTCACCCTCATCAACAGTCTTCTTCTTGTCTATTTTTTCCATGGACTTTTGCACCTCCAATTCTTTTCCACTTTTCAAAGTGACTGTCTTGCACTGCTCTTTTGGATTAACTTCTGTGTTACTAGGAAATTGACCCTTGTTCTGCTCTCTCAAAGCGTTGGTCAACTGTCCAATTTGCGTCTCAAAAGATTTCATCATCGCACCCATATTTCCTATGTGAGTCTCTATATTGTAAAGACGAGACTTAGTCTTTACCATCCTTTTTCCTGATTCAGCTACAAACATTCCCACTAAATCCTCAAATGAAGGTTTTCCTTCCCCCTTGGATGTATTGAACTCCGGTGGAGGATTCAACACATTTTTATCATTCGCATATGAAAAATTTTCATTATTTCTGAAACCAGGATGAGAAGTATTAGGGGAGGGTTACCTCGATATCCTCTGTAGCCACCAAAGTTCCTGTTGTTGATGTACTGTGCTTCTTCAGGAATAGCTGGTTCTTCAGCAACAAGAGATGGACTCTCAGTCTCTGATGTGCTCACCTTATTCATAGCTGGAATTTGAGTGGTCAGTGAAGATTCATGAGTATTGAGTGACATAATAGGATCCACAGCATAAACTCCAGCTGTCCTCTTTACTCCTGCCATTTCAGACGGCCACTGGTAGCTATTTATAGTCATCTATCAAGCAAGTCATAAGCTTGCTCGAGTGATTTAGCAAAGATCGTGCCACCAGCTGCTGCATCCACTGTTCCTCTTGTTTGCCCATTCAGACTGTTGTAGAATAATTCAATTTGCAACCAGTCTTCAGAACCATGGTTCGGGAACTTTCTCAACAGCTCCTTGTATCTTTCTCACGCTTCATAGAGTTGCTCAAAGTCATTATTTCTGAAAGTACTAATCTCAATCTTCAACTGTGCATACTTTGCAGGAGGAAAATACTTCGCCAGGAATATCGTTGCCAACTCTTGCCATGTTGTGATACTCCCCAAAGGAAGCGACTGAAGCCATCCTCTTGCTTGGTCCCTGAGAGAAAATGGAAACAAACGCAATCTGATAATATCATCAGGAACATTATTAATTTTTACCGTATTTGTGTTCTCCAGGAATGTCCTCAAATGAACGTGAGGATTAGAAGTGGCAGTTATAGAAAACTGGTAATGCTATACCATATTGATCAGAGCAGGCTTCAACTCAAAATTATTGACGTTGATGGTCTCTCTTGCAATGCCAGAGTAATGATTGTTGATCACTGGTCGGAAGTGATATCTGATAGGTATAGCTTCTGGCAGGTTTTGTCTGTCATTCTCTCTGTGTTCAACCATTGCTTGTATATCTTCTCTTCTTGCTTTTCTTAATCTTCTCACAGTTCTTTCGATCTCCGGATAAAAAATAAGCAAGTCAAGGTTTTGCGATCTTAGTCTAGAGAATGACGTAGCTCTGTTAATACGATGGTTTGACACAGTGGTTTATTTGATTGAATTCCACTTTTGTTTAATTGTGTTCTCTGTGTTTATTTCACTTCAATTTACTGGCCATAAATTGTCATTGTCTGATTAATTCTACAACTCGGGAGAGGGACTAGGATTATAGATCATTAGAGACACTTCGTTGAATGTTTATATCGTTCGGAAGGCATATAAATTTAGCGAGGATTAGGCAAGAACATTGTTTGCTTTTATTACTTAAATTTAGGTTCTTATTAGGAATGTTTGAATCAAAGTTTGAATGATACAATTTATTGTTCAATGTAATGGACTGTACAATGTAATGGACAGTACAGTTGAAGAGGGTATAAAAGATTTGATTGGTACTACTCATATCACGAAGGTGCATCTTCTTTTCGGTAGATCATCACATAAGAACTCCAAAGTTAAGCGTGCTTGACTTGGGGCAATTTTGGGATGGATGACCTCCTGGAGAGTTTCCTAGGGTGCATGTGAGTGAGGACATAAGCACTCTGGAAAGACCCGTCTTGATACAGTGAGGACAGTCGTCAAATCTGGGGCGTTACAGTGGTATCAGAGCCGACCTCTCTTAGTACGGTGTGGTTCGGGGACGAACCAAGCGGAAACTGGTGGGCATGTGAGGCCCGGGGCCGAAGAGGGCGGGGGGTGATCGCCGGTGCCATCAGTTGCACAGACAATGAGCGGCTCCTGGCAGGCTTCTAGGTAGAGGGAACATGAATGAAACGACCCACGCGGGAATGAGATGGATTCCGAGATTGTTCAATGTAATGGACTGTACAGTTGAAGAGGGTATAAAAGATTTGATTGGTATTACTCATATCACGAAGGTGCATCTTCTTTTCGGTAGCTCATCACATAAGAACTCCAAAGTTAAGCGTGCTTGACTTGGGGCAATTTTGGGATGGGTGACCTCCTGGGAAGTTTCCTAGGGTGCGTGTGAGTGATATAAGCACGCTGGAAAGACCCGTCTTGATACAGTGAGGACAATCATCAAATCTGGGGCGTTACAATTATAATAAAGATCCCTTGGCTTGGTGGGAAAGAAATCAACTCAAAGCTTGCCTTAAAATTAGGGAAGGAAAAGAGTATGAATTTTTTCGTTGCAAGCCTATCCCAATGAACATAATTGATCAAAGGGATACTCAGATTATAATCAAGGAACATCTGGACCTTAGTTTAATAAAAGTAGGACTTTCAGCATATAACAGTCCAGGTTTTTTAGTAAGAAATCATGGTGAGATAAAACGAGTTAAACCCAGATTGGTTATTAATTATCAAGAAATTAATAAAATTCTGGAGTTTGATGGGTATTTTATACCTAGTAGAGAACAATTGATTAGTTGTATACGGAACGCTGATAAGTGCAATTTATTGTACTTTTATTACTTGTTTTTAACTTGGAATTTTGTGATTCTTGAGCAGGTTTTATTTGATATGTTGTTGTTTTTGTTATTGTAGTTTGGAAGCTTAGAAACGAGAGTTTGGAATGATAAAGTGATGAATTAGAAGGTGCAAGGGACAAAGATACACGAGAACACAGCGCACCCGCGCTGACTAAAACGCCGCACCCGCACTACCTGCCGAGAAGACAGCGCCCCCGCGCTGCTTACACGAGCGCCCCCGCGCCAACTGCCGAGGCATGACCGCATCCGCGGTCATGCAAGCGCCGCACCCGCGCTGTCAACTCTGCAGCAAGAGATTTTTATGCGAAAGGACACCGCACCCGCGGTCCTTATACTGCTGTACCCGCGGTCATGCACAAACACCATTCCGGAAATTAAGAAACTTTGTGGACTTTGAACAAAAGAAGGGGAAAATGGTGTGCTACGTGATGTATCTTGTCTAGAGTATAAAAGGGTCTCTTTATTATCATCTAGGGTGTAGAGAGAAGCTAGGAAAAGGGTGGAGGCTACAATGAAGAAGATTGAAGATCAAGAAGATCATCATCAACAAGTTCTTGCACATCTTTGGAACAAAAACTTCATACACTCCAAAACTCTTGTTCTAAGTTCTTTCTTTCTTTATTTTTACTTTTATTTTGATATGTCTTGTTTAATATTTATGTGTTGTAGTTTTATTTTCATTATTATGAACTAAATCTTAATTCTAGAGGTATGATGGAACAAAACTAGAAACCATGTGTTGAGATTCATGATTTATGCTATATAAGTTGTCTTTATTGTTTATTTGTGTTTTTCCAATCTTAATGCTTTCATTTTATTGGCCATATCTTGAATGATTTGTATGTTATAAATTATCACTTGAAAAAGGAAATTTATAATCAAGAAAGGGAAAAATACATCGATGGTATTGATATAGTTCGAGAGGACATATTTTGCTATTGAAGCTATAAAAAAAATTTAGTGCTTGTTGTTGTATTATTTAATTATTGATTGTCGACGGAGACGTTGCAATCTTTTGTTAGATAATTAGTATCTACTTAGCACTCGAGAGAGGGAGTAAATAATTATAGACTTCTTGGTTAATGAATAAGAAGGACAATTATAATATAGCTACACAATAGCACATGGTGGATAGTTGAGTGAAGTCGGACCTCTAGATCTTTTATTCCATTGTTAAACTCTGTTTGGTATTAAAATTAAATTTATTTTCAATTCAGTTATTGGTATGAACAAATCTGTTATTTGATTATTCTAAATAAAATCGAGACTATTCTAATTACAAGCATTAGTATAAATTTAGAAATTACATTCCTCGTGGGATCGATACTTGTACTTAAATTACATTTTACTATAACTTGACGTCGTGCGCTTGCGAGCATTAAAGAAAACACGCAACAAGTTTTTGGCGCCGTTGCCGGGGAATGTAAAATTTGAATTTATATTAGTATTGTTATCAATTAGTCTAGATTTTAATTTAGAGCTGTTTTTATTATACTACATTAAACACTGATTTGTTTATTGTTTTTGTTTGACAGTGCATGCGAAGATCGCAAAATCTTGACTTGCTTATCTTTGATCCTGAAATCGAAAGAACCGCAAGAAGATTAAGAAAGGCAAGAAGAGAAGAGATTCGAGCAATGGCTGAAAACAGAGACAATGAAAATCCACCCCCTGCAATACCCATCCGAGATCATTTTAGGCCGGTATTGAATGCTCATTATTCTGGTATAGCACGAGGAACGATTAATGCAAACAACTTTGAGCTCAAACCTGCATTGATAAACATGGTTCAACAGAATCAGTTTGGAGGAGCAACTACTGCAGATCCTCATTTACATCTCAGAACATTCCTTGAAATTACTGACACGGTAAAAATAAATGGTGTTTCTGATGATATAATTCGATTGCGTTTGTTTCCTTTTTCTCTTAGGGACCAAGCAAGAGGATGGCTCCAATCGCTTCCTTTGGGGAGTATCACTACATGGCAGGATTTAGCAACCAAGTTTCTTGCAAAATATTTTCCACCTGCAAAGTCTGCACAGTTAAAAATCGAGATAAGTACTTTTAGGCAGACTGATTTTGAGCAACTATATGAAGCATGGGAAAGATATAAGGAATTGTTGAGGAGATGTCCAAACCATGGTTTTGAAGATTGGGTACAGATTGAATTATTTTACAATGGTTTGAATGGACAGACAAGAGGCACTGTTGATGCAGCAGCTGGTGGCACGATATTTGCCAAATCACCCGATCAAGCATATGATTTTCTTGAACAGATGACCATTAACTGTTATCAGTGGCCGACTGAAAGATCAGGAGTGAAGAAGCAAGCTGGAATTTATGCCATAGATCCTATTACATCACTCACAGCTCAAGTTTCAGCTTTAACAACTCAAATTGCAGCAATGAACAAGGCTAGTTCATCAGAGGTTGAAAATGCATCTGTTGTCACCGAAGAACCACATATTCCTGATGAGGCTCATTATATCAACAATAGGAATTTTGGTGGATACGGAGGATATCGAGGTAACCCTCCCTCTAACACATATCATCCTGGTTTGAGAAATCATGAAAATTTTTCATAAGCTAATAATAAGAATGTGTTGAATCCTCCACCGGGGTTCAATACATCAAAGGGGGAGGGAAAGCCTTCATTTGAAGATTTGGTAGGTACATTTGTTGCTGAGTCTGGAAAAAGGATGGCGAGAACTGAATCTCGTCTTGACAATATGGAGACTCACATGGGAAACATGGGTGCCACAATGAAATCTTTGGAAACGCAAATCGGACAGTTGGCCAACGCTCTAAAAGATCAGAACAAGGGGTAATTTCCCAGTAACACAGAGGTGAACCCAAAAGAGCAGTGCAAGGCAGTAACTTTGAGGAGTGGAAAAGAACTTGATGGTAAAAATTCCAATGATAAGGATGAAAAGGAGGTAACTGTTGAAGAAGTCGAAACTGAGGGTTCCAAAGCTGAAGCTGAAGTTGAACAACCTCCGGTATTTCAGCCAATACTTCCATATCCGCAGAGGTTTAAAAAGAAGAAATTGGATGAGCAATTTGCCAAATTTTTGGAGATCTTCAAGAAGATTCATATCAACATCCCATTTGCTGATGCTTTAGAGCAAATGCCAAACTATGCAAAGTTCATAAAAGATGTGATGTCAAAGAAGAGAAAGTTGCATGAGTTTGAAACAGTGAAATTGACAGAAGAGTGTAGCGCCATACTTCAAAGGAAACTACCACAAAAACTCAAAGATCCAGGGAGTTTTACTATCCCTTGTGTTATTGGTGGTTCTAGAATAAATAAAGCTTTGTGTGATTTAGGTGCCAGTATTAATTTAATGCCTTTTTCTATTTACAAGACTTTAGAGCTTGGTGAGGTGAAGCCTAGCACTATTACCTTGCAGCTGGCGGATAGATCACTTACATATCCACGGGGTATAGTGGAGGATGTTCTGGTAAAGGTAGACAAATTTATATTTCCTGCTGATTTTGTCATTCTAGATATGGAAGAAGACCAGGACACCCCACTTATCTTTGGAAGGCCATTTTTGGCCACTGGAAAAGCTTTGATCGATGTGCACAAGGGTGAGCTTACATTGAGAGTCGGTGGAGAAGAAGTCATGTTCAACATCTACAACACAATTAAGGAACCAAATGAGGTAAGCACTTGTAATAGTATTGATGTAATTGATTCATGTGTATCTCATGTTGGTGCAGGTAGGTTGACGAAAGATTCCTTGGAGAGATGCTTGTTGGAATCAGTGTCTACACTAGATGAAGATGATTGGGACGTGCAAGAGGAGTTACTTGCTCTCGATACATTGCCTAAAGAAAATATTGATGTGCATAATGTAGAACTACTTGAAGATGCGATTATAGAGGTACCAAAAGTATCCCATGAATTGAAGGAACTTCCAAGTCACCTCTGTTATGCATTTTTAGGTGAAAATTCAACATATCCGGTAATCATCTCTTCTTTTCTAACTTGTACTGAAAAAGAAAAATTGTTGAGGGTGTTGAAAGAATTTAAATCTGCTCTGGGATGGACAATTGCTGATATAAGGGGAATTAGCCCTACTGTTTGTATGCATAAAATTTTGATGCAGGAATCATATTCACCTTATGTTGATCATCAGAGAAGGCTTAATCCTGCAATGAAAGAGGTTGTAAGGGCTGAAGTGTTAAAATTGTTAAATGCTGGTGTTATTTATGCTATTTCTGATAGCTCATGGGTTTCACCAGTACAAGTAGTGCCTAAGAAGGGAGGAATAACTGTAGTGAAAAATGAGAACAATGAATTGATTTCAACTCGCCCAGTGACTGGTTGGCGAGTATGCATAGACTATAGGAAATTGAATGATGCGACTAGGAAAGACCACTTCCCTCTTCCATTTATTGACCAGATGCTTGATAGAGTAGGTGGTTATCATTATTATTGCTTTCTAGATGGTTATTCAGGTTACAATCAGATTGTCATTGCACCGGAGGATCAGGAGAAGACTACCTTCACTTGCCCTTACGGTACATTTGCTTTCAGGAGAATGCCATTTGGACTATGCAATGCACCTGCTACTTTTCAGAGGTGTATGATGGCCATAATTTCTGACATGGTTGAGGAAATAATGGAGGTTTTTATGGATGACATTTCTGTATTTGGTACATCTTTTGATCATTGTTTGCAAAATTTAATGCTTGTTTTGCAGAGATGTCAGGCTAAGAATCTGGTTCTGAATTGAGAAAAATGTCACTTCATGGTTCCCGAAGGTATTGTTCTTGGCCACAAAATTTCAGCTAAAGGAATAGAAGTTGACAGGGCCAAAGTTGTGGCAATTGAAAATCTTCCACCGCCGAAAAATGTGAAAGGAATCAGAAGCTTCTTGGGACATGCCGGGTTTTATCGTCGTTATATTAAAGATTTTTCTAAAATTACAAGACCTTTATGTAATTTGTTAGAGAAAGATTCGACATTTATTTTTGATGATGATTGCTTGCAGGCATTTAACAAGATCAAGGCAGCACTGATTTCAACACCCATTATGATAGTACCTGATTGGAAGGAGCCCTTTGAGCTCATGTGCGATGCTAGCGACTATGCTGTAGGAGCAGCATTGGGACAAAGGCGAGACAAGATGTTTAAAGCCATCTACTATGCAAGTCGTACACTCAATGCAGCCCAACAGAATTACACCACTACTGAGAAAGAAATGCTAGCAGTGGTGTTTGCATTCGACAAATTCAGAACATATCTCATTGGCACAAAGGTAACAGTTTTCACTGACCATGCAGCTCTTCGTTACTTGTTTGCCAAAAAGGATGCAAAGCCCAGATTGATACGATGTATACTCCTACTTCAAGAATTTGACTTTGAAGTCAAAGATAAGAAAGGTTGTGAGAACCAGGTGGCTGATCACCTGTCACGACTAGAGCTGGAAGAACGAACTGAAGGTGGAGCTATCAACGAATCATTCCCAGATGAGCAACTTTTCAAGGTAAGTGTTACATATCTGTGGTTTGCAGATATAGCTAATTTCCTTGCTGCAGGAGAATTGCCTTCGGATTTACTGATCATCAAAAGAAGAAATTTCTTCATGATGCTAAGTTTTACCTGTGGGACGATCCATTCTTGTTTAAGAGATGCGCTGATCAGATAATCAGACGATGTGTAGCTGAGGAAGAAGCGGGTATAATTCTAGAGCAATGTCATTCCTCACTTTACGGTGGACACTTTGGAGCATCTAGAACAGCAGCTAAAGTATTACAGTCAGGTTTCTATTGGCCTAATTTATTTAAAGACAGTTATACTTTAGTCAAGTCATGTGATAAATGCCAAAGAGTTGGCAATATTTCTAGACGACATAATTACCACTAACAAATATTTTGGAGGTGGAACTTTTCGATGTCTGGGGTATTGATTTTATGGGTCCTTTCCCATCTTCGTTTGGTCAATCATACATTTTACTTGCTGTCGATTATGTGTCAAAATGGGTGGAAGCAATTACAACCAAAACTAATGATGCTCGAGTTGTTGTTAAGTTTGTCCACAGGAACATCTTCACGAGATTTGGAACGCCTAGAGCCATTATCAGTGATGAAGGTACACATTTCTGTAATAAAATTTTTAACTCAGTATTGGCTAAGTATGATGTGAAGCACAGGGTGACACTGGCATACCACCCGCAAGCTAATGGGCAAGCAGAGATATCCAACCGGGAGATAAAGCAAATATTAGAAAAGACGGTGAAAACAAACCGGAAGGATTGGGCAATCAAGCTAGATGACGCTTTATGGGCATACAGGACTGCATACAAGACACCTATTGGGATGTCACCTTATAGGTTGGGTTTTGGGAAACCTTGTCATTTACCTTTGGAACTGGAGCACAAGGCATTTTGGGCTATCAAAAAGCTAAATTTTGATATGGTAGCATCGGGCGAGCAACGACTGTTGCAGTTGAATGAGATGGAAGAATTCAGGAATGATGCATATGAGAATGCCAAGATATACAAAGAAAATACCAAGAGATGGCACGACAAGCATATTCTTCGACGAAACTTTGAAGCAGGACAACAGGTGTTATTATTCAATTCTCGACTGAGGTTGTTTCCTGGTAAGTTAAAATCCATATGGTCTGGCCCATTCACAGTAGAAAAAGTGTACCCACATGGTGCAATTGAACTAAAATGCAAAAATGGCGAGACATTCAAAGTTAATGGTCAGAGGGTCAAGCATTACTTTGGCAATGAGGTGCGACACATGGACAACATCCCACTGCAAGAACCAAAGTAGACTGATGAAAGTCAGGCTGATGATGTTAAACCAAGCGCTTATTGGGAGGCAACCCAAATTTTTCTTGTTTGCTTTGTTATTTTGGCGTTGATTTTATTGTTGTATCATGTTATTTATGGTTTTGCATTTTAATTATTTGTACATTTTAACTTCCCAAATTTAATGAATCTCAATTGTTTTCTTTTCAGGACTAAAAATTTGAGAAGAAAATATTTTGACGAAACAGGAGTGCCATTACAGTCTTGAGGTGCATTAAAAATTCAATAAAATTCGAAGCAGGAGTGCACCCGCAGCACAAAGCTACCGCCCCCGCACTTGGAGTGCCGAAGCACTACCGCACCCGCGGTCGTGCATTATGGAGAAATGCGCGTAGCTGCCGAACACACATCGCACCCGCGCTGCATATGCTACCGCACCCGCGCTAATCTGCCGAACGCACAGCGCACCCGCACTCCTTAGCATACCGCCCCCGCGCTGATTCGCATGGAAAAATTCAAGGGCTGCCGAACATGCACCGCACCCGCGCTATACCTAATGCCGCACCCGCGCTGCCTGTTCGAACATACACCGCACCCGCGGTGCTTACACTACCGCGCCCGCGGTCTCACGTTTTTAAGACAGATTTGGGCATTCATCAACCATTACCGAAAACATTCTCAAGAACACCCACTTCCACTTTCGAAATCCCTACTCAAAACTCAACTCATACACCAAATTCTTGTTCTTCTTTCAATCAAATTCATCACTACAACCTAAAAATCTTCAATTATTCCATCAAATTTCTCATTCCTTTCCATCAAATTCAAAATCAAACCTAGGATTTGAAAAGGGGGTTCGAAAATCTCTTCAAGATTTGAGTGGAGCTTTGAATTAATTCTTCAAGAAACATTTCAACACACTCATGGTGAGCCAATTCATTGCATATTTGTTGGAAAATTCGAGATTGTTGGTGTTAGTGGCTATAGAAGGAAATTATTGGTGAATACATTCTTCATTTTGGGGATATTGTTCATTGATTGTTGTGTATATTGTTGTGTTGTGGATATTGTTTGTATTGAGTTTGGGGGAGTAAAAAATCATTGAATTGTGAGAATTGGGTTGAAGTAAAGTTGGTGTTTGCAAGGTGTTTGACAAAATGCCACTAAAAAGAAAGTCATCAAAGGGTGCTTCATCATCATCACAAGTGAACTATGATGCGAGTCGATTTTATGACGAGAGGGCGGAGGAACAATACGGGAAAATATTGAATAGAAGCATCATCAAGGAGAGGGGTTTTGATAATAGCCTCCCAAATACTGAAATTGGGATGATGCTTACAGCTCGACACTGGGAGGAGTTTGGCAGTCAGCCACAGGATGCTGTCATATCACTGGTGAGAGAGTTCTACGCTAACCTTAAGGTTAGATATGATCGATTGACAGTTTTTGTTCGAGGTAAACAGGTAGCATTCGATGTACATACAATCAACACGATATATGGCTTCCCTAAAATCATGCATGACGAGTATGAAGAGTACAGAAATGAACATGTTGATTATAACAGTATTCTTCAGACTATATGTATACAGGGAGCCGAATGGCGAATGCGAGACGATGTGCACTTGAGCTTAGCAAAGTCTGATCTGAAGACTGTTGCTAAAAATTGGTATTCATTCATTGCTGCCAGAATAAAGCCAACCGAACACACAACCACTGTCATTAAGGAGAGGGCCATCCTCATATTTTGCATTATGACAGGGAAGACAGTTGATCTCAGTCGATTGCTTCAGAATTCCATTTTAGACTATGCAAGAGGTAACTCTCCAAGTGGACTTCTCCACCCCTCTCTCATAACTGTTTTATGCCAACGTGCGGGGGTTACTTGGGCGACGAGTGAAGAGTTGCTGAGGCCTAAGAATGATATTGTGGTAATTCAACCATATGGGGGCATCAGAAATGACCAAGCTGCAGCACGTAGAGCTGAAAGGGAATTCAATCGGAGAGCTGCAGAGAGACGTGACCAAGCCCAAGCTCAAGAGCCACAGCCGCAGCAAAGGCATAGGAGAAATAGGTTGAATCAGTTGGAAGAGGATATGAGGGTACAACGCCAAGAGTTGGATGCTTTTCGGTATAGGACCGATACATTCATGGATTACATGATGGATTTCACTTCGGTGTTGGCTCAGCAGTTCCCTTCTGCTTCCACTTCTGGACATCCATTTCCACCTCCTCCACAGTGGCCACCTGTCTACCACCCGCCAGAGTTCCAACCACCCCACCATGATGACGACGACGAGGATGATGGCAATGACCACTGACGGTCGTTGCCCAGTGTATGTGCATTTTCCAATTTATCATGCCTATTTACATCGAGGACGATACACATGTTTAAGTTTGGGGGAGTTTTATTTTATCTTTGTGTGTTTTGTTTTAATTTATTTAGAGTGTTTATTTGTTTATTTGCTTTTGTGTGTTTATTTACTTAGTGTATTTTTGTGTGTTTAATTTTTTTGGTTTATTTTGTGTGTTTGTAGTATTTTAGTCATGAAATGTTTAATGAATTGGCCAATGATGAAATTTTTTTTTAGAAAAGCAATGTCATGCATCAAATTCATGTTAATTAACCACTTTGAAAATTTAGAGAATAATCATGAGATTTGGTAAGTTTGAGACTTAAAATTTCTATAAAACTTTGTGATTTTTATTTGACATTGAAATAAAATTTTTGCAAACATATAAATGATTTAGGCAATCTTTGAATTCATTTGGGCCATGTATATTATTCATAAACATTCATTGGAAGCCCTTTTGAGCCTATATGAGAAAAAGTTGTGTTTTTGAAATTCCTTGGAAGCCAAGCACATTTTTTTTTGAATATATATATGTATTTGGTTGATGCATTGAGACACAATTTTCACGATGATTAGAATTTTACTCTTTGATAGTGAATTGAGATTTTGTCTAGAACTATCCAAACATCACTCGAGGCGAAATACGGACAAATTATGATTTAGGAATGATTTAGGTGATTTTTGGATCGATTGAGCCTTTCAAGCTACCAAATAAATTAATTTATCATTTGTCACCTCTTTGAGCTTATATGAATTTGAATGGCACACGTAAATATGTGTGAAAGACCCCCATTCAAATAATTTTTCAAGTATCCCGCAATTACCAACCTTTTGAATATCTTATACAATTAATTCCTACCTTCTCAAGGGAGTAAGAATTCGAAAGAAATTGATTTTCTCCTACAAAAGAAAAATGAATAATGATACATTGTTAAAGATTGGAGAAAAAGGGGAGAAAAAGAGATGAGATGAATAAAGAAAAAAAAATGGAGATCAAAAGAATTATTGGAGTTGGCAAAAAGAGATGAAATTTAATTTATTCCCTTATTTGAACTCCTAAACTTTATTTGTAGCTATGAACCGAGGCCTAACATTATAACAATTGAAAATCCTATTAACCTAGTCATAGTTGTCCAATATACTAGTGGAGAGTGATTGGGAGGATCTAGCCTATGGACAATCGATAAACACTGTCATTGAGTAAGAATTTTGATTAATTTTTCACACACCTCATTGCATCAAACATTTATTGGGTATCCCTGTCTTGAATAAATATTTATTTGAACCCAATCTTTACCTAAAAAGACCTTGTGATATGTGTTTGTAAAAATTTGACATCAATTGAGAATGATTTGATACATGGTTGAAGAGATTTGAAGTTAGAGAACAAACCAATCACATGATTTTATCCGGATGAACAAGTGGTTGAATTGATTTGAATTGTAAATGCATGATGGATTTTGAATTTATATTGAGGCCAAGTTCTTTAAAATATTTCATGACTTGTTTGTTGTTGTTTGATTGTTTGTTTTTGTTGTTTTGTTTTGCTCGGGACTAGCAAAATCTTAAGTTTGGGGGAGTTTGATAAGTGCAATTTATTGTACTTTTATTACTTGTTTTTAACTTGGAATTTTGTGATTCTTGAGCAGGTTTTATTTGATATGTTGTTGTTTTTGTTATTGTAGTTTGGAAGCTTAGAAACGAGAGTTTGATAAAGTGATGAATTAGAAGGTGCAAGGGACAAAGATACACGAGAACACAGCGCACCCGCGCTGACTAAAACGCCGCACCCGCACTACCTGCCGAGAAGACAGCGCCCCCGCGCTGCTTACACGAGCGCCCCCGCGCCAACTGCCGAGGCATGACCGCGGCGCCGCACCCGCGCTGTCAACTCTGCAGCAAGAGATTTTTATGCGAAAGGACACCGCACCCGCGGTCCTTATACTGCTGCACCCGCGGTCATGCACAAACACCATTCCGGAAATTAAGAAACTTTGTGGACTTTGAACAAAAGAAGGGTAAAATGGTGTGCTACGTGATGTATCTTGTCTAGAGTATAAAAGGGTCTCTTTATTATCATCTAGGGTATAGAGAGAAGCTAGGAAAAGGGTGGAGGCTACAAAGAAGAAGATTGAAGATCAAGAAGATCATCATCAACAAGTTCTTGCACATCTTTGGAACAAAAACTTCATACACTCCAAAACTCTTGTTCTAAGTTCTTTCTTTCTTTATTTTTACTTTTATTTTGATATGTCTTGTTTAATATTTATGTGTTGTTGTTTTATTTTCATTATTATGAACTAAATCTTAATTCTAGAGGTATGATGGAACAAAACTAGAAACCATGTGTTGAGATTCATGATTTATGCTATATAAGTTGTCTTTATTGTTTATTTGTGTTTTTCCAATCTTAATGCTTTCATTTTATTGGCCATATCTTGAATGATTTGTATGTTATAAATTATCACTTGAAAAAGGAAATTTATAATCAAGAAAGGGAAAAATACATCGATGTTATTGATATAGTTCGAGAGGACATATTTTGCTATTGAACCTATAAAAAGAATTTAGTGCTTGTTGTTGTATTATTTAATTATTGATTGTCGACGGAGACGTTGCAATCTTTTGTTAGATAATTAGTATCTACTTAGCACTCGAGAGAGGGAGTAGATAATTATAGAATTCTTGGTTAATGAATAAGAAGGACAATTATAATATAGCTACACACAATAGCACATGGTGGATAGTTGAGTGAAGTCGGACCTCTAGATCTTTTATTCCATTCTTAAACTCTGTTTGGTATTAAAATTAAATTTATTTTCAATTCAGTTATTGGTATGAACAAATCTGTTATTTGATTATTCTAAATAAAATCGAGACTATTCTAATTACAAGCATTAGTATAAATTTAAAAATTACATTCCTCGTGGGATCGATACTTGTACTTAAATTACATTTTACTATAACTTGACGCCGTGCGCTTGCGAGCATTAAAGAAAACACGCAACAAACGCCAAGGTATTCTCTAAGTTTGACTGTAAGTGCGGATTTTATCAAATTCAGATGCAGGAAGAAAGCAAGAAATTCACAGCTTTCTCCACACCCCAAGGACATTATATTTGAGAGGTATTACCAATGGGATTGGCTAATTCACCTCAGATATTTCAAATAAAAATGCATAATTTTTTAAAGATTATTTTAAATTTGTGTTTGTTTATATTGATGTTGTTTTTAATAGCATCTAAGAATATTGATGAACATGTTAAACATCTGGAGATTTTCTCCGATGTTTTTAAAAAAGAAGGATTGGTTTTATCTGAAAAAAAGCAGTCATTGCAACAAGAAAGATTGAATTCCTCGGAATTGAAATCGTCGAGTCAGGAATAATTTTGCAAGAACACATAGTCGAAAAGGTGTAGAATTTTCCAAAAAGTCTCAAAGACAAGAAGCAAGTTCAAAGTTTCTTAGGATTTGTTAATTTTGCAGGAATGTTTGTTAAAAACCTAGCAAAACATAGAAAAGTGTTTAGTCCATTATTGAAAAAAGATGCTAGATTTATATGGACAAAAGAACACACAAAGGGAATAAGCTAATTAAAATAGATTTGTAAGAATCTTCGAAAAATGGCTTTTCAACAAGATGAAGATGATCTAGTATTATATAGTGATGCCAGTGATCATTGTAGGCAGCAATTCTTACTAAGCTCACACTCGACGGAGAACAACCATGCATGTATTGTAATGGTTTATTCTCAGATGCAGAAGCCATAAGATGACATATCAACGAAAAAGAATTTTATGCAGTAAAAAGGGCTTTTAAAAAATGGCCATTATTTTTACTTGCGAAGAAATTTACTTCGAAAGTTGATAATACACAGGTAAAAGCTTTTCTGAGAAATAAAATTGAATCCAAACCAGAAAAATCTGGACTTTTAAGATGACAAGCTTTATGTCAAATTATATTTTTGATATCATTATTATTATATCTCATGAAAATATTCTTGCATATTTTTTACCAAGAGATGAACATCATTGACATCGATGCTATTATCAAGATGCAGAAACATTTGAGAGAACACCTTGAAATGCTTCAAAACGAGTTCAACAAGTTGGTCTTAAACGCAGAGGTTGCGGGAAGGCTACAACAAGCCGATAAGAGAATTGTGTCTGATCGAATCACAGGATGTTTACAGGCTTATACTCAGCTATGGTATGTAATGTAAAGGCCTATCCTCCAAGGCATTGAGAAGCCATTTGTTTCCATAATGGAGAATTTTCAAGTACAGGACTCTATATGATGTGAATCTCGATACGAATAAATTGCAAACACGATTAAAACGCAATCGCACCCTCTATTTAATTACGATAATAATACTCGTGTGTTTTCTTGATCTTTTGAATCAAGTAATTGATGTGTTATTCACCTCTAAACTATAAAATTTTAGCAACAAATAAACACGAGGATAACAATCGAAATTTGATACGAACCTTCGAAGAACGATGCCTACGACAATCCGCACAAGCACGATCGACAAACGCCACAAAGTTATAAACTTTGATAAGTTTGATTTGATTTAACAAAGCTAAAGCCTTGAAAAGTTGAGAGAAAAATCTCACAAGTTTGATAAAACTCAAAATAATATGTGTATTGTGTGTAAAAATTTGTCCAAGATGTTTACATATCAAAGAGATACTCAAAATCTAGTTACCAAAGCAAAGAAAACTCTTAAATTAGGAAATAATTCGCGGAGAAAAACACTAGGCACGGACCCCGTGCAGACCTCTGTGTCTGGGTTCGTGTACACTCGGTAAATAGACTTCAATTGGAAACAAGGGACACGGACCCTGTGCCCACCTCCGTGTACGGGTCCGTGTATACACTGTCTTCGCCAATAACATAGGGCACGGACCCCGTGCCTGGGTCCGTCGTCGGGTCCGTGTAGACACTTTCAATGGGCACCTCAGGCTGTATAGAGCACGGAACCCGTGTGCAGGTCCGTGTACAGGTCCGTCCAGACTCGGCCAATGCTATCAGTACTTGAATACTATTCCTTTGGTCTTCTAACACACTCCCATGCATCACGACTCCTTCATGCCTACTCATGACTCCTTGTAGTGCCTCCTTGAACATCTTTAATCGACCCCTCGTGACTGGTCCCTCCGGCAACTGTAAAGGATCCCATGCTTTCCTTGGGACGTCCATGTTCGCATCACTATACTTAGAGCAGGGGATTCAAATACCCCTAGCACAAGTGTTAAGTCGGGATCAGCTCATCTATCAGCTCTAGATGAGTCGGCTGAGACAAAAATTGGGACTCCTGATCCTTATCTCGAGTCCTTAATTCAACCCTTCACCTCAAGGATTGAAGAGGGAAAGAACAACCTTAGGCCTAATACTTACAAGGGCAAAGCTAAGGTTGGTAATAATGAAGCTACAATTTCTCCATTACAGGTGTATCAACAATTGTGGGAGAAATTAATCACAAGAATTGGCATGAACCGATCTATTTTTCGAGTTGATGTGGCTAGAAAATATCATAGGATATGTATGAAACCTAATTCATATCCTAAATAGGTCAAAGCATAGTATGAATTTTCGGCTCTTGCCTCAGTTTATACTACTTCACCCAGTTTCCCGGAGATTTTAGCATTATCAAAATGGATTCATGAAGTTGTGCATGAAACTTGAACAAACAATGATTATTTGTCCAGGGGACATATCTAGAGTTGTATTTTTTCAGTGCAACACTAGAACCAGCAGGAAAAGGCTCACACGAAGCCTTCCATTTCATCAAGCTAAGGAGGCGCGATATGAATGCCTAGAAATTCATTAAGGATCGTCCTACAAACGAAACACCCCTGATTTCTTCACTTAATGAAGATGACATCTCTACCAGGAGAGCATGGGGATTTTGGGTCTGTCTAACCGAGATTGACAAAGTCAAGTATCCATTTAAATTTTATCAAAATTCTGTAAATGGATCTTTCTTGTTAAATACAATAACGGGAAAAACAACAAGTTTCGCAGAAGACATTTTTGAAAAGAAAATAAATCTTCTGTGGAACAGCAAGCTGCCGGAAAGCAAAGAAACTCTCCAAAAATTCTGCAATATGAAACATGTGGGAAGATGGTCAGAGAATATCTGCCCAGAATGTCAGAACCAGAAAGATATAGAGTTTGGTAAAGAATTCAAGCCGAGATCTGATCGGAAACACTTTACTGATACAAGTATAAGTTGGGAAAGACGACAAGCACGTTTTCCTTGGGGATACTGTTGCGACTTTGATTGTTGCACTCCCAAGAGCAGGTTGTCAACAAGTAGTATAATTCGGTGAGTCCGAATATCGTATCCACAGGGAAGCTAAGGTATTTACAAGTCCACTACAATGTCTTTTTATTTTTGTTTTTGTTTTTTATTTCTTTTAATAGTTTGAATCTTTAATTGGTAATTTTTAATTGTTCAAATTTTAATTTAAGTAGTTTAGATTAAAGAATCACTCTTGGTATTTTAATAAAGTTAACATTAATGAACATTATTGAAATCCACTTAATAAAATGGTTCCAATATATATTAAATAATCATATTTTTATTATGTTATATATTATTATCTTATAAGTATATAATATATACCAAAAGTTGTAAATGTTGTCAAGTATTTATTGTGCTATATATATGTGGGGACTTGGGCTCTAACTCAATTATTTTGGGATTTACTGGATCTTTGCTCGAAAATGTGGGTCAAAATTTTGCTTTTTAATATTAAATCCAATGTAAACATAAAGCATGTCACTGTTATTTAAACAACCATAAGGTACATACACATCTGTCTGATACAAATATACATGATTGTCTAAAAGTTCTGTACAAGTCTAGTACAATAACAAGTAGTCTTCTTCTACTCCCGGCATCGCCACACTATAAACTCTCTCTTCAACGACGTGACCCTGTACCTGCCCCACCTGTTGCCAAGTACACATACAGACAAGACAACAGCCGAATAACTCTGGTGAGAACAAATCCCAGTATAAAACATGGATGCATGCAATGTAATAATCATGTACAAAAGCATAGCATATATCAAGTAACATGAATTAAAATCTAAACATGTAAAGGAATACAAATCTGTATTCAACATCAAATTCTTGACTCGATTCGTTTCTAATCTAGGGATCCCGGTGTGAATAAGACGGTCTATCACCTACCCAACCACTCGGGGTGACTGGTACGTCTTATTCCTAGACTTCGGTCAACTCTGTATCGAGGGGCTACACATAGAGAAAATCTACTACTATGCGTCGATACACCGAAACGTCTAGTTTTGGACGATCTGCCAATATCTCCTATCTCAGGACTTGAATATAAATCAATAAACAAGACATTACATAATCAAATGTAATAACAATCTAGTATGTAATTTAGAGAAACTCGTATCAAATCTGAATCGAGTTGTGCAATCCCGTGACCACATGAATTATACCTTTCTTGTCGAATAGTCGGTGTCGTAGTCGAAGTCTTGAGTTCACAATAGCTAATACAAATCTTAAATGGCATAGTCGACGTGCACTATATCAATATACATTTCAAGCAACTCAAGGTACAAAGCTGAAATCAGTTTCAATACAATTTGGCGGCATAACGGCGTAATTTTTCCGATACCGATAATCTCAATACAACATTATCAATGTAGGACATACTATCAATTCAAAATCTCATCCCACATCAATATATATATTCTGCAATCTGCAAGTATCCTAACTCATATAGGCTGGAAATTTCGAACAATAGCATACGGTCTCCAAATTTCGATCCGGTAACGAATATATCATGCTCAATATATCAAGAACACATATTCTAACTCAAATCTGAATTTCCCCAACATAATTATTTCGAAACATGCTAAAAATGAATAATACTTACATCCTTAGCTAGCTCTTGTTGCAAGGATCACAAATCCGTACTCGGAATTAAAATTGGATGGCTAGTTGTTGCATAATCTTTGTTGCTAGTCTAAAATCTTGAAGGGATTTCCATGGAGCATCTCTCGGTTCCTTTGTTCTGAATGTTAGCTGAAATGAAGACAACACATTAAGTATGCATGGCCTAAGACACATAGCATTATTTTTCACTTGACACGCACGACCGCGGGTGCGGTATCTCGGGACCGCGGGTGCGCTATGCTCTCGGCACCCCCTTCATTTTCTGAAATTCATCGACCGCGGGTGCGGTCTTGCTCTTACCGCGGGTGCAGTCTTGCTTCGCTCAAAACTTCTCAGCCTACTGCCCATCTGCCGCGGGTGCGGTCCACTTCTGAGCGCGGGTGCGGTCTGGCTTCGGCCTTACATTGTAAAATTCTATCTTTTATGTCATGCATTTCCATATCTTCCGAGTATTTCATCAATGAAAACTAATAATTCTCGAGCCTCACAATATATATTTGTAAACACTAAATCAAGGTTCCCACTTTAAATGGTTGGTAAAACAAAACTTAAATGGTACCAAGAAATTAATCTCATTATATTAATATATAATAAATCAAGGCATTCACTTTAAATGGTTGGTAAAACCAAACAAACATTTAAATGGTACCAAGAAATTAATCTAATTATGATATATTCATATATAATAAATCAAGACATCTACTTTAAATGGTTGATAATACCAAACTAACATTTAAATGGTTCCAAGAAATTAATATTATGATATAATCATATAATAAATCAATGCATCCACTTTAAATGGTTGGTAATACCAAACTAACATTTAAATGGTTCCAAGAATTTAGTGTAACATATAGCAACAATAAATCAAAACTCCCACTTATAAGTAGGGTATAATAATACTTAAAGAAATAAATATAACATAAACAATTAATAATGATTAAATAATATAAAACATATATTCTTACCTTTTATTAAACTTATTATCATGCCAAGAGTTTCACATTTTCATCCTAACTTTAGGAAGTTAGCTACTCATTATTCAAAGTGTAAAAATTTGAATATGAATTTAACATGCTAATTATATTTAAATGAAGAAATAAAGGAAAAATAAAGAGAGAAATATTATGAACTCAAAGGTTTGTTCATAAAATGAGAGATATCTCAATACATTACAATACACCCCTATTTATAGCAAAATTTGGGGAGACAACCACAAATAAAATATTATTTTTACACATAAGTCTTCATTGGTGTTCCAAAAAATTAATATTTTAATACACATCACTTTTGAAAATCTTCCCATATGAATTTTCTTCTCCACATAAAAACAAACATGTACATATCTGAGTTGTTTGAATTGTGGTATTTTTTTTAAACCACTTGACCAAGTAATTTGAGAGATATGGTCAAAATACTAGAGCATGGTAAAACTGCCACTTCTTTGGTAACTTTTATTGTTGCTCAATTTGATCCCACTTGTGAGAAGATTTTATCTCATGCTTGCCACCAATATTATAGATATTAACATCAACTTTCTACAGGTCCAAGAATCATCTTAATCACATTTGCAACGTCAAGTTTATTCTTGTTTTATCGAATCTGTAAAAAATAGTAAAAACTTATAATTACACAACAACTTATATTTTATACAATTTATTATAAAACATATAATATTTAAACATTTAATAAAAAAAAACTATATATTTATATTATAAAACATTTAATTAATATACAATTTTTTATCTTTATCACACTCCCCAACCATCTTATTGCTAGTCCCCTAGCAATTTAAGCGTTAATAGCAACACAAAACATATTGATTAATTTAAATAGAAATGTAATCACAACTATCCAAATGTTTAAATTAAATTTGAAAACTGTCAAAGTTATATCAAGATCATTATAATTATAATTTATGAAATAATCTGAACTGATCAATTCAAAGCTTATTTTCATGTAGTTAAATGTACATGGCCTTCAGAAATTCCTAGTAAGAGTCTCCACTCCATATTCTCACAGGTTAACAAGTGTTTCAATTTATGGGAATGATTTCTCTCATGTAGTTGGAATACAGATAAATGCTCAGGAAAATGGTTTACAGAATGCAGACAGTCAAACGAGCCAAACTAATCAAAAGATAGGAAATCCATTGATTTAAAATCCAGTTGTTCTTATTATATATTTTTTCCTGATATTTTTTTTAATAACATCATGGAATCAGACTAAGTTTATGCTTCTTGACCACATATTTATTTAATTTGTACAATAAATTTCTCTCTTTCTATTTTTTTATTTATGAGAGATATATGGGTCGTATCATATAACTTAAAAATTACATTGATCTTCAATATCTTTCTTTTTATATTTTCCCTTTTTTTAGGAAATATCATTTTTTTTTTCAAAATAAGAACTCAAGATCTAAACAATAGATAGTCTCTTTCATGATCAATAAAGGCTCGAAAGCTGTTTTCTCAGTCCTCTCCACTCACTCACAAAATATGCGTGAGTTTAAAATTTTAGGAACTCTTGTAAGGTATATCTTGGGCCATATACTTTAATACCTGATTTTATCACAATGGTTAATCACTCAAAAAGATTTCATAAATCATATTTTTATATTGATCAGAATATTAAAATTGCATTTTTTCAAATAAATATTTAAACATTCTTAAATAGATTAATGCATGTTCTAATTTAAATCTTTCAAACATCTAATGTATGACATTTTTGCAAAAATTACTAAGATACAAAAAATAAACATGATTTTATTTTAAAATAATATATATAGTTTTATTTATTTTTTTAAATTTTTTTAATTTTTTTTATAAGTTTGTTCTCCCCCAATCAGAATATGACATTGTCCCTAATGTCAAAATAACTATTAATAAAGAGTACATAACGAAAGAGATATCACCTGAAATTTTATTGAAGATAACAAACTGAAACAAACGCAAACCAATCCACGACTTTTCAATCAATGATCCAACTTCCTTTTCTTACTGCTTGATTGCGACCAATTGATCTTTGTTATCATCGGATCAGGCTTATGAACAAAAGCTTACCAATCATCAATTAATTGTTCGGCAATCGAAGCACAGATGAGCATCTGTCGTGAATTTTCTGAAATGAAATTCTGTTCCACAGCTTTATCAAGAAATGTCAACAAACTGTCATAATAATTATTGATATTCAACAAGCCCACAGGTATATTATGGATATTAAGTTGTGCCCAAGAAACAATGTGAAAAATTTCTTCTAATGTACCAAAACCACCTGGTAGTGCGATAAAAGCATCAGAATTTTCAATCATTTGAGTGATTCTTTCATACATAGAAGAAACTTTTAATTCCTCCCCAATCGTAACACCTGTAATATTTCTGTAGAACCCGTAAATCAGTCTACGTATAAGCCATGCATAATTCTAGATTTTTAAATTTAATTGACTTCATTGCATGATTATTTTAAATGCATTTCTTTGAAGTTAATTATTTTATTATTTCAGCTCAGTAGTTGATTTTTAGCATTTCAGTTATTTCAGTGAGGCCGGACCGGAGTTGGAGTTTTGAGATAGGATTTAAGATTCGAGAATTATTTCCAGGAGTTTATTTAGCTAGCAACTAAGTTCATTTAAGTTAGAAAAAAAAAGAAGTTTAAGGAATTATTTAAGTTGCTTGAGGTGATTAAGAAATAAGCCCATTTAAGTTGCTAATTAAGGGGTTAGCTCACTAAATTAATTAAAGGATTAGTGAGGCTTTTAGGAGTTATTAATTTAGTAAATAAACAACACTCCCCATTCATTTTTTGAAGTGAATTTTCGGCCGCCCCATAGTGCTAGGCAATGCATTTCCAACTCATCATTTTTGACCCATTCTTTGTTAAGCTAGCATGTAAACCTTTTAATTATTGAGCAACCTTAATTAATTAACTAATAAGCATTATCCTAATCTAGATGGCATGTATTCCATCGGTCATTGCCCCCCAAGTAGACTTGTTCAAACAACCATCATATTCAAATTTAATGAGGTGGGCTTGGTCTTGAATTTGAGATCCTATATTTGTGGATCTTGCCCCTCACCTCCATAACCACTCCATCACACCCCTCCCCACCAAAATTCAGACCATTTTGAGTGTAAATTTCGTGAGTCATAGTGTAAGGACCGTGTATCGAGTTATCGTAAATCCTATGTGATTATCGATAATTTATGAAATTGTCATATGATTATGTATTTGATGTATATATCGTGACAATGGAATTGAGAAAATGAATATTGTATACGAATTGATGTTGTAAGAATTTGAGTTGAGAGGTCGGACGCCAATTTAGTACAAACTTAAAATTTGTACAGAACATGTGGCGCCCGAGCGGTAGAAAATTACCGCCCGAGCGCCAGGGTATCTGAAATGAGTATTCGGGCAGAGAGTTCCGCGCCCGAGCAATAACTTTCTACCGCCCGAGCGCGGCGTAAATAAGTCTCGGGGACAGAATGTCTCGCGCTCGGGCGCGAGAATTCTACCGCCCGAGCGCGAGAGCGGTGGAAGGATAAGAACTCTTTTTCTGTTCGTTTTCTTCACTTGCAACATAATAATTTCGAGAGAGAGAAAGAGAAATCGATCTTCTATCGTCCAAATCAACTTCGAGACGCAGTCTAAACACGAAACAAATTATATATTTGTTATCTGCGCGTTAAGGGCTTCTAACTGAGGTAATTTTCTTCTGGTTTCAGCAGCTTTAAATATCAAGGTGCTGGAATAGCATGTATGTGAAGTTAAATTTCTGATATGTAGTAGAATAACCGACAAGAAACTTGCATTCGAAGTCGTAATTGAATTATGATATGATTTTGATTTGATATGAATTTTTGAAGTTTCTAAGGATATTTGAAACTCATACTAATGATTTTGGAGTATGTTATTGATTGGAATGAGTATGTTATTGATGTAGATAAAGTGTAATATCAATATCTTCAGGCTACATCAACCGGAACGAAGAATTGAGGTATGTTGCGACCGGGTAACATACGACAGGTATCTGTAAAATATGATATATGTTGGATTGATTAGATTGATTGGAAGGAGATTATGTGTCTATATGCCTTGTTTGTTGATTTATGTGGCATACATGACATTGAGATTGAGATATCGATGTATAAAATAAATGTTTTGTTAACACACATCATTTTATGCATACATCGATACATGACATGCACGTTGAGCTATGATCCTTGGATACCCTGATATGATTTGATTGGATTCCGGGGTTTGTGAACACAATGCTATGTTTGGTATTATATGACCCTTAAAACATAGACATTTGTGGCCCCATATGATTGGATATGAGATGTGGGATTTGATGGCGCTTTGCCGACGCTATCATACGTGTATTCCCATATCGGCCGGTGTGCCAGCTCGAGCATTGATTTGATTTGATATCGATTCGATTGATTCCGACATGTGCTCAGTGGATGGGCATTTGACCTGATACCTCCACGACATACATGTATTGCATACCATATATCATTGTTTAGATATCTGTGGTATATATGATTGGTTGTTCCATACGGAGCTTTGCTCACCCCCAAGGGGGGCTGTTGTTGTCTTTGTGTGTGGACAATGGCAGGTACTCCAGGATATCAGGAGACCGGAGAGGGTACTTCTGGTGGGAGCCACAGCTTGGGCTGAGGTTTATGGTTATGTCTTGTTCCCAGTATATATGTATATGTATCTATATACCGGGGCATGTCCCGAGGATATGAGATGTTTGTATGTGATTGGTTGTGATTACGTGTGGGCGTGATTATGACGTGAGATGAGATACTATTTTTAGTATTAAAATAAAATGACTTGGGCTCATTGTAAAGAAATTTTAAACTCGTTTTCCGCTGTGATTAATTAACCCTAATCAGATTGCGTTGTAATAACGATTAGGAGCTAAGGGCCCCACACCAGATGGTATCAGAGCATAGCTGGGAATGCTCTATTGAGTCTTGTGTACACTTGAATAGGCACAAATGAATTGTGCGTATGTGTTTGACTTATTTGTATTACTTGCTCTTATGTGATTTGATTTGAGTAAGTATCTGATGAGATTGATGATATGAGATGATGATATGAAACGATGAGATTATGAATTGATATGAAATTGTGATATTCATCTTTTGATTTGTAGATGGATCACACAAATGAAACTGCGAGTAGCAGTACTGAGAGGATTGTTGGGCAATTTGAAGGATTGTCCATGGATGTTGTGATGGCTCGATTCCAGGATCTGAAACCACCGAAGTTCTTTGGCACTGAGAGTGCTGAAAGAGCTGAGGCCTGGCTGAAGGATATCGAGGACTTGTTTAATATTGTTGAGTATTCCAAAGCTCGGAGACTGAAACTTGCTTTGTATCAGCTGAAAGACCGAGCTAAATCTTGGTGGGAAGCCGCTGAGATTGGATTGAAAGAGACCGGGACTGAAGTCACATGGGATGTCTTCAAGGCCCAGTTTTTGGAGCAGTATTCCCCTCCTTCTTATTATACTGCTCAGGAGAATGAATTCAATAATCTGCAGTAGGGAACGATGTCTGTTGCGGAGTATGCTTCAAAATTTTCTACTCTATTGAAGTATGCACCTCACGTGGCTGGGAATGCGAGGGCAAAATATAACAGGTTTGTAAATGGTTTACATCCTGTTTTGTATACATATGTTGTTTCTGGATTGCCTACCAGCTACGCAGAGGCAGTTGAACGAGCTAAGGCAGCCGAGGCTGGACTTAGGAGAGGAGGTCCACAGTATACTCCTCCACCTCCGGTGTCAGCTCAACAGCCTACTTTGCGACCAAGAGGTAAGAAGTTCAAGAAGACTGGCTCTGCTTCTTCGTCTTCTTCGAGCTCTAGTGGATCTCAGAAAGGGAGCCAGGTGATTGCTCCTTATTGTAGCTATTGTGGAGGCAAACATACTATCGAGCAGTGTCGAGGTATGTTTGGTACTTGTTATCAATGTGGGCAGGAAGGTCATTTCTCTCGAGTATGTCCGAACAGGGGTACGACTTCTGCTCAACCCCAGCAAGGATATAGAGGTGGCCCTAGTACGATGAGACCTGCTGTTCCTGTTCCCTCTTTTCAGCAGTCGAGTGTCCCACGATATCGAGGACCGGGTGGTCAGAGTGCCCAAGTTCCTCCTCAAGTGATGGTGTATGCCATGACTGAGGATCAGGTGAGAGAAGCTCCTGGTGGCGTGATTGCAGGTATTTGCACGCTTTGCGATTATCCTGCACGTGTTTTATTTGATACAGGAGCATCTCATTCATTTATATCTCATGCATTTGTTGCATCTCACGATATTGAGTTTACCCCGTTGTATGATACCTTGTCGATAGCCACGCCAGCTGTAGTGAACCGTTCCAGAATCACCTACTAATCAGAACTTAAGCATGCAAAATTAACATTTAAAACTGAATCAGGTAATACAGCGGAAAAACAGTAATACAACCCAATCGAATCTGTAAGTACAAAATACTTAAACAACCAGATCGAACTAAATACCAAGAACGAATACCAATAACTACAAGTCAACCTCTGCCAGCTCCCTGTCCACTCCCTCCTGGACCGTCCAACCTGAGACCTGCCCCATCGAATAGGGTGTCCAAAACAGAGATAAACCGAGGACGTGAGCATAAAACGCTCAGCACCGAAAGCATGAGTATACAAGACTATGACATGCATGTATGCAAAATGTACTGGATACCAGGATCTGGGTATAACGAAATACTGCTCAGGTAAATGACGTCAAGGTATGTAGCACTCTGCGCCGTCGCACCAGGAGGTGGCTCCCATACCAAAATAAACCTGTGGATATACCGGTGACCTGACCACCGTCGGCCAACGGGGTCCAACCATCCACAACAAACGAGGGCTGAGCACCCTCTCAACAGGCTATCTCAAAGATAATCAGGCTCAACATGATTATGCAAATGCCGCATAATAAACCATGCATCATATGACAGATAATAATGCAACATATAAACATGCAACACATAGCAAAGTATACTCAATCCTGCTATCTCGGATAGTACTTTCGTACCTCAAACCAGTAGATCCTAGCAATCAGCCCTAGAATCAAGCCTGCGTCCGTAGTCAGCCCACTGATGCCGCTAGCTCCCAACTAGAGCACAACTCCGCTACAAAACCAGTAGCTCCCCGCTAGTGCCTAAACCTCGGGAAAAGACTAGAAACCCATCAGAAACGACTAAAACGCTCTGGAACACTCGGAATTGGCGAGTAACAAATGAAGCCTCGCGCCTCTATTTATAGACAACGATCGGTAGATCCGACCCACTTCGGACGATCCGATCCGGCACACTTCGGACGATCCGAACCCTGATCGGACGATCCGAATCCTGCATGTCTTCCACGTGTCCAGCCACCTGTCTTCGGACGATCCGAACCCTGATTGGACGATCCGAACCTTGCATGTCTTCCACGTGTCCAGCCACCTGTCTTCGGACGATCCGAACCCTGATCGGACGATCCGAACCCTGATCGGTCCTTCCGATCCCACCGAAAAAATATTTAATCCAATAATTAACTCAAATTAGGCATCGGGATACTACATTCTCCCCCCCCCTAAAAAAGATTTCGTCCGCGAAATCAAGTCTGAAAAATGACAATTTTGAACAACAATACATTCAACTTAAGAATGAATTACAACTGAAAGTACAACTAAAATTACAATCATAACTGAAAATACTACAACTAGAACAACTCTGGATGCTCTGACCGCATGCGACTCTCTAGTTCCCAAGTAGCTTCTTCAGTACCTCGGCGCTGCCACTGCACTAAGACAAGAGGAATAGTCTTATTCCGCAGTACCTTATCCTTCCGGTCTAAGATTGAAACCGGTCTTTCCACAAAAGACAAATCCGGATTCAGCTGAACTTCTGTCGGATGCAAAACATGAGACTCATCCGCTACGTATCGTCTCAACAAAGACACATGAAACACATTGTGAACACTAGACAGATACGGTGGCAAAGCTAATCTGTAGGCCAAATCTCCCACACATTCTAAGATCTCAAAAGGACCAATGAATCTCGGAGATAGCTTACCCTTGAGTCCAAATCTCAGAATCCTCCGAAAAGGTGATACCTTGAGAAACACTTTCTCGCCTGCATCAAAATGAAGAGGTCTGCGCTTGGTGTTCGCATAACTCGCTTGTCGATCCTGAGCAGTCTTAATCCGCTGTTTGATCACAAGAACTTTGTCCATGGCCTGCTGAATCAATTCTGGACCCTCGACCTGTCGTTCTCCGACTTCCTCCCAGAACAGAGGAGTACGACAACGTCGACCATACAATGCTTCAAACGGAGACATACCAATACTCCTATGAAAACTGTTGTTGTATGCAAACTCTATCAGTGGCAGATGATCCTGCCAAGCTAGCCCGAAATCCATCACACAAGATCTCAACATATCCTCAAGAGTACGAATAGTCCTCTCTGACTGACCGTCAGTCTCTGGGTGATATGCAGTACTCAAACTCAAGGTAGTGCCCAAGGCTTGCTGAAAGCTGCCCCAAAATCTAGATGTAAATCGAGGATCTCTATCACTAACGATATTCACGGGCACACCATGAAACCGTACAATCTCTTGAATGTACAACCGTGCCATCCGATCGAAAGTGAAATCTCTGTTATACGGAAGAAAATGGGCAGACTTAGTAAGCCGATCCACTACCACCCAGATAGCATCTCTATTCCCCACAGACATAGGCAAGTGAGTCACGAAGTCCATCGTGATATGCTCCCACTTCCACTCCGGAATAGGAAGATTCTGCAACAAACCTCCAGGTCGTCGATACTCAGCCTTCACCTGCTGACAGACTAGGCACTTGGAGACATACTGATAAACATTACGTTTCATACCTTTCCACCAAAATCGAGTCCTCAAATCCTTATACATCTTGTTGCTCCCCGGATGAACACTCAACTTGCTACGATGAGCCTGGGATAAAATCTCCTCCCTCAAAGTGTCATCTTCCGGTATAACAACACGACCAGATAAGCACAAAAGACCCTTGGACTGATAGTGGAATCCAGAAGTATTATCTCCATCAGCCAACCGAGCTAATCTCTGAATCTTAGAATCAGACATCTGAGCATCTCTAATCCGAGAATACAAAACTGGCTCAGACAAAATAGTAGCTACACGGATACTCTCCGTTCCCTTCCGATGTTTACAATTGAATCCCATCGAACAGAAATCCTGAATAATCTCTGATACAGCACAAGTCTGAAGAGCAGACAATCTCACCTTGCGACTAAGAGCATCGGCCGTGAGATTCGCAGATCCTGGATGATACTTGATCTCACAATCATAATCCTTGAGTAGATCCATCCAACGACGCTGACGCATGTTCAACTCAGCCTGAGTGAACAGATACTTCAAACTCTTATGATCAGTGAAAATCTCAAATCGCTCACCATACAGATAATGGCGCCAGATTTTCAAAGCAAAAACGATCGCTGCTAATTCCAGGTCATGAACAGGATAGTTTTCCTCATGAGGCTTCAACTGTCTCGACGCATAAGCAATCACATGCTCATTCTGCATCAGAACACACCCTAGTCCCTGTAAAGAGGCATCGGTGTAAACACTGAAACCACCATATCCAGACGGTAAAGCCAAAATAGGCGCAGATGTCAAACGTCTGCGAAGTTCCAAGAAACTCTCTTCGCACTCTGATGTCCACTCAAATGAAACATCTTTCCGAGTGAGCTGAGTGAGTGGCTTAGCAACCTGAGAGAAGTTGACAATGAAACGGCGATAATACCCAGCCAATCCCAGAAAACTGCGGATCTCGGCTACTGTCGTCGGACGCGACCAGTTCAATACCGCTTCCACCTTGCTCGGGTCAACTGAAACTCCCTTGCTAGAAATGACATGACCAAGGAATACAACCCTGTCAATCCAAAACTCACATTTACTCAACTTCGCATAAAGCTGATTCTCGCGAAGTGTCTGTAAAATAGTCCTTAAGTGTTGTACGTGTTCTTGCTGATCATGCGAATAGATTAAGATATCATCTATAAACACCACAACAAACATATCCAAGAATTCCCGAAAAACCCGATTCATCAGATCCATAAAAACTGCTGGTGCATTCGTCACCCCAAAAGGCATAACCAGAAACTCATAATGCCCATACCGGGTCCTGAATGCAGTCTTCGATATATCTCCCTGATGAACCCGAAGCTGATGATAACCAGACCTTAAATCAATCTTGGAATACACAGAGGTACCTTGCAGTTGATCAAATAAATCATCAATCCGTGGCAACGGATACTTATTCTTTATCGTAGCACGATTCAACTGCCGATAATCTATGCAGAGTCGCATAGAACCATCCTTCTTTTTGACAAAAAGAACTGGTGCTCCCCACGGGGACACACTGGGTCGAATATACCCCTTGTCAAGAAGATCCTGCAACTGCTGTTTCAATTCTTGCATCTCTGATGGAGCTAAACGATAAGGAGCTTTAGAGATTGGTGCCGTGCCTGGCACTAAATCAATGTCCGAAATCCACTTCCCGAACGGGAGGAAAACCAGGAATCTCCTCGGGAAAAACATCCGGAAAATCGCAAACCACTGGAATGTCGCTGATACCGACACTATCTGCGGACGAATCAATAGCATAGATAAGGTAGCCTTCCCCGCCCGACTCTAAAGCACGACAGGCTTTCAGAGCAGAAACCACAGGCATCGGGGGTCACGCTCCCTCTCCATAGAAAAACCAACTGTCGCCCTCAACTGGACGAAAATGCACAAACTTCTGATAACAGTCCACAGTAGCTCTAAACACAGTCAGCACATCTATTCCCAGAATGCAATCAAAATCCTCCATCGCAAGAATCATCAAATTAGCAGTTAAAACATTACCCTCAAACTCTAGAGGACAACCCAAAACTAGACGTTTAGCTAGCACCGAATGACCCATCGGTGTGGAAACAGATACCACAACGTCCAAAAAAGTGAAAGGTAATGCATGACGCTTAGCAAATCTCGCAGATATGAATGAATGTGATGCACCAGTATCAATGAGAACGTAAGCAGGTAATCCACATAATAAAAAAACACCTGCGATAACTCTGTCGTTCTCCTCAGCAGCCTGATCCTGGTTAAGAGCAAAGACCTGCCCTTGAGTACGCGGTCGGAGGTTAGAACCCTGAGTAGACTGTCCCTGCTGTGGCCTCTGATGAACTGAAGCCTGAGAACCAGATCCTGATCCTCCGCCCGTCTGTGGACAGTCTCTCTTCATATGGCCCATCTCACCGCATTTGTAACAAGCACCCGCAACTTTGCGACAACGCTCCGTCGGATGATCCTTCCCACAATGCTGACACGGGCCCTTCTTCTTCCCAAAATGGTGAACTCCTCCAGATCCAGAGGAAGAAGAAGTAGATCCAGCCTTCTTGAATGCTTGGGCGCGGGGACCCAAAGAACTAGTAGGACGAGCAGACTGCATGGCTCGACCTCTCAGCAAACTGCCCTCAGCCTGGCGACAACGGTTCACAAGGCCCTCATACGATGTCGGATCATCGCAGACAACAACCCGATCAAAAATCTCCTGATTGAGGCCCTGGAGAAAATGGTTATACTTGGCCCTAGCATTGTCACTGACATGTGGAACATACGGAAGCAACTCAAAGAACTTCTGCTGATACTCATCAACAGACAAACTTCCCTACTTCAGATTGATCAACTCAATCGCCTTGGTCTGCAGAAGGGCTGGCGGAAAGTAAAGCAGCATGAAAGCGGCTCGGAAATCGGCCCAAAGAACTCGACCCTGTCGCTGAACTATCGGTGCAGAGGTAGACCTCCACCACTTGCGCGCACCACCCTCCAGCAAGAAATCAAGGGTATCAATCTGCTGTTCCGCCGAGCACTGAAAAGTCTTGAAGCAGCTCTCCATCCTCTCAAGACAGTTCTCCGCAACATCCGAAGTCTCACCGCCCGAAAGAGGTTTTGGCCCCATCTGCAAGAACCGATGCATAATAAAACTCCGAGGCTCATCACGACGGTGTTGACGACGTTCTCGATGCTCTCGACGACGCTCCCGATCGTCGCGGTCTCCCCAGCGTCCAATGCTGTCATGACTACTAGCATCGTCGTCAAAACCAGACATCTCTTAGCTACAAAAGTTACCAGAGATTAAACCCAAAAGAACAGTTCTAATCCCAAAATCTTAATGCATGCTCTGATACCATAAATGTAGTGACCCGTTCCAGAATCACCTACTAATCAGAAATTAAGCATGCAAAATTAACATTTAAAACTGAATCAGGTAATACAGCGGAAAAACAGTAATACAACCCAATCGAATCTGTAAGTACAAAATACTTAAACAACCAGATCGAACTAAATACCAAGAACGAATACCAATAACTACAAGTCAACCTCTGCCAGCTCCCTGTCCACTCCCTCCTGGACCGTCCAACCTGAGACCTGCCCCATCGAATAGGGTGTCCAAAACAGAGATAAACCGAGGACGTGAGCATAAAACGCTCAGCACCGAAAGCATGAGTATACAAGACTATGACATGCATGTATGCAAAATGTACTGGATATCAGGATCTGGGTATAACGAAATACTGCTCAGGTAAATGACGTCAAGGTATGTAGCACTCTGCGCCGTCGCACCAGGAGGTGGCTCCCATACCAAAATAAACCTGTGGATATACCGGTGACCTGAACACCGTCGGCCAACGGGGTCCAACCATCCACAACAAACGAGGGCTGAGCACCCTCTCAACAGGCTATCTCAAAGATAATTAGGCTCAACATGATTATGCAAATGCCGCATAATAAACCATGCATCATATGACAGATAATAATGCAACATATAAACATGCAACACATAGCAAAGTATACTCAATCCTGCTATCTCGGATAGTACTTTCGTACCTCAAACCAGTAGATCCTAGCAATCAGCCCTAGAATCAAGCCTGCGTCCGTAGTCAGCCCACTGATGCCGCTAGCTCCCAACTAGAGCACAACTCCGCTACAAAACCAGTAGCTCCCCGCTAGTGCCTAAACCTCGGGAAAAGACTAGAAACCCATCAGAAACGAATAAACGCTCTGGAACACTCGGAATTGGCGAGTAACAAATGAAGCCTCGCGCCTCTATTTATAGACAACGATCGGTAGATCTGACCCACTTCGGACGATCCGATCCGGCACACTTCGGACGATCCGAACCCTGATCGGACGATCCGAATCCTGCATGTCTTCCACGTGTCCAGCCACCTGTCTTCGGACGATCCGAACCTTGCATGTCTTCCACGTGTCCAGCCACCTGTCTTCGGACGATCCGAACCCTGATCGGTCCTTCCGATCCCACCGAAAAAATATTTAATCCAATAATTAACTCAAATTAGGCATCGGGATACTACACCAGCAGGGAAGATTATTTTGTCTGAGAAAGTTGTGCATAATTGTGTATTGATATATGAGGATAATGTGATATTTCTGAATCTGATTGTCCTCCCAATGCACGACTTTGATTGTATTGTTGGCATGGATATCTTGATGACAAATCGAGCTACTGTTGATTGTTGTCATGGAGTGGTTCGATTTCGACCTATTGATGGACCCAAGTGGAATTTTTATGGCAAGAGTTCCCAAGCCAAAATTCCATTGGTATCTTCCTTGGAAATGTCTCGATTGTTGATTAGCGGAGATGAGGGTTATCTTATCTACGCTATTGATATTTCGAAGAAGGAGTCTTCTTTATCTGAGATTCCTGTTGCGAAAGAATTCCCGGATGTATTTCCCGATGAGATTCCTGATTTTCCTCCTAATCGAGAAGTTGAGTTTAGTATTGATATTGTGCCGGGGACTGCGCCTATTTCTAAAGCTCCTTATCGTATGGCACCCCTGGAATTAAAAGAATTGAAAGAACAATTACAGGATCTTCTCGATGAGGGATATATTCGACCGAGTGTATCACCTTGGGGAGCTCCAGTATTATTTGTTCGAAAGAAAGATGGTACTATGCGAATGTGTATCGATTATAGGCAGCTGAATCGGGCTACTGTGAAAAACAAGTACCCACTTCCGCGTATTGATGATTTATTTGATCAGCTTCAGGGTACTTCAGTATACTCGAAGATTGATCTTCGTTCTGGGTATCATCAAGTACGAGTTCGAGACGAAGATGTGCCCAAAACTGCTTTTCGTACGAGGTATGTCCACTATGAATTCTTGGTTATGCCTTTTGGTCTTACGAATGCTCCTGCTATCTTCATGGATTTAATGAATCGTGTCTTCCGAGATTATCTAGACCGATTCGTTATCGTCTTTATTGATGATATTCTTGTATATTCGAAATCGAAAAAGGAGCGTACTGAACATCTGAGACTGGTACTTCAAACTCTTCGTACTAGTCATTTGTATGCCAAATTGTCCAAATGTGAATTCTGGATGGACAAAGTGGTATTTCTGGGCCACGTCATTTCGAGACATGGCATATCTGTTGATCCTTCGAAGGTCGAAGCTGTATTGAATTGTCCAAGACCTACGAATGTTCCTGAGATCCGAAGCTTTATGGGTTTAGCTGGATATTATCGTCGTTTTATTGAAGGATTTTCGAAGATAGCTAAACCTATTACTCAACTGACACAGAAGAATCAGCGATTCATTTGGTCAGATGAATGTGAAGCTAGTTTTCTTGAATTAAAGACGAGATTGACCACAGCACCTGTTCTTACTATTCCCTCAGGTACCGGAGGATTTGTGGTTTGTATAGATGCGTCTGGTAAAGGTTTGGGCTGTGTTCTGATGCAACATGGCAAAGTGGTTGCTTATGCGTCTCGTCAATTGAAATCTCATGAAACACGTTATCCTGTTCATGATCTCGAATTGGCTGCCATTGTGTTTGCTTTGAAGATTTGGCGCCATTATTTGTACGAAGAAAAGTTTGTTATCTATTCGGACCATAAAAGTCTGAAATATCTCTTTTCTCAATCTGATTTGAATATGAGGCAACGCAGGTGGATGGATCTCCTGAAGGATTTTGATTGTGAGATTCAATATCACCCTGGATCGGTGAATGTTACTGCGGATGCCCTGAGCCGTAAAGTTCATGATTCTGTTCTAGCTTCTGTCAATGTCGCCAAGGTACATGAGGATATTTGTACTTCTGGTTGAACTTTTCACTCAAATTGGAATTCTGTCACTGTCTCAGCATTGCAAATTGAGCCGAACTTGATATTGAAAATACGAAAAGCCCAACGAAGCGATGCTCAGATTCAGAAGTCGAAAGAACTTGTATCTGCAGGACATCAGTCTGGATTTCAGATTTCTTCTAATGGTTCTTTACGACTTAATAGTCGGCTGATAGTTCCTGATGATTCTGATTTGAAATCTGCCCTTCTTCGAGAAGCATCATTGTAGTAAATATAGTATTCACCCGGGAGGTTGGAAGATGTATTTGACATTGAGACCTCAATTCTGGTGGAGACATATGAAAAAGGACATCGCTGAATTTAATTCGAAATGTCTGGTTTGCCAGCAAGTGAAAGCCGAGAGAATGAAACCTGGAGGTTTACTCCATAGTCTCGAAATCCCAAAATGGAATTGGGAGCATATTGCTATGGATTTTGTGACTCATTTACCTCGTTCACCCAAGGGCTGTGATGCTATTTGGGTAATTATTGATCGGCTTTCGAAATCTGCACATTTTATTCCGTATGAGCGGACTTATCCTTATAAGAGAATGGCCCGTTTATACATTGAGAATGTTGTAAGACTGCATGGTGTGCCAGTCTCGATTGTATCTGATCGTGATCCCAGGTTCGCTTCTAAATTATGGGGTAGTTTTCAGGAAGCGATGGGTACACGTTTGGCTATGAGTACTGCTTATCATCCTCAAACTGATGGCCAGACTGAGCGAACGATTCAAACCTTAGAGGATATGTTACGTGCGATTGTGATGGATTTCAGAATGGGATGGCAAGATGCCTTACCATTGGTTGAATTTTCATATAATAATAGCTTTCAGACGAGTATCGGTATGGCACCGTTTGAAGCTCTATATAGGAGACGATGTAGATCACCGTTATTCTGGGATGAGATTGGTGAAAGACAATTGACTGGACCTGAAATGATACAGGAAATGAACGATAAGGTTCAGTTGATTAGGCAGCGGATGAAAGCTGCTCAGGATCGTCAAACGAGTTATGCGAACAAACGAAGACGACCCCTGGAATTCCAGAAAGGTGACAGAGTATTTTTGAATATATCTCCCTTTAGAGGCACTGTTCGATTCGGCATGAGAGGGAAGTTATCTCCTCGATATGTTGGTCCATACGAGATTCTTGATCGAGTTGGTGATCTTGCGTATCGATTGGCATTGCCACCAGCTCTATCTGCCATTCACGATGTGTTTCATGTTTCTATGCTGAGGAATTATGAACCGGATCCATCACATGTACTTGCACCTGATGAAGTTGAACTTGATCCTTCTGTTTCCTATGTCGAACAACCTGTTCGTATAATGGATCGAAAGGAATAGATATTGAGAAATAAATCGATTCCTCTGGTACGAATGCAATGGACACGACATGGTGTCGAAGAATCGACGTGGGAATTGGAGAGCAAGATGCGAGATTCGTATCCGCATTTGTTTGATTCTATGACATCTGTTCCATTGTATTCGATGTATTCTGATCATTTTACTGATTTTAGTTTTGATATGTACTATAACTGGTGACATATGTATGTTTGCCAATGTTATGTATATAAAGATGTTTGAGATTTCGAGGACGAAATCTTTTAAGAGGGGGAGAAATGTAAGGACCGTGTATCGAGTTATCGTAAATCCTACGTGATTATCGATAATTTATGAAATTGTCATATGATTATGTATTTGATGTATATATCGTGACAATGGAATTGAGAAAATGAATATTGTATACGAATTGATGTTGTAAGAATTTGAGTTGAGAGGCCGGACGCTAATTTAGTACAAACTTAAAATTTGTACAGAACATGTGGCGCCCGAGCGGTAGAAAATTACCGCCCGAGCGCCAGGGTATCTGAAATGAGTATTCGGGCAGAGAGTTCCGCGCCCGAGCGGTAACTTTCTACCGCCCGAGCGCGGCGTAAATAAGTCTCGGGGACAGAATGTCTCGCGCTCGGGCGCGAGAATTCTACCGCCCGAGCGCGAGAGCGGTGGAAGGATAAGAACTCTTTTTCTGTTCGTTTTCTTCACTTGCAACATAATAATTTCGAGAGAGAGAAAGAGAAATCGATCTTCTATCGTCCAAATCGACTTCGAGACGCAGTCTAAACACGAAACAAATTATATATTTGTTATCTGCGCGTTAAGGGCTTCTAACTGAGGTAATTTTCTTCTGGTTTCAGCAGCTTTAAATATCAAGGTGCTGGAATAGCATGTATGTGAAGTTAAATTTCTGATATGTAGTAGAATAACCGACAAGAAACTTGCATTCGAAGTCGGAATTGAATTATGATATGATTTTGATTTGATATGAATTTTTGAAGTTTCAAAGGATATTTGAAACTCATACTAATAATTTTGGAGTATGTTATTGATTGGAATGAGTATGTTATTGATGTAGATAAAGTGTAATATCAATATCTTCAGGCTACATCAACCGGAACGAAGAATTGAGGTATGTTGCGACCGGGTAACATACGACAGGTATCTGTAAAATATAATATATGTTGGATTGATTGGATTGATTGGAATGAGATTATGTGTCTATATGCCTTGTTTGTTGATTTATGTGGCATACATGACATTGAGATTGAGATATCGATGTATAAAATAAATGTTTTGTTAACACACATCATTTTATGCATACATCGATACATGACATGCACGTTGAGCTATGATCCTTGGATACCCTGATATGATTTGATTGGATTCCGGGGTTTGTGTACACAATGCTATGTTTGGTATTATATGACCCTTAAAACATAGACATTTGTGGCCCCATATGATTGGATATGAGATGTGGGATTTGATGGCGCTTTGCCGACGCTATCATACGTGTATTCCCATATCGGCCGATGTGCCAGCTCGAGCATTGATTTGATTTGATATCGATTCGATTGATTCTGACATGTGCTCAGTGGATGGGCATTTGACCTGATACCTCCACGACATACATGCATTGCATACCATATATCATTGTTTAGATATCTGTGGTATATATGATTGGTTGTTACATACGGAGCTTTGCTCACCCCCAAGGGGGGCTGTTGTTGTCTTTGTGTGTGGACAATGGCATGTACTCCAGGATATCAGGAGACCGGAGAGGGTACTTCTGGTGGGAGCCACAGCTTGGGCTGAGGTTTATGGTTATGTCTTGTTCCCAGTATATATGTATATGTATCTATATACCGGGGCATGTCCCGAGGATATGAGATGTTTGTATGTGATTGGTTGTGATTACGTGTGGGCATGATTATGACGTGAGATGAGATAGTATTTTTAGTATTAAAATAAAATGACTTGGGTTCATTGTAAAGAAATTTTAAACTCGTTTTCGCTGTGATTAAATAACCCTAATCAGATTGCGTTGTAATAAATATTAGGAGCTAAGGGCCCCACACATAGCTAGGGAAGAAGGCAAGAAAAATTGAGAGCAAGGAAAGGTAGAGAAGCAAGCAACTCCGTCTCCTCCGCGCCGTATCGCTTCGTTCTTTTCGTTTTCTTTCGAAACGAATCCAAGGCATGTATATACTTTTTCTAAACCTCAATCAAGTCATATTATCAGTATTTTTAAGTGCATGATCAGATTTCATCATGATAAAACCGAAATGTTTCAAGAAATTTTCAGAAAAACCAACATGCAGATTTTTTCGGTTTTCTTGGGCAGCTTCAAGGTTTGCTTTGTGTTGTGGATTTCAGGTTATGGTTCGACTCCAGGCTCCCAAGGCTGTTCCTAGACATGTAATAGGATGCATTAGGACCATGTTGGTCCATTCATTCAGCCCCCACACTTGCTGGAAATCGAAATGACAGCAACCTTCCCAATAGTGCAGAATCTTGTTCGAAAAATTCAGTTTGTTGTCATGGAGGAAGGATCTGATCTTGGCTGCCCTAGGGGACTATAGCCATGGTTAGATAACTCCCCTAGCAAGTCTAAGACGTGACTAAGTCACCCTTTTGGTGGCTTGGTCCATGGCTCCTCGGTTTTTAATTAAAACATCACAACAGCCCCTCCCCTCTCGGCCCTTCAGTTTTTGGACAGCATATGTATTTCGAGTTTGGTGGTTTGGTATGGATCTTGTTTGGCCTATGGCCCTTAGCCACGGTTCATACCATACCCCTAGATGTCTAGATCGTGTCATGGTCAATCAAATGGTCATTGGAACGATTCGTGACTTCCAAACAAAAGCAATGCACCCTACGTGCAGAATTTGTTCTCGGTTGGAACGTTTGGTTGTTTGCTGGTGTGGTTCGAATTGTGGCTGGTCTTGTGCCCTTACCCATGGTTCAAATCCTTCCTTAGGATGTTAGTAAGGGTCTCTGGTCGGTGGTGTAAGCCCCAATGGCCGGCGGACTCGAAAACGACACAAGGAAAACAAGTGCGCAGCTGCTGGAATTTTACAGCAAGTTGCTGTGTCGGTTCAGAGGCTTGTTCGAGTTCTCGGTTGGCTTTTAGCCTATGGCCTTGGACTGGACAGTGACCCTTTAAGTTAGGAAGGTCATGTTTTTGGCCGTTCGTCATTCGGATCATTTTTGAAGTCGTACGAGAATTTACGGTGCGATGTGCCAAGTTGCGCAGCTGCTGGAAAATTTTACAGCAAGTTGCTGTGTCGGTTCAGAGGCTCGTTCGAGTTCTCGGTAGGCTTTTAGCCTATGGCCTTGGACTGGACAGTGCCCCTTTAAGTTAAGAAGGTCATGTTTTTGGCCGTTTGTCATTCGGATCATTTTTGAAGTCGTACGAGAATTTACGGTGAGATGTGCCAAATTGACTCTCGAAAGAGCGTTTCTTGTTTTGGCCTCCATTCCACCTAGATTTCGACCATCATAATTTTAGGAGCATTATTTCATTGTTTTCAGCGTATTTTAATCATGACTATACGTCGGTTCAGTGTTGGTTCGGGTTGGTTCAGAGTCATGATTAAATACGAAGTCATTAGGCGTCATAGTTGCATCTTTTGAACGTAAATTTCATAGTTGGTCAAGTTTTAGCATTTGCATATTTTTCATGGCACCGTTAGGTTGCAGCGAGCCTGGGGGACGATCCGATCCGATCCAATCCAGTCGGAAAAATAATACAGGATATTTTCATTATGCCAGTTAATTATTTTACGTGCATGAAAAACAGAAAATGATTATTTTTGAGATTTATGCGATATGACTTGTGGTTCATTCACTATGTGGGAGTGTTATTTTATACGGTCGCCAGTGACCGATCAGTTCAGTATGGTACCACCCGGTCGCCAGTGACCGGTCAGATCAGTTCAGTTTCAGCCTCCCCGGTAGCCAGTTACCGATCAGTTTCAGCTTAGTGTAGTGGCCACAGGCGTAAAACATAATCTCAACAGAAAATTTTACCAGTTATTTCAGTACAGGGCTCCAAGGAGCAAACATTTTTACTTTGATTATCAGTTCAGTTATGCACGTATTATAATTGCTCAGTACAGATTATTTTCAGCATCAGTACAGATTATTTTCAGCATGAGTACAGATTATTTTCAGTATACCTCATGACATGATATTTTATCCCATGCATATTTTACTTCAGATTTTACTCGTTACCTGCGATATATGCATGCTGAGTCTTTAGGCTCACTAGACTTGATTGCTGTAGGTACTGATGAGGCCAGGGTCCGAGGGCGAGGACCAGTGAGCCAGCTTGGGTCGGCAGTAGTGGCACCCGAGGACCTCAGCGCAGCAGTTTTTATTTTTCCGCAAACTATTTTATCAGTCGTTGGATATTTTTAAATTGTACTTGTTGACAAACTTTATTTTCTTCCGCTGCTTTAATTTTAAACAATGAACTTGATTCATCAGTGATTTTATGAATGAGGCCATTTAAGTTCTTTTAAAAAGAAAATTTTTAATTTTCCGCAAATTTTCAAAGAAAGGATTTTCGGGCCTTCACAATTTCTTTCAGCTAAAGCTGTAGGAATAATACCCAAAACCTGACTACCTCCAAGATGAGCAGATGTTGAAACAGATCTCATTAACCCAATATTACCTCCCCCATATACCAAGTGAATTTTTCTCTCAGCCAATATCTTTCCAAAATTATTCGCTGCTTCTACAAACACTTCATTTTTTGCAGGACTCGACCCAAAAAATACACAAATATTTTTCAATGTTTGTGCAGAGGATCCAGCCATATTTTTACTTTCTTTTTTTTTTTGTTCTGCGAAAATAGAGAGAAAGATTAGAAGTTCATCTTGGAATTGTTTCCATAAACGGAGAAGTTCAATATGCACATGTCCACTAGAATGCGTCTCAAGAGTCAATAAGATGTTATCTAAAGACTCCTTACTCAGCCCATTCTTAATGAAACCAATTTTATCTTCTTTGTTATTGGAAACACATCCCAAAGATCTACATCATTTGTCACAAGTTCATCTTTCACACTTTTGACAAACCCCTAAACTTTTGGCCCTTCGTTTTTTCGCAAAAGTGCTTTTCCCTAATCCAGGAAAATACCGAATGAGCAATGATTGTGGAACTTCTCCTCCTAATCGGACCTTAGCTTCTATTACAAGACAAATATCTTCTGGAATTCCTTTTTGAATTAGCAATCTCAATCTTTCACACCTCCCTGCATAAATTTTTCTTAGAACATTTTCAGAAACAGAGGGAAAATATTTACAAATTTTTGAGAGAATTTCATCCATTTTGAAAAGAAAAGAAATGATTTTTTTATTTAATTTTTGTATCAGCAATTGTGAGAAACTGATTTAACCGACTATGAGAGTCACGGAGTACCGTTATCCGCCATTAAACGGGAAAATAAAAAGATTAAGGAAACCTGAAATAAAAACAAACAAAATTAAATGCAACATAAAATTTAAGGATCAGAAAGGGAAATAAACTCTCCTTGAAAGATTTCATTTTCCAAAAATGGTTTAAGCATTTGTCCATTCACTTTAAAAGCATCACATTTTTAGGATTTTCAATATCCACAGCTCCATAAGGATACACATGCTTTACAACATATGGGCATGTCCATCTTGATCGTAATTTTCCTGGGAATATGTGAAGTTGAGAATTATAAAGCAAAACTTTTTTACCAATCTCAAAAGATTTTCTAAGAATTGTTTTATCACGAAATTATTTGATTTTTGCCTTATAAATCATTGAATTCTCATACGCATCATTTCTGAGTTCATCAAGTTCATTAACTTGCAATTTGCGCAATTTGTTGCAATCATCCATGCTTGAATTAAAAGTTTTGATCGCCCAATAAGCTTTATGTTCCAATTCCACAGGCAAATGACAATGTTTTTCGTAAACCAACCTATAGGGAGACATATTCAATGATGTTTTAAAAGCTGTTCGATATGCCCAAAGTGCATCATTAATTCGCAGAGACCAATCTTTTCTATTTGAGTTAACAGTTTTTTCCAAAATTTTCTTTATCTCCCTATTAGCTAATTCAACTTGTCCATTTGTTTGAGGATGATAAAGAGTAATTACTTTGTGAGTAATACCATATTTTTTCATTAATGAAGCAAATGGTTTATTAACAAAGTGAGTTCCCCCATCACTTATCATGGCTCGAGGAATTCCAAATCTACTAAAAATATTTACTTTCAAAAATTTGATGACGATTTTATGGTCATTTGTTCGACATGGAATTGCCTCTATCCATTTGGAAACATAATCAACTGCAACTAAAATATACAAGTATCCACGGTGAAAAAGGTCCCATAAAATCAATTCCCCAACAGTCATAGATTTAAATTTCAATGATAGGATTCAAATGCATCATGTTTCTTTTTGAAATCGCACCCAATTTTTGACAATTTTCACAGATCTTGCAGATTTCGTGGGTTTCTTTAAACAAAGTGGGCCAATAAAATCCACACTGCAAGATTTTTGCAGCCGTTTTCTTTGAAGAAAAATGTCCTCCGCATGCTTCTGAATGAACAAATTTAATGACACTACTTACCTCATTGTCGGGTATGCAACGTCGAAAAATTTGATCTGGACAATACTTGAACAGATACGGATCATCCCAATAAAAGTTTTTTACCTCATTCAAAAATTTTCTTTTATCTTGGGAACTCCATTGCGGTGGCATTTTTCCTGTCACAAGAAAATTTACTATGTTAGAAAACCAAGGTGTAGTAGTAACTGAAAATATATGTTCATCAGGAAAATTATCGTTAATTGATGTCATTTCACAAGATGATCCTGTTACTAATCTCGATAAATGATCGGCTACGACATTCTCAGTTCCTTTTTTTATCTTTGATCACAATGTCAAATTATTGGAGCAACAAAATCCATCGTATCAGTCGTGGCTTTGCATCCTATTTGGTCAACAAATATCTAATAGCAGAATGATCTAGTAAACACAAAAATCGTTGATCCAATCAAATAAGAACGAAATTTATCTAATGCAAATATTACAGTAAGTAATTATTTTTCAGTTGTGAGTAATTCATTTGAGCATTGTTTAAAGTTCTACTTGCATAATATATCACATAAGGATTACAGTTTCTTCTTTGACCCAGTACTGCACCGACTCTATAATCACTCGCATCGCACATGATTTCAAATGGTAAAGACCAATCAGGAGGATAGGAGCTGATGTTAAATGTCGAATGATTTTATCAAAAGCATTTTGACATTCTTGAGTCCACTCAAATGCAGTGTCTTTTCTTAAGAGGTTACAAATGGGTTTAGAGATTGAACTAAAATCCTTTATAAACCTCCTATAAAATCTATCATGTCCCAAAAATGAGCGAATTTCTTTAATGGTTTTTGGAGGGGGTAAATTGGCAATGACATCAACTTTGGTTTTTTATCAACTTCAATTCCATGAGATGACACGACATGTCACAGAACAATCCCAGAAGTAATCATGTAATGACATTTTTCCAAATTTAAAATAAGACCTTTTTCCTCGCATCTTTTTCAAACTTTTTCCAAATTTTCAAGACAATTATCAAATGTATTCCCAAAAACAGTTAAATCATCCATGAAAATCTCCAAACAATTTTCAACCATGTCGCTAAAAATGCTTAGCATACATCTTTGAAAAGTTGCTGGGACATTGTATAATCCAAATGGCATCCTTCTAAATGCAAATGTTCCAAAAGGACATTTGAATGTAGTTTTATCTTGATCTTCGAGTGCAATGGGAATTTGATAATAAGCTGAATATCCATCAAGAAAACAGTAGTATGGATGACCTGCTACTCTTTCAAAAATTTGATCCAAAAATGATAATGGAAAATGATCTTTTCTAGTGGCGTAATTTAATTTTCTATAATCAATACACATCCGCCAACTACATGGGACTCGACTTGTTAACAATTCACCTTTTTCATTTTTTATCACTGTGATGCCAGATTTTTTTAGAACTACTTGTGTTGGGCTTACCCACTTACTATCAGAAATAGGGTAGATAATCCCAACATCAAGTAGTTTGAGGACTTCATTTTTCACAACATCTTTCATGTGTGGATTTAATCTCCTTTTTGGTTGTTGAGATGTTTTAGCATTTTCTTCTAAGTGAATTTTGTGAGTGAAAATTAGTGGATTAATGCCCTTGAGATATTTTAGTGTCCAACCAATTTCATTTTAGTCTTTTAAGCATATCAACTAATTTACCTTCTTGATCACTTTCTAGTTAGGAAGAAATTACCATCGGATATGTTTCATCTTCTCCACGAAATGCATACTTCAATTCTTCTGGCAAGGGTTTTAACTCCAATATGGGTGGTTCGTCTTTGTTCTCATATTTTGCATCAAATTCTTCTCTTATCCTGGTAACGAGTGATACCTGATAAATTCATCAAGATCAATTTCAATATTTTCTTTAACAGTTTCAATTGAACAAATATCTAATTGATCACGAGCACTCCCTTCTTGAATTATTTCTTCCACAAGAGTTTCAATAAGATTTTCATCTTCACTTTTATCTCCTTTGTCATGTGGTTGCTTACAAAGATTAAAAACATTGAGCTCCAAAGTCATGTTTCCAAATGACAAATTCTTTATTCCATTCCTGCAATTTATAAGGGCATTAGAAGTTGCTAAAAATGGACAACCCAGAATTACAGGAATTGCATTACAAGCTTCGATAGGTTGTGTATCTAAAACTATGAAATCGACAGGATATACAAAGTTATCAACGCTGACCAATACGTCTTCTACCATACCTCTTGGCACTTTAACAGATCTATCGGCAAGTAAAAGTGTTACCGAAGTAGATTTTAACTCGCTTAGATTGAGTTCTTGATAAACTGAATATGGAAAGTAAATTCACACTAGCTCCAAGATCAAGCAAGGATTTTTTAATCTTCCGTTCTCCAATAATACATGAAATAGTAGGACAACCAGGGTCTTTGTATTTCAAAGTATTATTATTTTGAATGATTGCACTTGCTTGTTCGGCTAAAAATGCTTTCTTTTTCACATTCAATTTTCTTTTCAGAGTGCACAAGTCTTTCAAAAATTTGGCATATGATGGTACCTGTTTTATTGCATCTAATAAAGGAATATTAACTTTTACTTGTTTAAAAATATCATATAAATCAGAATTCAAATTTGATTTTTTTGTATTCTTCGCAAGTTATGGGTTCCACTTCCTTACCCTTTGGAGTTGATTTATCATCATCTTCACAAGGTTCAAGAATGGATTTCTCCACAACCTTACCACTTTGAAGGGTAATAACAGATTTTACCTGATCCATCGGTTGAGTTCCAGAAGTTCCAGTTTGTGAATGATGATCCTTGGGATTAGGCAGAGGTTGTAAAAGAAATTTACCTTTTTCATAAACATTAAGTGCAAATACAAATTTAGCAAGAGTATCTTTCAAATATGTCATGTTTGAGCAGTTTGAGTATTTATAGAATCTTGCTTTGGAATGAAAGAATTCAATGTATCTTCCAAATTTCTTTTAGGTGGAGGAACATAAGGTGCATAATTTTGAAAATTTTGTTGATTTTGAAATGTGGTTGTGAAATTTGTGCAGCATTATCATTCCTCCATTTAAAATTTGGATGATTTCGCCAACCTTGATTGTAATTTTGAGAAAATGGTTCAAAATTTGTCCTTTTGAAATTGTTCAAAACATTGACTTGTTCATGGAGACATTCTTTAAAAGAGGACAAAGTGGGACAATCTTTTGTAGAATGATCACTTGTATGACAGATGTGACACGCAATTTCTTGAATAGCTTTTAATTGACCATTTCTTTTCAATTCAAGTGCCTCAACTTTTCTTGCCAAAGAGGTAAATCTAGCTTGAAGATCATGTTCATTTTGAGAGTGTACATACCTCCACCAGATGTAGGAGATTGAATCTTGTTTGATGGTTCGATTGTACTTATAGTGTCCAATTTTGAGCATTTTCAGCTAATGAATCGAGATACTCAATTGCCTCATTTAGATCTTTATCTTCAAATGTTCCATTACACTTAAATTCAACCATTTGCCTATATTTAGGTGTTAAGCCTTCATAACATTGAGAAACAACTCTCCAAATTTCAAAACCATGATGTGGACAAATATTAAGCAATTCTTTGTATCTATCCCAACACTGATAAAAAGTTTCTCCTTGTTTTTGAGTGAAAGTGATGATTTGTCTTTTGAAAGAATTTGTTCTATGAGATGGAAAAAACTTTTTCAAAAATTGTTGTTGAAATTCATCCCAAGTTCGAATGGATCCCGAACTATGATTTTGTAGCCAAGTTTTAGCTTTATCTTTTAAAGAAAAAGGAAAAAGCTTAAGTCGAATGGTGTTCATGCTGCAATTTAGATCATTATATGTGTTGCACACTTCTTCAAACTCTCGTAAATGCATGTAGGGATTTTCAGAATCTAAGCCATGAAAATTGGGTAAAATTTGGATAATATCAGGCTTAAAATTGAAATGAGATGCATCAGGGGGAAAAACCAAACATGAAGGTGCACTAGTACGTGTAGGATTCATGTGATCTCTAAGTGTTCTTCGTCTATCATCATCATGTTGAGATTGAATTTCATCTTCATTTTTTTGGATGGGTTCTTCCGCCATGTTTTGTAAAAAGAAAGGGTTATTACGAATGAGTCGACCACTAAGTGTACGTGACCAAATGCTCATGCAAATACAAATGCAAAAGAATAAAAACAAACAAAAGCAATAAAAATTCAAATAAAGAAAAATAAACTATAAACGAAATTAAATAGACATGAAATTAAATTATACTTCCCTGGCAGGCGCCAAAAACTTGTTGCGACTTTGATTGTTGCTGTAATGCCCAAGATCTTATGTCGTGTTAAATTACGATTATAGATTTTTAATCGAGACGATTATGAAGGGGCTAACTAAAACACGAAATGAGATCACGTGTGAAAATGGATGTGCGAGAACAGAAGGATTGGCGCACATGCGCGAGTATACGCGCGCACATGCGCGAGAGGTCCAGAGGGGTTGGCGCACATGCGCCAAACAAGCAGAAGACCTCGCGTATAAGCGCGAGCCTATGCAAATGATGTCCAGAAGACATCGCGCATATGCGCAGAACTAAGTCGCGCATATGCGCGAGTTGCCAAAATCGAGACCAGTAGGTCTCGCGCATATGCGCCAGAAATGTAGCGCATATGCGCGAGACATGCAGAAGAGAAAATCGACACTTGGCTTTTGCATGTACGTTGGTAAATATATATATATATATATATATATATATATATATATATATATATATATATATATATATATATATATAAACATGCGAATCTTCTTCAGAAAAGAAGAAAAAGAAGCCGAGGAAGGAAAATAGCTTTTGATTTCAAAATTCGATTTTACGATCAATCCGTCCGTTAGATTTTAAATCCGACTTCGGTACTGTGTTCCTATCAACACAGGCTACAACTGAACGTAAGTTTTATTACGTTTTGACGTGTTTGGAAATTATGATTTTGTTAGAATTGAATACACGCCGTATATATTGTTCTTGACATGTTAGACAGTGTAGAATCGAAGTCAGATTAGGTAACGGACTGGATATGGAATTGTTATAATTTCAGAATGAAATTGACTAGAATCAATATCAGATTTGAACAAGGATTGATTGTAAATGTTTGGAATTGATATAGACTGATATAGTATTATCAGTATCGCAAGATCGTACTGTTGTACTGTCAGAATTTGATTAAACAGAGATGTTGTGATTTGATTAGAATGTTGATACAGAATATTGATATTGTCATTGCCAGATTGAACAGTGACAGACTTTGAATCAAGACTTTGATTGTATCAGATCGACAGCAAGAAAGGTATAAATTAATGTTGAGTTGGGATTGCACAACTCAAGTGAGGTTTGACTTGAGTTTTCCTAAATCACATACTTTATTTATTGCATTGATATTTGCAGATTATCAACTTGTTATGTTAATGTATTGACTTAGAACAGAGTCAGAGTCCGAGCCTAGGGCAGATCATGCCTAGCTAGGGCAGAACCGCCGAGTCTTTCTCAGAACCGATAAGACTCTAGACTTACGGTGTATCGAAGAGCCTTAGATGTAGATCGAAGTCTATCTCAGACACTCGATACAGAATGCCAGAGTCTAAATTAGATTGGGATCCCTAGATTTGAGATAAGATAAGATTAGATCACGAGTCATTGATTCATGTAGTCAGACTAGATACATGTTTTGATGTTTGTTTATGTTTTTATATATGTTTTATATGATTGCATTTAATACATTGTTTATACTGGGATATTTATATCTCACCGGAGTTATCCGGCTGTTGTCTTGTTTGTATGTGTGCATGACAACAGGTGGGACAGGTACAGGGTCATAGAGGTGAAGACAGATCGAGATTAGAGTGGTGATACCGGACTTGGATTAGAGCTAGGGTTTGAACACTTGATAGTAGTTGTTGAACCTGAGTATGTATGATTGTATATTTTATCAGATTTATACTTTTATACTGATATGTATAGGAGTTTGATTCCATTACCTTCCGCATTTAAAAAAAATTTAGACCCTGATTATTATAATTAAGTTAGTCCCAATAACGATTAAGAACATGATTAGCGTCCGGGTCCCCACAACAGGTGGTATCAGAGCGATAGATCCTTTAGATTGAGATAGAAGAGGCTAGTGAGCGGGGTAGATTGAGGTTTTCTTTCCTGCTTTTGAATGCTAGCATGTCTTACTGCTTTATTACATGTTACTTGTTTATCTGATTTGATATGGTAATATGTTTTATGGAGATTGGATCAGTACTGATTCTAGATCAGCAGTAAGATGATCAGAGGAGGATTGAAACAGAATTGTTGTACTTGTTACTAATCTATTTTATTATTAGATATGCCTCCGATACGAGTACCAGAACAGGGAAGTACATCCAATCCTCCAATGGATGTCACACAGACTCCAATGGAAACGTTACTGAAACGATTTCAATCATTTCATCCGCCGACCTTGAAAGGCACAGAGAACGCTGTGGAATGCGAGAGTTGGCTTGATGATATATAGATGTTGTTCGAATCCTTGGAGTATACAGATGAGAAGAGGGTGAAATTAATTGGACACCAGTTACACGACGTTGCCAAGGACTAATGGATTACGAGGAAGAGAGCCATGGAGCATAGAGGTACGAATATTACCTGGAATATATTTAGAACTGAATTTTATCAACGTTTCTTTCCAGTGTCGTATCGAAAGGACAAGGGGGCGGAGTTTGCCAATCTAAAGCAAGGACAGATGAACATAGAAGAGTACGTGTCAAAGTTCTCCTCTTTGCTGAAATTTGCTCCACATGTGGCTGACAGCGAAGAAGCTACTGCTGATCAGTTCATCAATGGCCTGAACCCCGATATTTTCACATTGGTGAACACAGGGCGACCGAATAATTTTACTGATGCCCTGAACAGAGCCAAGGGAGCAGAAGCCGGTCTGATGAGACAGAAAGGGGCTTCATTTCTGCCTCCAGCTCCGAGACCACAGCAACCATCTCCCAGATTTGAGAGTGGCAGCATTAGTGGAGGAAAGAAAGAATTTTTGAAAGCCAGGGGAAAGCAATTCAAGAAATCTGGCAGTAGTTCTTCCAGCTCCGGTGGTTCCAGACAGAGCCAGAGTTACACTGGAGTTTACTGCAAGACTTGCGGAGGAAGACATGCTACTGATCAATGCCAGGGAGTGACTGGTAGTTGCAATTTCTGTAAACAACCGGGACACTTTGCTAAAGTGTGTCCACAGAGAGGTTCGCAAAGAACTCAGGGGGCCGAGTCATCGGGATCTGCAGCACAGACTGAGAGACGATCAGCTGCTGTTCATACAATCCAGCCAGCGCCAGCTCAGTCACAGCAGAGGCCAGGAGGAAGCCAGACAGTTGGTCAGCCTCCTAGACAGCAGGCCAGAGTCTTCGCTTTGACAGAGGAGCAGGCCCAGGAAGCACCAGATGACGTTGTAGCAGGTAACTGTTCTTTATGCGGTTATCCTGCTTACGTATTAATTGATACCGGTGCTTCACACACATTTATTTCTGAACGATTTGCATTGAGTCATGCATTGCCTGTAGAGTCTTTAGCTACTGTAGTGGCTGTCTCTTCGCCTTTGGGGACGGGTTTGATATCCGTGAATTCGGTTAAGAATTGTGTACTACAGTATGACGGGCATGAGATTGAGTTAGATTGCATCGTACTTGGGTTGTCTGACTTTGACTGTATTATCGGGATTGATATGCTAACCAAGTACAGAGCGACAGTTGATTGTTTCCACAAGATAGTGAGATTTAGACCAGATATGGCTGAAGAGTGGAAATTTTACGGTAAGGGTTCTAGATCGAGAATTCCTTTAATATCCGTATTGTCTATGACTCGATTGTTACAGAAAGGAGCAGAAGGATTCCTTGTATATTCAGTAGATTTACTGAAGTCGAGTCCAGCATTGGCAGATCTGCTAGTGGTACGTGAGTTTGCTGATGTCTTCCCAGATGAGATCCCGGGATTACCTCCAGTCAGAGAGATAGACTTCAGCATTGAACTGATGCCAGGTACAATACCGATTTCTAGAGCTCCGTACAGAATGGCACCAGTTGAATTGAAAGAATTGAAAGATCAGTTGCAAGATTTGCTGGCCAAGGGGTACATCAGACCGAGTGTTTCTCCTTGGGGTGCTCCAGTATTGTTTGTAAGAAAGAAAGACGGTTCGATGAGACTCTGCATCGACTATCGGCAACTGAACAAGGCAACGGTAAAGAATAAATATCCTTTGCCTCGTATAGATGATTTATTCGATTAGTTGCAGGGTTCTTCAGTATATTCCAAGATCGATTTGAGATCGGGATATCATCAGCTGAGAGTCAGAGATTCTGATATCTCAAAGACGGCATTCAGAACCAGGTATGGACACTATGAATTTATTGTCATGCCGTTTGGTCTGACGAATGCTCCAGCTGTATTCATGGGATTGATGAACCGTATCTTCCAGAAATATCTCGATGATTTTGTGATTATTTTCATCGATGATATTTTGATTTATTCAAAGAATATGAGTGAGCATGCTGAGCATTTAAGAACTGTGTTGCGAATTTTAAGAGCTGAGAAATTATATGCTAAACTGTCGAAATGTGAGTTTTGGCTAATACAGGTAGTATTTCTGGGTCATATTATATCTGGAGATGGTATATCAGTTGATCCCAGTAAAGTGGAAGCCGTGATTTCTTGGCCAAGACCGACATCAGTGCCCGAAATTCGCAGTTTCATGGGTTTAGCAGGATACTACCGTCGTTTCATTAAAGATTTCTCGAGTATAGCTAAACCAATTACTCAGCTGACTCAGAAAAATGCTCCATTTGTTTGGTCTGAAGAATGTGAGACCAGTTTTCTGGAGTTAAAGAAGAGGTTGACCAGTGCACCGGTGTTGACTATTCCATCCAGTACTGGTGATTTTGTGGTTTATTGCGACGCTTCTCACAGAGGGTTGGGATGTGTACTGATGCAACGAGGGCATGTTATCGCTTATGCCTCAAGACAGCTTAAACCACATGAGACTCGTTACCCAATTCATGATTTAGAATTGGCAGCCATTGTCTTTGCATTGAAGATATGGCGACATTACCTTTATGGTGAAAAGGTTGAGATATATTCTGATCATAAGAGTTTGAAATATCTGTTTTCACAATCCGAATTGAATATGAGGCAACGAAGATGGCTCGATTTGCTTAAAGATTTTGATTGTGAAATCAAATACTATCCAGGAAAGTCTAATGCAGCAGCTGATGCACTGAGTCGAAAGGTATGTTCTTTATCCTTATCGACGATTGGTGTTTCAAATTTGATAGAAGACTGCTGTTTGTCTGGATTAGAATTTGAAACAGATTATAAACCGTTGAGACTTTATACGGTGCAAGTAGAACCAGAGTTGATTGTGAGAATTAAGGCAGCTCAGCGAGGTGATCAGAATGTACAGAAATCAGTATCGATGGTCAGAACCGGACATCGATTAGAGTATCAGGTACGTGACAATGTCCTGTATGTGAATAATCGTCTGGTTGTGCCGAATGTTTCAGATTTGAGACGACTGATATTGGCAGAAGCGCACAACAGTCGATTCAGTATTCATCCTGGTGGCAGAAAGATGTATAACGATTTGAAAAGACAATTCTGGTGGAAACAAATGAAGACTGACATCGCCGAATTTGTTTCCAAATGTCTGAATTTCCAGCAAGTGAAAGCAGAAAGAAAGAAACCAAGAGGATTATTACAGAGTTTGTCCATTCCTGAGTGGAAATGGGATCACATTTCCATGGACTTTGTGACGCAGTTGCCGCGTTCTTCCCAAGGTTGTGATGCGATTTGGGTCGTGATTGACAGATTGACCAAATCCGCATGTTTTATTCCGTACAAGATGACGTACAGATTTGACCAGATGGCAGAGATCTATGTCAGAGAAGTGGTCAGATTGCATGGAGTGCCGAAGTCAATTGTATCAGATCGTGATCCTCGATTTACTTCGCACTTTTGACAGAGTTTGCAGCAGGCTCTCTGTACGAAGTTACATCTGAGTACCGCATATCATCCACAGACCGACGGACAGTCAGAGCGGACTATCCAGACACTGGAGGATATGCTGAGAGCAGTAGTGCTTGATTTTAGCACTAATTGGCAAGATTCATTGCCGCTTTGTGAGTTTTCGTACAACAACAGCTATCAGACGAGTATTGAGATGGCACCATTTGAAGCGTTGTACGGAAAGAAGTGCAGATCCCCTCTCTATTGGGATGATATCTCTGAAGTACCTGAGATTAGACCAGATATGATCAGAGATATGACAGAAAAAGTGAAGCTAATTCAAAAGAAAATGAAGGCAGCCCAAGACAGACAGGCCAAATATGCCAATGTTCGACGTAGACCGTTGGTATTTGAGGCAGGAGACCGAGTATTTTTGAAGATTTCACCCTTCAGAGGAGTTGTCAGATTTGGCAAGAAAGGGAAACTGTCTCCACGATACAGTGGGCCTTATAAGATTCTCGAGAAGATAGGAGATTGTGCCTATCGACTAACCCTACCGCCTTCATTATCCGGGATACATGATGTTTTTCATGTATCGTTATTAAGGAAGTATCTTCCTGATGCTTCACATGCTATTCAACCAGACGAGGCCGAACTGGATGAGACGTTGAGCTATGTTGAAAAACCGATTCAGATTATTGATCGCAAAGAAAAACAGCTCAGAACGAAAATGATTCCACTTGTGAAAGTGCAATGGACTCGTCATGGTGTAGAAGAAGCAACTTGGGAGACTGAATCAGATATGAGACAAGAGTTCCCAGAGTTATTTAGATGATGTAAATTGTTATACAGTTTTATATATATACTCCTTGTTGATACGAATAAAATGCTGTGATTTCGAGGACGAAATCGTATCTTAGGGGGGGAGAAATGTAATGCCCAAGATCTTATGTCGTGTTAAATTACGATTATAGATTTTTAATCGAGACGATTATGAAGGGGCTAACCAAAACACGAAATGAGATCACGTGTGAAAATGGATGTGCGAGAACAGAAGGATTGGCGCACATGCGCGAGTATACGCGCGCACATGTGCGAGAGGTCCAGAGGGGTTGGCGCACATGCGCGACTGAATGCGCGCACATGCGCCAAACAAGCTGAAGACCTCGCGCATATGCACGGAAGATGAAGCGCATATGCGCGAGCCTATGCAAATGATGTCCAGAAGACATCGCGCATATGCGCAGAACTAAGTCGCACATATGCGCGAGTTGCCAAAATCGAGACCAGTAGGTCTCGCGCATATGCGCCAGAAATGTCGCGCATATGCGCGAGACATGCAGAAGAGAAAATCGACAATTGGCTTTTGCATGTACGTTGGTATATATATATATATATATATATATATATATATATATAAACATGCGAATCTTCTTCAGAAAAGAAGAAAAAGAAGCCGAGGAAGGAAAATAGCTTTTGATTTCAAAATTCGATTTTACGATCAATCCGTCCGTTAGATTTTAAATCCGACTTCGGTACTGTGTTCCTATCAACACAGGCTACAACTGAACGTAAGTTTTATTACGTTTTGACGTGTTTGGAAATTATGATGTTGTTAGAATTGAATACACGCCGTATATATTGTTCTTGACATGTTAGACAGTGTAGAATCGAAGTCAGATTAGGAAACGGACTGAATATGGAATTGTTATAATTTCATAATGAAATTGACTAGAATCAATATCAGATTTGAACAAGGATTGATTGTAAATGTTTGGAATTGATATAGACTGATATAGTATTATCAGTATCGCAATATCGTACTGTTGTACTGTCAGAATTTGATTAAACAGAGATGTTGCGATTTGATTAGAATGTTGATACAGAATATTGATATTTTCATTGCCAGATTGAACAGTGACAGACTTTGAATCAAGACTTTGATTGTATCAGATCGACAGCAAGAAAGGTATAAATTAATGTTGAGTTGGGATTGCACAACTCAAGTGAGGTTTGACTTGAGTTTCCCTAAATCACATACTTTATTTATTGCATTGATATTTGCAGATTATCAACTTGATATGTTAATGTATTGACTTAGAACAGAGTCAGAGTCCGAGTCTACGGCAGATCAGCCTAGCTAGGGCATAACCGCCGAGTCTTTCTCAGAACCGATAAGACTCTAGACTTACGGTGTATCGAAGAGCCTTAGATGTAGATCGACGTCTATCTCAGACACTCGATACAGAATGCCAGAGTCTAAATTAGATTGGGATCCCTAGATTTGAGATAAGATAAGATTAGATCACGAGTCATTGATTCATGTAGTCAGACTAGATACATGTTTTGATGTTTGTTTATGCTTTTATATATGTTTTATATGATTGCATTTAATACATTGTTTATACTGGGATATTTATATCTCACCGGAGTTATCCGGCTGTTGTCTTGTTTGTATGTGTGCATGACAACAGGTGGGACAGGTACAGGGTCACAGAGGTGAAGACAGATCGAGATTAGAGTGGTGATACCGGACTTGGATTAGAGCTAGGGTTTGAACACTTGATAGTAGTTGTTGAACCTGAGTATGTATGATTGTATATTTTATCAGATTTATACTTTTATACTGATATGTATAGGAGTTTGATTCCATTACCTTCTGCATTTAAAAAAAAAATTTAGACCCTGATTATTATAATTGAGTTAGTCCCAATAACGATTAAGAACATGATTAGCGTCCGGGTCCCCACAGTTGCAATCCCAAGAGCAGGTTGTCAACAAGTAGTATAATTTTTTGAGTTCGAATATCGTATCCACAGGGAAGCTAAGGTAATTACAAGTCCACTACAATGTCTTTTTGTTTTTGTTTTTTATTTCTTTTAATGGTTTGAATCTTTAATTGGTAATTTTTAATTGTTCAAAATTTAATTTAAGTAGTTGAGATTAAAGAATCCACTCTTGGTATTTTAATAAAGTTAACATTAATGAACATTATTGAAATCCACTTAATAAAATGGTTCCAATATATATTAAATAATCACATTTTTATTATGTTATATATTATTATCTTATAAGTATATAATATATACCAAAAGTTGTAAATGTTGTCAAGTATTTACTGTGCTATATATATTTGTAAACTCTAAATCAAGGTTCTCACTTTAAATGGTTGGTAAAACCAAACAAACATTTAAATAGTACCAAGAAATTAATCTTATGATATTAATATATAATAAATCAAGGCATCCATTTTAAATGGTTGGTAAAACCAAACAAACATTAAAATGGTACTAAGAAATTAATCTTATGATATATTCATATATAATAAATCAAGGCATCCACTTTAAATGGTTGGTAATACTAAACTAACATTTAAATGGTTACAAGAAATTAATATTATGATATAATCATATAATAAATCAAGGCATCCACTTTAAATGGTTGGTAATACCAAACTAACATTTAAATGGCTCCAAGAATTTAGTGTAACATATAGTAACAAAAAATCAAAACTCCCACTTATAAGTAGGGTATAATAATACTTAAAGAAATAAATATAACATAAACAATAAATGATGATTAAATAATATAAAACATATATTCTTACCTTTTAATAACCTTATTATCATGCCAAGATTTTCATCCTTTTCATCTCGACTTTGGGAAGTTAGCTACTCATTATTCAAAGTTTAAAACTTTGAATATGAATTTAACATGCTAATTATATTTAAATGAAGAAATAAAGAGAGAAATATTATGAACTCAAAGGTTTGTTCATAAAATGAGGGATATCTCAATACATTACAATGCACCCCTATTTATAGCCAAATTTGGGGAGACAACCACAAAAAAAATATTATTTTTACAAATAAGTCTTCATTGGTGTTCCAATAAATTATTATTTTAATACACATCACTTTTGAAAATCTTCCCATCTGAATTTTCTTCTCCACATAAAAACAAACATGTAGATATCTGAGTTGTTTGAATTGTGGTATTTTTTTAAACCATTTGACCAAGTAATTTGAGAGATATGATCAAAATACTAGAACATGGTAAAACTGCCACTTCTTTTATAACTTTTATTGTTGCTCAATTTGATCCCACTTGTGGGAAGATTTTATCTCATGCTTGCCTCTAATATTGTAGATATTAACATCAACTTTCTACATGTTCAAGAATCATCTTAATCCCATTTGCAACACCAAGTTTATTCTTGTTTTATCGAACCTGTAAAAAATAGTAAAAACTTATAATTACACAACTACTTATATTTTATACAATTTATTATAAAACATATAATATTTAAACATTTAATAAAACAAAAACTATATATTTAAATTATAAAATATTTAATTAATATACAATTTTTTATCTGTATCAGAAACAGAAAGTCAAAGATTCCCCGACAAAACTAAAGTGGACATGTGATCATCCCACTAAACAAAAGAAAGGACCACCATGTGAGTGGAATACAAAGACCACCTATAATCGGTGTTAAAGGCAAAGAACATTAGATTCCTTATCTTTAAAGATAAAGAAAATCAAATAAATAGACAAGAAACTTAACCCAAGAAGCATCTATAAAAGAAGTTAAAATGGATAAAAGAACACACAAGAAAAAATACGAAACATGGGAAATGCCAATATTCTTTGAATATCTTAAGGCAGTCAAGAGACGTATCAAAAGGAAAAGATAAGAGCTGAGATTTTTCCGAGCCTATCATAAACTGATTAAAAGATGAAGGCAAAGAAATTTGTGCAGACATAGCTCAAATCAATATCGACCGAATATGTCGGAAGATAAAAAGAGAAGAAAAAGCTCTGTCTACATTCATACTCTAGACAAAACTAGGGACCACCTTGATGGTAAAGTAAAAGGACCACTCAACCACTACAGAAAGTGGTCCATATGCAAGTTGTAGAGGCTCATCAAGAGTTGAAGTCCGAGTTTCGAATCCGAAGAGCCTTCTATAAATAAGCAAGAAGAATGAAGTTGAGATCATCGAACATTTCCTCAATTTATTTCAAAAATAAGTTGTAATATTTTCGTTCAAGTTTATGTGTTTTGTAAGTTCATCTACTATCAGTAGCTCAACAAGTTTCTTCATCTCTACAGAAGGTTACTGCGTAATAATAACTGTTTGTGTTTGAGTAAAGAAATCCTTTGCTCTAGCCCCTCTAATGTATTATTTTCAAAATTTTATCTTTTACTGTACACCCTAAGGTAGAAAACGAATTACGGTTGTGCCAAGTGGTGCTGAAGGAATCTGCGTCAGAAACCATCGGTTGCGATCATGAGGTTGGACTGTGAGGAGCAGTCTATAAAACTCGGTGGATATATGTGGAGGCCTAGAAATCCGTGTTTGAAAATTTGCGGAAAATTTAAAATTTTTCTTTTTAAATAATTAAAATTGCCTCATTCATAAATGAACTGATAAATAAATTTTGATGTTCAAAATGTCAGCGGAAAGAATTAACATTTTCGAAACAACCGTGAAAGTTTATCCAATGATAATTAAAATGTTTGAGCAAACAAATAATAATAAATGCTGAACTGAGGTCCTCGGGTCCTACTACTGCCGACTCGAGCTGGCTCACTGGTCCCCGCCCTCGATCCCGACATCATCAGCACCTACAACAATCAAGTCTAGTGAGTCTAAAGACTTAACATGCATATATCGTAATAACAAGTAAATAAATAGTAAAATTGCATGCAAGTGAAAATATCATGTCATGAGGCATATCGTAAAAATGTCGTGTCATGATTAATTATAATACGTGCATCACTGAACTAGGAAATCATAAATGAAAATGGTTGCTCCTTGGAGACCTATCATGAAATAACTTGTAATAATTTTCTGGTGAGATTATGGTCTACGCAAGTGGTCCCTGAACTGAACTGAACTGAGCTGACCGGTAACTGGCGACCGGACCGGTAACTGGCGACAAGGTTTAATAATGTTAGTCTGATCAGACTAATGCCACAGTATACTGAGTGGTACAATTGAACTGACCGGTAACTGGCGACCGGGTGAAGTACTGATAGTAAAGTGACCACAAGCAATATCGCATAAATCTCAAAATGAATATATTTGCACATAATATAATTAATTAACATTATTAAATATCCTGTAATAATTTTACTGATTGGACTGGATCGCTCCCAGGCTCGCTGCTACCTAAATATTCCATGAAAAATATGCAATAGCTTTTACTTGATCAAACTATGCAATTAAATCCGAAAAATGAGACAATTGCGCCTAATGACTTCGTATTTAATCATGACTCCGTGCCAACCCGAACCATCAAGTAGTCATGATTAAAATACGCCTAAAATGATGAAATAATGCTCCTAAAATAGTGAGGGCCGATATTTTGGTGTATGGAGGCCAAAACATGGAACGCTCTTTCGAGAGTCAATTTGGCACATCGCACTGTAATTTCTCGTACGGCCTCTAAAATGATCCGAATCACGAACCGCCAAAAACATGACTTTCCTAACATGAAGAGGCACTGTCCAGTCCAAAAGCCATAGGCTAGAAGCCAACCGAGAACTCGAAACACGCCTGCGAACAACAACACGCTTGCTGTCAAAATTACAGCAGCTGTGCATTCGCTTCTCTTGTGTCGTTTTCGAGACTACCGGCCATTGGGGCTTGAACCACCGATCAGAGGCTCTTACCAACATCCCAAGGAATGATTTGAACCATGGCTATGGGCCCTAGGCCAGCCACAATTCGCATCATATCAACAACAATCCGAAAAGTTCACCCGAGAGCACCTTTGCATGCGCGTGTGGTGTTTTGCTTTGTTTGCTGTCTCGTGTCGTTCCAATGGCCATTTGATTGAACATGGCATGATCTAGACATATAGGGGTATGGTATGAACCGTGGCTAAGGGCCATAGGCCAACCAAGATCCACACCATTCCACAAAAATCGAACCATACTTTCTGTAAAAAGGAGAAATCGAAGGGGTGCTGGGGCTGTTCTGGAGTTATTTTGTAAAAACCGATTCACCATGGACCAAGCCTCCAAAAGGGCGACTTATTCACGTCTTAGACATGCTAGGGAAGTGTTCTAACCATGGCTATACACCTTAGGGCATCGAAGATCTGATTCATTTCCCTTTGACAGCAAAACAGAATTTTCAAAAACTCAAATGGACAAAAAGGAGGAGTTGCTGTCATTTTCTCAACTTCCAGCGTGCATGGGGTTAAATGAATGGACCAACATGGTCCTAATGCATCCTATTACATGCCTAGGAGCAGTCTTGGGAACCTGTAGTCGAACCAATACTTGAAACCAACAAAACAATGCAACCCATGAAGCTTGTCATGGAAACCGAAAATCTGCATCTTTTATTTTCTGAAAATTTCTTGGTAGGTTTCGGTTTTTACCATAGAAATGATGATCATGTAATGAAAAAAAAAATTATAATAGGACTTGATTGAAGAGTCAAGGAAGAACATATGCATGCCTGGTTCGTTTTGAAAGAAAAACGAATGAATAAGACGACTCGGCGCGGAGGAGATGGAGTGATCTTGCTACCTTGTTTGCTACTCGATTTTTCCCTCTTGTTATAAGCTAGCACCTCTCGATTTTTACACTCTGAAATGACTCTGAATTCACTCAAAATTTTCGGTGGAGAGGGAGAAAGAAATCTTGGTTAGGAGAGTGAGGGAAATGGGTGCAATATAACGGGGAATGCAAGACCAAGTCTCCTATTTTTGAAATTTGAAATTTGAAATTTGCTAGATAGCAATTGATTTGCTGGAGTATTTGTTAGAGGCAATGACCGATTCCTACATGTATACAAGGCTAGGAGGTGGGGTATTAATTAATTAAGGTTGATAAGATTATCGTGTTACGGAGTGACAAGGAATGGGTCAAAGGGTGAGTTGGCATAGAAATGTTGCTTAATCATCTAAGGGCCAAAAACCAGCAATAAAATGGAGGGGAAATGTTGTTTATTTAGTAAATTTTTAAACCTTTAATGCCTTACCTATCCTTTAAATAATTTAGTGAATTAACCCCAAAAATTATGGAACCTAAATGAACTTATTTCCCACTTACCCCAAGTTACTTAAATAATTCCTTAAACCACCTTTTAACTTAAATTAACTTATTAGCTAGCTAAAATAAACTCTGGAATGATTTCTTAATCTTAAATTCTATCTCAAAACTCCAACTCCAGTCCGGCCTCACTGAATTAACTGAAATGATAAAAATTTAAGCTGCTACGGAAAATAATTAAATTTAAATACTCATGCAATAAAATCATTTTAATTTAAATACTAGAATTATGCATGGCTTATACGTAGTCTAAGTTACGGGTTCTACAATATAATCCGATGGCATTCCGGTCAAAGAGGTAAAAAATTTTATTTATATTACGGAAGCATTATGGGACTTTATTTATAAAAGAAAATCAATTAATAAAAAATAAGGTTGAGGGGTATTTTGTGAAAATGGGGAGTAGAAATAAATTTGAAAACAACTTGGGTACTGAATCCCAAGTTGCCCAAAGCAAAAAGAGGCACCTCAGTGCCAACAACTCGGCACTTTAGCGTCGAGATTCTAGCTCAAAAATGACTCTGGAGTTTCAGCATTTGAAAACTCCCTCACAAGGAATTTTCAATGAATATATCATTAGATAACCTTCAAAGTACACTACACGCACAGAATTCGGCACCTCCAGTCTCCTCATCTAAGTGCTCACCTGCATCACAAACGCCTATTGAGTCTGAAGACTCAACACACCTTTACCGTTAATAGCAAATACATATACATATCACACAATAGTGAAAAATACCGTAATCAACATACATTCATGAAATTAAAAGCGTAAATGTAAACGTGTCATATAAAATCATAACGAGTCAAAACATGTCTCAACATATCATCATATACGTATATATTTTTCTTAAATTGAATTCAGTTGATTAGTTGTTACTTTCGTATCAGCTCTATCGTATCAACTCTATTCGATGGATCAGTCTACGTATAACAACAATATCGGACGACGGGGATATCAGCAACACTCTCACCCGTCAACTGAGCCTTGGCATATCGTATCATCATATCATGTCAATGGAAATACGATCGTCGGGATCTCTCTGAGGCCTTCTCCCGTAAACAGGCTCCCTATGGGGTCTTTTCTCTCACGATATCTCAAATCATATAATCGTATACATATATCGTCAGTCACAACCAACTCTCATCCTTCAAAAACATCATCATTTTCATCACTTATCAAAATCATCCATATACGTAAATTTTCATTAAAATCAAGCATGCAACGTATTTTTCATAATTTCATAAACATCATATACATGATGCATAACATTTAAAAGCATGATAAATTTTTGCTCATGGCCCTCCCAGGACAAAAATCTCGACCCAGGTGCAAAATGACCATTTTGCCTCTTGAAACCCAAAAGGACCGTTTTACCCCTGGACATCAACATTTCGACCCGAAGCTTACCAAACACCTTAAAACATCCCAAAACATGTTAAAAAGAATTTATTAGACGTAAACTCGAGCGCGTTTCAAAACTTAACCGATTCGTTTTAAAATTTGGACTGGAGTCCCGGTTTTAGCCCGAATCAATCCGAAACTTAACCAAAATTTACCCAACTTAAACTGTGACTTAAACCTAGATGACCAGCCTATAAAAAACCCATTCTATACCACTTATAACCCACGAAACAAGCCCAAAGGTTGCTGGAAATATCTAGCGTATGCACACAAATTTCACAACTTGAGCGATTTTACGATAAAAATCATATCTCCCTCGTTTCTTCTCAGAAAATTATGAATTTGCTATCAAATCAAAGATAACACTGAGTGCTACAAATCATATGTTGAACACATTTCCTGAAAACCAATATAAGTCGCAGAATTAAAAATAACCAAGGGTGATGGGTTTTCGTGACACAGAAATTTCACAGCTTGCGCGGCTTTACGATAAAAATCATATCTCCCTCGTTTCTTATCAGAAAATTACGAATTTGGTATCGAATCAAAGATAACACAAACTTATACAAATCTTAGGTAGAACACATTTCCAGAAACCCAACCTAGAAGTCACAGAATTCAAAATAACGAGGGTGACGGGTTTTGGTGATACAGAAATTTCATAGCTTGCGCAGTTTTACGATAAAAATTATATATCCCTCGTTTCTTATTAACAAATTACTAATTTGCTATCGCATCGAAGATAACACAGAGTGCTACAAATCATATTTTGAACACATTTCCAGAAAACCAACCTACAAGTTGCTGAATTCAAAATAACCAAGGGTGACAGATTTTTGTGACACAGAAATTTCACAGCTTGCGCGGCTTTACGATAAAAATCATATCTCCCAAATTTCTTATCATAAAATTACAAATTTTTGCTATCGAATTGAAGATAACACAGAGTGACACAAATCATATATTGAACAAATTTCTAGAAAACCAACTTATAAGTCGCATAATTCAAAATAACCGAGGTGACCGGTTTTGGTGATACACTTCAACAAAAAAACGATTGACCCTCGACTTAACTTGTAACGCCCCGAAAATTTTAAGGTCCACGCAAACCACATGCATGCAATTATTAAATTCTTTTGTATTTTAATTAATTGGTTTAATTGCATTAACTAATTATGTTGAGCTTATTGACATGTTTAAAATATATTTTCTACATGATTGCATTAAAATTGCATTTTTAGGATTATTCGAGTGACGATCGAGGAACGGGGACCGAGGGCTGAAAAATGTAAAAGATTTTTACTAAATAATTGTTTTTAATATTTAAAGTGCGGTAGATGTTTTTAAGTAAAATTTTGAAAGTATCGGGTTATGAGGTGATTTTATACGCCGGAACATAATTTTTATCGGTATTGGCTTTTTAAATAAAATTCGAGCTTTCGAGCATCCCGGCTAATAAATTCACATTTTTATTTAAAAGAAAACTTTGTTTTTATTTTATTTAAAATCTAGTCAATTTAAATGGGCTTTAATTTTATGGCTTATTAGGCCTAAGCCTATTTAGTTGATTAAATTAGTATATAAGATATTAATAGACTCACAAACCCATTCTAGATTACAATTCAATCGGCCACTTTTTAAAAATTTTAAAACTCTCTCCCTCAAACACTCTCACACACGGCACATCAAATTTAAAGAAAATCGAAAGCAGCCTAGCCGTGAGTTGGAGGGTGATCGAGAGGTTCTTGTCTCGTCGTCTCCTCCGTTCTTCGTCGTCATCGTTTAGTCGAGCGTTTATAACGCAAAGGCTCACCTTAATCTCCCTTTTCTCATCCATCATATCATAATATGTTTTAAATTGGTGTGTGCATGAATAAGCATGGCTTTATATTCAAGATTTTTGGTTATTATCGCATGTATGCTTGAACTCATGATTCATGTTTCTTTATAGCGTTTCTTGCACGTTAAGGGCTGCCATGATCCTATAATAAGTTGTAACAACGATTTCAAGTAATAACATAGTCCCCTTACCCACCCAAGAAAAGCCAAGAAAACCCAAGAAAACCAAGAAAGCCAAGAAAACCCAAGAAACAAGAAAGAAAACAACATGTGTTGTCTAGGCTTGGGGGGATCGGGTCTCACGTTGTAAGGGCCGGTTGGGTTCTTGGCTTGGTCCAGGACTTGGCTAAGGTCTCGATCGAGTCTAGGGCAGAGTCCTAGCCACGCTAGGACTCATGTTGGAAGGCGGCGAAGAGTCCTTCGCGAGAAGGACTCCAGCCGAGAAGCAAGACTGCATGCGTGCAGTCTTGCAGACTTCGTGTGAGTGAGTGTGCTTGATCTAGGGCTTATGGGCTATGGTAGGGTGACCCTTCGTGGTCCTAGGAAGGTGTACAGGAAGTTGGCTCGGGGTAGGAGTCGACGGGTAGGGCTCTTAGTTCACTCAAAACCAGAATGGTACACTAGCACACTCTCGGCCAGCACTTGTAGGGCTGTTGTTGCTTCGTTTTTGGGTTTGGGGCGGTTTCCTTGTCGAACTTAGAGTCCAGTAGGTAACTTTAACATGTTGGGCACCTTTTGGCACGATATGGTTTGGGGGTAACTCGATAAAATTAAGAGATGGCTCGGGGTTGAAGTTTAGGTGTCAAATTGAGTTTCAAAATAAAGATAATTTGGAAAACGGCTCACGGGGGTCGAGTCATGGTCCATAAGGGCTAAAATAATATAAAAAGACTAAATTTAGAATTTAGGAATTTTATATTAAAGTTTGGTATTTTTCGGGATTAAAAAATCGTTAAAATAATTAAGAAAAGATAAATTAAAAAGTCTAAATGTTAAGCCAAATAAAATTACGAAAAATTTCATATAGGCATAAATAATTATTTGGGACATTTTAGAGTCATGAAATCAAGGAAATAGTCGAATTCGTAAAAATTCGAGTCCAGGGGTAAAACGGTCTTTTTACGTCGAAAAATTAGTAAAGGTCATGGCAGTGCCCGAAATGCTGTTTTCATGTTAAATATGATATTTTTAAATGTTTATGAATTTAACATGAATTAATTATGATTTTTAAATGTCTAAGGAATTTTCATGGTTTAATAAGACATTTAAAATACATGTTTCATGCTTGGTTTCGAAAAGAAAAACGTAAACTTTATTCACGATTTTTCTAAGTGATGCGAATGAAAACATTGAAGGATGTGAAGTTATTGTGACTAATTCGTTAATGGTGGTTAAGTCGTGAGGGTTATGATCCCAGTGGGAGCCCGACGATCGTGTTTCTATCATTGCGAATTTATGGTATCAAGTTTTATGGTAACGCTAAGAATGGGAATGACGTGAGGGGAAAAGGCCCCAGAGGGAACCCATGTATTGGGAAAAGGCCCCCGAGGGAGCCCCGACGAGCGTATTTCTATTCGATCATGATAGGCCAAGGCTTAGTTGACCGGTGAGAGTGTCGCTGATGTCCCCGCCGCCCAGTACTGAGGTTTCACGTAGATGGATCCATCGTTCATGTCATGTCATGTCATGTCAGGGAAGTCACAATTAACGATCTGAATTCAACAAAAGAAAACAATAATGCTCATGAATCATGTTCAAGGTTTTTCGTCATGTCATGTTAAAGAAAAAGAAATCATGTTTGCATGTCATGAAATGCTATTTTTACTTAAAAGTATTTTCACTGTTGCATGTGGTTTTATTAAATATTATGGTGTGTTGAGTCTTTAGACTCACTAGGTGTGATGGATGCAAGTGATATTGATGGGGTTCTTGACGGATGATACTACTGGACTGAAGGTGCACAAAACCCGAGGACCGGCGCGTCATTTCCGCATTATGATTTATGATTTTAAGTTAAAGATTTTAAGACTATTTATTTATGCTTCTGAGAGAATTTTTGAGATGTTTAGTATGGGCTTTACTTTTCAAACTATTGCTTTTGAGTTTTGGTAAAACAGTAGACGATTTTATTAATTCACTTGGATTTTAATACTAGTGGTTTGAGGTTTTATTTTAAAGAGGGAAAAATATTTTATGAAAATACTTTTATGTGTTTATTGAGTGGGCCGAATTATTTAGAAAAAAAAAATTTCTAGTACTTTTAAAGAAATAAAAAGGGCAGACGTTTCAGTTGGTATCAGAGCGGTGGTTCCTGTAAAGGGTTGTGCCACCATCAGTGCCGGGAAGATCAGTCGTCAAGCCTCAACTTGTAAGTTTACATGCTTTATATGATTTATATGTTGTTACCCGCATGATTAAATGAACTACATGTTTACGTCCCATGTTTAATAGCATTATGAGTATATATGATTTATATGCTTTAATTTTTATATGTGATACGATCTGAAATGAAAAATTATTTTATTTTATTTTAAGCATGTTGGTTTTTGGTGGAATTGGATTATGTTGATCTTTTTGGGTTTTAGTATTGACGTTCTACTTTTTGGGCTATAAGTTAATCGAGAATTTTATGAATGTTTTTGGGATATGTAGATTTTCTAAGAAAATATTATGATTCATGGTTACTAGACGAATTAATTTTTGGGAATTAGACGTAAGGAATAATGATTCGAGGATTTACAACGACTTTGGGAATAAAAAAAAAGATAAATTGGGATTTTAAGTTGATGAAAAGTAAGATTGGTTATAGAAATTTATCTTTGGGTAAATAAGTTTAAGTTTATTGAAATTATGTCATGGGAAAACTGTAGAAGAAAATTAAGAATACCGAGAATTTATGGGTTAACTGTAAGATTTTTGTAAGTAAAGACCAATTAAGATAATTTCGAGGAAATTAAGAATTTATTTTGCGAATATTAAGGAATTTGGGGATTTGTTTAGCAATAAGTGCGAATTGAATGGGTTATATGGTAAGAATTTTGATGATTTAGACTTTTAAGAATATTTGGAACATAAGGATATCTTGGGTTATAATGTTATAAGGAATTTGAATCAAGGATTTTTAAGGATGAATCGATATTAGGCTTGAAAAATTTAAGCGTTAGCGGATGCGTTTGGGATTTTAAGATTTAAATTTGATAAGTTGATGAACATTTTGGGTATAAATTAAGAAAAGTAATATATGATATGTATGGTTATTAATATTTTAATATTGGGAATCGTAAGAAAAAGTGAAATTCGAGGTTATAATGGTAATAGCACTAAGTATTTGGGTCCTTTTAAGTGCGATTTGAAAATAAGGATTTAAGAAGGAAAATTTAATTGGGATAAAGAGACGTAAGGACATTCTAGAGTTTAAGTTTTATCAGAGTAAGCGTAGCGGAAAGCGTGGATTTTTGGGATACTAGAACTAAGTCTAAAGCTTTGGGTTATTAAGGATAAGCGAATTTCGAGGACGAAATTCAATTTAAGGGGGGAAGATTGTAACGCCTCGAAAATTTTAAGGTCCACGCAAACCACATGCATGCAATTATTAAATTCTTTTGTATTTTAATTAATTGGTTTAATTGCATTAACTAATTATGTTGAGCTTATTGACATGTTTAAAATATATTTTCTACATGATTGCATTAAAATTGCATTTTTAGGATTATTCGAGTGACGATCGAGGAACGGGGACCGAGGGCTGAAAAATGTAAAAGATTTTTACTAAATAATTGTTTTTAATTATTTAAAGTGCGGTCGATGTTTTTAAGTAAAATTTTGAAAGTATCGGGTTATGAGGTGATTTTATACGCCGGAACGTAATTTTTATCGGTATTGGCTTTTTAAATAAAATTCGAGCTTTCGAGCATCCCGGCTAATAAATTCACATTTTTATTTAAAAGAAAACTTTGTTTTTATTTTATTTAAAATCTAGTCAATTTAAATGGGCTTTAATTTTATGGCTTATTAGGCCTAAGCCTATTTAGTTGATTAAATTAGTATATAAGATATTAATAGACTCACAAACCCATTCTAGATTACAATTCAATCGGCCACTTTTTAAAAATTTTAAAACTCTCTCCCTCAAACACTCTCACACACGGCACATCAAATTTAAAGAAAATCGGCAGCAGCCTAGCCGTGAGTTGGAGGGTGATCGAGAGGTTCTTGTCCCGTCGTCTCCTCCGTTCTTCGTCGTCATCGTTTAGTCGAGCGTTTATAACGCAAAGGCACACCTTAATCTCCCTTTTCTCATCCATCATATCATAATATGTTTTAAATTGGTGTGTGCATGAAAAAGCATGGCTTTATATTCAAGATTTTTGGTTATTATCGCATGTATGCTTGAACTCATGATTCATGTTTCTTTATAGCGTTTCTTGCACGTTAAGGGCTGCCATGATCCTATAATAAGTTGTAACAACGATTTCAAGTAATAACCTAGTCCCCTTACCCACCCAAGAAAAGCCAAGAAAACCCAAGAAAACCAAGAAAGCCAAGAAAACCCAAGAAACAAGAAAGAAAACTACATGTGTTGTCTAGGCTTGGGGGGATCGGGTCTCACGTTGTAAGGGCCGGCTGGGTTCTTGGCTTGGTCCAGGACTTGGCTAAGGTCTCGATCGAGTCTAGGGCAGAGTCCTAGCCACGCTAGGACTCATTTTGGAAGGCGGCGAAGAGTCCTTCGCGAGAAGGACTCCAGCCGAGAAGCAAGACTGCATGCGTGCAGTCTTGCAGACTTCGTGTGAGTGAGTGTGCTTGATCTAGGGCTTATGGGCTATGGTAGGGTGACCCTTCGTGGTCCTAGGAAGGTGTACAGGAAGTTGGCTCGGGGTAGGAGTCGACGGGTAGGGCTCTTAGTTCACTCAAAACCAGAATGGTACACTAGCACACTCTCGGCCAGCACTTTTAGGGCTGTTGTTGCTTCGTTTTTGGGTTTGGGGCGGTTTCCTTGTCGAACTTAGAGTCCATTAGGTAACTTTAACATGTTGGGCACCTTTTGGCTCGATATGGTTCGGGGGTAACTCGATAAAATTAAGAGATGGCTCGGGGTTGAAGTTTAGGTGTCAAATTGAGTTTCAAAATAAAGATAATTTGGAAAACGGCTCACGGGGGTCGAGTCGTGGTCCATAAGGGCTAAAATAATATAAAAAGACTAAATTTATAATTTAGGAATTTTATATTAAATTTTGGTATTTTTCGGGATTAAAACATTGTTAAAATAATTAAGAAAAGATAAATTAAAAAGTCTAAATGTTAAGCCAAATAAAATTACGAAAAATTCATATATGCTTAAATAATTATTTGGGACATTTTAGAGTCATGAAATCAAGGAAATAGTCGAATTCGTAAAAAGTCGAGTCCAGGGGTAAAACAGTCTTTTTACGTCGAAAAATTAGTAAAGGTCATGGCAGTGCCCGAAATGCTGTTTTCATATTAAATATGATATTTTTAAATGTTTATGAATTTAACATGAATTAATTATGATTTTTAAATGTATAAGGAATTTTCATGGTTTAATAAGACATTTAAAATAAATGTTGCATGATTGGTTTCGAAAAGAAAACGTAAACTTTATTCACGATTTTTCTAAGTGATGCGAATGAAAACGTTGAAGGATGTGAAGTTATTGTGACTAATTCGTTAATGGTGGTTACGTCGTGAGGGTTATGGTTCCAGTGGGATCCCGACGATCGTGTTTCTATCATTGCGAATTTATGGTATCAAGTTTTATGGTAACGCTAAGAATGGGAATGACGTGAGGGGAAAAGGCCCCAGAGGGAACCCATGTATTGGGAAAAGGCCCCCGAGGGAGCCCCGACGAGCGTATTTCTATTCGATCATGATAGGCCAAGGCTTAGTTGACCGGTGAGAGTGTCGCTGATGTCCCCGCTGCCCAGTACTGAGGTTTCACGCAGATGGATCCATCGTTCATGTCATGTCATGTCAGAGAAGTCACAATTAACGATCTGAATTCAACAAAAGAAAACAATAATGCTCATGAATCATGTTCAAGGTTTTTCGTCATGTCATGTTAAAGAAAAAGAAATCATGTTTGCATGTCATGAAATGCTATTTTTACTTAAAAGTATTTTCACTGTTGCATGTGGTTTTATTATGTATTACTCGTTATTAAAGATTATGGTGTGTTGAGTCTTTAGACTCACTAGGTGTGATGGATGCAGGTGGTATTGATGGGGTTCTTGACGGATGATACTACTGGACTGAAGGTGCACACAACCCGAGGACCGGCGCGTCATTTCCGCATTATGATTTATGATTTTAAGTTAAAGATTTTAAGACTATTTATTAATGCTTCTGAGAGAATTTTTGAGAGGTTTAGTATGGGCTTTACTTTTCAAACTATTGCTTTTGAGTTTTGGTAAAACAGTAGACGATTTTATTAATTCACTTGGATTTAATACTAGTGGTTTGAGGTTTTATTTTAAAGAGGGAAAAATATTTTATGAAAATACTTTTATGTGTTTATTGAGTGGGCCGAATTATTTAGAAAAAAAAAAAATTTCTAGTACTTTTAAAGAAATAAAAAGGGCAGACGTTTCATAACCCGTCTAACCATCGACTCCAACTTATTGACACCCTCTCACCGGCTTGTATAGCCCTTAGAAACATAAAAACTGGCATCCCCTTGCACATATACAAGTACACGTGAGTTTTTTAAAAAAAGAATGCATATTATTGTCAATTCTTGCATAAAACCAAAGCTTCAACTAGCCGAAATAAATCCCCATGCATATATATATATAAAAATAAAATGAAGATACATGCGTGCATTAGATTTTATATGATCAAAAGCTCGAAGAACTATGCGCGGGACGCGAACCGGAGAGGCGAGGAGAAGTTTTCTTGAAGGAAACACCATGGCCGTAATGTGCTGCTGTTGGGAGGGGGAAAAGCTTATGAAAATGTGAGGAATGGCTGCTGGAATAATGGGTGGGCGGCTGTTAGGATATTATTAGGTTTAGGTTTAGTTTAGTCTAGGGTTTAATTAAAATGTAAAGCACTAATGGGCCTTAAATTGGATTTTAAAAGGATTAAAAGGGTTTTGAGCTTATTAAAAAAAAAACCCCAACAAGCCCAATGACACTCCCAAAAAATATTTCGTTTTGATACGTTTTAGAAAATATTGCTCGAGCTCTCAAAAAGTCATCTGAATCGATAAAATTTGCGTACTGGCCAAAAATTTAACCTGACGGGTAAAAATACCCAATCAAGGCTCATTTTCAAAAATCATACTTAAAACACCTCTTATTAAATAATAAAAAATTATTATTCCATAAAAATATTTTTCCTGAATATCCCCGGTCTCCGTTCCTCATTCGAGTGCAAAATGCAACTTAAAATCCCAATTCATGAAAACATTTTAATAGAATACAAAAGAAATTTAATAACTTGCATGCATGTGGTTTACATGAACCTTCAAATTTTAGGGACGTTACAATCTATCCTCCTTAAATTGAATTTCGTCCTCTAAATTCGCTTATCCTCCATAACCAAAAGTTTAGACTCTTAATTCTAGTATTCCAACAATCTACGCTTCTGTTACGCTAATCTGATAAAGTAAGTGCTAAGTTGTCCTTATATCTCCTCAATCCTAATTAAATTGCCTACCCAAATCCTCATTTGTGAATAAAGATTTAAATCGACTTAGTGTGACTTAGTTCTATTCTACTATGACCTCGAATTTGACTTATTTCGCAATTCCTCATACTAGAGATGGATGTCAAAACTTATCGCACTTTAATTTTCTATCTTTAATGTTCATCGTCCTATTACATTAGTGTTTATGCAGTTCAACTTGGGAAACCTAGCCCCAAAATTTACTGACCGATTTCTATCCTCGGTGATGCACTTAAAAGTTAAACATATATCAACCCCATAACGATATTAGCTTAAGATCTTTGAATCGAATCTTTACCTTGCGTCACCAAACTTACAAAACTTAACTATTTACAAGTATACCTCAAATATAAAATTGTAGCAAATCTTAAATTTCGAGTAGAGATAATCCATAAAACCCAAAATTTACAATATAGTTGAGGCCTAAGACCTTTGGACTTTCCTCATGGAACGAATATCGCGTTCTTACGTATTCTTAATGCTTAATTAAGTCTAGCGTATAAAACTTAATAATTTATCACATGGTAGCCTTAGACTGAATCATATAAATCAACTTCGCTTATAACCCATAAAGTTATAGAATCCCCATATCAAGATTTTAAATTTCTTACTTGATAAAAATCTTTATATTCGTTCATTGCTAACTTATGTTGAACACAATTAATTCTTTTTTGTTTTTATTTCACCAAAAATTTCTGTATAAACACTTATCTCATAAACTTGAAATTTAAGCTTACTCAACCCAAGTAATAATAGATAGTATAACTCTAAAACACATATCCGCTCAGTCCCAAGTTTCTTATTGGCTTTCGAAAATTTCTCAAAGCAAGGTGTCTGCCTCAATTCTTATATGAGTCTATCAAGTAACCTAACCATCAGTCATACCCAACTTTCTAAAAAATTTAACTTTAACAAAGGTACAATCTTAACTGTTAAATTGTTATCACTCTAAATTCTTAATTTTCCATTGCCTTATTCCATTAACACTTAGATTTTCAAGCCCAATATTGAATAATTCTACAATGCCCTTGATTGTCATTCCTTATTACATTATTATCCAGATATAACAAGGTTCTAATTATCTCTTCAAGCTCAAATCACCGAAAATTCTTATCATTTAAACCATTCAATGAAACCATGCCTACATAAATTCATAAAAATCCAAACATGCATTTTGTAAAATCATTCACTACTGAATACAATAACTACTGTTAAAATTATTAAAAAGCAACCAACCAAAACCATTACTTTTTAAAAAATTTAAAACGTCCAACATGTGAAAAATCTGTCAAACCTTCAACAAAATAAAATCATCATCCATTTAAAAAATCTGTTTAAACGTGTTCCCATAAAATCATATTCTTGCGGAAAAATACAATTTTTTGGGTTAACGTGCGCCACCAGTTTCGCCCGTTCAGTCATCATCACCTCCAGTCTCCTGATCAAAATGCTCAACTGCATCATTCATACCTAGTGAGTCCACACATGTAACGTTAATAGACAGTACATATACATAACATGCAATAGTAAAAAAATACTGCAATCAACATACATTTCATGATTTTCAAAAAGCATAAACATAAACATAAACATGTAATATAATAGCATAACGTGTCAAAACATCTCCCATTATATCATCAAATATGTATACATTTTCTTTAATTGAATTCAGCTCATTACTTCTGACTTTCGTATCAGCTCTATTCGATGGATCCATCTACGTATACGATCGTCGGGTTCCCTCTACGGCCTTGTCCCGTAAACGGGCTCCCTCTGGGCCTTTTCTCTCCTGATATCTCCAATCATATAATCGTATATGCATATCGTCATTCACAACCAACTCCCATCCTTAAAAAACATCATCATTTTCATAACTTATCAAAATCATGCATATACGTAATTTTTCCTTAAAATCAAGCATGCAACGTATTTTCATAATTACGTAAAAATGCGTGTATTAAGTAACATAAACGTTTAAAAACATGTCAAATTGTGCTCAGGGCGCTGCTAGGACTAAAAACTCCACCCAGGTGCAAAATGATCATTTTGGGAAAATGATCATTTTGCCCCTAGAAACCCAAAATTACCATTTTATCCCCAGACCTCAAAATTTCGACCCGAAACCTTCCACACTCCTCAAAACACCTCAAAAAATATTTATAATCATTTCTTAGACAAAAACTCGAGCACGATTCAAAACTTACACGATTCTTTTTAAAACATGGACCGGGGTCCCGGTTTTAACCCGAACCAACCCGAAACTTAACCAAATATCTCCAAGCTTAAACCATGCATCAACCATACCTTACGAGCCCTTAAACCACCAAGAGCTGCCCACTTAAGACCATCGAACAACACCTGAAAGTTGCTGGATTTTTCTGCACCAAAGCGAACCGACCCCTAGTGCACTAAACCCTTGAATTCTCGACCCTAGACCAAACCAACGTGGACCAGACATGAACCAACTCTTCCTAGCCCACCTCTGGACCCTATTGGACCACACCATGGCCTGGTTTAGCCCTCCTTGGCCGAGCCTACCCTCGCAACTTGAGAAAACGTTAAAAACATGAACAAATTTTCAACGCTTGAGCAAGTTTACGAAAAAAAATCATATCTCACTCGTTTCTTATCAGAAAATTACGAATTTGCTATCGAATCAAAGATAACACAGAGTGCTACAAATAATATGTTGAACACATTTCCATAAAACCAACCTATAAGTCACATAATTTGAAACAACAGAGGATGACTGGTTTTGTGACACAGAAATTTCTCAGCTTGTGCAATTATACGATAAAAATCATGTCATCCTCGTTTCTTATCAAAAAATTATGAATTTGCTATCGAATAGAAGATAACACATAGTGCGATAAATCATATGTTGAACACATTTCCAGCAAACCAACCTATAAGTGGCAGATTTAAAAATAACAGAATGCGATGGGTTTTGTGACACAGAAATTTGACTGCTTGTACGGTTTTACAATAAAAATCATATATCTCTCAAAAAGACCGATCGGCACTCCCTAAAACTTTACTAACTCGTGACTCCAGCCCCTTGACACCTTAACTCCCATTGTATACAGCCCCCTAACAACCTCAAACCGGCAGCCCCTTACAAAAGAATTCAAGAAAACATTGATTGCATCAAAGTGTCGGTGTATTTCATGTCAAAACTATGCAAAAATTATACCATCTAATAGATCAAAAGATTTCTCATACATAAACACACAAACCAGCATAATATGATGTGAATGATGAGAAAAATGAGATTTTAGGCGTGCCTTAACGTTTATGTGCTCAAAAACCTGAAGATATGCACGTTGGACTTGGACCGTAGAAGCGGGAAAGGAACTTTCTTGAAAGAACAAAGTTTTGCTGAGAGTTGCTGATGAAATGGTGTGAGGGATGCTGCTGAAATGTGGAGTGGATGGCTGCTAGGTGTTTAGGAAGATTTAGGGTTACTTAGCGATGTAATTAAATAAAATTCTTAAGCTTAAATGGGCCGTTAATTATAATTAAATGGTTTAAAATGGTTTTTGAGCCCATTAATCCATAAAAAACCCATCAATCCCAAAAAAATTCTCGAAAAATATTTCATTTAGATATGTTTTTGAAAATTTTGCCTGAACCTTCAAAAAGTTCCCTGTTTCGATAAAATTTGCGTACCAATTAAAAATACGACCCGACGAGTAAAGATACCTACCAAGGCCCATTTTTCGAAAACACCCTAAAAACACCTCATATTAATTAATTAAAATTAACCATGTAATAAAATATTTTTCCTGATAAATTTTCGATCTACGTTCCTCGTTCGAGCGAGAAATGCAACTTAAAACCCTAATGCATGAATCTTTAATAAACCAATAAATACATATTAATGAAATAAACATGTATTTAATGCATTGAAACAATTAAAGAAAATGAATAATAAATTTGTTAAGTTAAATGCATGTGGCTAACCTAGACCTTCAAATTTTTGAGGCGTTGATAGGACTCGTTTTTACGTGTTGGTTTTGAGTCGCATTCATGCATCATATTAGTTTGTTTAGTTTAATTTTGCATCTTTTTAGCATTATTTAGCATTTGACTGATCTCGTGTATTTTGTGGTGATTTTGTAGGAATTGAACCAAAAAGTGGGAGAAACTTTGGCATAATGTCGAAGAGGATTCGCTTTTGACCGCCCCAGCGAGCATTGTGGTCTGGCCGAGGATTTTTGCGCGAGTGTCTCGCTAGGGCGGTCAAAAGTGACCGCCCCAGCGAAACCTGGGATATGATCGAGGAAGTTTATTCGAGGACCACTCGCTAGGGCGGTCAAAATATACCGCCCTAGCGAGAAGCGAGATTGAGAAAGATTTGTTTCCAAATTTTGAGGGACTCTATCCTACACCTAAACCTAACACACGAGATCAGCAGCCGTTTTTCAGACCTTATCAGACTTTTCATCATTTTTCTTGGAGAGGAGGCTAGGAGCAAAGGAGATTTCGAAGACCTCGAGATTTCCACGCGTCGTGGCCGTCACCCGTCGTCATCTTTAGTATTTTCATTATTCAGTATTTGATTTCTTACATTGATTGTGTTTTTTATCATGAATTTCAGTAGCTAAAACTCTAGATTTGTTGGGATTTGAGGGGATCCTACCCCGTACTCGGTGTTTAACATTATTTCTCGACGTTTTTATTAGTGATTTGTTAATGCTATTGTTCGTTCTTGTTTCAATCGAAGCCTAGCTAACTTCCTTTGATTATTTCATGTTGTTGATGATTTCGATAGAATAATTAACAATAGAATCAAATAGTATAAACCACGGATTTACAATTTTAGTAGATATACGGAATTGGATACGTGTCGATAGTGATAGTTCACCCGGATGAAAGCTAGTGGATTCCATAGAATGTAATGCAATCTTGAACTGTTAAATACTTGAGGACACTTGAGTACTGCATGTTTAGGATTAGTATTAATATAGCTCGACAGAGTATATTAATTAGTCTAGGGAATTCCGTCGAATGCACGAGTAAAAGTCGAGTGTAGTTATTTAAACACGAGTGGTAGGTGAACTGCTAATTCCCAACATATTCATTTCTCATTTGATTTAATCCAAATTAATCATTGCGTTCTTGAACACGTTTTCTTTGCATTTTAATTATTTTAATTGTTTAATTTATATTAGTTTAATCATCAATTCAATTTATCGTTGCTAAAGAAATTTTACTTGAAAATAAAAATAGTGTAACGCAGTCCTTGTGGATCGATACTCGTATTCACTTACGATTATTATAACTTGACTATCGTGCACTTGCGATATTTAAATCGAGCTTTCTTTTATAAAATAAATTTTGGGACTATTCACTGTGCAAGTTTTGCTCGATCAAGTTTTTGGCGCCGTTGCCGGGGACTGTTGATTCACAAATTTTTATTTTTCATTTAAATTCTTTAGTATTATTTATTTTATTGTTATTTGATACTCTCATTGTGTTGCAGATTTTTCTCTTGATGCATGCGAAGATCACTCGAGTGTAAGCTTGAGCATTTTGACCCCGATATCGAACGCACAGCTAGACGTCGACTACAGCAGCAAAGAGCGAAGGAAAGAATGGAAGGCGATCAAAAAAGAGAGGAGCCAAGGCGTATACCGATGTTGGATTATGCACAGCCGTCTCTTGATGGAGCACGTCCAAGCATCGTTAGACCAGTCATCCGAGTCAATCAGTTTGAGATCAAGCCAGCTATCATTCAGATGATTCAGAACACTGTCCAATTTGGGGGAAGTGCACTTGACGACCCTAACTCTCATATAGATGACTTTCTTGAAATTTGTGATACTTTTAAGTTTAATGGCGTGTCTGATGATGCTGTTCGTTTGCGTTTATTTCCATTTTCACTGAGAGATAAAGCTAAGTCGTGGTTAAACTGTTTGCCTGTAGGGTCTATTACTACATGGGAGGATATAGCAAAAGGCATTCCTAATCAAGTACTTTCCTCCGTCGAAGACTATGAAGCTTAGAGCCGACATTACTACTTTTGCCCAATATGAGCAAGAGTCACTTTACGAGGCATGGAAGCGCTACAAGGACTTGTTGAGGAGATGTCCACACAATGAGCTGCCTCTTGGGTTAGTTGTTCAAAATTTCTACTACGGTCTGCTTACTCCTAACCGTACTATGATAGATGCTGCTGCCTGTGGTAACTTACTGAGAAAGACGGCGGAGGAAGGATATGAGTTATTGGAGGAGATGGCTGCTAGTTGCTATCATCCTCAGTCTGATAGGCAGAGACGAGGTGCTGGAGTTAATCAAGTTAATGATTTGTCGGCGGTCTCAGCACAGTTAGAGGCTTTGAATAGAAAGATTGATGGGATGAGCATGAGTGGGTCGGCAATGCGTCTGCAAGAAATTTTCTGTGATAAGTGTGGGGGTGAGCATGATGTGCAGGATTGCCAAGATGGCAATCCATTCTTTGTGCCTGAGGGAGTACCGGTAAAACAAGTGGGATTCCAGAACCTTCCTAGAAATGACCCTTATTCGAACACATATAATCCGGGATGGAGGAATCACCCAAACTTTTCATGGGGAGGTCAAAACAACCAAAATCGCCAACAAAGAGGTCCACCATATGGGATGCACTAAGGATTCAAGCCAGAACCACCTCGGGAGGAGAAGTCCAATTTAGAGCAAATGATGACTAAATTTATTTCTGCAACAGAGACGAGATTTCAGAATCAAGATGCATCCATAAAGGGGTTAGAGAATCAAATTGGACAATTGGCTAAGTTGATTGCTAATAGGGAGCAAGGAGCTTTGCCAAGCAACACGGAAACTAACCCAAGAGAACATGTGAAGGCTGTGGAATTGCGTAGTGGAAAAGCACTCGAGTCTAATGAGGAAAAGGCCAAGCACGGTGTGGACGAGGTGGAAAATCGAGGAGGTAAGTCTTCTAACTCTACATCTACACCTATTGCACAAAATAAAATTGTTATCCCTCCACCTTTTCCTGCAGCAATGAAGAAAGCTAAATTAGATGCACAATTTGGTAAATTTCTTGAGATATTTAAAAAATTGCATATTAACATTCCTTTTGCTGATGCTTTATTGAATATGCCAAGTTATGCAAAATTCTTGAAAGATATCTTAGCAAATAAGCGGAAGCTAGAAGATCATATGACGGTGAATTTGACCGAAAATTGCTCTGCTTTAGTTCAAAACAAGATGCCTCCTAAGCAAAAAGATCCAGTGAGTTTCTCTATACCTTGCATTATTGGTGACATTAATTTTCATAAAGCTTTATGTGATCTTGGTGCGAGTATTAATCTGATGCCTTTTTCTGTGTTCAGGAGACTGGGACTAGGTGAACCCAAGCCAACCAGGATGTCGTTGCAGCTGGCTGACAGATCTGTCAAGTATCCACGTGGGATTATCGAAGATGTTTTGGTGAAAGTGGATAAGTTCATTTTTCCTACAGAATTTGTGGTACTTGACATGGAGGAAGATTTAGAGATGCCTTTAATCCTAGGGAGACCGTTTCTGGCTACAGGGAAAGTACTGATTGATGTTGAGGAGGGGAAATTGAGACTGAGAGTTGGAGAAGAATAAATTATTTTTGATGTTTTCAATACTCTCAAGCACACAATGCACAATGATAGTTGCTTTCGTATTGATGTCTTGGATTCTCTTGTTTGTGATTTTGTGCAGGATGGATTGAAAGAACCATAGGAGGCCACTCTCACTACTGAAAAGCAGGAAGACGAGCTAGACGAGGAAAAGATGGAGATGGTAGCTCACTTGAATGCCATTCCACCTTGGAGAAAGCAAGTGAGGCTTAGACTAGAGGAATTGGGAGACAGAAAAGATTTAATGCCTCAAAAGTCAAGCCTAGAGGAGCCACCTACTTTGGAGCTCAAACCACTACCTCCACATCTCAAGTACGTATATTTAGGAGAAGATAATAAATTGCCTGTTATTATTTCCTCTTTTTTGACAGATGATATGGAGAGTAAGCTCTTGGGTGTCCTTAAGGAGCATAAAGGAGCATTCGCTTGGAAGGTTTCGGACATAAAAGGGATAAATCCTTCGATCTGCATGCATAAAATTCTGATGGAAGATAAATACTCACCTCTAGCACAACCACAAAGGAGACTCAATCCAAAGATGCAAGAGGTAGTAAAAGCTGAAACAATTAAACTTCTGGATGCAGGTATCATCTATCCTATCTCTGATAGTGCGTGGGTAAGTCCTGTACAATGTGTGCCTAAAAAGGATGGGATTAATTTTATTACTAATGAAAAAAATGAGTTGATTCCCACTAGGACTGTTACGGGTTGGCGTGTGTGCATAGATTATAGGAAATTGAATGATGCAACCCGTAAAGATCACTTTCCCTTGCCATTTATCGACCAAATGATTGAACGATTAGCAGGTCATGAATTTTATTGCTTTTTAGATGGATATTCGGGATACAATCAAATCACAATTGCACCTGAGGACCAAGAGAAAACTACTTTCACTTGCCCTTATGGTACTTTTGCGTTTAGGCGTATGCCCTTTGGTTTATGCAATGCACCTGCAACATTTCAAAGATGCATGACCGCTATCTTTCATGACATGACTGAAAATTTCCTTGAAATCTTTATGGATGACTTCTCTATTTTTGACTTCTCATTTAATGAATGTTTAGAGAATTTGAACTTGGTGTTAGTTAGATGTGAGGAGAGCAATTTGGTGTTGAATTGGGAGAAGTGTCATTTTATGGTTCAAGAGGGGATTGTGTTAGGACACAAGGTATCGGAGAATGGAATTGAGGTTGACAAAGCCAAGGTGGAAGCAATCAAAAACTTACCCCCACCTTCATTAATAAAAGGAGTTAGAAGTTTCCTAGGGCATGCTGGTTTTTATAGGCGTTTCATTAAAGATTTTTCCAAAATTGCTAAACCTTTATCCTCTTTGTTGATGAAAGATGCTGAATTTAATTTTGATTCTACTTGTCTGCATGCATTCGAAATACTCAAGGAAAGCTTGGTGACAGCACCTGTTCTGACTGTCCCTGATTGGGAGCTACCGTTTGAGGTGATGTGCGATGCTAGTGATACAGCTGTTGGTGCGGTGCTGGGTCAAAGGAAGAACAAGGTATTTCATACCATCTACTATGCAAGTAAGACTTTGAATGATGCTCAATTGAATTACGCTACTACTGAAAAGGAATTGCTTGCTATAGTATTTGCTTTCGACAAATTTCATTCGTACCTTGTTCTGTCTAAAGTAACTGTGTATACAGATCATTCTGCCCTCAAATACTTGCTTGCTAAGAAAGATGCGAAATCTAGGTTAATTAGGTGGATTTTATTATTGCAAGAATTTGATCTCGAGATTCGAGATAAAAAGGTTGTGGAAAATGTAGTTGCTGATCATCTGTCTAGGCTTGAGCATGTTAGAATTAAGGGCAGTGACGATGATATAGATGACTGGTTTCCGGATGAACAATTGCTTGAGATGAAACTTTGTCCATGGTATGCAAATTTCTCTAACTTTCTTGTCACAGGCACACCTCCACCAAACCTATCGTTTCAACAACAAAAGAAATTCTTTTCTGACGTGAAATACTATTTTTGGGAGGAACCGTTTTTGTTTAAAATTTGTGCAGATTCCATGATAAGACGGTGTGTTGCGGAGGAAGAGTTTGATCGAATTCTCAACCATTTCCATGACCGTGAGGTAGGTGGTCATTTCGAACCAATAAGGACGACATCCAAGATACTTGAAAGTGGCTTTTATTGGCCAACTCTCTTTAAAGATGCTCGTTCTTATGTGCTACATTGTGATAAATGCCAGCGGACAGGTAACATCTCTAACCGTCACGAAATGCCTTTAAATAATATCTTGAGTGTGAGGTTTTTGATGTGTGGGGGATAGACTTTATGGGACCGTTTCCTAGTTCTTTCACGAAAAAATTCATCTTGGTTGCGGTGGATTATGTGTCTAAGTGGGTAGAGACGGAAGCGTATGCCACTAATGATGCTCAAGTGGTCCTAAAATTTTTAAAGAAAAATATTTTTAAATGATTTGGAACACCACGAGCAATCATTAGTGATGGTGGCACGCATTTTTGCAACAAACTATTTGAAAAACTTTTGAGCAAATATGGTGTCACACATAAGATATCTACCCCCTATCACCCCCAGACGAGTGGTCAAGTGGAAGTGTCGAACCGAGAGATAAAGCGAATTTTGGAGAAAGTGGTAGGTGTCAATAGGAAAGATTGGTCGGTGAGGTTAGATGATGCTCTGTGGGCTTATCGTACTGCTTTTAAAACACCTATAGGCACTACACCATATAGGTTGCTTTTTGGTAAAGCATGTCATCTACCAGTCGAATTAGAGCATAGAGCATATTGGGCGACCAAAGCACTAAACTTTGATTTTGCTCTTGCAGGTGAAAAACGATTGCTGCAGTTGAATCAGTTAGATGAGTTTCGGGGAAGAGCTTATGATCTTGCACTATCTTACAAGGAACGCACCAAACGAGCCCATGACAAACACATTATAAGAAGGGAATTCAAAGTGGGTGAAGCGGTGTTGGTATACAATTCTCGCTTACGACTCTTTCCGGGCAAGCTAAAGTCAAGGTGGTAAGGACCATTCACTGTAGGCAGTGGTGTTGCATGATGGAAAGGAAGGGACATTTACTGTGAACGCTCAAAGATTAAAGCACTATATCGGTGGCACAATTGAGCCACAAATTGGAGTCACTCGGCTCCATGACAGTCATTGAGGACATGGGTGAAAAGTCGAGCTCTAGACTATAAATTGAGAACTACTTCTACTCCTTATATTGATTTTAATTATATTTTCTTTAGTTATTAATCGCATCATTTGCATTTAGGTAGTTGCATGGCATTGCATTCATTCTAAAAAAAAAACAGAGAAAAGAAAAAAACGAGAATATCTCGCTAGGGCGATCAGTTTCAGCGGGCACTCGCATTTTCAAAAACAGAGTCGCCGTAAACTCCTCTATTATGACCGCCCCCGTGAGAGATATGTTTTTTTCTAAAAAGATTTTAAGCCGAGAACTCCTCGCTAGGGCGGTCAACAGTGACCGCCCCAGCGAGAACTCGTATTTTTCAAAACTTTGTCGGTGAGAACCCCTCGCTAGGGCGGACACAATTGACCGCCCTAGCGAGTCGCACAGATTAACAAAAAATTTTTTTCCGAAAACTTCTCGCTCGGGCGGTCAATTTTGACCGCCCTAGCGAGTTGCACAAATTTTCAAATATTTTGTCGGCGAGAACCCCTCGCTAGGGCGGCCACAATTGACCGCCCTAGCGAGTCGCGCAGATTTAAAAACCTTTCCTCTTCTCTTTTCTTCTCCACTTCGAACCCTACCCCTTTCCTCTCCAAATATCGGGGCCCCCTCCATCTTTTGTGCTAAATCCGTTTTATTTGGTGATTTTTCAGGGTAAAGACTCCATCTTGGTCCATACCCTCCACAAGGAAGCACTTCGGCTACAATATTTTCTTCTCCGGTCATCTTCCACAGATTCCGGTGAGCTTCTCCGGCGACCTTCAACAATTTTCCGACGGTTTGATACTTTGTGCACTCCAGTCTCTACATGGCACCCAAAAGATCTAAGGTAACTCATGGTGCTTCTGGTTCTCGGTCTACTCCGTCTATGTTTGTGAATGATAATGCTAGGGAGAGATATGAAAATGCTAGACTACATAGGAAACCAATCCCTGAGCGAGGATTTAGCTCGTCTATTATCCATCATTTTGCGGAGTTCCAAGTAGCAGGAAGAGGGTGGACTGCCTTTGTGGCACAACCGAACGCAGCAGTGGTTCCGGTTGTGCGTGAATTTTATGCCAATGCTCCGGAGGGGAATGAGCACAAGGCATTTGTGAGGGGACATCTAGTCCCGTATGATTCCCATACGATCAATGACATGTTGGGTCTACCGCCGGTGGATGATTCGGTGTTTCAGGCGTGGGTGCTTAACTCGGATTATGATTTGATTATTCGCACACTCTTTTATCCGGGCACCACGTGGAAACAACCGGGGACGTATACGGTTTTTCTTGAAAAATTTTTGAAAGTGGACGCGGCATTGTGGTATGTGTTTTTGTCTAAGAGATTGATGCCGGTCGGTCATACGAGTGATGTGCAGCGTGAGCGGGCGGTTGTTCTTTATGCCATCTATAATGGGATGGTGATTGATGTGGGCAAGCTCATTTTCGGACAGCTTAATATGTGTATAAACTACATCAATTTGGCTTTTTACTTTCCGACGATAGTGACTGAGCTGTGTGCCCAAGCGGGGGTGATATTTGCAGATGATGACGAGTGGTTACCGCCGATGAGAGCCATTGATGAGGCTCTTTATAGAGCGAAGAGGGAGAAAAGACAGGCTGAGCTGCCCGAGGAGGTATTTTTCGATTATGGGGAAGCAGCTCAACCACCTCCGGCCTTAGGACATGCACCACCACCTCCGCAGCCACGTCGCCGTGCCATGCGAGATCGCATCGACGAATTGGGAGCTTGGGCCACTTATCAGACTGAGTACCAGGCCGTTAATCAAGCCCACATTCAGAACATCGAATACCTGGTGCAGGGGATCTCAACTCATTTGGGCATCGACACGTCCAGACGGCCACCTACACCAGCATACCCGCCACCCTTCCAGTTTCAATACCATTATCCTATGCCCCCAGCGGCTGAAGAGGGAGTCCCACCGCCTGAGAATGAGGAGGAGGACGATTTCTGATTAGGGGAGTTTACTGTTTCCCCTTTCTTTTTGTTTTGCTTATTCTATCTTTGCATTTACATTCATGAGTTTTTTATGTTTGTAGTGTTTGTTTCATTTTGTGCACTGAGGGCATTGCACAACTCTAGTATGAGGGGGGTAGATTGTTATGTTTGCTTAGTTAATTGGTTTTAAATTGTTGCATTTCTTTTATTTGGTGTCGTTTATGGTGAGAAGACATAGTGTATGAGCCAATGATGATGTTGAATTGATAGTATACAAAAGTATTGATTGGGTCACCTCATGAATGGTACTCTTGATTGTTAAAGCATGAATTTTGGCACAAAGTTGAACTTTTTGAGCACATATGTGTGGGGACTAGAATTTTGTAGGAATAATTGTGAAATTTGAAGGTTTTGTGTGGTTAACTTGAAAGGCATCATTTATGAGTTGATTTAGCATGTAAACCCGTGAAAATAAGTCACTAATTGGGACCTTGAATGAGAACATGTGATTTGCCTTGAACTTTACATATACCCCATTTTTTTTTCAATGTACTGAATTAAAATATCATACTCCTAACCAGCTGTAATCCAAAGTATATATTCTTAGCCTAGGGAGTACACGTGTGAAAATTGTGCATCAAAAAAAAAATATCGAAAAAGAAAAAATTGGTGGAGATGTAAGGTGAGGGGGAGCCGAAATAAAAGGAATGAAATTCTATTCCTGGGCTAAAAGTTGGAGATGTAAGGAGACGAGGAAGGTCAGACGAAAAGTCTTGACGATTGCACAATGAAAATGATCGGTGTACTCCCGACTGTTAGCCACTTGAGCTTATTTTCCTTCTTTTCGACATCCTTCTCTGCACTTAAGAATCGAAGAAAGTTCAAATTATGGTTAGTGATAAATGGACACGGGGGTGCATGCTAGTGAGACTTGTATTGAAATGTTAATTGAGTGACTCGCATGATTTGATGATTGATCTATTTGAAGTACGAATGACTAGACCCATCATGACACACACACACACGTTCAAATTAGTGTCAAGATTTATGTGTAGATGAGAATGAGTATCCGTTTGTGATTTGACTTAAATTATGATTTGTATGTGGGAAAGTTCACTGAGGCATGAGCATAACAGTTGTTAACTCACCATTGACATTTACTTGTGTTGGTTATTTCTTGTTTGAGTATTTTGTGTTTGTTGTGTTTGTTTAGAATCTCGTGCTTTAACCTATTTTGCTCGAGGGCGAGCAAAATGTTAGTATGAGGGGGTTGATAGGACTCGTTTTTACGTGTTTTTAGTGTTGGTTTTGAGTCGCATTCATGCATCATATTAGTTTGTTTAGTTTAATTTTGCATCTTTTTAGCATTATTTAGCATTTGACTGATCTCGTGTATTTTGTGGTGATTTTGTAGGAATTGAACCAAAAAGTGGGAGAAACTTTGGCATAATGTCGAAGAGGATTCGCTCGGGCGGTCAAAAGTGACCACCCCAGCGAGCATTGTGGTCTGGCCGAGGATTTTTGCGCGAGTGTCTCGCTAGGGCGGTCAAAAGTGACCGCCCCAGCGAAACCTGGGATATGATCGAGGAAGTTTATTCGAGGACCACTCGCTAGGGCGGTCAAAATATACAGCCCTAGCGAGAAGCGAAATCGAGAAAGATTTGTTTCCAAATTTTGAGGGACTCTATCCTACACCTAAACCTAACACACGAGATCAGCAGCCGTTTTTCAGACTTTATCAGACTTTTCATCATTTTTCTTGGAGAGGAGGCTAGGAGCAAAGGAGATTTCGAAGACCTCGAGATTTCCACGGGTCGTGGCCGTCACCCGTCGTCATCTTTAGTATTTTCATTATTAAGTATTTGATTTCTTACATTGATTGTGGTTTTTATCATGAATTTCAGTAGCTAAAACTCTAGATTTGTTGGGATTTGAGGGGATCCTACCCCGTACTCGGTGTTTAACATTATTTCTCGACGTTTTTATTAGTGATTTGTTAATGCTATTGTTCGTTCTTGTTTCAATCGAAGCCTAGCTAACTTCCTTTGATTATTTCATGTTGTTGATGATTTCGATAGAATAATTAACAATAGAATAAAATAGTATAAACCACAGATTTACAATTTTAGTAGTTATACGGAATTGGATACGTGTCGATAGTGATAGTTCACCCGGATGAAAGCTAGTGGATTCCATAGAATGTAATGAAATCTTGAACTGTTAAATACTTGAGGACACTTGAGTACTGCATGTTTAGGATTAGTATTAATATAGCTCGACAGAGTATATTAATTAGTCTAGGGAATTCCGTCGAATGCACGAGTAAAAGTCGAGTGTAGTTATTTAAACACGAGTGGTAGGTGAAATGCTAATTCCCAACAAATTCATTTCTCATTTGATTTAATCCAAATTAATCATTGCGTTCTTGAACACGTTTTCTTTGCATTTTAATTATTTAAATTGTTTAATTTACATTAGTTTAATCGTCAACTCAATTTATCGTTGCTAAAGAAATTTTACTTGAAAATAAAAATAGTGTAACGCAGTCCTTGTGGATCGATACTCGTATTCACTTACGTTTATTATAACTTGACTATCTTGCACTTGCGATATTTAAATCGAGCTTTCTTTTATAAAATAAAGGACTATTCACTGTGCAAGTTTTGCTCGATCAGGCGTTACAATCTATCCCACTTAATTTGAATTTCTTCCTCGAAATTCGCTTATCCTCGATAATCAAAAAGTTTAGACTCTTAATTCTAATATCCCAATGATCCACGCTTCTCCTGCGCTACTTTGATAAAATAAGTGTTAAGTTGTTCTTACGTCTCCTCAATCTTAATTAAATTGCCTACCAAAATCCTCGTTTGCGAATCGTAACTTAAAACGACTTATGGTTACTTAGTTCATTTATACTATGGACTCGAATTTTGACTCATCTCGCAATTTCTCATACTAGAGATGGATGTCCAAACTTATCACACATTACTTTTATTATACTATACCCGTAATGTTCATCGACCTATTACTTTAGCATTTATGCAGTTCAACCTAAAAAATCTTAGCACTAAAGTTTACTGATCACCTTCTATCATCGGTAATACATTTAAAAGTTAAGCCTTACCTCTACCCCATAATAATATTAGCCTAAGATCCTTGAATCGAATCTTATCTTACGACACCACCTTACGTAACTTAGCTATTTACAAGGACATCCTAAATATAAAATTGTTGCAACCTTCAATTCGAGTAGTATTAGTCCCTAAAACCCATAGTATACCATATCAATCTTCTACGTAAATAATAAAACCCTTCTAGCCATGATTACATGCTTAAACTATTCTATTCCTAATTACAATATAGTTGAGGCCAAAGACCTTTGGGCTTTACTCATTGAAACGAATGTCACATTCTTACGTATACTCAATGCTTAATACATACTAGCGTACAAAACGTAATAAATTATCCAATGTTAGTATTAGACCAACTCTAGTAATTCAACTTCACTTATGATCTATAGCATTCTGGAATCCATATATCGAGATTTTTGATTACTTACCCGACTAAAAATCTTAATAATCGTTTATTGGTAACTTATGTTGAACCCAATTAGTTTCTTTTTGTTTTTATTTTGCCCAAAATTTTCGTTTGAACAACTATTTCATAAACTTGAAATTAAAGCTTACACAAAGATAACATAATTCCAACACACATATCCACTTATTCTCAAGTTTCTTAATGACTTAAAAAAATTCCTCAAGATATGGTGTCTACCTCACTTCTTACATGCGTCTAACAAGTAACCTAACCATCAGTCATGCCCAACTTTCTAGAAAAATTGTAACCCTAGAACAGATATAATTTTAATTCTTAAGATTATGATTAAAACTTATGCTACATCAAACCTTAAGCTCCCAAAATAAGTTAACTTACTGTTTAATCTTATAACTTAACTAATTGATCAACTTTGTCTTAAATTGTTATCAATCTAAATTCTTAATTTTCCACAGCATTAGTCCATTAACGCTTAGATTTTCAAGCCCAGTATTGATTCATCCTACAATGCCCTTGATTACCATTCCTTATAACAACACAACCCAGATGTTTCAAGGTTCTAAATATCCCTTCAAGCCGAAATCATCAAAATTCCTATCATTTAAACCATTTGTTTCTCACTTACTCCTAAACTAGTCCCCAAATTTTTTAAAAATTGCAAAATTATTTCTTAATTTCCTTGAAAATTATCCGATTTGTCCTTAATTTCAAAAAATTTCCAATTACCCATAAGTTCTTGCCATTCTTAATTCAATTTTTTAGGTTTCTCGTAACATAAAGTTTAATAATTTTAAGCTTATTAATCCCAAACTCAATTTCTTGTAATCAAATCTTAAATTTCCATGAGTGCTTAAAATCCCAAGTTACACGTTTTTATAGCTTTAAAGATTGTCGTAGTCTTCGAATCATTATTGCTTATATAAAATCCTCAAAAATTAACTCAACTAGTAACCACGAACTATCAATATTTTCTTAGAAAGCCTACATGCCCCCAAAATCATTCATAACTTTCAAGATTAACTTATGAACCCATAAGTAGAACATCAGTACTACTAACTCAAAATTTATTATAGTCAAATCATATGCAGCCTCTCTTAACGCCCAATATTTGAATTCTTAGATATGTTTAAATTTCAAATGTAACCAACATGCAATCAAATCTAGTTTTTAAAACATTTAATCTTCAGAACATAGAAATTACTAAACATGTACTGCAATACATATATCATGTAAACATGCAGGTGATAATATTAAAACTTTCAAAATATTTAAAAAATGTAAACTCATAGACTTGAAGCTTGAAGACTGAGTTGCAGAAGCTGGCGGTGACACAACCCTATACAGGACCCATGATTTGTTACCAACTGAAACTTCTGCTCATTTTAAAATTCTATTGAACATTTTTTTTTATTTTTTAAAATGCAATGGCCGAAACCATGCCTATATCTCCAATCATATCATCGTATACATATATCCTAGTCATAACCAACTCACATTCTTCAAAAACATCATCATTTTCATCACTTATCAAAATCATGCATAAACGTAATTTTTCTTAAAATCAAACATGCAACGTATTTTCATAATTATGTAAAAAGTTGTGTACTAGGTAACATAAACGTTTAAAAACATGTCAAATTGTGCTCAGGGCGCTGCCAGGACTAAAAACACGAGCCTTGTGCAAAATAACGATTTTGCCCCTGGAAACCCCAAATGACTGTTTTAGCCCTGGACCTCAAAATTTCGACCCGAAACCTACCAAACTCCTCAAAACATATTTTTAAGTGTTTCTTAGATGTAAACTTGATCCCGATTCAAACTACACGATTCATTTTAAAAATAGGTCCGAGGTCTCGATTTTAACCCGAACCAACCCAAAAGTTAACAAAATCTCTCCAATCTTAAACCATGCCTCAACCTTACCCTGCCAGCCCTTAAACACCCAGACCAGCCCACCTAAGACATTCGAACAAAACTTGAAATTTGCTGGATTTTTCTGCACCAAAGCGAGCCTAACCGTAGTGCACTAAACCCTCGAATTCTTGACCCTAGACCAAACCAACATGGACCAGACGTGAACCAACCCTTCTTGACCACACCATGGCCTGGTCAGCCCTCCTTGGCCGAGCCTACCCTCGCAACTTTAAAAAACATGAAAAACATGCACAAATTTTCACAACTTGAGCGAGTTTACAATAAAAATCATATCTCCCTCGTTTCTTATCAGAAAATTACAAATTTGCTATCGGACCGAAGATAACACAAAGCTCTACAAATCATATATTGAACAAATTTCTAGAAAACTAACTTATAAGTCGCATAATTCGAAATAACATAGGATGACACGTTTTGTGACACATATATTTCACAGCATGTGCGGTTTTATGATAAATCATATCCCCCTCGTTTCTTATCGGACAATTATGAATTTGCTATCGAATCGAAGATAACACAGAGCTCTATAAATCATATGTTGAACATATTTCCGAAAAGCAAACCTATAAGTCGCAGAATTTGAAATAACAGAGGATGACGAGTTTTGTGACAAAAATTTCACATGTTGTGCGGTTTTACGATTAAAATAATATCTCTCTGAAGAAGACCGATCGTCCCTCCCAAAAACGTGACTAACTCGTGACTCTAGCCCCTTGACACCTTAACTCCCAATGTATACAGCCCCCTAACACCTCAAACCGGCAGCCCCTTACACAAGAAGTCAAGAAAACGTGAATTGCATAAAAGTGTAGGTGTATTTCATGTCAAAAAAATGCAATAAAACGATACCATATAATAGTTCAAAATATTTCTCATACATAAACACATAAAAAAACATATTATGATGTGAATGATGAAAAAAAACGAGCTTTTGGGCGTGCCTTAACGTTTTTGTGCTCAAAAACCCGAAAATATGCGCATAGGACTTGTACCGGAGAAGCGGGGAAAGAAGTTTCTTGAAAGAACAAAGCTTGGCCGAGAGTTTCTGCTCAAAATGGCATGAGGGAGGCTGCTGAAATGTGGAATGGACGGCTGCTAGCTTTTTAGGTAGGTTTAGGTTACTTAGTGATGTAATTAAATAAAAGGCTTAAGCTTAAATGAGTCTTTAATTATAATTAAATGGTTTAAAAGGGTTTTGAGCCCATTAATCCCTAAAAACAACCCATCAAGCCCAAAAACATTCCCGAAAAATATTTCATTTAAGTACGTTTTTGAAAATATAGCCTGAGCCGTCAAAAAGTTTCCCGTTTCGATAAAATTTGCGTACCGATTAAAAATACGACCCGGCGAGTAAAATTATCAACCAAGGCCCATTTTTTGAAAACACCCTAAAAAATACCTCATATTCATTAATTAAAATTAATCAGTAATAAAAATATTTTTCCTGATAAATCCCCGGTCTCCATTCCTCGTTCGAGCGCGAAATATAACTTAAAACCATGCATGAAACTTTAATAAACCAATAACTAAAATAAATATTCATGAAATAAACATGCATTTAATGCGTTAAAACAATTAAATAAAATGCATAATAAATTTGGTAACTTACATGCATGTGGTTCACGTGGAGCTTCAAATTTTCGGGATATGATAGAGGATGTCCTTGGAGGAACAAGAAATATGGGTATTAGAAATGTTGATGAGAAAGTAAGATTCATCGAATTACTAATTTTTGGTTAGCATAGTGGATTATAAAGAATTACGATTGTATTATAGGCATTATAAGTTTATGACATAAAGAAGAAATTATATAAATATTGGAAATAAGATTTAGTTGACAATATTATTATTTTTGGTTTTACCGTAAGATACAAATACCTTTAGGTTCAATGATTGCTATGGTATCGGAAAGTTTGGGATTTTTTTTACTGCAGATTCCAAAATTTAAGTAAGCTAATTGAGGGGGAAAATGACAAAGGGAGAAAATCAATAAACAGAGTTCGTGTTTATTGGGATATTAGGAAAAAATATTATAGTAATGTTATGAAGGAGTCGAGGAATACAAACAAAGAATATTGGAGTTCGTATAATAGTTCTTGTAAGCTTCGATTTATAAGATTTGAAAAAATATTATTTAGGTACTATACGGGGTAATTGCGAAATTTGGTGAAGTAAGTTAAAAAGATATAATTTCATTGTTGGGTTGACAATGCGATTGCTATGATTTCTAATGTCGAATTCTGGCTTGCTATCTCGGGGCTGGTGCTGGCTGGAACGTGTGAACAGCAGATGATCGTCTATCCGGCTGTGCCACTGATCCAGAAGATTCTACTACCTGGGATCTTTGGGAACCTCGCTGTGGAAAAACTCTGGCAAAGTGTCCCTGCTATCTGCAGATGTTACAACTGCCAAACACTCCCTGGCATTGCTCGGTCGGATGTCTTCCGCCACAAGTTCTGCAATAAGCCCATGTATAACTCTGTCTGGAACCATAGGAGCTAGAAGAACTGCTGCAAGACTTCTTAAACTGTTTCCCTCTGGCTTTCAACTGATCTTTCTTTCCACTACTACTGCTACCACTCTCAAAGCTGGGAGGTGGTTGGTGAGACTGAGTAGTAGATGGTTGCTGCTGTTTTTGTACTGGAGCAACATACGAAGCTCCTCTCCGTCTGATCAGGCTTGCTTCAGCTCCCTTTGCTCTATTCAAAGCATCAACAAAATTTTTTTGGTCGCCCGGTGTTCATCAATGTAAAGATCTCATGATTCAGCCCATTACTGAACTGATCAACAACAGCTTCGTCATTCTCAGCAACATGTGGAGAAAAACGCAACAAGGTAGAGAAATTGGCCACATATTCTTCAATGTTCAGTTGACCCTGTCTCTGATTATCAAATTTTGCGTCCTTGTCCTTTCTATAAGACACTGGGAAAAATCTTTGATAAAATTCAGTCTTAAAGATTTTCCAAGTGATAACCGTACCTCGATGCTCCAAAGCCCTCTTGGTTGTAAGCTACCAATTCTTTGCAACATCATGAAACTGGTGCCCAATCAATCAGACACTTTTCTCATCTGTGTAATCCAATGAATCAAACAGCATTTATATGTCATCTAACCAACTCTCACAATCAACAGAAGTCGCAGTGCCTTCAGAGTCGGCGGTTTGAACGACTGAAACCTCTTCAGCAGCATTTCCATGGGTGTTTCTGTCACATCCATCGGATTAGCTGAAGTACTACCCTGTTCTGGGATTCTTCGAGGAGGCATATTTGATTATCAAAAGGGTTAGTAATCGAACCTGACAAATCTGTCTCAGTCCCCTTCTGATCATCTTACCTCTGATCCAGAATCGATCTGATTCATTCTCAAATAATACATATTTCTCAGAAAATCAGATAATCAGGTAAACATTTATTAAAACATTAAAACATAATGCAATAGCAGCATATCATTTATGTAACTCAACATCATAATCAATCGCATGCTAGCATCACCAAAAGCAAGGAAGGAAACTCAATCTACCCCGCGCACTAGCTTCTATCTGAGTGCGTGATCTACTTCCCCGGGAGGAGATTGCTGCTAACTCAGCTCGAAGCCTTCTTTTTTGATTTTCTATCCTGCTGTGGGGACCCAGACGCTAATTCATTTCTTAATCAGCTTTAGGAAATAAATGGATCAATTAAATAATTTGGGTCTACTTTTTTTTTTTTAAAATACATAAGTGTGGAACATATAACAATTCATTATATAACATTAAGAATAAAGTACAAGTCTTGTACAACAATACGTCTAATCCTACTACTGTTCTTTCACTACCTATAAAGTAATGAAAACAACTCTACTTCTGGGTCCGAATCTCCACGCTAAACTGTGATCTCTCATCCTCTTCTCGACCCTCATCCTGTCCCACCTGTTTTCATGCACACATACAAACACAACAAAAGCCGGATAACTCCGGTGAGAATATAAATCCCAGTATAAACAAAGTATACATGCATTTGATATAAATATATAAAAAAGAATATAACATTTATCAATAACATGTATCAAATCTTAATCATGAAATAATGTAACACTGTAAATCAAACTCATATCTCTGACTCGACTCTGATCTAGTCTAGTCTAAGGATCCCGGTTCCTGGACGGTGGCATATTAAAACCGAATCTCTGCAATAAGAGTCGATATACTCCTAAGCAACATCGATATAACCAAACATCCAATGTCTAGGCACATCTGCCCAAGACTTGGAACCTCTGCCAATAACTCGTTCTCAATATCTATCTTCTTTTCTCTGCTATTCTATAAGTCAATAGAATAAGCATATACATTCAAGTAATACAAAGGTATTAAAAAAACAAACAAACAAGTATGTGGTTATGGGAAACTCAAGTCGAATCTAATTTGAGTCGTATCTCCCGATTAACATTGATTTATAAATTTCTTTTCTCGGGGTTTGGCTTTGCTCTGTCTTCAAAGTCTGCAATACCAATCTGGAATAACATTCGAGAAGTATAATATCATTATACAACTCAATACAAGTCTGTATTTGATCAATCTCAATCTAATTCTGTTTTGACGGCATAACATCACAATCTCGATACACCGGCAATATAAATAACGGACATCCAATCTCAACAACTCATAATCAATCAATAAACACAATCTGATACAAAATCTATATAATCTCAATCAAATCAACTCTAAAAATCATAACAATTTCATACATTATATGTTCTTCTATTCGGTTTCAATTATACAATGTCTAATATCTCAAGAACACCATATATAGATCAAATCATGATTCCTTCAATACCATATTTTCAAACTATGCTAGAAATCAATAAAATTTACCTCCTTTTAAAGCTCTTGTTGAGGGGAATGCAATACTGAACTTGGATTAAAATTTTAATGGACAATCTTTTGCAAATTGACTTCTAATATCAAGAACTTGAGAATTCTTCCCGGCTCCTTTTTTGTTTTCTTACTGAATTTTGAGGAAATGATGGATTAATCTATGTATATCGTGCATGTCCAAGCCACGTGACTAAGTCTTTGTGCTGCACGTCTCGCGCATATGCGCAGTAATGCCCGAAATTTTATATGATGTTAAGCTGATATTATTGATTTTGAATTGATATGATTTTAGAAGGACCATTCTGAGACCAGATTGGGTAAAGCATATGAATTATGCAATTTTTGGACAGAACGTCTGGCTCCCGAGCGGTAGTTTTTGACCGCCCGAGCGCCAGTGTTCAACAAGAATATGTTTCAGACAGAAGATGAGGCGCTCGAGCGGTGGTTTATGACCGCCCGAGCGCCAATGTGCAATAAGAAAAGTAGTGGGACAGAACATTTCGCGCCCGAGCGGTACTTCTTGACCGCCTGAGCGCCGACCGAGGTTCAAAAAAAAATAGACACGTATCCAAGGCATGCAGCTTAGAATATATATATACATATATACTCCTTCAGTAAAAAGGAACCGAGAAAGGGAAAATGAGAAGTTCGCAAAAAATCCTCACGCCTTTATATTTCGATCTGTCTGTTAGATTTTTAATCAGACTTTAGTATCGTGTTTCTACTGACGAGAGCTTCATCTAGACGTAAGTTTTGTTATGTTTTGTTATCATTTGAAATTATGATACTGCCAGAATCAGATATGATTCATATATGGTGCTTCTTATATGTTAGACATCATATAATTGAAACCGGATTGAAGAACGGAAATCGTATAGAATTGTTATGATTTTCTGAGTTGATTTAATTGAGATTTGATATCAGAATTATATTGTTATCGATTATGAGATGTTGGGATTGATATCTGATTGATATTATTGTGCTGGGTATATTGAGATTACGCCGTTATGCCGCTGAAACAGAATTTGATTTAGTTCTGATTGTATCCAGTATTGATTTGAACGAGTATTGATATTATACTCCTCGATGGTCCTTCTGGAATAGCAAGGACCGGTGCTGATGTAAATTTTGTCTTTAACTCTTGGAAACTGCGATCGCATGCTTCGTTCCATACAAATTTTACACTTTCGTGTTAAAGCATTCAAAGGCAATGAAATCCTGAAAATTTTCGCTATAAAACGACGGTAATAACCAGCTAACTCAATAAAACTACGTACCTCGGTAACAGTAGTTGGTCATAGCCAGTTATTAACAGTTTCAATCTTGCTTGGATCCACAAATATGTCTTCTTTTGAGATGATACGGCCCAAGAATGCTACTTGTTAAAGCCAAAATTCGAATTTATACCATTTGGCATATAAATTTTTATCCTTTAAAGTTTGCAGAACTAGTTTTAGATGTTCTCCATGCTCCTCTACAGTTTGTGAGTAGATGAGAATATCATTGATAAATACAATCACGAGCTTGTCTAAAAATGCTTGAAAATTCTGTTCATTAAATCCATAAAAGCAGCTAGTGCATTCGTTAGTCCAAATGACATTATAAAAAATTCATAATGCCCATACCTGGTTCGGAAGGCAGTTTTTGAGATATCATCTGACTTTACTTATAGTTGATGAAAGCCTGATACTAAATCAATCTTCGAAAAGTTAGCAGCTCCTTGTAATTGATCAAACAAATCATCAATTCTGGGGATTGTATATCTTTTTTGATTGTCACTTTATTCAACTCCCTATAATCAATACATAGATGAAGGGCACCGTCTTTCTTCTTCACAAATAAAACAGGTGCACCCCACGGTGAAAAGCTTGGTCTAATAAATCCTTTATCAAGTAACTCCTATAACTGTTGTATATATGAGCATGAATTTTTATAAGTGATGAAAATAATGAAAGTTTGAACGAGGTGACTTGGTTGTGACTAATACGATGATATGATAATATGTAAGGCCAAGACTCTGTTGACGGGTGAGAGTGTCGCTGATATACCCACCGCCTGGTACCATGGTTATATGTAGATGGATCCATAAATTTACAACTGATACGAAAGTCACAATTAACTATCCGAGTTCCATAAAATGGAAACACATACTGTAACGCCCCGAAAATTTTAAGGTCCACGCAAACCACATGCATGCAATTATTAAATTGTTTTGTATTTTAATTAATTGGTTTAATTGCATTAACTAATTATGTTGAGCTTATTGACATGTTTAAAATATATTTTCTACATGATTGCATTAAAATTGCATTTTTAGGATTATTCGAGTGACGATCGAGGAACGGGGACCGAGGGCTGAAAAATGTAAAAGATTTTTACTAAATAATTGTTTTTAATTATTTAAAGTGCGGTCGATGTTTTTAAGTAAAATTTTGAAAGTATCGGGTTATGAGGTGATTTTATACGCCGGAACGTAATTTTTATCGGTATTGGCTTTTTAAATAAAATTCGAGATTTCGAGCATCCCGGCTAATAAATTCACATTTTTATTTAAAAGAAAACTTTGTTTTTATTTTATTTAAAATCTAGTCAATTTAAATGGGCTTTAATTTTATGGCTTATTAGGCCTAAGCCTATTTAGTTGATTAAATTAGTATATAAGATATTAATAGACTCACAAACTCATTCTAGATTACAATTCAATCGGCCACTTTTTAAAAATTTTAAAACTCTCTCCCTCAAACACTCTCACACACGGCACATCAAATTTAAAGAAAATCGGCAGCAGCCTAGCCGTGAGTTGGAGGGTGATCGAGAGGTTCTTGTCCCGTCGTCTCCTCCGTTCTTCGTCGTCATCGTTTAGTCGAGCGTTTATAACGCAAAGGCACACCTTAATCTCCCTTTTCTCATTCATCATATCATAATATGTTTTAAATTGGTTTGTGCATGAAAAAGCATGGCTTTATATTCAAGATTTTTGGTTATTATCGCATGTATGCTTGAACTCATGATTCATGTTTCTTTATAGCGTTTCTTGCACGTTAAGGGCTTCCATGATCCTATAATAAGTTGTAACAACGATTTCAAGTAATAACCTAGTCCCCTTACCCACCCAAGAAAAGCCAAGAAAACCCAAGAAAACCAAGAAAGCCAAGAAAACCCAAGAAACAAGAAAGAAAACTACATGTGTTGTCTAGGCTTGGGGGGATCGGGTCTCACGTTGTAAGGGCCGGCTGGGTTCTTGGATTGGTCCAGGACTTGGCTAAGGTCTCGATCGAGTCTAGGGCAGAGTCCTAGCCACGCTAGGACTCATGTTGGAAGGCGGAGAAGAGTCCTTCGCGAGAAGGACTCCAGCAGAGAAGCAATGACTGCATGCGTGCAGTCTTGCAGACTTCGTGTGAGTGAGTGTGCTTGATCTAGGGCTTATGGGCTATGGTAGGGTGACCCTTCGTGGTCCTAGGAAGGTGTACAGGAAGTTGGCTCGGGGTAGGAGTCGACGGGTAGGGCTCTTAGTTCACTCAAAACCAGAATGGTACACTAGCACACTCTCGGCCAGCACTTGTAGGGCTGTTGTTGCTTCGTTTTTGGGTTTGGGGCGGTTTCCTTGTCGAACTTAGAGTCCATTAGGTAACTTTAACATGTTGGGCACCTTTTGGCTCGATATGGTTTGGGGGTAACTCGATAAAATTAAGAGATGGCTTAGGGTTGAAGTTTAGGTGTCAAATTGAGTTTCAAAATAAAGATAATTTGGAAAACGGCTCACGGGGGTCGAGTCGTGGTCCATAAGGGCTAAAATAATATAAAAAGACTAAATTTAGAATTTAGGAATTTTATATTAAAGTTTGGTATTTTTCGGGATTAAAACACCGTTAAAATAATTAAGAAAAGATAAATTAAAAAGTCTAAATGTTATGCCAAATAAAATTACGAAAAAATTCATATAGGCTTAAATAATTATTTGGGACATTTTAGAGTCATGAAATCAAGGAAATAGTCGAATTCGTAAAAAGTCGAGTCCAGGGGTAAAACGGTCTTTTTACGTCGAAAAATTAGTAAAGGTCATGGCAGTGCCCGAAATGCTGTTTTCATGTTAAATATGATATTTTTAAATGTTTATGAATTTAACATGAATTAATTATGATTTTTAAATGTCTAAGGATTTTCATGGTTTAATAAGACATTTAAAATACATGTTGCATGCTTGGTTTCGAAAAGAAAAACGTAAACTTTATTCACGATTTTTCTAAGTGATGCAAATGAAAACTTTGAAGGATGTGAAGTTATTGTGACTAATTCGTTAATGGTGGTTACGTCGTGAGGGTTATGGTCGCAGTGGGAGCCCGACGATCGTGTTTCTATCATTGCGAATTTATGGTATCAAGTTTTATGGTAACGCTAAGAATGGGAATGACGTGAGGGGAAAAGGCCCCAGAGGGAACCCATGTATTGGGAAAAGGCCCCCGAGGGAGCCCCGACGAGCGTATTTCTATTCGATCATGATAGGCCAAGGCTCAGTTGACCGGTGAGAGTGTCGCTGATGTCCCCGCCGCCCAGTACTGAGGTTTCACGCAGATGGATCCATCGTTCATGTCATGTCATGTCAGGGAAGTCACAATTAACGATCTGAATTCAACAAAAGAAAACAATAATGCTCATGAATCATGTTCAAGGTTTTTCGTCATGTCATGTTAAAGAAAAAGAAATCATGTTTGCATGTCATGAAATGCTATTTTTACTTAAAAGTATTTTCACTGTTGCATGTGGTTTTATTATGTATTACTCGTTATTAAAGATTATGGTGTGTTGAGTCTTTAGACTCACTAGGTGTGATGGATGCAGGTGGTATTGATGGGGTTCTTGAGGGATGATATTACTGGACTGAAGGTGCACACAACCCGAGGACCGGCGCGTCATTTCCGCATTATGATTTATGATTTTAAGTTAAAGATTTTAAGACTATTTATTTATGCTTCTGAAAGAATTTTTGAGAGGTTTAGTATGGGCTTTACTTTTCAAACTATTGCTTTTGAGTTTTGGTAAAACAGTAGACGATTTTATTAATTCACTTGGATTTAATACTAGTGGTTTGAGGTTTTATTTTAAAGAGTGAAAAATATTTTATGAAAATACTTTTATGTGTTTATTGAGTGGGCCGAATTATTTAGAAAAAAAAAAAATTCTAGTACTTTTAAAGAAATAAAAAGGGCAGACGTTTCACATACGTATATGATGAAAGGAAATTTTATGGATTTAAAGTTATGCATGTTCGTGAAAAGCTATTTGTTTAAAAGTATATTTCACTGTTATTTGTGAATATATATGTATTACTTTTATCATTGTCACACCCTTCTTCTAATCTTACCATGATTAATAATACTTGTACTTGTAATCAAAATAAGGTTTGAATGATATATTTATAGTATGAAGCAATTCAAACGGGATATCAATTTGACGATTTATAAAAATTTTGGCATGATGTCCCTATATTCTATAAAAGCCAAAAAATCAAATAATAATATTTATACATACATATAATCTTACTAAAACATATATTGTATCGGTATACATATAATTAGAAACATCGTGAAACTTGTTTCAAAACATGACATAATATTCACTATAATACATATGCGGAAGCTATACAATAAGAAATCCAGGCTCTTGTCGAGGTAAGGCCCTTCACGAGCATCCCTTGGCGAAGCTGCGTCCTATGTATCTTCATTATCTGATCTTGTAATACATGAGCCATGTGAGTTTATAAAACTCAATAATTTGGCACTTATACGTATCAATATACATAGAATGAACATACATATCAAGTCGTGATAAAAAATGAATCTTTAAACAATGTCATATCATATCATATATTCCTGTTCATTTTTGTACTTGAGCCTCATTAGTTGACCAATAATACTGTGCTTGCTTTATTATATTGCTACTAATGTGTTGGACGTCAGGGAGCACCTTTGACAACCCCACACCCATGACATATATTGGCCAATAGGTTTGGCGGACTAAAAACAAACCATGATTTCAATTAGCTCGTATATCATATAAAAAATCAGTCATTTTCCTTTTCTTTTATGTTCATGTTCATGACATAGCACCCATCATCAATATTCATGAATTTATTTCATATTTAATACATAAAAATTTAATATGATGCTATGTTTTCATCAATAAATATATAACAATGTACATATAGCAATAAATAATGGGAAGCATTTGAAATACATAATATTACTCATGTATTACTTCAAGAACATTCCAACTTAGTGTCCAAGCGTAAGAACATTGGTTTGAGACGATGTTTCTCGTTCTTATGCTGTCAAATATATCAATAGTTCAGTTAATATGTCTATACTAGGTGAAATTTACTCCTCTACATGTATAACAACCAAAAGAGATGAAAACTTACACCCTTAGGAAGTTATTGGGATGGAGCACTAAGTTCTTACTTCAAAATGATGAAAAGAAGGAAGAAATGAGCTTTTGGAGGATGGGTATTTCTCTTTCTTTTGCGTTCTTGCTGCTAAAGAAGGTGAGGAAGTGGTAAAGAAGCTCAAATATTTCAAAAATTATCTTTTCACTTATCAAGAAGCGCTCGGGCGCGGAAATCTCGGCCCCAAAATTTTAAAATGTGTATTATAGGGGCGCTCAGGCGATCGTAACTTACCGCTCGGGCGCCAAGCATTCTGTCATGCACACGGTTTCATCAAAGATCTCTCTAGAAACATTTCTTCCTTTCATAATCTGAAAAGTGGTAAACATGAAATTTGTAGCCATATGTCTTTCCTTGCATCTCCAATTAGTTGCATTTCATTTGGAGGTCTGAGTGAACAGTTATGGTTATTCTCCCAACATGTGTTGGTGAAGGAATGACAATACACACAACACACTTCGGGGCACTTTAGGCTTGTCTTCCCCAATGATTTGGACAAAACCCAAAACACGAAAGTTGTAACATTATATCTTAGCTTTCCAATGGTGTGCCCTCACATAATTTGGATAATAATTCAAATAATTATGCTAAAACCCGTAAAAACTGTTATATTTTCATCTCATTTCCTACAAACTTCCATTGCACTACTTTTACCTTCACATCTTACTATCAATATTGAGACATATTCATTATCAATACACTATGGACAATCTAGAAATCATATTCAATCTCAATATCGATATCTCAATATGTAAAACATAATGAGCTAAATAACTACATAATAAATGACAAAAACGCATTATTATCATTTGTACGAGTAGCCGGGCATTACAATACTCCCCTCCTTCAAAGAATTCATCCTCGAAATTTGACGCACCATATAGTTCAGGATATCTCTATTGAATCTCGTCTTCTCGCTCCCAAGTTGCTTATTCAATTGCATGATTGCGCCATTATATTTTCACCAAGGGTATTTCTGAAAGCGGACCGGTTACGGTGGCCGGAAACGCAACGGAAGCATAAAATCGAAATTTTTATTAAAAATTTTCGGCCACCCCCAAAAATCTTGTGCAATATTTACTAAAAACAAAACACCATTCATAGGATGTTAAAGAAATGTACCTATCAACTTTAAAAGTTGATTGTGGCTCCAACTTTGTTGTAAACAACAAAGCTCTTCAAGGTTGAAGATCTACAAGCCTCCAACTCCCCTTTCTCCAAAATAAGGCCCACCACCAACTAGGTAAATCCCCTCTTAATTTGCACTAGAAAATTAAGAGGATTTTTCAAAGAGAAGTGTGTGTTCTTAAACAATTCAAGAACACAAAAATGGAGAGAAAAATTGGAGAGAAAGTGAGAGATAGATTTCGGCCATCACCATGTGAGAATGGGGGAGAATGAGTTGTCTTGGGGGTGCAAAAAGTAGTTCCAAAAAAGTTGCATGCCATGTATTATTTTAATCAAAAGTATTCCCCAACTCTTCACCTCCCATGCATGTATATTATATAGTTTTTTATCAAATAAAAAACCATGGACTAAATTTAATTATCTCAAACATATTTGAGACTAATTAAACATTACTTGAATTTACCCAAGTCCCACTAGTTAAATAATTAATTTAAATTGAGCTCTACAAGACTCAATATAATTTAATTAATTCAACACTTGAATTAATTTAATTATTTTGACTCTACTAGGTCCACTAGTATTTAATTAATTCAACACTTGAATTAATTTATTTAGTCCATAATAATATTTATGAAAATCACAATTTTCAATTGCATTATTCTCTTGGCCAAATTTTAATTTAGGAACACTTCCATAAATCAAAATTTACATTTCTCTCATAGAAGTCATACTTCTATTTTTCCTTACACTTATAAACACATTTATAAGCCGTTCAACACTTTGAACTATTTTCTCCTTTATAGAAGTCATACTTCTAAATTTTACTTACGCTTATAAACACCTTTATAAGCCGTTCAACACATTGAACTAATTTACTTCTCATCGAGATTTACAAAGCTAGTACTTGTGTGGCCCTCAATGGTTCATTGATACAACTAGCCGTGGGTTCACATCTCCATGTGATTCGGACTAAACATGTCCTTATTCGAGCATACCCCAATTGCTCCATTCTTACTTATCAACTCCTTGATAGTAAGAACGTCAGAACTCAAGTCTGATAGTACCCAACCAATCACGTTAAACGCCTAGCAGCATCGCTTACGTGATTCCTTAGGTATCACATGATAGTGCCTGCAAGAACCATTCTATTATGGTTAGCGTACAGTACGGTCCCTTCAACTCATATATCCCGACCGATTCGACAACCATTGGTTTATCGAGAGTTGTCAATGAATCGATACTATGTGTCATGTCGTAGTTGCATCAATGGTGTAATCTATGAAACCCCTTTCATAATTACAACCATACTCTGGCCAGAGATTTCGATCTACATACACATGATAACACATAGGATATCCATACCCGAAGGTAAGCGGTGAATCCCCGACTACAATGCATCGACTCCTATGTGTTTCGACAGAACACCCAACCTTGCCACCTGATGACCCCATGAGAGTCGGTAAACAAGTCAAAGTGTAATTCTAGCACATAGAGTCTCAATGTTGTCCCGGGTCATAAGGACTAATTCTGTACAACCATAAACCAGGACTTTTCCACTCGATAAGTGAGAACCACTTGGAAAGTCCTTTTATGGAGGGTTGTTCAGTGCACTCTACAAGGAGCACCTATCTGCATGTTCGGACATCACAATGTCCCCTACCAATGAAACATGGTACTCACATCGCAGATACTAGTCTCTAACTCGAGCGGCCTATATCCTTCTTAGTGGCGGCTGAATCGACTAGGAACCGTTTAGAATATACAGTATTACAAATATGAGTTTCATGATACTCATCATATGAGCATCTCATATTCTTTCTACTATTTGTATATTCAAGGGCTTTATCTATGCAGCTAGCATGTGTATACAGATAAAGATTTGCCAAAGTAATAATTTCAAATATTATTAAAATAAAGACTGCTTATTCATAGAGTTTCATTGTGAACACTCGGCCAACACTTGGCTCGACGGGCACCTACTCTAACAATCTCCCACTTGCACTAGAGCCAACTACCCTTATGCTTAAAACCCATTGATTCGCGATGCTTGTCGAACAATGGTCCAGGTAAAGGCTTAGCTAGTGGATCAACAACATAATCTGCGGAGCCGACATTGTCAATAGACACTACTCTTCTTTCCACAATCTCTCCGAGGATGTGGTACTTTCTCAATACGAGTTTGGATTTCTGATGAGACCTTGTCTCCTTTGCTTGAGCTAAAGCTCCCGTGTTGTCACACAACACTGGGACAGGAGCAACTTCATTAGGAATTACGTCCAACTCTTAGACGAAATTCTTTATCCAAACAGCCTCTCTTGCTGCATCTCATGCAGCAATGTATTCGGCCTCTGTGCTGGAATCCGTAATATTGTCTAGCTTGGAACTCTTCCAAGAGACAGCAGCACCTTTGAGCATGAATACAAAACTAGAGGTTGACTTCAGGTTATCGATATCGCTTTGGAAGCTAGAGTCGGTATAGCCTTCCAATTTCAGTTCTCTACCCCCATAGACCAAGAACAACTTATTGGTCCTTCTCAACAACTTGAGGATGTCTTTCACAGCTTTATAGTGTGGAAGACCGGGGTTCGATTGATATCTCTTCACTACACATAGTGAAAACGCCACGTCAGGACGTGTAGATATCATCCCATACATGATGCTACCATTTGCCGAAGCATACGGAATGCGTGTCATTGCCACTATCTCTGCATCAGTCTTGGGAAACAGACTTGGATAGGGACACGCCATGACACATTTGTAGATGTCCTCTCACGGACTCATCCATCGAGAACCGCTTCACGATGGTATCATGTATGTGGACTGGGTGAGACCAAGCCATCTTTTCGATCTATCTCAATAGATCTGTATCTCAATACAAAAGATGCTTCACCCAAGTCCTGCATCGAGAACTCACTCGCTAATCATATCTTAGTTGATTGCAACATTCCTACATCATTCCCAATGAGTAGAATGTCATCAACATAAAATACCGGGAATGTCACAACACTCCCACTGACCTTCTTATACACACAGGGTCCCTCATGATTCTTAGTAAATCAAACTCTTTGATCGTACTATCGAATCTGAGGTTCCAACTCCTAGATGCCATCTTTAGACCATAAATAGATCTCTGAAGTTTGCATACCATATGCTCACTTCCGACAGATGTAAACCCTTCAGGTTGAGACATGTAATTCACTTTCTTAAAATCCCCATTAAGAAAGACTGTCTTAACATCCATCTGTCATATCTCATAGTCATACCATGCAGCTATGGCTAGCAAAATCCTTATGGACTTGAACATTGCGACTGGGAAAAGGTTTCCTCAAGGTCAACTCCTTGTCTTTGAGTACATCCTTTTGCCACCAATCGCGCCTTGAAGGTCAATACCTTCCCATCCGCCCCAAGTCCCTGTGGGAACAGTTCCCTCAGATGGATCCACAAGATCCTACACTTGGTTCGAATGCATGGAATTCAACTCAGATTCCATTGCTTCAAGCCACTTGGATGAATCGGCATCAGATAACGCTTCCTTGAAGGTCCTTGGATCACATCCATGGTTAGGCTCATCATGGCCTTCTTCAAGAAGCTGACCATACCTCATGGGTGGTCTCGAGACTTTCTCGTATCTGCTAGGAGCTTGTATCTCCTCTCTTGGCTCATCGGGTGTGGGTTCTATAATTGTGGGTGTCTCTCGAACCTCTTCGAGTTCTATCATCTGCCTTTTCTATCCAATAGAAAATCCCTTTCCAAAAAGGTTGCATTCCTAGAAACAAACACCTTTGTTTCTTGGGGATGATAGAAATAATATCCAACTTAATTCCTTGGATATCCCACAAAGTAACATAAAATGGATCAACAATCCAATTTATCTCCCACTAACCTGCTTCACATAAGCAGGGCTCCCCATATTCTAAGATAAGAATATTTGGGAGGCTTACCCATCCATATCTCATATGGTGTTTGCCTTTGATTGGACATTTAGTAGAATATCTTTTACTTTTAAGTTATAGAGATCGTTTTCAAGTTCTCAAGTACCATTTAAACATTCATTCTTGTAAATGTTGCAAACACCTTTGCTAAATAAACAAGAATATCCATTTTTATCACAATAGAAATGGAAACAATGTTTTACACCAAACAGGTACAAACAAAACATCTCTTAAAATTAACTTAAAGTATTGTTCAATAATAAGTAAACATCCTCAATAGCCTTGGCAGCAACTCTTGCTCCATTGCCCATCCTCAAGAAGGTCACACCTTCCTTAAGCTTCCTACTTCTTCCCATCACCTGTAACCCATTACAGAGATGTGAGTCACAACCGGTATCTAATACCCAAGAAGTAGAGTTAATTAAAATGTTTACTTAAATTTAGAACATACCGTTTCCAGAACACTTCTGGGCAAGATATTCTTTGCAATTACGCCTCCAATGTCCAGGCTTCTTGCAGTGATGACATACATCATTAGTCTTGTCAGCCTTAACTGGTCTGGCTGCCTCAACAGGGTTCGGAGATTGCCTCAACAAGGGCATGTTCTTCTCGGGACGTTGGAAAGAACTCTTCTTTCCCTTCCCATGTGGATCAATCTTCGTACCAGATGAAGAACCCACATAAAGAACCAACTTCTCTTTCTTGATGGTGGATTCAAACGTAACAAGCATGTTTACCAACTCCTCAAGGGTCGGTTCCATCTTGTTCATGTTGAAGTTCACCACAAAAGGATCAAATGAGCTAGGCAGCGATAACAGCAACATGTCGGTGGTCAACTCCGAAGGCAGGATCAGATCCATGCCAACGAGCTTGTCCACGAGCCCGATCACCTTTAGGCCATGCTCATGGACCGAGGTCCCCTCTCGCATGCGCAAAGTGATCAGCTCCTTGACGGTAGCATGCCTAAGAGGACGCGTTTGCTCTCCAAAGAGCTCTTTGAGATGCAAATGAATGTCAGCAGCACTCTTTGCACCCTCAAAACGCCTCTGTAGCTCATCGTTCATAGAAGTCAGCATATAACACCTGGCTATCAAGTCATGGTCACACCATTCCTTGTAAGCCTGCAATTCCTCAGGATTGCAGTCAGTCGGAGCCTCAACAGGGGGCGACTGAGTTAGTGTATATGTTACCCTTTCCGAATTTAAGACTATTTTCAAATTTCTTAGCCAAGTGAGGTAATTAGGTCCAGTTAATATGTGTTTGTCGAGTATTACGGATATCGAATTGCGCATTGAAGACATTGTCGATTTGTACTGAAAAGTAAAAACAGATAAATGTTGATGACTATTTTAAATATTTAGTAAGATATGAAGTTTGGACTTATACTTCATAAATATTTTCTCCCACTGTTTTGACATCTTTCACTACCCTCTAGTGAAAACGGGAAACTCCTTTCCTCAGTAGGTACGTAAGGTCCAATTAGCGAATTGTGATCCCGAATAATATCAGCCAATCACAATTCCTAAAAGGTAGTTTCCAATTGCATCACAATGCAACCCTCTACGTAAACTTTTGTCTCACGTTTGATTAGGACCCAATAATATGACGTCGTTCATCTTTACGTGTCAAGCCTAACCCATCGATATTGAACCTTAATGGACGGTCGCCATGAGTTCCCTCAATAATATGAGCCGAAATCATGGGAGTTCCACGTAGTTCACATCACTATGTCAATGGATGTCACAGCTTTCCGGCACTCAAAGCCCCCCCAATAATATGAGCCGAGCCCCGAGTACGGGTAGCGTTCATCATGCACCCATTGTCGATGGAAGACAAGGAAATTATAACCAATTTTATAATTCCCCTTTTCGGACTTGATATTAATTTTGAATCTTATTCAAAATGAGGGTTTTTAATTTTGAAAGGTCTCATCATTAATTTTATTTTAAAAGCTCGCTATGTTTGATCGTATGTTTGCCGGATTCATGCAACTTTGTTATTATCATAATAATAACGCACATACTCATTATTTATAACATATCATGCATATATTATAAACAGTAAACAATACAAGGATGATCAATCGCCCCAAAACTAATGGCCCGTGTGAGCCAAACACGGGCCTAGGTCCAATCCTAGGGTAAATGCACGGGATGCAATGCAACTACATTATTACATTAGCATCCAATATTACATGTCTTCGATCTTCATAATCACCAAGGCCACCATCTTCCAATCTTGATCTTCCCCTATTCTAATATTTACAAATAAATATCCATGGCACATAGGGATACATCTCATGGGGTGGGAACGAGCCATAAAACAAGCCCACTTTAAATTGATAATTATTACAATCATTCAACACAAATATCCTAGCATACACCTAGCAAATTGGGCTTGGGCTTTTGATCATCCTTCATGCATAATATCACATATCATACACCATCAATTAATTATCACTATAATTAATTGATCCAATATTATATATCTTGATCCAATCACTAACCGCCACAATTATAAATTAAATTAACAAAGTATACAAACACCTTTGTCTACTTTCAAATTAATTTATTTATAATCGAATTTCTTGTAAATCACCATTTACTATAAATAATTAAAGTCCTACTTCAATTATTTATTTTATGAGAAAATATGTGCAACAATTGTAAATTTAAACTTAAGGGCCCAAAAACCATTTTACATCAAAAAAGAAACTTTGGCCCATTTAAATTTCACAAATTATGTTGGCCATCCAATGGCCCAACATCTCAAGGCCCATGACACTTGGATTAACCAAAACACCTTTTGGAAACCCTAGCCGTCATCGCCGTCGCCGGAGCTCCGTCGCCGGATTCCGGCAACAACAAAAAAATTTTTTATTTTTTTTTTTATTTTAAAACTGAACATTTCGGGCAGCCCCCTCGGGCAGCCCCTCGGGCTGCCCGAAAAACATTTTTTTTTTTTTGTTTTTCCTCAAAAATTTTCGGCCCTATGATATATTTTGCACAAAAAATCTCAAACGGTTAGAAATCGATCTCAACATAATATTACGTAAATATTACACAAAATCCGTAACCTAAGCTCGGATACCACTTGAAAGCGGACCGGTTACGGTGGCCGGAAACGCAACGGAAGCATAAAATCGAAATTTTTATTAAAAATTTTCGGCCACCCCCAAAAATCTTGTGCAATATTTACTAAAAACAAAACACCATTCATAGGATGTTAAAGAAATGTACCTATCAACTTTAAAAGTTGATTGTGGCTCCAACTTTGTTGTAAACAACAAAGCTCTTCAAGGTTGAAGATCTACAAGCCTCCAACTCCCTTTTCTCCAAAATAAGGCCCACCACCAACTAGGTAAATCCCCTCTTAATTTGCACTAGAAAATTAAGAGGATTTTTCAAAGAGAAGTGTGTGTTCTTAAACAATTCAAGAACACAAAAATGGAGAGAAAAATTGGAGAGAAAGTGAGAGATAGATTTCGGCCATCACCATGTGAGAATGGGGGAGAATGAGTTGTCTTGGGGGTGCAAAAAGTAGTTCCAAAAAAGTTGCATGCCATGTATTATTTTAATCAAAAGTATTCCCCAACTCTTCACCTCCCATGCATGTATATTATATAGTTTTTTATCAAATAAAAAACCATGGACTAAATTTAATTATCTCAAACATATTTAAGACTAATTAAACATTACTTGAATTTACCCAAGTCCCACTAGTTAAATAATTAATTTAAATTGAGCTCTACAAGACTCAATATAATTTAATTAATTCAACACTTGAATTAATTTAATTATTTTGACTCTACTAGGTCCACTAGTATTTAATTAATTCAACACTTGAATTAATTTATTTAGTCCATAATAATATTTATGAAAATCACAATTTTCAATTGCATTATTCTCTTGGCCAAATTTTAATTTAGGAACACTTCCATAAATCAAAATTTACATTTCTCTCATAGAAGTCATACTTCTATTTTTCCTTACACTTATAAACACATTTATAAGCCGTTCAACACTTTGAACTATTTTCTCCTTTATAGAAGTCATACTTCTAAATTTTACTTACGCTTATAAACACCTTTATAAGCCGTTCAACACATTGAACTAATTTACTTCTCATCGGGATTTACAAAGCTAGTACTTGTGTGGCCCTCAATGGTTCATTGATACAACTAGCCGTGGGTTCACATCTCCATGTGATTCGGACTAAACATGTCCTTATTCGAGCATACCCCAATTGCTCCATTCTTACTTATCAACTCCTTGATAGTAAGAACGTCAGAACTCAAGTCTGATAGTACCCAACCAATCACGTTAAACGCCTAGCAGCATCGCTTACGTGATTCCCTAGGTATCACATGATAGTGCCTGCAAGAACCATTCTATTATGGTTAGCGTACAGTACGGTCCCTTCAACTCATATATCCCGACCGATTCGACAACCATTGGTTTATCGAGAGTTGTCAATGAATCGATACTATGTGTCATGTCGTAGTTGCATCAATGGTGTAATCTATGAAACCCCTTTCATAATTACAACCATACTCTGGCCAGAGATTTCGATCTACATACACATGATAACACATAGGATATCCATACCCGAAGGTAAGCGGTGAATCCCCGACTACAATGCATCGACTCCTATGTGTTTCGACAGAACACCCAACCTTGCCACCTGATGACCCCATGAGAGTCGGTAAACAAGTCAAAGTGTAATTCTAGCACATAGAGTCTCAATGTTGTCCCGGGTCATAAGGACTAATTCTGTACAACCATAAACCAGGACTTTTCCACTCGATAAGTGAGAACCACTTGGAAAGTCCTTTTATGGAGGGTTGTTCAGTGCACTCTACAAGGAGCACCTATCTGCATGTTCGGACATCACAATGTCCCCTACCAATGAAACATGGTACTCACATCGCAGATACTAGTCTCTAACTCGAGCGGCCTATATCCTTCTTAGTGGCGGTTGAATCGACTAGGAACCGTTTAGAATATACAGTATTACAAATATGAGTTTCATGATACTCATCATATGAGCATATCATATTTTTTCTACTATTTGTATATTCAAGGGCTTTATCTATGCAGCTAGCATGGGTATACAGATAAAGATTTGCCAAAGTAATAATTTCAAATATTATTAAAATAAAGACTGCTTATTCATAGAGTTTCATTGTGAACACTCGGCCAACACTTGGCTCGACGGGCACCTACTCTAACAATTTCCTTGCCTCGTAACACTTTCGATTTCATGTCGAGGATTTGGACCGGTCGTTCTTCATATGAAAGACTCGATGCAAGCTCTAATGGTTCATAATGAAGAACGTGAGAAGGATTGACCAAATATTTCCATAACAAGGAAACTTGAAAAAAATTATGAACCTTTGCTAAGTTCATTGGTAAAGCAACTCGGTAGGCCCTGTCTCTTATTCTGTCCAAGATTTCAAATGGACAAATATATCTTTGACTTAATTTCCCTTCTTACCAAAACGCGTATATCTTGGACTAAATTTCCCTTCTTACCAAAACGCAAGATTCCCTTCAATGGTGATATTTTTACAAATACATGGTCACCGACCAGAAATTACAATTGACGACGTCGCAAATCAGCATAACTTTTATGTCGGCTCTGGGCAGTGTGCATTCTTTCTCTAATCTTGGTCACCAATTCTGTTGTCTGTTGCACCAATTCAGGACCTAATAACTTTCTTTCTCCTATTTCATCTCAATGTACTGGAGATCGACATTTTCTACCATATAATGCAGTATATGGTGCCATTCCAATACTTGACTGATAACTATTGTTATATGTAAACTCAGCCAACGGTAGTTACTGTCCCAACTTCCTGGAAATTCAATAGCACATGCCCTCAAAATATCTTCTAAGATCTGATTTACTCGTTCTGATTGTCCAACAATTTTAGGGTGGAATGTTGTAATAAATGCTAATCGGGTTCCCATAGCATGATGTAAACTTCTCCAAAATGCAGACGTAAATTTGGGTTCTCTATCAGATACATTGGACACTGGGATGCCATGAAGCCTCTCTATCTCTTTTATGTATTCTTTAGCATAATGATTCATTGCGTATGTGGTCTTCGCAGGAATAAAGTGAGCAGATTTCGTAAGTCGATCCAAAATAACCCATATAGCATTGAATCCTCTTTGCGTTCTTGGCAAACCAAGAATGAAATCCATCGTAATATGTTCACATTTTCACTCAGGAATGGGTAATGGTTTCAAGAGTCCACCTGGTCTTTGATGTTCAGTATTGACCTTTTGACAAGTTAGACATTGAGCAACAAATTGAGCAATGTCTTTTTCATACATGGCCACCAAAATAATGCTTTTAAATCTTTGTAAATTTTCGCGCCTCCTAATGAATCGAATATCGTGTAGCATGAGCATCTATAAGAAGTCCGTTCTTATCATTCCTTGTTTTGACACACACCATCTACCTCGATATATCCAAATTCCTTCCCCATTCAATCCAAAGATCAAATTTCCTTTTTTTTCATCTCGTTGTCTCAGTTGTCGTAATTCATTATCAGCACTTTGTTCGGCTTTGTTCCTGTCTGCAAGTGTTGGTCGAACCATGAGGGATGATAACCGGATTGTAGCTCCTTTGGAATAACATCAATCTTCAAGTTCTGTAAATCCCATAAGATTTGTTCTTGAACTTGCATTACGACAATAGAACTGGATTTTCGACTTAAAGCTTCTGCAACAACATTGGCTTTATCTGGATGATAATTAATAACCCAATCATAATCTTTCACTAATTCCAACCAACGTCGTTGTCGCATATTCAGTTCTTTTTGCGTGAATAAATATTTCAAACTCTTGAGGTCCGTGTATATTTCACACCGCTCACCATATAGATAATGGCGCCATATTTTCAACGCAAATACCATTACTGCCAGTTCTAAATCATGTGTGGGATAGTTCTTTTCATATTTCTTCATTTGTTTTGATGCATAAGCAATCACCTTTCCGTGTTGCATGAAAATACTCCTAAAACATGTTTCGAAACATCACCATATACCGCAAAATCTCTTGGTCCTCCTGGAATAGCAAGGACCGGTGCTGATGTCAATTTTTTATTTAACTCTTGGAAATTGCGATCACATGTTTCGTTCCATACAAATTCGACATTCTTTTGTTTTAACGCAGTCAAAGGCAATGCTATCTTGGAAAATCTCGTTATAAAACGAAGATAAAAACCAGCTAACCCAAGAAAACTACGTACCATGATAACATTAGTTGGTCGTAACCAGTTATTAACAGCTTCAATCTTGCTTGGATCCAAAAATATGCCTTCTTTTTAGATGATATGGCCTAAGAATGATATTTGTTCAAGCAAAAATTCGAGGCATATAGATGTTTATCCTTCAAAGTTTGCAAAACTAGTTTCAGATGTTCTCGATGGTCTTCTACAGTTCGTGAGTAGATGAGAATATCATCTATCAACACAATCACGAACTTATCTAAAAATGGCTTGAAAATTATGTCCATTAAATCCATTAAAGCAGTTGGTGCATTCGTTAGTCCAAATGTCATTACAAGAAATTCATAATGCTCATACCTGGTTCGCAAAGAATTCTTTGAGATATCATCTGACTTTACTTTTAGTTGATGATAGCCTAATCATAAATCAATCTTCGAAAAGAAAGAAGCTCATTGTAATTTATCAAAAAAATCATCAATTATGGGGAGTGGATATCTATATTTGATTGTCACTTTTTTCAATTCCCTATACTCAATACATAAACAAAGGGTATCGTCTTTATTCTTCACAAATAAAACAAGTGCACCCACAGTGAAAACCTCGGTATCGTCTTTATCAAGTAATTCATGTAACTGTTCTTTCAATTCTTTCATTTCTGCAGGAGCTTTTGAGATAGTATGAGTTCATGCCGCAACATCAATCACAAATTCGATCTCTCTATCTGGGGGTAAGCTTGTTATATCATCGTGAAATACCTCTAGAAATTTACAAACAACATCTGTGTAATGCCCGGGATTTTATTTATTGTAATCTGAGATTAATCTGAGATGATTTATGTATTAATTGATATGATTATAGACGAAAGGGATTAGACCGGAAAAGACGTATGAAAACACGAATTATGTGCTAGGGCAGAACACCCCGCGCATATGCGCGACGAGGATCCGCGCATATGCGTGTGAGTGGCAGAAGACCTCGCGCATATTATCGTCGTTTCATCTCAGATTTTTCTAAGATTGCCCTGTCGTTAACCAATCTGATGAGGAAGACTGTGAAGTTCGAGTGGTCCAATGATTGCCAGAGTGGATTCCAAGAGTTGAAGGACAAGTTGACGACAGCTCCTGTTCTTGCATTGCCCAGTGGTTCAGAGGATTTTGTTGTGTATACCGATGCATCGAAGAAGGGTCTTGGTGCAGTGTTGATGCAGCGTGGTAAGGTCATAGCTTATGCTTCTCGCCAGTTGAAAGACTATGAGAAGAATTATCCGACGCATGATTTGGAGCTAGCAGTTGTGATTTTCGCCTTGAAGATTTGGAGACATTATTTGTATGGCGAAAAGTGTGAAATTTTCACAGACCACAAGAGTTTGAAGTATTTGTTCTCTCAGAAGGAGCTCAACATGCGGCAGAGGAGGTGGTTAGAGCTTGTCAAAGACTATGATGTGACTATCAGTTACCACCCAGGGAAAGCGAATGTTGTAGCAGACGCTTTGAGCCGTAAATCAAGTTCTTCCTTGAGTTCGATGATTCAAAAGTCGTTGTTGTTGGACTTGCAGCGAGAGGAGATTTCTTTGGTGGTCCTTGGAACCATTGCTCGCTTTTCAGCGTTGGTCATTCGGGCTACATTGACGGACAGGATCCGTAGAGAGCAAGCTGTTGATTTGCAGTTGGCAGAGATGAGAGCTAGAGTAGAGGAACGGAGATGGTTTGGTTACTTTCAGAGGCTCATACCGCGCCATATTCGATACATCCAGGCAGCACTAAGATGTATCAGGATCTTCGTAGACTCTATTGGTGGCCAGGTATGAAGAAAGATATTGCCATGTTTATTTCTCAGTGCCTAACTTGTCAGCAGGTGAAGATTGAGCACCAGAGACCTGCTGGGACATTGCTATCTTTGCCGATTCTCAGTGGAAGTGGGAGCATATTACGATGGATTTTGTGACTGGTCTTCCCAGAACGCAGAAAGGTTTTAACTCTATTTGGGTTATTGTCGATCGATTGACCAATTCAGCGCATTTTTTCCCAGTCAAGATGACGTATTCCATGAACCAGTATGCCGAGGATTATATAGCAGATATAGTTAGACTTCACGGTGTCCCTGTGTCGATTGTGTCTGATCGTGACCCTAGATTTACCTCAGAGTTTTGGAAGAGTTTGCACAGAGCTATGGGTTCACGGTTAGCTTTCAGTACAGCATATCACCCTCAGAGCGACGGTCAATCAGAGAGAGTTATTCAGATTCTAGAGGATATGCTCAGAGCTTGCACTATTGATTATTCTGGTAGCTGGGATTCCAAATTGCCTCTTGTTGAGTTCACATATAATAACAGTTACCCGGCGACGATTGGGATGGCACCGTACGAAGAACTTTATGGCAGGAAGTTTAGATCTCCCTTGTATTGGGATGAGATTGGTGAGAGGAAGATCTTGGGTCCAGAGTTGGTCCAACAGACTGCTGATGTTGTTGCTGTTATTAGAGAGAGGATGAAGACAGCGCAGTCGAGGACAGAAGAGCTATGCGGATGTACGTCGTAGACCTTTGTATTTTGAGGTTGGCGATCACGTGTTTCTGAAGATAGCACCTCTCAAGGGTGTGATGCGGTTTGGCAAGAAGGGCAAGTTGAGTCCGAGATTTATTGGCCCCTTTGAGATCTTGGACAGAGTTGGTGATCGAGCCTACAGGTTAGCCCTATAGCCAGATCTTGACAGAGTCCATAATGTTTTTCACGTATTGATGCTCAGGAAGTTTATTGCGAATCCTTGCCATGTTCTTCGCCACGAGCCATTGGACTTGACGCCGAATTTGACGTACCAAGAGATTCCGGTTCAGATACTGGACCGCAAAGTTAAAGTTTTGAGGAACAAAGAGATCGGCATTGTTAAAGTTCTTTGGAGGAACCATTTGATCGAAGAGGCCACGTGGGAACCAGAGGATGAGATGAGAGAGAAGTATCCTGAGTTGTTCGTGCTATGTCGTCAATTTCGAGGACGAAATTCCTCTAAGGAGGGGAGATTGTAATAGCCGAGCCTGGTGAACGGTACGGTTTAAGTTTTCGTATGTTATGGATTTATTGATTAAGTTTAAGTTTAGTTGTGATGTTAAGAGTTGTGATTATGGGCCATAGTATTGTTGGTTATTATTGTCTTGAGGTGTGGTTGATATTGTTAGTTGTTGGTAGTTGCGTCGTTTCAGTGTTTTGGTTCGATTTTAGTTGCCTTAGATTTTGTCTTGGCCGTGACCAGACCGCACCCGCGGTGATTGTAGGACCGCACCCGCGGTCGTCGATTTCAGAATTTTGGTTGGGAGGCCGTGAGCTCAGCGCACCCGCGGTAGAGATAGGAGCGCACCCGCGGTGGCGCATTTCAGTATACTGTTCGAGATTTTAAGTGATGTTTTGACTCACTTTATTCATTCTTTCCTCTTTCATTTCGACTTTTCTCTCTAGAGATTAGGTTTTCTTCATTTTCTTTCACTTCCTATCGTTGATTCTAGCTTCTAGTTGGATTTTCGAGTGGAAATCGAGGTTCTTGGTTGCTCTAAGAAGCTAAGGTAAGCTTTTGGTATAGTTATTTCATGGTTTTGAGGTAAGGGATGATGTTGGTTTGTTGAATATGTTGGTTTTATGGATTAATTGGCATGGGTGTTTGATTATTAAGATGTTGATGGTTTTATTTATGGATTATTGTTGTAGGATTTCAACCAAGAGATTAGTGAAGGTGTTCTAGTGGTTTGTAAGTGGAATTTCATCCCTTGTGCTCACATGATTATATATGTATTGTGTTTCAAAGGTTTTATTGTGTTATTCCCTTCATTTGTTTCACTATTATGTATTGATACCTTTGTTGTATATTGTGGAGGCAATTGATGTCTCAACTATGATAAGGGAATACAAAAGAGAAATAATATCAAAGTGTTTGATGAAATGTCCCAAAGAAAGAGTTTAAATGTTTTATGGATTGATAGATACATAGTCAGAGATTGCATGCAATTAGTTGATCAACGACCATAGGCTTATATCCCTCAGAGTTGTCGATTTATATCGATGGGATACGAGCACCACAGACAGAGTTACTATTAATATTAATCCACCATAGTAAAAGAGAAATACCATCTCATTGTTATGCTATTGCTACGATACTACATGTTTCAGAGTTGATGGTATTTTATGTTTTCAAAGCCATGTTTTACAGAGTATACTATGTATCCTTGCTATGTAAGAGTTCCACTTGCTGAGTTTTATACTCATTTCAGTTATTTCATGTGATGCAGATAAGAGCGACGGACCAGGACGTTGATTGTGGCCCGGAGTCATATGCATACGAAGTTGGAAGGAAGATGTTATTTTGCAAGCATTTTTGGAACATGATCATAGGAATGATATTTTGTATTTTTGTTATATCATTTGAATGATCATGTATATACTTTTAAACATTTTATGGTATTGTATTTTGAAACTCCTTCCATTTGATAGAAAATTTTAAATTCCGCTGCTATTTTTATTGTAAACGGGTCGAGGTGTCACAAAGCCAACTAACTGTCCAAGCGTAAGAACACTGGTTTGAGACCATGTTTCTTGTTCTTATCCTGTCAAATATATCAATAGTTCAGTTACTATGACTATACTAGGTGAAATTTACCTTTCTACATGTATAACAACCAAAAGAAATGAAAACTTACACCCTTAGGAAGTTCTTTGATGGAGAACTAATTTCATACTTCAAAATGATGAAGAAAAGGAAGAAAAGAGCTTTTTGAGGATGGGTCTTTGTATATCTTTCGAGTTCTTACTGCTATAGAAGGTGAGGAGGTGGTAAAGAAGCTCAAAGAATTCGAAACTGCGGAACTCTCGGACCCCAACTTTTAAAAATGTGTGCTGAAGCTCGTGCGGTCATTTTTTACTGCCCGAGCGCGGAAGTCTCAGGAAAAAATACTGAACTTGTAATATAGGGGCGCTTGGGCAGTCGTAACTTACCGCTCGGGCCCCAAGCATTATTTCTTGCACACGGTTTCATCAAAGATCGCTCCAGAAACATTTCTTCCTTTCATAATCTGAAAAAGTAGTAAACAAGAAAGTTGTAGCCCTATATCTTGGCTTGCATCTCCAACTAGTTTCATTTCATTTGTAGGTCTGAGTAAACAGTTATACTTATTCTCCCAACATGTGTCAGTGAAGGAATGACAGTACACACGACACACTTCAGGGCATTTTGGCTTGTCTTCCACAATGATTTGGACAAAATCCAAGACATGAAAGTTGTAACATTATATCTTAGCTTTCTAATGGTTGTGGCCTCACATAATTTGGATAATTATTCAAATAATTATGCTATAACCCGTAAAAACTATTATATTTTCCTCTCATTTCCTACGAACTTCCATTACACTACTATTACCTTCACATCTTACTATCACTATTGAGACACATATTCATTCTCAATACCTTATAGGCAATCTAGAAATTATATTCAATCTCAATATTGATATCTCAATCAATATGTAAAATATACTGAGCTAAATAACTACATAATAAATGACATAAGCGCATTATTATCATTTGTACGAGTAACCGGACATTGCAATTGTAATGCCCGAGATTTATATCATGTTAATCCGAGATTATTGATTATGAATTGATGTGATTAGAAAGACCACTCCGAGGCACGATTTGAGATAGCGTGTGATAGTTTTATGTGCGAGGACAGAAGTTCTCGCGCATATGCGCGACACGATCTGCGCATATACGCGAGATGGGCAGAGAACATCGCTTATATGGGCGAAGAACGGTCGCGCATATGCGCGAGTTGGTGAATTTGACTCATGCGGAGTCAGTAGATCTCGTGCATATACGCGAAGAAAGGGCGTGCAAATGCGCGAGCTGATGAATTCAAGAATGTTGAGACAGTAGGTCTCGTGCATATGCACCGAGGAAGGTCGCGCATATGCACGAGGCGTGCAGTACAAAGGGTGAGCCACTCGGCCTTGACATGCATTGTTTATATATCAAATTCATTTTATTCCTTCAGACTCGATCGAGTAGAACCAAGGAAGCTTCAGAAAATCCTTAAAGCTTTCTTGTAGAATTGTGAGTTGTGCAAGATCCGCCCATCTGATTTTTTATCCGAGTACAGTACTGTGTTTTCCTCGACAAAGGCTTCACAAGGACGTAAGTTTTCTTATGTTTTGATATGGTTTGAAAATATGATGTTGAAGAAATCATATTATGATTGATATGATCCGTTTCTGAGATTTTTATTGTTGTATAATCGAAATCAGATCGAAGAACAGATACCATATGAAATTATTATGATTTTCAGGTTGTTTTGATTGAGATTATACAGATTTTGAGAATATCAGACTGTGTTGTTATTGATTATGAGTTGAGATTAGTTGTGCATCGTTTGTATTTCCGGGATATTTCGAGATTGTACAGTTATGCCATCGACATGTACTAGATTGAGATTGATTCTACCAGTGTTTGCTTCGAGTTGTATTATGATATTATGCTTCTTGAATTATTATTCCAGATTAGAATCAGAATGAATAGAAGAAAGATTTGAGTTGTCAAGCGTTTTTACTACGAAAGAAAGGTATAAATAAAGGATAACCGGGAGATACGACTCGAGTTAGATTCGACTTGAGTTTCCCAAAACCTTGTTTGTTATTGTTTTAATACCTTGTATTACTTGACTGTATATGCTTACTCTATTGACTTATAGAATAGCAGAGAAAAGAAAATAGATATTGAGAACGAGTCATTGGCCGAGGTGCCAAGTCTTGGGCAGAGGTGCCTAGACATTGGATGTTTGGTTATATCGATGTTGCTTAGGAGTAGATCGACTCCTATTGCAGAGAATCGATATAATATGCCAACGTCCGATAACCGGTATCCCTAGACTAGACTAGATCGGAGTCGAGTCAGAGATATGAATTTGATCTACATTATTATATCATTTCATGTTTTGAGATTTTATATATGTTATTGATAATTGTGATATGCTTTTGTATATGTTTATATGAAATGCATGTATACTTGGTTTATACTGGGAATTATATTCTCACCAGAGTTATCCGGATGTTGTTGTGTCAGTATGTGTGCATGACAACAGGTGGGACAGGATCGGGGTCGAGAAGAGAATGAGAGATCAAGATTAGAGTGGAGATCCGGACCCAGAAGTAGAATAGGTTTCAGAACTTGATGTATAGTGATTGAACCCTAGTTTGACATTAATGTATTTTATACGGGACTTGTACTTTTACTTTTGATGTTTATATCAGATTGATTATAATATGTTCCGCACTTGTATTTTTTTTAAAAAAAATTAGACCCAGCTTATTTAATTGATCCAATTATTTCCAAAGATGATTAAGAAATAAATTTGCGTCCGGGTCCCCAGAGTAGGTGTTATGAGAGAAGTAGGTTCTTTAGACTGAGATAGAAGAGAGTGAGCGGGGTAGATTGAATTTTCTTCCTTACTTTTTTAATGCTAGCATGCGATTGATTATTATGTTGAGTTACATAAGTGATATGCCATTATTTCATTATGTTTTACCGCTTTAATACATGTTTACCTGATTATCTAATTTTCTGGGAAATATGTATTATTTGAGGAATCAGAACCGATTCTTGATCAGAGGTAAGATGATCAAAGGAGGACTGATACAGATTTGTCAGATTTGATTACTAACCTTTCTGATAATCAGATATGGCTCCTCGAAGAATCTCAGAACAGGGTAGTACTTCAACTAATCTGATGGATGTGACAGTGCAATGCTCGGTTACTCGTACAAATGATAATAATGCGTTTATGTCGTTTATTATGTAGTTATTTAGCTCATTAGATTTCACGTGATGATTGAGGTATCAATATTGAGATTGAACATTACTTTTATATTGTTCATGGTGTATTGAGAATGAATATATGCCTCAATAGTTATAGTAAGAGGTGTAGGTAGAAGTAGTGTAATGAAAGTTGGTATAGGACTACAGGAAATGAGATTAAATCGTGGTAGTTGTTACGGGTTTTAGCATAATGATTTGATTATTGATCCAAATTGTGTGAGTCCTTAACCATTAGAAAGCTAAGGTATAATGCTACAACTTTCACGTTTTGGGTTTTGTTCAAATCATTGTGGAAGACAAGCCAAAAGTGTCCCGAAGTGGGTCGTGTATACCGTCATTCCCACACTGACACATGTTAGGAGAATGGGCATAAAATTTTACTCAGACCTCCAAATGACCTGAAACCAGTTTGAGATTCATGCCAAGACAAAGGGCTACAACTTTTTAGTTTGCCACTTTTTCAGATTATGAACGGAAGAGCCATTTCGGGAGCGATCGTTGAGGTGACAGTGCGCAGAGTGGGGCCCGAGTGGTAATAAATGACCGCCCGAGCGCCACTAGTTCTGGAAATTTGGTCTCGGACAGAATGTTCCGAGCTCGAGCGGTAATTTATGATCGCCCGAGCGCCGCCTTTTATATAAGATGATAAGTTTTGAAGTACTGAACATTTCCATCAGCTTCCTTCATCTCTTCTTCAGCAAAACACGAAAGAAATCAAGAAAACTTCCTCCCAAAGCCTTGTTCTTCCTTTCCTTCATCATTTTGAAGATAGATCTTAGTTCTCCATCACAAGAACATCATAGAGGTGTAAGTTTTCTTCTCTTTTAGTTGTTCTACATGTAGAGGAATGATTTTCATCTAGTTTCTACATTAGTGACTGAATTATTGGTATATTTGACAGTATAGGAGCGAGAAACACCGTCTCAAACCAGTGTTCTTAAGCTTGGACTGTAAGTTGGCATGTTCTTGAAGTAATACATGAGTAGTATTATGATTTCAAATACTTCCCATTGATTATTGCTATATGTACATTGTTAGTATGTTTATTGATGAAAACATAACACCACATTCCATTGTTATGTATTAAATATGTAAGGAACTCATGAATATTGTTGATAGGTGCTATGTAATGAAAATGAACATGAACATTGAAAGAAAAGGACTGATTTTTACATGATATAGAACTTGTTGACATCATGGGTGGTTTTAAGTCCACCAAAGCTATTGGCCAATATATGTTCATGAGGCATGGGGTTGCCAAAGGTTGATCCCTGACGTCCAACACAGTAGTAGCTATATAATAAAGCAAGCATGGTAGTACATGTCAACTAATGAGGCTCAAGTACAAAAATGAACATTGAATATATGCTACGGTATGACATGTTTTTAAGATTCATTATTGATCACGACTTGATATGTATGTTCCTTCGATGCATATTGATACGTATAAGTTCCAACTTATTGAGTTTTATAAACTCACGTAGCTCATGTGTTAATGGATCAGGTAGTGAAGAGACGTAGGATGCCGGTTCGCCAATGGATGCTTGTGACGTGCCTTACCTCGACAAGAACCAGGGACATCTTATTGTATAGCTTCCGTATATGTATTGTAGTAAATTTTATGTCAGGGTTTGAAACAAGTTCCATGTTATGAATGATGATACAAAGTATGTTTGTGTATGAAAATATGTTTATAAGTGTGTATGAATAGTATTGCTTGATTGTTGGTGTATACAAAATATAGGGACATCATGCCAAATTTTTTATAAACCGTCAAAGTGATGCCTCTTGTTTGATTTGCTGGAAACTATAGTTATATCATTCAAAACTTATTTTGATTATGGTAATCATGGCAAGTATAGAGTAAGGGTGTGACATTCTTATGGGATCAGGGCCCACGGTTCTTTGACAGGGAAGACACTGCACTTCATCCACATGGAGAACTCGGCAAGTAAGTATCTTTGTATTCCATAGTTTATGCTAAGTTATGTGTTTCTACGTGACCTACATGTAGGTTAAGATAAGTGACGATGCCACCTAAACGTAAGGTACATGAAGGAGAGTCATCTAAAGGCAAGGCCCCAGCAGTAGAAGGCGAGGACAGTGCGCCACGACCGGTAGACGAATTTGCTCATTTGCTCCAACAACAAGCGAAAGTTCATGGGGAGCAGATGCAACAATTACTTGAGATGCAACGGACTAATCACGAGCAGGCACACACACATGCCATGCTACCCAGACAAGGACATGTTCAAACAGATGTGTATGATCGTTTTCGACATCTTAATCCTCCGGAATTCATGGGAAGCACCGATCCAGCAATAGCAGAAGAATGGATTAAGTCGTTGGAATCCATCTTCTCCTACCTTCATATGGAAGATGCAGATCAAGTAACTTGTGCCGTATTTTTATTAACAAAACATGCAAGAATATGGTGGGAGAGTGCAAGGGTCGAAATACCGGTTGGACCATTGACATGGGAAACTTTCAAAATCGTGTTTTACAACAAGTATTTCACTAAAGACGTACGAGCTAAGAAAACCAGCGATTTCCTTAACCTAAAACAAGGTACTATGTCAATGACAGAATACATACAAAAATTTGAGGCTGGAGTCCAATATGTACCGTATATTGCACAAGATGACACAAGTAAGGGCGAACACTTCATGCGGGGACTTCGCTCTAAAATTAAAAGAGATGTAAGGATGTCAAAAGTTGCTACATACGGGGAGATAGTAGAAAGAGCACTTATGGCAGAACAAGATGAAAATGACATTGACATAGACAGGCAACAACGAAGGCAACAGTACTTTCAAAAGATCCAAGGAACAGGACAAGGCAAAAAGACCGATAGCAAAGGTTCTCGACCAGAGGAACCCCGTGGCAAGGGTCCCCCTCCACGTAAAGAACAGGACAGGCCACCTTGTCCTAAATGTGGCAAACTCCATGGCAGGGAGTGTATGCAGGGTTCTAATGTCTGTTATCGTTGCAAGAAGCCAGGACATCTCGCCAAGAATTGTCCAGGAAGTTCTGAGAAAGTACAAGGACGCCTTTTCTCCATGACCAAAGAAGAAGTGGATGCGGATACATCGATGATCACCGGTATGTTCTTGATTTCTGGTATTACTGCTATTGTTTTACTAGATTCAGGAGCCACTCATTCTTTTATTTCAGGAATCGTTTGTAAGGAGACTGGGCATTACAGCAAGTACAACAGAGGCACAACTCGCTATAGCCTTACCTTCCAGGCAAGAATTACAAAAAGATCAGATTGTGCGAGGATGTCCAATATATGTCCAAGGTCATCAGATATATGCTGAATTGATTGTTTTGAAAATGACCGATTTTGATGTGATATTGGGAATGGATTGGCTCTCGAAGTATAGAGTTACTATTGACTGTGGTCTAAAGATGATCAAGTTTGCACCAGTAGGAGCTGAACCATTCACAGTAGCAAGTGCAGGTATATCCTTACCTCTTCGGATAATCTCTTGTATGAAGGCTTGTAAATTATTACAGAAGGGGTGTCAAGGATATTTAGCATCTGTTTTAGTTGTTGTTCCACCAATTCGTGAACTAAAAGATACAGATGTTGTGTGTGAGTTTGCTGAAGTATTTCCTGATGGTGTAACATGCTTACCCCCAGATAGAGAGATCGAATTTTTAATTGATGTTGTGACAGCAACTCATACGATCTCAAAAGCTCCTTATCGAGTAGCTCCTACAGAAATAAAAGAACTGAAAGAACAGTTACAGGAGTTGCTTGATAAAGGGTTTATTAGACCGAGCTTTTCACCGTGGGGTGCACCTGTTTTGTTTGTGAAGAAGAAAGACGGTACTCTTCGTTTATGTATTGATTATCGGGAGTTGAACAAAGTGACAATAAAAAATAAGTATCCACTTCCCAGAATAGATGATTTGTTTGACCAATTACAAGGAGCTGCCATATTTTTGAAGATTGATTTACGATCAGGCTATCATCAATTAAAAGTGAAGTCAGATGATATTTCTAAGACTGCCTTCCGAACCAGGTACGGGCATTATGAGTTTCTTGTAATGCCATTTGGACTAACGAATGCACCAGCTGCTTTCATGGATTTAATGAATAGAATTTTCATGCCATTTCTAGACAATTTCGTGATTGTGTTTATAGATGATATTCTCATCTACTCACGAACTGTAGAGGAGCATCGGGAACATTTTCAATTAGTTTTGCAGACTTTGAAAGATAAACATTTGTATGCCAAATGGAAAAATGTGAATTTTGGCTTGAACAAATAGCATTCTTAGGCCATATTATCTCGAAAGAAGGCATATCAGTGGATCCAAGCAAGATTGAAGCTGTTATTAACTGGCTACAACCTACCGCTGTTACCTAGGTACGTAGTTTCCTTGGGCTAGCTGATTATTACCGTCGGTTTATAGCGGGTTTTTCTAAGAGCATTGCCTTTGACAGCTTTAACCCAAAAGAATGTGAAATTTGTATGGGACGAAGCATGTGATCGCAGTTTCCAAGAGTTAAAGACAAAACTGACATCAGCACCAGTTCTTGCTATTCCAGAAGGATCAGGAGATTTTGTGGTATACAGTGATGCTTTGAAACAAGGAATAGGAGCAGTTTTAATGCAGCATGGGAAGGTCATTGCTTATGCCTCAAGACAATTGAAAGAATATGAAAAGAACTATCCCACACATGACTTAGAACTGGAAGCAGTGGTATTTGCATTGAAAATATGGTGCCATTATCTGTATGGTGAACGGTGTGAAATATACACATACCACAAGAGTTTGAAATATTTATTCACGCAGAAAGAACTGAATATGCGACAACAACGTTGGTTGGAACTAGTGAAAGATTATGATTGTGTTATTAATTATCATTCAGGTAAAGCCAATGTTGTTGCAGATGCATTAAGTCGAAAGTCCAGTTCTATTGCTGCAATACAAGTACAAGAACAAATTTTATGGGATTTACATAATTTGAAGATTGATGTTATGCCAAAGGGCACTACAGTCCAATTATCATCTCTCATGGTTCGACCAACACTTGCAGACAGAATCAAGGTCGAAAAAAACACAGATAATGAATTACAACAATTGAGGCAGCGAGATGAAGAAAAAGGAAATTTGAACTTTGAATTGAATGGGGAAGGAATATGGACAAATCAAGGGAGATTGTGTGTGCCAAAACCAGGAACGATCAGAACCGACATTCTTATTGATGCTCATGCTACTCCCTATTCGATCCATCCAGGAGGCACAAAAATGTAAAGGATTTGAAACCATTATTTTGGTGGCCAGGTATGAAAAGGGACATTGCTCAATTTGTCGCACAATGTCTAACTTGTCAACAGGTCAAAACTGAACATCAAAGACCAGCAGGACTTCTGAAACCACTACCCATTCCTGAGTGGAAATGGGAACACATCACGATGGATTTCATCCTTGGTTTGCCAAGAACACAAAGAGGATTCAATGCTATATGGGTTATTGTGGATCGACTTACGAAATCAGCTCACTTTCTTTCGGTGAAGACTACATACACGATGAATCAATATGCTGAAGAATACATCAAAGAGATAGTGAGGCTTCATGGCATCCCAGTGTCCATTGTATCAGATAGAGATCCCAAATTTACATCTGCATTTTGGAAAAGCATGCATCATGCTATGGGAACTCGATTGTCATTCAGCACATCATTCCACCCTCAAACTGATGGACAATCAGAACGAGTGAATCAGATCTTAGAAGATATGTTGAGGGCCTGTACTATTGACTTCCCAGGTAGTTGGGGCACTAAACTACCATTGGCTGAGTTTACATATAACAATAGTTATCAATCAAGCATTGGAATGGCACCATATACTGCATTATATGGTAGAAAATGTCTCCTCTCCAGTAAATTGGGATGAAGTAGGAGAACGAAAGTTATTAGGCCCTGAATTGGTACAACAGACAGCTGAATCGGTAACCAAGATCAGAGAACGAATGCACACTGCTCAGAGTCGACAGAAAAGTTACGCTGATGTGCGACGTCGTCGATTGGAATTTCAGGTTGGTGACCATTTATTTGTAAAGATATCACCATTGAAGGGCATTTTGCGTTTTGGTAAGAAGGGAAAATTGAGTCCAAGATATATCAGTCAATTTGAAATTTTGGAAAGATTAGGAGACAGGGCCTACCGAGTTGATTTACCACAAAACTTGTCAAATGTTCATAATTTTTTTCACGTTTCCTTGCTATGAAAGTATTTGGCCAATCCTTCTCACGTTCTTCATTATGAACCATTGGAGCTTGCATCGAATTTCTCATATGAAGAACGACCGGTCCAAATCCTCGATAGGAAATCAAAAGTGTTACGAGGCAAGGAAATACCCTTGGTGAAACTACTATGGCGCAACCATGCAATTGAAGAAGAAACTTGGGAGCGAGAAGACGAGATCCAACGGAGATATCCTGAACTATATGGTACGTCAAATTTCGAGGACGAAATTCTTTGAAGGAGGGGAGAATTGTAATGCTCGGTTACTCGTACAAATGATAATAATGCGTTTATGTCGTTTATTATGTAGTTATTTAGCTCATTATATTTCACGTGATGATTGAGGTATCAATATTGAGATTGAACATGACTTTTATATTGTTCATGGTGTATTGAGAATGAATATATGCCTAAATAGTTATAGTAAGAGGTGTAGGTAGAAGTAGTATAATGAAAGTTGGTATAGGACTGCAGGAAATGAGATTAAATCGTGGTAGTAGTTACGGGTTTAAGAATAATGATTTGAATATTGATCCAAATTGTGTGAGTCCTTAACCATTAGAAAGCTAAGATATAATGCTACAACTTTCTACGTTTTGGGTTTTGCCCAAATCATTGTGGAAGACAAGACAAAACTGCCCCGAAGTGGGTCGTGTATACCGTTATTCCCACACTGACACATGTTAGGAGAATGGGCATAACGTTTTACTCAGACCTCCAAATGACCTGACACTAGTTGGAGATTCAAGACAAAACATAGGGCTACAACTTTGTAGTTTACCACTTTTTCAGATTATGAACAGAAGAGCCATTTCGGGAGCGATCTTTGAGGTGACAGTGCGCAGAGTGGCGCCCGAGCGGTAATAAATGACCGCCCGAGCGCCACTAGTTCTGGAAATTTGGTCTCGGACAGAATGTTCTGCACTCCAGCGGTAATTTATGACCGCCCGAGCGCCGCCTTTTATATAAGATGATAAGTTTCGAAGTTCTGAACATTTCCATCAGCTTCCTTCATCTCTTCTTCAGCAAAACACGAAAGAAATGAAGAAAACTTCCTCCCAAAGCTCCCTTCTTCCTTTCCTTCATCATTTTGAAGATAGATCTTAGTTCTCCATCACAAGAACATCATAGAGGTGTAAGTTTTCTTCTCTTTTAGTTGTTCTACATGTAGAGGAATGATTTTCATCTAGTTTCTACATTAGTGACTGAATTATTGGTATATTTGACAGTATAGGAGCGAGAAACAACGTCTCAAACCAGTGTTCTTAAGCATGGACTGTAAGTTGGCATGTTCTTGAAGTAATACATGAGTAGTATTATGATTTCAAATACTTCCCATTGATTATTGCTATATGTACATTGTTAGTATGTTTATTGATGAAAACATAACACCATATTCCATTGTTATGTATTAAATATGTAAGGAACTCATGAATATTGTTAATAGGTGCTATGTAATGAAAATGAACATGAACATTGAAAGAAAAGGACTGCTTTTTACATGATATAGAGCTTGTTGACATCATGGGTGGTTTTAAGTCCACCAAAGCTATTGGCCAATATATGTTCATGAGGCGTGGGGTTGCCAAAGGTTGCTCCCTGACGTCCAACACAGTAGTAGCTATATAATAAAGCAAGCATGGTAGTACAGGTCAACTAATGAGGCTCAAGTACAAAAATGAACATTGAATATATTCTACGGTATGACATGTTTTTAAGATTCATTATTGATCACGACTTGATATGTATGTTCCTTCGATGCATATTGATACTTATAAGTGCCAACTTATTGAGTTTTATAAACTCAAGTAGCTCATGTGTTACAGGATCAGGTAGTGAAGAGACGTAGGATGCCGGTTCGCCAATGGATGCTTGTGACGTGCCTTACCTCGACAAGAACCGGGACATCTTATTGTATAGCTTCCTCATATGTATTGTAGTAAATTTTATGTCAGGGTTTGAAACAAGTTCCATGTTATGTATGATGATACAAAGTATGTTTGTGTATGAAAATATGTTTATAAGTGTGTATGAATAGTATTGCTTGAGTGTTGGTGCATACAAAATATAGGGACATCATGCCAAATTTTTTATAAACTGTCAAAGTGATGCCTCTTGTTTGATTTGCTGGAAACTATAGTTATATCATTCAAAACTTATTTTGATTTTGGTAATCATGGCAAGTATAGAGTAATGGTGTGACAGACAGAGAACCCTATAGAACCACAGACACAACAACAACCCCCAGTTCAGTTCCAGCAACCCCCTCTTAGAGTTGATAGTGGCAGTATCAGTAGTGGGAAGAAAGATAATCTGAAAATCCAAAGGACACAGTTTAAGAGGTCTGGAAGTAGTTCATCTAGTTCCAGTGGCTCACGACAGACTGGTCAGAGCCAGAGTTATACAGGAGTTTATTACGGAACTTGTGGAAGAAGACATCTCACAGAGCAATGTCGAGGTGTGTTTGGTAGTTGCAAAATCTGTTGATAGTCGGGACATTTTGCTAGAGTTTGTCCACAGAGAAGTTCCCAACAATCCCAGGGAACTGAATTATCTGGATCAGTGGCACAGCCTGATAGACAATCATCTGATGTTCACTCATTCCAGCCAGCACCTGCTGTAGCGCCCCAGATTCGACGATTGTCTTCACTGTACCAAGACGAGTCCTTCCAACGTGCTTATGTCCTCACTCACACACAGTTTCCCAAGGAGTCACCCATCCCAAAATTGCCCCAAGTCAAGCACGATTAACTTTGGAGTTCTTATGTGATGAGCTACCGAAAAGAAGATGCACCTTTGTGATTTGAGTAGTACATATCAAATCTTTTAAGCCCTCTTCAACTGTACAGTCCATTACATTGAACAGTCTCGGAATCCGTCTCATTTCGGTGTGGGATCGGTTCATTCGTGTTCCCTCCATCTAGAAGACAGCCAGGAACCGCTCATTGTCCGTGCAACCTCATGGCACCGTCGATCACCCCCTGCCCTCTTCGGCCCCGGGCCTCACACCTGCCTAGTCACAGCCAAGGCCAGGAGGAAGCCAGACTATTATCCAGCCTCCTAGACAGCAGGCCAGAGTATTTGCATTGACTGAAGAACAGGCCCAGGAAGCAACAGATGAGGTTTTTGCAGGTAACTGTTCTCTTCGTGGTTACCCTGCTTATGTATTGATTGATACGGGTGCATCTCACACTTTTATATCTTAAAGATTTACATTGATACATACTTTGCATGTTGAGTCATTATCTGCTGTAGTATTTGTCTCTTCTCCTTTGGGGACAAGTTTGATATCAGTGAATTCTGTTAAACATTGTATGCTACAGTATGACGGGCATGAGATTGAGTTAGATTTTATTGTACTTGAGTTGTTTGATTTTGACTGTATTATCGGTATTGATATGCTGACCAAGTACATAGCTACTGTAGATTGTTTCCATAAGATTGTGAGATTCAGACCTGACATGGCTGATGAATGGAAATTTTATGGTAAAGGTTCTAGATCTAGAATTCCTTTGATATCTGCGTTATATATGACTCGATTATCACAGAAAGGAGCAGATGGATTCGTTGTGCATTCAGTAGATATACTGAAATTGAGCCCATCATTGGCAGATTTGCCAGTGGTATGCGAGTTTGCTGATGTCTTCCCAGATGAGATTCCGGGTTTGCCTCCAGTTAGAGAGATAGATTTCAGCATTGAATTGGTACCGGGTTAAGGTTCCTATTTCTAGAGCTCCATACAGAATGGCACCGATTGAATTTAAAGAATTTAAAGATCAGTTAGAAGATTTACTGGCCAAGGGTTACATTAGACCGAGTGTTTCTCCTTGGGCTGCTCAAGTATTATTTGTTTAATAGCCAAGCCTGGTGAACGGTACGGTTTAAGATTTCGTATGATTATTGACTCCTTAGTTAAGATTAAGTATAGTTGATGCTAAGAGTTGTGATTTATGGTGTATAGTATTGTTGATTATATTTGTTATGTGGTTTTATTGTAGCGTTGTTGCGATTTAATTCATGGTAATTAGTTTGTGGAGCCAATTGGTATGAGGCCAATTGGAGTGGTTAGATAAGTTATAGAGGTTCAATTTTCTTCTTGGGAGTGTTGCCGAATTGTGAAGAGAAGTGACGTTGAGATTCGATTTTTATTGCATAGAGTTTGTTGTTGGCTACAGAGGTGACCGCACCCGCGGTCAAATAGCTACCGCCCCCGCGGTATTTGGACAGTGGGTTGACCGTACCCGTGGTCATTTGAGCACCGCATCCGCGGTGGATTGGCAGAGGCAGCACCGAACCCGCGGTCAGTTTTTTGGAGCACCTGCGGTCGAAGTTTTGAGATTTTCGGATGCTGTCCAGTACATGCAGCGCACCCGCGGTAGAAGAGGTACTGCACCCGCGGTCGATGAATAGTGTAAGCGTGTTTTCGAGATTAAGTGTTATAAATGCAAGAGTTAATCTCATTTTCTCTCATTCTCTACTCTCATCTCGGTTTGCAGCTCAAGGGCTGACCTAGGGTTCTATTTTCTTTCTTTCCTTTCTTGATTCAAGCTTGTGGTTGGATTATTGTGGAGAGAACAAGGTTATTTTGGGTTCAAGGAGTTAAGTTAAGCTTATGGTTTAGTTATTCTTTGGATTTGTTGTAGTGGAGAAATCATGGGTTTGTTGATTATGTTGGTTTTATTGATTTAATGTTATGGGTTTGTGATTATGGAGTTGTTGATGGTGCAATATATGGTTTATTGTTGTAGGAATTCATCCAAGAGAATAGAATCAAGTTTACCAAGTGTAGTAAGTGGAATTCATTTCCTTGTGCTCACATGATAATATATGTTGTGTTTCAATGATTTTAACATGTTATTCCCTTCTATTTGATTGAGGCATTTTATGTCTCAATTATGTCAAACAGAATACAAAAGAATAGTGTATTCAAAGTGTTTGATTTAATGCCAAAGAGAGAGTTCAAATGATTTATTGGATTGATAGATATATAGTCAGAGATTGCATGCAATTAGTTGATCAACGACCATATGATTATATCCCTACAGAGTATCGATTTATATCGATGGGATATAGGTACAGAGACAGAGATACTATCTAGATATCAATCCATCAGAGAAAAGAGAAATACCATCGTTATTGCTATTCATGCTATGATATTTATGTTTCAGAGTTGATGGTATTTAATGTTTTCAAAGTTATGTTTTTCAGAGTATGCTATGTATTCATTTCTATGTAAGAGTTCCACTTGCTGAGTTTTATACTCATTTCAGTTATTTCATGTGATGCAGATAAGAGCAAGGAGCCAAGACGTTGATTGGGGCTGGAGTCATATGCATATAGAGAAGGAAGGAAGAAGGCTATTTTGATAGCATTTTTGGACATGATCACAAAAATGATATTTTGTATTTTGTTGAATCATTTTATTGATCATGTATATACTTTTGAATATATATTGAAATGTATTTTGAATCCTTCTTTCTTCAAGTAAAGTTTTAAATTCCGTTACTATTTTATTAAAACTGGTCAGAGGGTGTTACATTTAGTGGTATCAGAGCTCCGTTCTTCGGACCAATGTATATGACTTTGTCTACTTTCAACAGTCTGGGTATGTCTTCTTCTACATCTATTCATTCTTATTGGTTGATATGTATTATGTGAGCACATTGTAGGAGTAATGCCTCCTAAGAGAAAGGCTTCAGAGGGTGAGGATAGTCCTTCATCGAGAGTTGTCGACTTTCGGCCAGTTACTGAAAGAGCAAGCCAAGGTCAATAGTGAGCAGATTCAGCAACTGATTCGGTTGCAAGGTCAAGGTAGAGGACAAGGGAGAGGTCAAGTGGCACAAGTAGTTGGAACTGATGGGATCTTTACTGCTTTCAAGAGAATGGATCCACCGGAATTTGCAGGAAGCACTGATCCATTAGTGGTCGTAGAGTGGATCAAAGCACTTGAGGCGATTTTCGATCATCTCAACTATGAAGACAAGGACAGAATCAGTTGTGCAGTGTTCATGTTAGTCAAAGCTGCACGTATTTGGTGGAATGCTACCATGGTAGGTGTTGATGTACCAGAAATGAAGTGGCAAGATTTTACTGATCTTTTCTATGACAAGTACTTCCCAGATGCACTTCGAACAAAGAAGGTGACTGAGTTTTTAGAGCTTCGTCAAGGAGGTTTGAATATCAACGAGTACATTCTGAAGTTTTAGGAGGGCTGTCTGTTTGCCCCATATATTGCCTCCAATGACAAAGACAAAGGTGCTCATTTCATTAGAGGCCTTCGATCAGATATCAGAAGGGACATTAACATGTCTAAGGCGGTGTCATATAAAGAGATTGTGGATAAAGCCTTGTTAGTCGAGCTAGACGAGAAAGATATTGCCAGAGAGAGACAGGCGAGGTAGCAGGCTATTGCTCAGAGAATTCAGGGTTCGAGCCAAAGAGGAAAGGCAATTTTAAGGGGAAAGGCAAGATGGAACCGAGTTCTAAAGCACCGGCAGTTCCATTTGATCCAGAGAAGCCGTTGCGTCCCAAGTGCGGTAGGCATCATCGGGGAGAGTGCAGATTTGGTACTCATACTTGTTACCAATGTGGCACTGCAGGCCATATTTCCAAGGACTGTCTGAGAGGCTCGAGTAAAGAGAAGGTGCAGGGTCACATCTTCACCATGACGGAGGAAGGTACAAACCATGATTCTTTTTTGATCTCTAGCACTTTTTTAATTTCAGGCAGAGTATCTACGACATTGATTGATACAGGTGCTACTCATTCTTTTATGTCTGAACTATTTTTGAGATCTTTGGGTTTAGTTCCTTCTATTCTTCCCCTCCAATTTAATGTTGTATTGCCTTCGGGAGATGTGTTGTGCCCGACGTCTATTGTGTATGCATGTTCTGTTCAAATTGATGAGCGAGTGGTTTATGCCGACTGGATTTTTGTTCCGATGGTTGCGTTTGATATTATACTTAGCATGAATTGGTTATCAACCTATCGTGCAGTGATTGATTGCGTTTCTAAGACGGTGAAATTTGCAGATGATGGCAATGGGGAAGGTATGCTCGCCAGTGCAGGTACTTCGCTGGTCCTTCATTTTATTTCGTGTCTTGAGGCTAAGAAGTTGTTGTTTAGAGGTTGTGATGGGTTTTTGGCTTCGATTGTTGATATGGATAGAGTGGTTAAGTTGAATACTGATGATATTGATGTGGTGAGAGAGTTCCCTGATGTATTAGAGGATGACGTTCCGGGTTTACCGCCGGACAGAGATGTAGAGTTTGTGATTGATCTAGTTCCTAGAACGGTTCCTATTTCTAAGGCTCCGTATAGAATGGCCCCAACAGAGATGAAAGAGTTTAAGACGCAGTTGCAGGATCTATTGGATAAAGGTTTCATTCGGCCGAGTTCTTCGCCTTGGGGAGCTCCGGTTCTTTTTGTCAAGAAGAAAGATGGGTCTTTGCGGCGTTGCATTGATTATAGAGAGATCAACAAAGTGACTATCAAGAATAAATATCCGTTGCCGCGAATAGACGATATTTTCCACCAACTGCAGGGGGCTACAGTGTTTTTTTAAATATTGATCTGCGATCTGGCTATTATCAGTTGAAGGTTAGGGAGTCTGATATCCCTAAGACGGCTTTCCGAACCAGATATGGTCATTACGAATTTCTTGTGATGTCTTTTGGTCTGACTAATGCTCCTTTAATCTTCATGGATCTTATGAATCGGGTGTTCAAGCCGTATTGGATAGCTTTGTCATTGTTTTCATCGATGACATAATGATTTATTCCAAGACTAGAGAGCTTCATTCAGAGCACCTCAGAGTTGTTCTTCAGTTGTTGAGAGAGAAGAGGTTGTATGCTAAGTTGAAGAAATGTTGTTTCTGGTTGGAGCAGATTTCAATTCTTAGGCCATGTTGTCTCGAAGGATGGTATAGTTGTTGATCTAGTGAAAATCGAGGCGATTCAGAAGTGGCCTATCCCTACCACTGTATCAGAGATACACAGTTTTCTTGGTTTGGCAGGTTATTATCGTCGTTTCATTAAAAAAATTTCCAAGATTGCCCTGCCGTTAACCAATTTGACGAGAAAGATTGTGAAGTTTGAGTGGTCCAATGATTGCCAGAGTGGATTTCAAGAGTTGAAAGATAGGTTGACGACAGCTCCTGTACTTGCATTGCCCAGTGGTTCAGAGGACTTTGTTGTTTATACCGATGCGTCGAAGAAAGGTCTTGGTGCAGTGCTGCAACGTCGGAAAGTTATAGCTTATGCTTCTCGCCAGTTGAAGGACTACGAGAAGAATTATCCTATGCATGATCTGGAGCTGACAGCTGTGGTTTTCGCCCTGAAAATCTGGTGACACTATTTATATGGCGAAAAGTGTGAAATTTTCACGGACCACAAGAGTTTAAAGTATTTGTTTTCTCAGAAAGAACTCAATATGCGACAAAGAAGGTGGTTAGAGCTTGTCAAAGATTATGATGTGACGATTAGTTACCACCCAGGGAAAGCGAATGTTGTAGCAGATGCATTGAGCCGTAAGTCGAGTTCTTCTTTGTGTGCTATGATTCAGAAGCCGTTGTTGTTAGACTTGCATCGAGAGGAGATAGCTTTGGTAGTCCCAGGAACCATTGCTCGCTTTTCAGCGTTGGTAATTCAGGCTACATTGACGGACATGATCCGTAGAGAGCAGGCCAATGATTTACAGTTGACAGAGTTGAGAGCCAGAGCAGAGGAGAGAGGTAGTTCAGAGTTTGGGTTGAATGGAGATGGTTTGATGACATTTAGAGGCCATATATGTATTCCTATTGGTGATGATATTCTGCGAGACGTCTTGACAAAGGCACATACCGCACCATACTCGATACATCCAGACAGCACCAAGATGTATCAAGATCTTCGTAGACTCTATTGGTGGCCAGGTATGAAGAAGGATATTGCCATATTTATTTCTCAGTGCCTAACTTGTCAGCAGGTGAAAATCGAGCACCAGAGACCTGCTGGGACATTGCTGTCATTGCCGATTCCTCAATGGAAATGAGAGCATATTACGATGGACTTCGTGACTGGTCTTCCCAGAACGCAGAAAGGTTTCAACTCTATTTGAGTTATTGTTGATCGATTGACCAAGTCATCGCATTTTCTTCCAGTCAAGACGACGTATTCCATGAACCAGTATGCCGAAGAGTACATAACAGAGATTGTGAGACTTCATGGTGTTCCTGTGTGGGGACCCGGACGCTAATCAAGTTCTTAATCATAAATGGGACTAATCAATCAATTAAAAACAGGGTCTAAATTTTTTTTTTTTTAAAATGCGGAACGTAGTGACATACAACATATATACATATCAGTATATAAAATACAAATCCTGTATTTCAACATTTATTCAAACTAGGGTTTAAAACTAAAGTCAAGTGTTGAACCCTACATCTAGTCCAAGTCCGGTGCCACCACTCTAATCACGATCTAGCTCTTCATCTCCTCGACCCTGGACCTGTCCCACCTGTTGTCAAGTACACATACAGACAAGACAACAGCCGGATATACCGGTGAGAATATAATCCCCAGTATAATCCAATGAAACATACAATCATATAAACAATATAAAGCATGTAATCAGGTAACATGAATATGTATCATACTCCGAAACATAAACAAGAATCTACAATACTCGTAGCGACATCATTTAAGACTAGACTCAATCCTAGTCTAGGGATCCCGGTTTCCAGATGTGGTATTCCTATATCGAATTCCGTAAAGGAGGGAACCATAATCTATATTACTCGATATAACCAGTGCCCCGGTATTCCTATATCGAATTCCGTAATAGAAGAATTCCAACCCCTTTACTCGATATAACCAAATATGGTGTCCCTATATCGAATTCCGTAATGGATTCCATTACTCGATATAACCATACATCCAGTGTCCTGACCTAACCGTCAAGGACTATAGCTCTATCGCTAGCATCCTATCCTGAGACATCGTGCAATGTGCCGTGGTGATACCACCACTATCCGGCACGGTGTGTCACAAGACAATTCAACCAATACCTGTTGTCTAATATCAAGAGAACAAGTATATTATTCAAATCAATGCAAATATCCATGTAATAAAATAAAGTATGTGATTTAGGGAAACCCAAGTCTAAACCGACTCAAGTCCATCTCCCAATACCACATTGACTTATACCTTTCTTTGCAGTCTCGGTTTCCTGCTCAGTCGAAGTCCTGAATTCACAGTCTGTCTGGTAATGACAATATGAATAATCTTATGTCAATATACCACTCGAATCAATAACAATCTGATAATTCTTGATTTAATTCAAAATCAACGGCATAACGGTACAATTCCAATATCCCCGTCTATACCAATTCACCAGATAATAGTTACAATCTATAACCCATATCCAATACATTCTATAATCAATCCATAATCCAAATCTGTCCGGTATCAACTGATTATAATCCGAAAATCATAACAATTCCATAATCAGTCTATTTCTTAATCTGACTTCGACTCTATGATGTCTACTATGTCAAGAACAACATATATGAGTTCCATTCAATTCTGACAATAGCATAATTTCAAAGCATGTCAAAACGTAGTAAAACTTACGTCCAGTTGTAGCCTACGTTGCTAGGAACTCAGTACCGAAGTCGGAATCAAAATCAGACGGACGGATTGATCGCACGATTGAAATTGAAATCAAATTCCAAAACTTTCTCTCAATTCCTCGATTTTTCGTTTCTGAAAGAAATAAATTGCAATGTATATATATATATATATATATACACGTACATGCAATTGCCAAATGTCGAATTTTCCTTCTGCATGACTCGCGCATATGCGCCACATCTTCCGCGCATATGCGCGAGACCTACTGGATTCGGCCTCGGCAGCTCGCGCATATGCGCGACTCTTTCCGCGCATATGCGCGAGGGCTACTAGAGTTTACCGTGGCGTTCCGCACAACTCGCGCATATGCGCGCACATTCATCGCGCATATGCGCGAGACCTTCTGTCCTGTTGGCGCATGTGCGCGCATTGGTTCGCGCATGTGCGCCACAGCTACTGTCCTCGCACATTCCTTTTCACATGTAATCTTATTTCGTGTCTCGGTTAATCCTTTCAGAATCATATCAAATTATAATTCAATAATTACCGATTACTAGGATTAATTTTTCGGGCATTACATTTCTCCCCCTCTAAGATACGATTTCGTCCTCGAAATCATCGATAATCAAATCATATCAATAAGAAGGACTGTAATTACAGGCGAGTACGTATTTACATCAGTAAAATAATGCTGGGAATTCCTGTCTCATGTCAGATTCAGTCTCCCACGTGGCTTCTTCAACCCCATGACGAGTCCATTGTACTTTCACAAGAGGAATCATCTTTGTTCTGAGCTGTTTTTCTTTACGATCAATAATCCTGATCGGTTTCTCGACATAACTCAATGTCTCATCCAACTCGGTCTCGTCTGGCTGAATCACATGTGAATCATCAGGGAGATATTTCCGCAGCATCGATACATGAAAAACATCATGTATTCCAGATAATGAAGGCGGCAATGCTAGTCGATAGGCACGATCTCCTATCTTCTCGAGAATTTCATAAGGACCTACATATCGTGGAGACAATTTCCCTTTCTTGCCAAATCTGACAACACCTATGAAAGGAGAAATCTTCAGGAATACTCGGTCTCCAGCCTCAAATACCAACGGTCGTCGTCTGATGTTGGCATACTTGGCTTGTCTGTCCTGAGCTGCCTTCATTTTCTTCTGGATCAATTTAACTTTCTCAGTCATATCTCTGATCATATCAGGTCCAGTCTTAGGAACTTCAGAGATATCATCCCAGTAAAGAGGGGATCTGCATTTCTTTCCGTACAACGCTTCGAATGGAGCCATCTCAATACTCGTTTGATAGCTATTGTTGTACGAAAATTCACAAAGTGGCAATGTATCTTGCCAATTAGTACTAAAATCAAGTACTACAGCTCTCAACATATCTTCCAATGTCTGGATCGTACGCTCTGACTGTCCGTCAGTTTGTGGATGATATGCGGTACTAAGATGCAACTTCGTACCTAGAGCTTGCTTCAAACTCTGCCAGAAGTGCGAAGTGAATCGAGGATCACGGTCTGAAACAATCGACTTCGGCACTCCATGCAATCTAATCACTTCTCGGACATAGATATCGGCCATCTGATCATATCTATATGTCATCTTGTATGGAATAAAACATGCAGATTTGGTCAATCGATCAATCACTACCCAAATCGCATCACAACCTCGGGAGGATCTCGGTAACTGCGTCACAAAATCCATGGAAATGTGATCCCATTTCCATTCAGGAATGGACAAACTCTGTAACAATCCTCCTGGTTTCTTTCTTTCAGCCTTCACCTATTGGCAATTCAGACACTTGGCTACAAATTCAGTCACATCAGATTTCATTTGTTTCCACCAATACTGTGTCTTTAAATCATTATACATTTTCCTGCCACCAGGATGAATGCTAAAACGACTGTTGTGCGCTTCTGTCAGTATCCGCTGTCTCAACTCCGAAACATTCGGTACAACAAGACGATTATTCACATACAAAGTATCATTTCGAACCTGATATTCCGATCAATGTCCAGATCTAACCATCGCAATCGAATTCTGTATGTTCTGATCAATTTTCTGCGCCTCTTTGATTCTCAAAAGTAGCTCTGGTTCAGCTCGAACAACACACAATCTCAGAGGTTGACGATCTGTCTTAAATACTAATCCAGACAAACAGTAATCTTCAATCAAATTCGATACACCAATCGTCGATAAGGATAGTGCGCATACCTTTCGACTCAGTGCATCTGCTGCTGCATTGGACTTCCCTGGATAATACTTGATTTCACAATCGAAGTCTTTCAGTAAATCCAGCCATCTCCGCTGTCTCATATTCAACTCTGATTGTGAAAACAGATATTTCAAGCTCTTGTGATCAGAATATATTTCAAATTTCTCACCGTACAGATAATGTCGCCATATCTTCAATGCAAAGACTATGGCTGCCAATTCAAGATCATGAATCGGGTATCGAGTTTCATGGGGTTTCAGTTGTCTTGAGGCATAAGCAATCACATGCCCTCGCTGCATCAAAACACAACCCAATCCTCGGTGAGATGCATCACAATAAACAACAAATCCATCAGTACCTGAAGGAATCGTCAACACAGGCGCACTGGTCAATCTCTTCTTTAGCTCAAGAAAACTGGTCTCACATTCCTCAGACCAGACAAATGGAGCATTTTTCTGAGTTAGCTGCGTAATCGGTTTGGCAATACTCGAAAAATCTTTAATAAATCGACGATAATATCCTGCCAAACCCATAAAACTGCGGATTTCTGGCACAGATGTAGGTCTCGGCCAAGAAATCACTGCCTCAACCTTACTGGGATCAACTGATATACCATCTCCCGATATAATGTGACCCAAAAACACAACCTGTTTCAGCCAAAACTCGCATTTCGACAATTTAGCATACAGTTTCTCTGCCCTCAAAATTCTCAACACAGTCCTCAGATGATTAGCATGCTCAATCATATTCTTTGAATAAATCAATATATCATCAATGAATATGATAACAAAATCATCCAAGTATTTCTGAAATACGCGGTTCATCAATCCCATAAATACCGCAGGTGCATTCGTCAAACCAAAAGGCATGACAATAAACTCATAGTGTCCATACCTGGTTCTGAATGCTGTCTTTGAGATATCAGAATCCCTGACTCTCAATTGATGGTATCCAGATCTCAAGCCGATCTTGGAATATACCGATGAACCCTGCAACTGATCAAATAAATCATCAATACGAGGCAAGGGGTATTTATTCTTTACCGTTGCCTTGTTCAGTTGCCTGTAGTCGATACAAAGTCTCATCGACCCATCCTTCTTTCTCACGAACAGTACTGGAGCACCCCAAGGAGATACACTAGGTCTAATGTAACCCTTGGCCAATAAATCCTCCAACTGTTCTTTCAACTCTTTCAACTCGATCGGTGCCATCCTGTAAGGAGCTCTCGAAATCGGAACTGTCCCTGGCATTAACTCAATGCTGAAGTCTATCTCTCGAATCGGAGGTAATCCAGGAATCTCGTCTGGAAAGACATCAGCAAATTCACACACCACTGGCAAATCTGCCAATGATGGGCTCGGCTTCAGTAAATCAACTGAATATACCAGGAATCCATCCACTCCCTTCTGCAATAATCGAGTCATATTTATGGCAGATATCAAAGGAATTCTAGCTCTAGAACCCTTACCATAAAATTTCCACTCCTCAGCCATCTCAGGTCTGAATCGAACTATCTTGTGGAAACAATCGACTGTAGCCCGGTACTTGGTCAACATGTCGATGCCGACAATGCAATCAAAATCAGATAAACCAAGAACAATACAGTCTAAATCAATCGTATGCCCATTGTACTGCAGTATACACGATTTCACAGATTTCACCGATATTAAACCTGTTCCTAACGGAGACGTGACAGATACTACAGTAGCTAAGGACTCAACAGGCAACGAATGCATTAAAGCAAATCGCTCAGACATAAAAGTATGTGATGCACCGGTATCAATCAGTACATAAGCAGGATAACCAGAAATAAAACAGTTACCTGCAACTACATCATCAGGTGCATCTTGTGCCTGCTCCTCGGTCAAAGCAAAAACTCTGGCCTGCTGTCTCGGAGGCTGGCTCGCGATCTGGCCCCCTCCTGGCCTCTGCTGTGACAGAGTAGACGGTGCTGGCTGAAAGGAATGAACGGCAGAAGATCGTCTCCCTGTCTGAGCCGCTGATCCCGATGACTCAGCTGCCTGAGATCCCTGGGCACTCCTCTGGGGACACACTCGGGCAAAGTGTCCCTGCTGTCTACAGATACGACAGCTGCCAACTACTCCTCGGCACTGATCTGTGGAATGCCTCCCTCCACAAGTACCACAGTACGGTCCTGCATAGCTCTGGCTCTGACCAGTCTGTCTAGAGCCACTCAAACTGGACGAAGTAGTCCCTGATTTCTTAAATTGCTTCCCTCTAGCCTTCAAGAAATCCTTTTTTCCGCTACCACTGCTGCCACCTTCAAATCGAGGAGGTGGTTGCTGTCCCGGTGCTGGAAGCACAACCGAAGCCTCTCTCTGCCTCATCAGGCCTGCCTCGGCTCCCTTGGCTCTGTTCAGGGCATCGGTGAAGTTGTTAAGCCTCGCAGTATTCACCAGCGTAAAAATCTCAGGATTTAGGCCATTTATGAACTGATCTGCTACGGCCTCATCATGTTCAGCTACGTGGGGAGCAAACCGAAGCAATGTCGAAAACTTAGCCACATAATCCTCAATGTTCAACTGGCCTTGTTTCAGGTTTGCAAACTCGGCTCCCTTGTCCTTCCTATAAGATACTGGAAAGAACCGTAGATAAAATTCAGATTTGAACACATTCCAGGTAATGGCCGTACCTCGCTGTTCCAATGCCCTTTTAGTCGTGATCCACCAGTGTTTAGCAACGTCATGCAACTGGTGTATTATTAGTTTCGCCCTCTTTTCCTCAGTATACTCCAAAGAGTCAAACAGTGATTCAATATCGTCCAACCAACTTTCACATTCCACGGAGTTCTCCGTTCCTTTCAAAGTCGGTGGATGAAATGACTGAAACCTTTTCAGCAATTTCTCCATTGCTGTAGGTGTCACATCCATGGAAGGATTCGAGGTACTCCCCTGTTCTGGCATTCTCCTCAGAGGCATATCTGATAACCGAAGAGGTTAGTAATTCCAACTACCACTTACCAGTTTCAATCCTCCTCGGATCATCTTACAGCTGATCCATTCCAATAATAAACAATACCATATCTAATATCAGATAATTCAGGTAGCATATATTAAAACAGGAATCATGCTAGCAATCAAAAGCAAGGAAAGAAAATCTCATTCTACCCCGATCACTAGCTCCTATCTCAATCTCAAGGATCTATCGCTCTGATACCACCTGTTGTGGGGACCCGGACGCTAATCAAGTTCTTAATCATAAATGGGACTAATCAATCAATTAAAAACAGGGTCTAAAATTTTTTTTTTTTTTAAAATGCGGAACGTAGTGACATACAACATATATACATATCAGTATATAAAATACAAATCCTGTATTTCAACATTTATTCAAACTAGGGTTTAAAACTAAAGTCAAGTGTTGAACCCTACATCTAGTCCAAGTCCGGTGCCACCACTCTAATCACGATCTAGCTCTTCATCTCCTCGACCCTGGACCTGTCCCACCTGTTGTCAAGTACACATACAGACAAGACAACAGCCGGATATACCGGTGAGAATATAATCCCCAGTATAAATCAATGAAACATGCAATCATATAAACAATATAAAGCATGTAATCAGGTAACATGAATATGTATCATACTCCGAAACATAAACAAGAATCTACAATACTCGTAGCGACATCATTTAAGACTAGACTCAATCCTAGTCTAGGGATCCCGGTTTCCAGATGTGGTATTCCTATATCGAATTCCGTAAAGGAGGGAACCATAATCTCTATTACTCGATATAACCAGTGCCCCGGTATTCCTATATCGCATTCCGTAATAGAAGAATTCCAACCCCTTTACTCGATATAACCAAATATGGTGTCCCTATATCGAATTCCGTAATGGATTCCATTACTCGATATAACCATACATCCAGTGTCCTGACCTAACCGTCAAGGACTATAGCTCTATCGCTAGCATCCTATCCTGAGACATCGTGCAATGTGCCGTGGTGATACCACCACTATCCGGCACGGTGTGTCACAAGACAATTCAACCAATACCTGTTGTATAATATCAAGAGAACAAGTATATTATTCAAATCAATGCAAATATCCATGTAATAAAATAAAGTATGTGATTTAGGGAAACCCAAGTCTAAACCGACTCAAGTCCATCTCCCAATACCACATTGACTTATACCTTTCTTTGCAGTCTCGGTTTCCTGCTCAGTCGAAGTCCTGAATTCACAGTCTGTCTGGTAATGACAATATGAATAATCTTATGTCAATATACCACTCGAATCAATAACAATCTGATAATTCTTGATTTAATTCAAAATCAACGGCATAACGGTACAATTCCAATATCCCCGTCTATACCAATTCACCAGATAATAGTTACAATCTATAACCCATATTCAATACATTCTATAATCAATCCATAATCCAAATCTGTCCGGTATCAACTGATTATAATCCGAAAATCATAACAATTCCATAATCAGTCTATTTCTTAATCTGACTTCGATTCTATGATGTCTACTATGTCAAGAACAACATATATGAGTTCCATTCAATTCTGACAATAGCATAATTTCAAAGCATGTCAAAACGTAGTAAAACTTACGTCCAGTTGTAGCCTACGTTGCTAGGAACTCAGTACCGAAGTCGGAATCAAAATCAGACGGACGGATTGATCGCACGATTGAAATTGAAATCAAATTCCAAAACTTTCTCTCAATTCCTCGATTTTTCGTTTCTGAAAGAAATAAATTGCAATGTATATATATATATATATATATATATATATATACACGTACATGCAATTGCCAAATGTCGAATTTTCCTTCTGCATGACTCGCGCATATGCGCCACATCTTCCGCGCATATGCGCGAGACCTACTGGATTCGGCCTCGGCAGCTCGCGCATATGCGCGACTCTTTCCGCGCATATGCGCGAGGGCTACTAGAGTTTACCGTGGCGTTCCGCACAACTCGCGCATATGCGCGCACATTCATCGCGCATATGCGCGAGACCTTCTGTCCTGTTGGCGCATGTGCGCGCATTGGTTCGCGCATGTGCGCCACAGCTACTGTCCTCGCACATTCCTTTTCACATGTAATCTTATTTCGTGTCTCGGTTAATCCTTTCAGAATCATATCAAATTATAATTCAATAATTACCGATTACTGGGATTAATTCTCCGGGCATTACATCCTGTGTCGATCGTGTCTGATCGTGACCCTAGATTTACTTCAGGGTTTTGGAAGAGTTTGCACAGAGCTATGGGTACACGGTTAGCATTCAGTACATCATATCACCCCAGAGCAACTGTCAATCAGAGAGAGTTATTCAGATTCTATAGGATATGCTCAGAGCTTGTACTATCGATTATCCTGGTAGCTGGGATTCCAAATTGCCTCTTGTTGAGCTCACGTACAATAATAGCTACCAAGCGACGATTAGCATGGCATCGTATGAAGCAATTTATGGCAGGAAGTGTAGATCTCCCTTGTATTGGGATGAGATTGGTGAGAGGAAGATGTTGGGTCCAGAGTTGGTCCAACAGACAGCGGATGTTGTTGCTGTTATCCAAGAGAGGATGAAGACAGCGCAATCGAGACAGAAGAGTTATGCTGATGTGCGTCGTATGCCGTTGCAGTTTAAGGTTGGTGATCATGTGTTCTTGAAGATAGCACCTCTTAAGGGTGTGATGCGGTTTGCAAGAAGGGAAAGTTGAGTCCGAGATTTATTGGCCCATTTGAGATCTTGGATAGAGTTTGTGATCGAGCATACAGGTCATCCCCAGACGGACGGACAGTCAGAGCGGACTATCCAGACTTTAGAGGATATGCTGAGAGCTGTAGTACTAGATTTTGGTACTAGTTGGCAAGATTCATTGCCATTGTGTGAGTTTTCATACAACAACAGCTATCAGACGAGCATAGAGATGGCACCGTTCGAAGCTTTATACGGAAAGAAGTGCAGATCTCCGTTGTACTAGGATGATATTTCTGAGGTACCAGAGTTGGGGCCTGATATGATTCGTGAGATGACAGAAAAAGTGAAGATCATTCAGAAACGAATGAAGACGGCACAGGATAGGCAAGCGAAGTACGCCAATATTAGACGCAGACCGTTAGTATTCGAACAGGGAGACAGAGTATTTTTGAAGATTTCACCTTTCAGAAGCGTTGTCATACAACTCTGCCATCTGATCATGTCGATAGGTCATCCTGTATGGAATAAAGCACGCTGATTTGGTCAGTCTGTCTATCACAACCCAAATCGCGTCACAGCCCCGCGAAGATCGAGGTAACTTTGTCACGAAATCCATGGAAATGTGGTCCCATTTCCATTCAGGAACAGACAAACTCTGAAGTAAACCACCGGGCTTCTTTCTTTCTGCCTTCACCTGCTGGCAATTCAGGCATTTCGACACAAATTCTGTAATGTCTGTCTTCATCTGCTTCCACCAGAATTGTGTCTTCAAGTCATTGTACATCTTTCTGCCACCAGGATGAATGCTGAACCGACTACAGTGTGCCTCCGACATGATCTGTCGTCTCAAATCTGAAACATCTGGCACCACTAGGCGGTTATTCACATACAGAATAGAATCTCTGACCTGATATTCTGATATATGACCAGCTCTGATCATATCAATCGATCTCTGCACGCTCGGATCAGTTCTTTGTGCTTCTTTGATCCTCAAAATCAGATCTGGTTCAATCTGAATCGCAGCAAGTTGCAACGGTCTACTCTCCGTATCAAATGTCAATCCAGACAAGCAACAATCTTCTACTAAACTCGATACACCTATAGTCGACAAGGACAAAGCACATACCTTTCGACTCAAGGCGTCTGCCGCTGCATTCGACTTTCCTGGATGGTACTTGATCTCGCAATCAAAATCCTTCAACAGATCAAGCCATCGTCGCTGTCTCATGTTCAATTCTGACTGAGAGAAGAGATACTTCAAGCTCTTATGATCGGAATAAATCTCGAATTTCTCGCCATACAGATAATGACGCCAGATCTTAAGTGCAAACACAATCGCCGCCAATTCAAGATCATGAATCGGATAACGAGTCTCGTGCGGCTTCAGCTGTCTAGAGGCGTATGCTATTACGTGCCCTCGCTGCATAAGAACACATCCTAACCCTCTGTGAGATGCGTCACAGTATACAACGAACTCACCTGTACCTGCAGGAATCGTCAAGACAGGCGCACTAGTCAGCCTCTTCTTCAGCTCTACAAAACTGGTTTCACAATCTTCGGACCACACAAATGGCATATTCTTCTGGGTCAACTGAGTGATAGGCTTCGCTATACTGGAGAAATCTCGAATAAAACGACGATAATACCCGGCTAGACCCATGAAAGCGTATCTCAGGCACTGAAGTCGGTCTCGGCCAACTGATCACAGCCTCAACTTTATTCGGATCTACCGCAATACCATCTCCAGATATAATATGCCCCAAGAAGACAACCTGTCGCAACCAGAATTCACACTTGGACAGTTTGGCATACAATTGCTCATTTCTCAAAGTCTTTAATACAATTCTCAGGTGATCTGCATGCTCAGTCAAATTCTTCGAATACACCAAAATGTCGTCAATAAACACAATCACAAAATCATCTAAATATCTCTGAAAAATGCGGTTCATCAAACTCATAAACACCGCTGGTGCATTCGTCAAACCGAAAGGCATAACAACAAACTCGTAATGTCCATACCGGGTTCGGAATGCAGTCTTCGGAATATCAACGTCTCTAACTCGGAGCTGATGATACCCTGATCTCAAATCAATCTTCGAGTATACCGAAGATCCCTGTAACTGGTCAAATAAATCGTCGATGCGCGGCAACGGATATTTGTTCTTCACTGTTGCCTTGTTCAACTGTCTGTAATCAATACACAGTCGCATCGAACCATCTTTCTTTCTAACGAAAAGCACCGGAGCACCCCAAGGTGATACACTGGGTCTGATATATCCCTTGGACAAAAGATCCTCCAACTGTGCTTTCAACTCTTTCAGTTCAACAGGCGCCATCCTATACGGAGCTCTTGAAATAGGAACACTGCCTGGCACAAGGTCTATGCTAAAATCAACCTCTCGAACCGGAGGCAACCCTGGAATCTCATCAGGAAAAACATCTGCAAACTCGCAAACCACTGGCAAATCTGCCAATGCTGGGCTCGACTTCAGTAAATCTACTGAATATACAAGAAAGCCCTCTGCTCCTCTCTGAAGCAATCTACTCATAGTCAGAGCAGATACTAAGGGAATCCGAGATCTGGAACCCTTGCCGTAAAATTTCCACTCGTCTGTCATTTCGGGTCTGAATCTGACAATCTTGTGGAAACAATCTACCGTGGCCCTGTACTTGGTCCACATGTCTATACCAACTATACAATCAAAATCAGCTAAACCAAGTACTACACAATCAAGATCGATCTCATGCCCCTCAAACTGAAGCATACAGTGTCTAACAGTAGTCACAGATATCAAGCCACTTCCCAACGGAGAAGCTATAGACACTACTGTTGACATCGACTCAACAGGCAATGAATGTCTCAATGCAAAATGTTCAGATATGAATGTATGAGATGCCCCTGTGTCAATCAACACATATGCAGGTTAACCGCAAAGGAAACAATTACCTGCAATGACGTCATCTGGCGCCTCCTGCGCCTGCTCCTCTGTCAAGGCAAAGACACGTGCCTGCTGTCTGGGAGGCTGACTCACAGTCTGACTACCTCCTGGTCTTTGCTGAGTCTGTGTGGAGGGTGGCTGAAAGGAGTGCACAGAAGATGCCTGTCTCTCCATCTGTGGCGCTGGTGCTGATGATCCGGTGCTCTGGAATCGTTGTGCACCTCTCTGGGGACAAACTCTGGCGAAGTGTCCCTGTTGCCTACAGATGTTGCAGCGTCCCAGAACTCCTTGACACTGCTCCGTCGCATGTCGCCCTCCGCACGAACCACAGTATGCACCACTATACTCTGACCCCTGACCTCTCTGTCGAGATCCACTCGAACTCGATGAACTACTCCCAGATTTCTTAAACTGTTTGCCTTTAGCCTTCAGAAAATCCTTCTTGCCACTACCACTAGCTCCACTGTCAAAACGAGGAGGAGGTGGTGGAAACTGTACGGTCGTGGACTGTGGCGGTCTCTGCCCCTGAACACCGTAGGAAGCTCCTCGCTGCCTGATCAAGCCAGCCTCGGCTCCCTTCACTCGGTTCAGTGCCTCCGAAAAAGTACTAGGCCGGCCCGTGTTCACCAAAGTAAAGACATCGGGATTCAGCCCGTTGATGAACTGATCGGCCACTGCCTCGTCGTTTCCGGCCACATGCGGTGCAAATCGTAGCAATGCAGAAAATTTCGCAACATACTCCTCGATGTTCCACTGTCCCTGCCTCAGATTCGCGAATTCAGCTCCCTTGTCTTTCCGGTACGAAACGGGAAAGAAGCGCTGATAGAACTCATCTTTGAAGACTTTCCACGTGATATCAATGCCTCGGTGCTCCAAGGCTCTCTTTGTAGTCAACCACCAGCTCTTTGCAACCTCCTGCATCTGATGCCCTATCAGTTTCACATGTCGTTCGTCAGTGTAAGCCAAAGACTCAAACAACATCTCGATATCATCGAGCCAGCTCTCGCACTCTACTGCACTCTCTGTGCCCTTCAGGGTAGGCGGATGGAAAGACTGAAATCTCTTCAATAAAGTCTCCATCGGCGTCGCGGTGACGTCCATCTGTGCACCTGATGTGCTACCCTGCTCTGGCTGTGGCACTCGTCTAGGTGGCATAAATCTGATTATCAAACTAATTAGTACCCAATTAATATCATCTGTCTCAGCCCTCCTCTGATCATAGACTCTGATCGAGAATCGGTTCTGATTCAGGCTTGAAATGCTGTAAATCAATTCAGATAATACAACACAACATATAATAGGGAAAGCAATAAAGCATGCTAGCATCTCAAAAGCAAGGAAGATGACTCGATCTACCCCGCTCATTCTATTCTATCTCAGTCTACAGAACCTACTGCTCTGATACCACCTGTTGTGGGGACCCGGGCTCTAACTCAATTCTTTTGGGATTTAATTGGATCTTTGTTCGAAAATGTGGGTCAAAATTTTGCTTTTAACTTTAATTCAAATGTATTAACTAAAGCATAACATATCTCGATAGAAATTAAACAACGTAATGTACATACAAGTCTGTTCGTACAAACATACACTAGTGTTCAAATGACAACTACAAACATAAGTAGTACAAGTTTCATAAGAAAACACTAGTAATCTGCAATGCCCGAGATCTCCACGCTATCATCATCTCTCATCTAGCTCGTGACCCCGATCCTGCCCCACCTGTTGCCATGCACACATACAGACACGACAACAGCCGGATAACTCCGGTGAGAACATATCCCAGTATAAAACATGTATGCATGCAATGTCATAATCATGTACAAAAGCATAGCATATGTCAAGTAACATGAATATAAATCTAAACATGTAGTAGAATACAAATCTGTATTCAACATTCAAATCTTGACTCAACTCTCTTGACTCGACTCTTTTCTAATCTAGGGATCCCGGTGTGAATAAGACGGTCTGTTACCTACCCAACCACTCGGGGCAACGGTACGTCTTATTCCTAGACTTCGGTCAACTCTGTATCGAGGGTCTACACATATAGCAAATCTGCTCCTATGCGTCGATACACCGAAACGTCTAGTTTTGGCAAGTCTGCCAATCTCTCCTATCTCAGGACTCGAATATAAATCAATAAACAAGGCATTACATAATCAATGTAATAACAATCTAGTATGTGATTTAGGGAAACTCGTATCAAATCTGAATCGAGTTGTGCAATCCCGTGACCACATGAATTATACCTTTCTTGTCGAATCGTCTGTCGAGATCTCGAATCAAATGTCAAACCTGTCACCTCAAATCTGAAACGGCAATGTGTAGACACCCAATATCAATCTCTAACTCAAAGCAACATATATGCCAATCAATAATAAATCTCGGTACAAATCTACGGCATAACAGCGTATTCTCGCAATACCGATCAACTCAATCTCAACAAACAATATATACCATAGCCACAACTCATAATCTTCATAATATACTCATCAAAACACAATATAATATGCTCAATTCTTCCAATCAATATCAATATACATGCTGAAAATTCGCAAGGCTCGTATACGGTGTCCGAAAATCGATCTGATAACAAATATACGATGCTCTATATATCAAGAACATATATTCGCAACAACATCATAAGTTCCCCAACATCCACAATCTGAATCATGCTGGAATTATATCAAACTTACGTCACTTTGTAGCCGTCAATGCAAGGAACACAAATCTTACCTCGGAATTAAAATCGGATAGCTAGTTGTTGCATAATCTCAATTCTATCATGAAGAAACTTAGAAGAAGGTAAAAGGAACTCTCGGTGCTCTTAGCAGCTGAAATGAAGGATGAAGATTCAGCCATTTCGTATATATATACATGCCATGTGTCAAGCTAAGAAAAGGAGGTGGATCTCTCGCATGCAGCACCGCGGGTGCGCTCCTCTTGCATCGCGGGTGCGCTGTGCTCACGGCGAGTCCATCCAAAAATGTTGCACCTAGACCGCGGGTGCGGTCTCACACCGTGGGTGCGGTCGTGCTAGCACCGCGGGTGCGGTGTCTGTTCGCACAAATTTACCAATTTCTGTCACCTACACCGCGGGTGCGGTAGTCTTAGCACCGCGGGTGCGGTGTGGCTTCGGCCCTGCTGCTCAAAATCTCATAATTGTGCATTCTTATCTCTACAATTCCAACATCAATAATATCGATAATTCTCGAGCCTTACACCTATCAGCCTACCAGATTGGTAATGAGATAGTTTCAGTCAGGACAGTATACAGTGAATACTACAGATTTCTAGTTCTTTTGAAGAAAATTCGAAAGAAAATGAAGATAGCTTAGAATGAACATATGTTATAACCAACATCGGATGATGATGATTGGTATTTGAAGTCGAGGATTGAATATGTCCTAAATCGAGAGCAACAGATTTGATGATACTTGGCTGTATTGAATTATTATAGACTATGGATTGGTTTATACGGATGTTGTATGACCTATATGGCAAGATTGATTCTGTCAGAAGGATTTGAGAAGTATTATGATATTATACTTAGAAAATTCTTATTCCAGACTGGAATTAGAAATCTGAGTTTAGATTTAAACTCTGTATACATTTCTCCTGATATATCTGAATGGATTGCTTGTGAGTTTGAGGACGAACTCAGATCTAAGAGGGGGAGAAATGTAATGCCCGAGATTTAATCATTATAATCAGAAGATTGATTATTGACATGATTGAGGTTATAAGAACTTAAATGACGAGACCGGGCGTCGTTCCATGGTTAGCCAAGAAATGGGGACAGAACCTTCGGCGCTCGAGCGGTAGAAAGAGACCTCCCGAGCGCCAATGCACCATAAGGTTACCCTTTGGACAGAATTTCTCGCACCCGAGCGGTAGTTTTTGACCGCCCGAGCGCGAGAGGAGGATAGGATGAGAATTTGGACAGTATGTTCGGCGCCCGAGCGGTACATTTCAACCGCTCGAGCGCCACCTAAGAATGGTAAAAGGTAGCCACGTTTTGGTTACATGCATGGTGAGTGTATATATATATATATATACACGATTCTTTCCTCATAATTTAGTAGGAAATGAGAAAAGGGAAGCACGAGAAAGTAGTGAAAAATCCTTACGCCTTTTGTGCGAAATCCGCCCGCCAGATTTTGAATCCGACTTCAGTACTGTGTTCCTATCGACGAAGGCTACAACTGGACATTGGATATGGACAGAGTTGAATACAGGTCATCGTCTTCGTCAGACAGGGACGACAAAGGTATAATTCATGTGATATACGGGAAGACATAACTCAAATAAGATCCTATTTGAGTTTCCCAATAAAATCACATACTAGAATTATTGTTGTATATATAATGATATGAGCATGCTTTGTTTACAGATTGATATTCATTGCATTTAAGATAGGAGAGTCGTTGACAGCCATTGTCAACTATCTAGATGTTCGGTGTATCTCAGCTTAGGAGCAGCCCTGACTCCTATTGCAGCCGTTGATATAGCTCAGACCGAAGTCTAGGAATAAGACGTACAGTCACCCCGATTGGGAGGGTAGGTGATAGCCATTGACGTCTTATTCACAACGGGATCCCTAGAGTTATAGTTGAGTCGAGTATAGACATGATTTGACTAGAATTGCATGCGTTTATTGATGTGGTTTCATAGACTATGAAACCCATTGTTATTGCTTTCAGTTATGATAGCATGTTTATATGATTTGATTTGAATAGCATGTTTAGTTAATTTGAGTTGCATGCTTATTTTGATTTAATTTCATAGACTATGAAATCTATTGCTTGAATTTTTATTCATGATAGAATATTTCATGATATGTTTATGTATATGCATGTTTACCATGTTTTATACTGGGATTTATTCTCACCGGAGTTATCCGGCTGTTGTCTTGTTTTGTATGTGTGCATGGCAACAGGTGGAGCTGGATCAGGGTCAAGAAGACGATAAGAGAAGACGAGTTAGCGTGGTGATTCCGGACTTACTGTAGACTGGTTTTATTACTGGATTATAGTAGTTGAACCTTAGTTGAACTAGATAAATGTTGTACAAGATTTGTATTATTATACAGATTTGTATAATAGCATGATTCCATTACCTTCCGCACTTTATTTTAAAAAGAAAAATTTTTAGACCCTGTTTATCAGAACTGATAATTAAATCCCAACGATGATTAAAAAGATGATTAGCGTCCGGGTCCTCACAGTACATCAGAAAGAATAGATAAAGCCCTTGAATATACAAATATTAGAAAGAATATGAGATGCTCATATGACGAGTATCATGAAACTCATATTTGGAATACTGTATATTCTAAACAGTTCCTAGTCGATTCAGCCGCCGCTAAGAAGGATATAGGCCTCTCGAGTTCGAGACTAGTATCTGCGATGTGAGTACCATGTTTCATTGGAAGGGGACATTGTTATGTCCGAGCATGCAGATAGGTGCTCCTGGTAGAGTGTACTGAACAACCCTCCATAAAGGACTTTTCAAGTGGTTCTCACTTATCGAGTGGAAATGTCCTAGTTTATGGTTGTACACCATTAGTCCTTATGACCAGGGACAACATTGAGATCTATGCGCTAGTATTACACTTTGACTTGTTTAACGACTCTCAAGGGGTCATCAGGTGGCAAGGTTGGGTGTTTTGTCGAAACATATAGGAGTCGATGCATTGTAGTTGGGGATTCATCGCTTACCTTCGGGTATGGATATCCTATGTGTATGTAGTATGAAATCTCTGATCAAAGTATGGTGGTAATTATAAAAAGGGTTTAATAGATTACACCATCGATGCAACTACAACATGACACATAGTGTAATGCCCGGAAAATTAATCCCAGTAATCGGTAATTATTGAATTATAATTTGATATGATTATGAAAGGATTAATCGGGACACGAAATACACATAAGTGTGAAAAGTGTGTGTATTGGTGCAAAGGACTCACGCACATGTGCGAGCTAATGCGCGCACATGCGCGCATTGGACAGTAGGCTTCGCGCATATGCGCGGAGTGACTGCGCGCATATGCGCGAAGGAGGCAGTAGGGTGCCTCGAAATGAAAGTTCCCTCGCGCACATGCGCCGATTTATGCGCGCATATGCGCGAGGCGATGTGGGCAGCACGCGCGGAGATTTTGCATCTCGCGCATATGCGCCGCGAGGAATCGCGCATATGCGCGAGACGTGCGATGGGCACACTCGGCCACTTGGCTCATTGCATGTGCGAGGTGTATATATATATATATACATGCAAAAATCATTTCTTCAGAAAGGAAATCGAGAAAGAAACGGAAGCTCGGGGAAACTTTTGCTTTTGTGATTTCAAAATTCAATCGTGCGATCAATCCGTCCGTCCGATTTTGATTCCGACTTTGGTACCGAGTTCCTATCGACGTAGGCTACAACTGGACGTAAGTTTTGCTACGTTTTGACATGCTTTGAAATTATGCTATTGTCAGAATTGAATGGAACTCATATATGTGGTTCTTGACATGGTAGACATCATAGAATCGAAGTCAGATTAAGAAATAGACTGATTATGGAATTGTTATGATTTTCTGATTATAATCAGTTGATACCGGACAGATTTGGATTATGGATTGATTATAGAATGTATTGGATATGGGTTATAGATTGTAACTATTATCTGGTGAATTGGTATAGACGGGGATATTGGAATTGTACCGTTATACCGTTGATTTTGAATTAATTCCAGATTGATCAGATTGTTATGGAGTTGACTAGTATATTGATATGAGATTATTGATATTGTCAGTACCAGACAGGCTTTGAATTCAGGACTTCGACTGAGCCAGAAACCGACGAAAGAAAGGTATAAATTAATGTTGAGTTGGGATTGCACAACTCGAGTAAGGTTTGACTCGAGTCTCCCTAAATCACATACTTAGTTTATTACATTGATTCTTGTAATTGATGAGATTGATGGGTATTGTCGATTGATTTATAGCCACTGCATGTATTGACTACTGAGTCGTTGAGTCATAGGTTGATTCGCCTAGTCACCGGCTGATTCGTCTGGTTATTGACTGATTCGTCTAGTTATTGGCTGATTCGCCTATCTATAGACTGATTCGTCTAATCATTGACTGATTCGTCAATTCTGCGGCTGAGTCGCCCAGACATTGCTGATTCGCATAATTCTTGACTGATTCGTCACTTCTGAGGCTGATTCGCCCAGACACTGGATATATGTATTATATCGATGCCGTTTAGGGATTGATTCATTCCTATCGACTGAGATTCGGTATAATTACTATTATTCAGACATCGGGATCCCTAGGATAGAGTTGAGTCGAGTCTGAGACGACGCGTCAGTTGAGTCGAGTCTGAGACGACGTGTCGGTTGAGTTGAGTCTGATCTTACATGTTGATTTACAGTGTTTATATCATTCATGATTATTGAATGTTTGATATGGATTTATGTTTCTGATTTGGGACATGTTATGATTAATTCTAATATGCTTTCGTATATGCTTTTATATGACTGCATGTTTACATTATTTATACTGGGATATTCATATCTCACCGGAGTTATCAGGCTGTTGTTTTGTTTTGTATGTGTGCATGACAACAGGTGGGACTGGATCAGGGTCAAGAAGAGGATGAGAGAAGATTAGATAGTGTGGAGATCCGGGCTTTGCAGCAACTTAGGATTCAGCTTTGATATATAGTTGAACCTAGTTTAATTGTGTAGATAACACAAGAATTATATGTTCATGTATAATATGTAATTTGAGTAAATTACATTACGTTTCCGCTTTGTAGTTTAAAAAAAAAAATTTAGATCCTGTTTTATAATTGATTAAATAGTCCCAGAAACTGATTAAGAACATGATTAGCATCCGGGTCCCCACAACAGGTGGTATCAGAGCCATAGGTACTAGAACTGTAGATTCTTGAGATTGAGATAGAAGAGGATAGTGAGCGGGGTAGATTGAATTTTCTTTCCTTGCTTGTGATTGCTAGCATGTCGTACTGCTTTATATAATACATGTTACTTGATTTATCTGATTTGATTTGTAATATGTATTATTGGGAACAAATCTGAACCGATTCTCGATCAGCAGTAAGATGATCGGGAGGGAGATTGAATTGAAACAGATGTGTTGGATTGGGTCACTAATCCTTTTGAGTTTCAGATATGCCTCCGAGACGAATTCCAGAACAGGGTAGTACATCAAATCCTTCGATGGATGTAACACCGACTCCAATGGAAACCTTGCTGAAGAGGTTTCAATCATTCAAACCACCCACTCTAAAAGTTACGGAGACATCAGTTGAGTGTGAGAGTTGGCTGAATGATATCGAAAAGCTGTTTGAATTGCTGGAGTATAGCGATGAGCGCCGAATTAAGTTGATTGGGAACCAGTTGCATGATGTTGCAAAGAGCTGGTGGAGTACGATGAAGAGGGCCTTCGAGCAGCGAGGCTACGACTATTACTTGGGATGTATTTAAAACTGAATTTTATCAGAGATTTTTCCCAGTGTCGTACAGGAAAGACAAGGGGGCAGAGTTTGCCAATTTGAAACAGGGTCAGCTGAACATTGAAGAATACGTGACCAAGTTCTCTACCTTGTTGAAGTTTGCTCCTCATGTGTCTGAAAATGACGAAGCCGTTGCTGATCAGTTCATCAATGGCTTGAATCCCGACATATTTACATTGGTGAACACAGGGCGACCAAATAACTTTGCTGATGCCATGAATAGAGCAAAGGGCGCTGAAGCAGGCCTGATAAGGCAGAGAGGAGCTGCATTTGTTTCTCAAGAGTGGAGACCACCGCAACCACCTCCCAGGTATGAGAGTGATAATAGTGGTGGAAAGAAAGATTTTCTGAAGGCTAGAGGAAAGCAGTTTAAGAAGTCTGGCGGCAGTTCTTCTAGCTCTAGTGGTTCTCAGCAGAGTTATACGGGCGTGTACTGCGGAAATTGTGGAGGGAGACATTCCACTGAGCAATGCCAAGGAGTACTTGGTAGCTGCCACTTCTGCAAGCAACAGGGACATTTTTCCAGAGTGTGTCCACAGAAAAATTCTCAAAGATTTCAAGGAACCGAATCTTCTGGATCAGTAGCACAGTGGAGTAGACAATCAGCTGCTATTCCTTCATTTCAGCCAGCACCATCTCAGTCACAGCAGAGGCCAGGAGGAAGCCAGACAGTCGGCCAGCCTCCTAGACAGCAGGCCAGATTATTTGCCTTGACCGAGGAGCAGGCTGAGGAAGCACCAGATGAGTGATGTTGCAGGTAACGATTCTTGATATAGTTATCCTGCTTTTGTATTGATAGATACAGGTGCTTCACTTATATTTAGTTTTGAATGAATTGCATTGAGTTATGCTTTGCCCGTTGAGTTTTATTTACTGTGGTGTATGCCCTTGCTTCGTTGGGGAAAGTTTGCATAGCAGTGAATTCTGTAAGACGATGTATACTACAGTAGAATGAGAAGGAGACTGAGTTAGAGCTTGTGGTAGCTGGTACTGCACTGGGGTTGTCTAATTTTGGGACTGCATTACTGATCTTGATATGCTGATTAAGTACAGAGCTACCCTAGATTAGTTTCAGAAGATGGTGAGAATCGGATCGGAGATGACCAATTAATGAATATTGTAAGATAAGGGTTCTAGATTGAGAGTTCCATTGATATTCGTACTAGCTATGACTCGAGTATTACAGAAAGGAGTAGAGATAATCCTTATGTAATCAGTTAATTTACTGAAGTTGAGTCTATCAGTGGCTGATTTACCAATGATATGAAAGTTATTGATGTTTTTCCCCGATAAGATTTCAGATTTGATTTCAGGCAGGGAGATTGATTTTAGCCTTGGTTGGATATCAAAAACAGTTGAAATGATGAATCCTGATTGAGACAGATGGCATTCAGGATATGTTATATCCAAGGATGATGTTTCTGTTGATTGTAGCAGAAATAAACCGTAATTAGTGGCCAAGGTGAATATCAGTGTCAGATACTTACGGTTGTATGAGGTTAACAGATCAGTATCGATGAGTGATGTTTTGGGAATCCGACTGAATATCGCTATTATTCTGATTTCGGGGTTGAATCAGATAGAAGACAGTGTTGGTGGAAACAAATGAAAGCTGATATTGCTGAATTTGTAGCCGAATGTCTGAATTGTCAATAGGTGAAAGCTGAGAGAAAGAAACCTAGAGGATTAGTACAGAGTTGGTATATCCCCGGAAGGAAATGAGATCACATTTCCATAGATTTGTAATGAAATTTCTGAGATCCTCCTGGAGTTGTAATGCGATTTGGGTTGGGATTGACAGATTGACCAAATCCGCATGCTTTATTCAGTACAAAATGACGTACCGATATGACCAGATGACTGAGATTTATGTCAGCGGGGTAGTTAGAATGCCTAGAGTACTAAGTCGTTTGTTTTAGACCAAGATCCTCGGTCAATATTGCACTTCTGGCAGAGTTTGCAGCAGGCTCTAGGTATGAAGTGATATCTTAGTACCACATATCATCCATAGACCGATGGATAGTCTGAGTAGACGATCCAGATAATGGAGAATATGCTGAAAGTAATAGTGCTTGTTTTTAGCACTAGCTGGCAAAATGCATTGCCACTTTGTTGGTTTTCGTATAACGCAGCTATCAGACAAGTATTGAAATGGCTTCTTTCGAAGCGTTGTACGGAAAGACATGTTGATTCCCTCTTTATTGAAATGATATCTCTGAAATTCCTGAGACTGGACCTGATATGATCAGAAATATGACTGAGAAAGTTAAATTGATTCAGAAGAAAATGAAGGCAGCTCAGGACAGACAAGCCAAATATGCCAACCTCAGACGACGACCGTTGGTATTTGAGATAGGAGACCGAGTATTCCTGAAGATTTCACCTTTCAGGGGTGTTGTCCGATTTGGAAAGAAAGGGAAATTGTCTCCAAGGTATGTAGGTCCATATGAGATTCTTGAAAAGATAGGAGATCGTGCCTATCGACTTGCTTTGCCGCCTTCATTATCTGGAATACATGATGTTTTTCATGTATCGATGCTGCGGAAATATCTCCCTGATGATTCTCATGTGATTCAACCAGACGAGACTGAGCTGGATGAGACATTGAGTTATGTCGAGAAACCGATCCAGATTCTAGATCGTAAAGATAAACAGCTCAGAACAAAGACGATTCCCCTTGTGAAAGTTCAATGGACTCGTCATGGGGTTGAAGAAGCCACGTGGGAGACTGAATCTGACATGAGACAGGAATTCCCAGCATTGTTTCACTGAGATAAATACGTACTCGATTGTAGTTACATTTCTTCTGAATGATATGATTTGATTGCCTGTGATTTCGAGGACGAAATCGTATCTTAGAGGGGGAGAAATGTAATGCCCGGAAAATTAATCCCAGTAATCGGTAATTATTGAATTATAATTTGATATGATTATGAAAGGATTAATCGGGACACGAAATACACATAAGTGTGAAAAGTGTGTGTATTGGTGCAAAGGACTCACGCACATGCGCGAGCTAATGCACGCACATGTGCGCATTGGACAGTAAGCTTCGCGCATATGCGCGGAGTGACTGCGCGCATATGCGCGAAGGAGGCAGTAGGGTGCCTCGAAATGAAAGTTCCCTCGCGCACATGCGCCGATTTATGCGCGCATATGCGCGAGGCGATGTGGGCAGCACGCGCGGAGATTTTGCATCTCGCGCATATGCGCCGCGAGGAATCGCGCATATGCGCGAGACGTGCGATGGGCACACTCGGCCACTTGGCTCATTGCATGTGCGAGGTGTATATATATATATATATACATGCAAAAATCATTTCTTCAGAAAGGAAATCGAGAAAGAAACGGAAGCTCGGGGAAACTTTTGCTTTTGTGATTTCAAAATTCAATCGTGCGATCAATCCGTCCGTCCGATTTTGATTCTGACTTTGGTACCGAGTTCCTATCGACGTAGGCTACAACTGGACGTAAGTTTTGCTACGTTTTGACATGCTTTGAAATTATGTTATTGTCAGAATTGAATGGAACTCATATATGTGGTTCTTGACATGGTAGACATCATAGAATCGAAGTCAGATTAAGAAATAGACTGATTATGGAATTGTTATGATTTTCTGATTATAATCAGTTGATACCGGACAGATTTGGATTATGGATTGATTATAGAATGTATTGGATATGGGTTATAGATTGTAACTATTATCTGGTGAATTGGTATAGACGGGGATATTGGAATTGTACCGTTATACCGTTGATTTTGAATTAATTCCAGATTGATCAGATTGTTATGGAGTTGACTAGTATATTGATATGAGATTATTGATATTGTCAGTACCAGACAGGCTTTGAATTCAGGACGTCGACTGAGCCAGAAACCGACGAAAGAAAGGTATAAATTAATGTTGAGTTGGGATTGCACAACTCGAGTAAGGTTTGACTCGAGTCTCCCTAAATCACATACTTAGTTTATTACATTGATTCTTGTAATTGATGAGATTGATGGGTATTGTCGATTGATTTATAGCCACTGCATGTATTGACTACTGATTCGTTGAGTCATAGGTTGATTCGCCTAGTCACCGGCTGATTCGTCTGATTATTGACTGATTCGTCTAGTTATTGGCTGATTCGCCTATCTATAGACTGATTCGTCTAATCATTGACTGATTCGTCAATTCTGCGGCTGAGTCGCCCAGACATTGCTGATTCGCATAATTCTTGACTGATTCGTCACTTCTGAGGCTGATTCGCCCAGACACTGGATATATGTATTATATCGATGCCGTTTAGGGATTGATTCATTCCTATCGACTGAGATTCGGTATAATTACTATTATTCAGACATCGGGATCCCTAGGATAGAGTTGAGTCGAGTCTGAGACGACGCGTCAGTTGAGTCGAGTCTGAGACGACGTGTCGGTTGAGTTGAGTCTGATCTTACATGTTGATTTACAGTGTTTATATCATTCATGATTATTGAATGTTTGATATGGATTTATGTTTCTGATTTGGGACATGTTATGATTAATTCTAATATGCTTTCGTAAATGCTTTTATATGACTGCATGTTTACATTATTTATACTGGGATATTCATATCTCACCGGAGTTATCCGGCTGTTGTTTTGTTTTGTATGTGTGCATGACAACAGGTGGGACTGGATCAGTGTCAAGAAGAGGATGAGAGAAGATTAGATAGTGTGGAGATCCGGGCTTTGCAGCAACTTAGGATTCAGCTTTGATATATAGTTGAACCTAGTTTAATTGTGTAGATAACACAAGAATTATATGTTCATGTATAATATGTAACTTGAGTAAATTACATTACGTTTCCGCTTTGTAGTTTAAAAAAAAAAAATTTAGACCCTGTTTTATAATTGATTAAATAGTCCCAGAAACTGATTAAGAACATGATTAGCATCCGGGTCCCCACACATAGTATCAATTCATTGACAACTCTCGATATACCAATGGTTGTCGAATCGATCAATATATATGAGTTGAAGGGACCGTACTGTACGCTAACCATAATAGAATTGTTCTTGCAGGCACTATCATTTGATACCTAGGAAATCATGTAAGCGATGCTGCTAGGCGTTTAACATGATTGGTTGGGTACTATCAGACTTGATTTCTGACGTTCTTATTATCAAGGAGTTGATAATTAAGAATGGATCAATTGGGGTATGCTCGTATAAGGACATGTTTAGTCCAAATCACATGGAGATGTGAACCCACGGCTAGTTGTATCAATGAACCATTGAGTGCCACACATGTACTAGCTTTCTAGATCCCGTTGAGAAGTAAAATAGTTCAATGTGTTGAACGGCTTATAAATGAGTTTATAAGCGTAAGGAAAAATAGAAGTATGAATTCTATGTGGGAAATGTAACTTTTAATTTGTAGAATTGTTCCTAAATTAAAAGTTGGCCAACTAGATAATGTATTTGAAAATTGTGATTTTCATAAACATTATTATGGATTAAATTAAATTAATTCAAGTGTTGAATTAATTAAACACTAGTGGGCATAGTAGAGTCCAAATAATTAAATTGATTCAAGTGTTAAATTAATAAAATCATATTGGGTCTTGTAGAGCACAATAGTAAAATAATTATTCAACTAGTGACTTGAGTAAATTCAAGTAATGTTTAATTAGTCTCAAATTTGTTTGAGATAATTAAATTAAGTCCATGGATTTTTAATTGTTAAAAATCAAATAAAAATGCATGCATGGGAGGTGAAGAGTTGAGAGACAACTTTTGCAACAACCAAGGCTTGGCATACAACTTTTTGCCACAACCAAGAAAACTCACTTCCCTCTCTCATCCCCATGAGGTTGGACGAAATTTGCAAGGCATTTACTCCCTAATTTTGCTTCTTCAATGGTAGAGGAAACAATACACTTTTTAAAGAAAAATGCTCTAATTTTTCTAGGGCAAAATTAGAGTGGTTCTAGCTAGTTGGTGGTAGGCTTAATATTTGAGCAAGGTGGGCTCAAAGGGAAGCTTGAAGATTGTCTTGCCATTCAAGAGCTAAGGTGTTTACACCTTAGTTGGAGCCATCATCAATCTTTTAAGATTGATAGGTACATTTCTATAAACACTCTATGTATGACATTTTGGTGTTTTCGTATATGTTACATGCTACTACAAGATGTGCTCGAATTTTTCTTGTAAAAATCGAAAATTTTGAACTTCCGTTGCGCATTCGGAGCACCTAAAATCGATCCCTTTCAGGTGCTACTTGGATGTATCGAGATGGCGCGGTATGTGCCTCTGTCAAGACGTCTCGCCGAATCTCATCACCAGCAGGAATACAAATACGGCCTCTGAATGTCATCAAACCATCTCCATTCGTTCTGAACTCTGAATTATCTCTCTCCTCTACTCTGGTTCTCAACTCTGTCAACTGCAAATCATTGGCCTGCTCTCTACGGATCTTGTCTTTCAATGTAGCCCGATTGACCAACGCTGAAAAGCGAGTAATGGTTCCCGATACTACCAAAGCTATTTCCTCTCGTTGCAAATCTAACAACAACGGTTGCTGAATCATAGAACTCAAAGAAGAACTTGAATTACGGCTCAATGCATCTGCTACAACATTCGTTTTCTCTGGGTGATAATTAATCGTCACATCATTGTAAGGCCCGATATTTGAGTTTGATAATTGTGAATTGTTATCATGTATTATGAATAAGGTATGGAGAATAGACGTGGAGAAGGGATGTTGCAAAATTTGAGTTTAGAAATAAAAGGAGACCGCACCCGCGCTAGGACACCTATCACACCCACGGTTGATGGACAGAGAATTGGATATTTTATAGTAGCAACACCGCACCCCCGCCTTGGCTTGGACAGAAAGTTGGATGGTTGCTACTGGAGGGTGAGCGCACCCGCGGTCCCAGAGGCAGCGCTCCTGCGGTGCTGATACAGTAGGGTCACCGCACCCGCGGTTCAAGAATGAGCGCACCCGCAGTCGCTGTTTATGATTTTTTGATGGGGTTGCCGAGAGCTAACCGCACCCGCGGTCTGAACATGAACGCACCGCGGTGCAATGTGTTTCCTGAAAAATAATAACACTTGTCCTTGGCCATGCAATATATGTGTTGTCTCCTATTCATTCCCTTTACACTTTAGCAGCAGAAAGCACTGAGAATCCTTGGGAGAAATACTATCAAATTTCCTTCAAGTCTAGAAATTAGATTGTGCAAGATTTAGCCATCCCAACTCAAATCCAAACATAGATTATTGCTCCTCTCATCAAGGGATACAAGGGGATGTAAGTTTGGTTATGTTTCAGCATGTTTTGAAGTGTACATGTTGGGGAAATGTTGATACGCTTGAGATTATGTGTTCTTGCGACTACTGTGATCGTATATTCGCAACTGAATTGAAAAACAGATTTGATATGCTATTGTTATTATTATTATTTCAGCATGTATTAAACATGGGATGTGTAGAAGTCAGAATTTTGATGTGTTTATAATGGAGATTATGTGTTCTTATGATATCGGTGACCGTATAATTGAAATCAGATCGAAGAAATTATACTGTATGCCTTTGTTATGAATATCAGCATATATTGAGTTGAAAATTGGTACAGTATTGATTGAAATTGGAGATCAGATTTGTATTATCATTGATTTTGAGATATTTGGATCCATATCTGATAGATATGATATTACCGTGTATATCATTATTGTGCAGTTATGCCATTGAAATAGAATTTGATTTCGTTCTGATTAAATCCAGTATTGATTTGAGAATGGCTATTGATATCGTGACTATTCGGTATTGTCATTGTCAGATTGGCATGGACAGATTTGAATCCGAGACTTCAACTTCGTCAGACCGAGAAGAGAAAGGTATAAATCGATGTTAATTGGGAGATCGACTTGAGTTAGATTTAACTCGAGTTTCCCTAAACCACATACTTGTATGGTATTGTTTTTATACCTTTGTGTTTTAATGATTATGTTTATTCTCTTGAATTAGAAAGTAGAAAGCAGAGAGCTATTGAGTGAGAGTCACTGACAGAGGGGCTAGACTATGACAGAGGCGTCACTGGCTCATTGCACATTGTCAGAATAGGGTTAGTCTTGGACAGACATGCCAAGACACTGGACGTTTGGTATATCAAGATGCTTCAGATACAGATAGCATCCTTATTACAGATTATTCGATATAGACTAGACCAAAGTCCAGAAATAAGAACGTACCGCCACCGCGATCGGTAGTAGTAGGTGGGAGACTTGTTGCGTCCTTTTTCACCGGGATCCCTAGATTAGATGAGAGAGGATTCGAGTCTGAGATGCCGAGTCATGAGTTGAATTACAGATTGTATAAATTATGTTTCGTTGATTACAATTCATGTTTTATTTACAGTTTGATATCGATTCGCATTGTCAGATTATGATACATGTAGTGATATTTGTTTCATGCTTTATTATACCATGGCATGTACACATTGTTTATACTGGGATTTATTCTCACCGGAGCTATCTGGCTGTTGTCTTGTTTGTATGTGTGCATGACAACAGGTGGGACAGGATCAGGGTCGAGAAGAAGATGAGAGATTGAGATTAGCGTGGTGATTCCGGACTTGGATGTAAATAGGTTTCAGCTCTTAACATGTAGTAGTTGAACCTTAGTTAGTTTGAATTCTCATTGTTGTATTAAATTTGTATTGGTATACTGAATTGTATATTATATCAATTCCATTACGTTCCGCCCTTGTATTGTGAAAGAAAAATTTTATGACCCTAATTACTTGACTAGTATATTGATCCTATTAACAATTAAGAAGATGATTAGCATCTGGGTCCCCAAAATAGGTGGTATCAGAGCATTAGGTCCTAGAATAGTAAGTTCCTTAGACTGAGATAGAGGAGAGTAAGCAGGGTAGAATGAGTTTTCTTTCATGGTATGTGAGAGCTAGCATGTGATTTATTATAACGTTCAATTACATTGTGTATGCTAGTATGATATTATGATTTACTGCTTTGAAATACATGTGTACCTGATTATCTGATTTGAATTGGTAATATGTATTATTGAATATGGATCAGATCGGATTCTTGATCTGTAACGCCCCGAAAAATTAAAGGGCCACGCGAACCACATGAATATAAATTATTAAATTCTTCTGTATTTTAATTAAATGTTTTAATTGCATGAATTAAATAAGTTGTGCAAAATTGTATGTTTAAAATATACTACATTGTTTCATTAAAAATGTATTTTTAGGAATATTCAAGCGACGATCGAAGAACGGGGACCGAGGGCTGAAGAAAACATAAAATATTTTTATTAAATAATTAATTTTAATTATTTAAAAGATGGTCGATGCTTTTTAGTATTTTGAAAATAAAGGATTTTTGAAGTGATTTTATACGCCGGAACGTAAATTTTATCGGTGTTGGTTTTTCAACTAAAATACGAACTTTTTGGCAACCCGGCTAATAAATTCACACATTTAATTGAAGAAAAACTTTGGTATTATTTTATTTTAATCCTAATTAAACCTAATGGGCTTGAATTTTGAGGCTTAATAGGCCTAAAGCCTATTTAGTGGTTAATTAGAGTATATAATATATTAAAAATCCCAAAACCCTACACTTTGCAAATCAAAAATCGGCCACCCACTTTTCTAATTTCAAAACTCTCTCCCAACACCTCACAACACACACGGCAGCTTCCTCTTGAAAGCTCACGGCTGCACACAACTTTTGGAGGGTTTTTGAAGGTTCAAGCACAAGTTTAAGCCAAGGTTGTTAGAGTAGATGCCCTGCAAGCCAACGGTTGGCTAGGGAATTTATTGACTCAAGTGAAATAAACAATCTTTATTTTAATATAATTTAACTTTTTATGGTCTTGTTATATTTTATCTGTATACCCATGCAATCAGCATAGATAAAGTCCTTGATTATGCTTTAATACAAATGAATCAGTAATTTGATGTTGAAACTCATTTGTAAACACTGCATATTATAAATTCGTTCCTAGTCGATTCAGCCGCCTAAGAAAAATGGATAAAGGTCGCTTGAGCTCGAGACTAGCATCTGTGATGTTGTGTACTGCGTTTCTTGGTAAGGGCATAGAGATATCCAAACATGCAGATGGGTAGTCATATGATGATTATACCGAACAACCCTCCCTCGGACTTTCCAAGTGGTTATCATTCATCGAGAGGATAAGTCCGTGGTTATGATTGTACACCATTAGTCCTTACGACCCGGGACAACACTGAGGCTCTATATGCTAGGGTTGTGCTTTGACTCGTTTACCGGCTCCAGGAGAGTCATCAGGTGGCGAGGTTGGGTACAGTTGTGACACATATAGGAGCCAGTGCATTGTAGTCGGGGATTCACCGCTCACCTATGGGCGTGGATATCCTATGTGATCTAATGAAATAATAGTGCATGGAATCTCTGGCCAGAGTATGAGATGTATGTTGGAGAAGGAGTTCTCCAATAGTGCACGCGATGCCACTATTATAGTTATCACATAGTTATCGAATTAATATGCAACCCTCGATGAACCAATGGTTGCAGATTCGATCGGGATATATGAGATGAAGGGACCGTAATGTACGTTAATCATAATCGACTGGTTCTTGCAGGACACTATCAGTGATACCTAGGGGATCATGGGGCGATGCTACTAGACGCTCTTACCATGATCCGATGGGTGCAATCAGAAATGAGTTCTGACATTCTTGATCAAGGTGTTGATGAAAAGAATGGGGCTAACTAGGGTAAGCCCGAATAAAGGATTATGTCCTGAATCACAAAGAGTTGTGAACCCACGGCTAGCTGTATCCCTGAACCATTGAGGGTCACACAAGTACTGGATTGTTTGTTCCCGTTGAGAGAATAAATTCAAGAAGTTGAATTTATATTATATAGTAAATTCAAGGAGTTGAATTTATGATAATTAAATTTTGAGAGAATAAATTGAAAGAGTTGAATTTATAAAATTTGAGAATTTAATTTATTAAACTCAAATGTTGGGTTTATTAAATATTAAATTTTGGAGGTGATAAAAATTCAAGGAGTTGAATTTATAATTTAAATAATAAATTCAAATGTTGAATTTATAATGTATTTAATTTATTAAGCTCAAAAGTTGAGTTGATTAATTAATAAATTAAATATAGTGGATAATATGTTTAATGGGCTTGTAGGGGTACAAGTCCAACATATTAAATAATTAAAGTTTTAATGAACTTTGATTAAATTAATTAAACTAGTTGGACTAGCCCAATTAATTAAATCAAGCCCATTAATGTTAATTATGTAATTAGGGTTTATTTTAATTATAAATACCACATGCAAACAAAAACCCTAACCTACCAACCCACAATTGCAATTGTGATTCTCGGCAATCACAAATAAAATTCCTCCAAAAATATTTTGCCCAATTTTTCAAGAAAAAGAATTTTGATTCATCTCTCAAATATTTGATCTCAACGTAAAAGTTCTTCCATATTTTCTAGTGCAAATTGGAAGAGGAACACACTATCTAGTCGTGGACTTAATAGGAGGATTTCTTGAAGAAAGTTCGTAGGAATTCATCAAGAGCCAGATCTGTTATACCGGATCGGTTGGTGTCCAGTGATTAATTCACCAAAGGTATAACGATTCTAACATCCTATGTATGTTTTGTTAAATCATACGAGCGCCCAAAGAAAATTATTTTGTTTTTCAAAATAAATAAAAATTATAAAACTTCCGCTGCGTTTGGGCGTGTAGAAAACCGGGATCCAACAAAGGTGTCCCTCCGTTCTTCGTCTTCAACGAACTTTCGTGCATACATAACGCAAAGGCACGCCATAATTCTCCTTTTACTCATCTATCACACCATAGTATTTATTTAATTGAGTTTTGAATGAAAAACAAGTTGCACCCTTGAATATTTTCGTTCATGCATCTTCATGAATTTTTAAAAGCTTGATTGTGTTCCAAAACATGATTTATATGTGCTAGAAGGGGCTGCCATGATTAGTATATGTTATAGGAATGTTTTACACGAGTCTAAGGGGTCCTAGAACTACACAACACGCCACAAACAATAAAAGAAACAAGTCGGGACCGAAATCGGAACGTATTGATCATGGGGCTCGGTTTAAGGGATAATCGATGCATGGCCTAGCTTGGGTCACATCTGGGTCTCGGTTAGGGGCTGGGAAGGAGTTCTAGCCATGCTAGGCCTCGTGGCCAAGGGCTGGGGAGGAGTCCTAACAAGTTAGGACTCCACCCGTAAGTTTAGGGAAAAGCATGCGCAGGTTTCAGAAGTGTTGGCAGGGAGGAGGGGCTCGGCCAGGGGGCTGGGCTGGGTGAAACTAGGTCCTTTAGGGTCTAGAGAAGGTGGTCTAAGGTTGGGGCAGGGGCTGCTAGGGGTTGGTTCAGGCAGGGCACGAGAAGAAAACCAGAAACGTGAGGGATGTTTGAAGCTCGCAAGTTGCTGTCACGATTCAGAAGCTTCGGCTCTTGGGTTCAGGGCTTGGGGCTGGTCTGAGTAGGTGCTGGTCGAGGTCTAGGGATGGTTAGATACAGGTGGGTTCGGTGGTGGCTCGTTTGGGAGAGTCCTAGACTAGTTAGGAGTCCTAACACCCAGGAAACACACCCCAAACACCTACAGATTTTGTGCTTCTATCCAGGAGGTGTTGAGCGGTTAGGGTCATGTTTTGGGGCTGGGCTTGCACAGTAGGGTCCCCATATGGGTTGGCTAGGTTTTGGCTCAAAGTGGCTCGGGCGTGGCTCGAGTAAATTGAGAGATGGCTCGGTGTGTTCGAGTGAGGGTCATATTTCGAAAATAAGAAGGAAAATTTGATCCAAGGGTCCACGGGGGTGGCTCACGACTTGGAAGGGTAGGATAAATCATAAAAATGCTATGTGAAAAATTTGGAATCAAAATAACGAGTTTTGGATTTATTCAGAATTTAATCGCCGCGCGAAACGCTTATTAACGAGTTAATTGAAAAGCCTAGTTTTATGCCTTATAAAATTATGAAAAATTAGGGTTAAGCTTAAATAATTATTGGAAGTCTAATTTTTTAATTTGGGAACTATATATGAAAGTTTGGTTTAATTCGGGATTAAAACACATTAAAACGTTATGTTTAAAGATAAAATTAAAAGTCCTCGATTTATGCTAAATAAAAATATGAGAAAATTCTTGTAGGCTTACATAATTATTTGGGACATGTTAGAGTCATGAAATCAAGAAAAAAGTCGAAAACGTAAAATGTCGGGTCCAGGGGTAAAACGATCTTTTTACACCAGGAAATTAGTAAAGGTCATGGCAGTGCCCGAAATGCTGTTTTTATGATATTATGATTATTTCTAAATGTTTATGAAATGTTCATGATTAAATTATGATTTTTAAATGTCTATTTGATATTTATGATTGAGGGAAGACATTTAATATACATGTTGCATGCTTGGTTTCAAAATGAAAATGTAAATATTATTCACGATTTTTATAAAGTGATGTGAATGAAAAATGTTGAAGGAAGTGAAGTGATTGTGACTTATTCGTTAATAATGGCGACGTCATGAGGGTTACGGTCCCAGTGGGAGCACGACGATCGTGTTTCCATTATTGCGAATATGAGGTTATGAGGTTTGAGGTAAGAATGAGAATGTCGTGAGGGGAGAATGGCCCAGAGGGAGCCCATTTATTGGAAAAGGCCCCAGAGGGAGCCCCGACGATTGTATTTCTATTTGATCCTGATAGACCAGGGCCCAGTTGACCGGTGAGAGTGTTGCTGGTGTCCCCCGCCGCCCAGTAGTGAGGTTTCACGTAGATGGATTTATCGTCATGTCATGTCATGTTGAGGAAAGTCACAATTAACGATCTGAATTCAACTAAAGATAAAGGAAAATGTTTATGATCCTGTTAAATGTTCGTGTCATGTTGAGGAAAAGTTAAGGATTTATTTATGCATGTCATGAGAATGTTTATGTTTAAAGTTTATGCATCATGGAAATGTTTACGAAAATGGTTATGTTTATGCATCTTCATGAAAACGATATTTTAAGTACAAATATTTTTCACCGTTATATGTTGACTGTATTACGTATTACTCGTTATCAAGATTATGGTGTGTTGAGTCTTTAGACTCACTAGGTGTGATGGATGCAGGTTATCATGATAATGCTAATGGAGGTCTTGATGGTTGATCCGACTGGACTGAAGGTGCACATAACCCGAGGACCTACGCTAGTTTTCCGCACTAGTTTACGATTCATGATTTTAAGCAATGTTAAAGATATTTTTTTTAACAACAATTTATTTATGAGTGATTTTTTGAGAAATTATAGTATGGGCTATACTTTTCAAATGTTATTTTTAGACTTGGTAAAGTAGTTGGTTGTTTTATTTTAAAATGATATCAAAAATATTTTATGGTTCGGCCGAATGCTATGTGAGGTTTAAAAAAATAAAAAAAATATTCTAGTACATTTTAAGAAAACGAATAAGCAGACGTTTCAGTTGGTATCAGAGCAATGGTTCTGTTAAGGGTTGTGCCACCTTCAGCGCCGGAAGATCAGTCGTCAAGCCTCAAAGTTGTAATTCTACATGCTTTATATGATTTTATGATGTTACCTGCATAAGTACATGAATTATATGTTTACGTCACATGTTTAGTAGTTTCATGATAATATATGTTTTATATGCTTTGAATTTTCATACGCGATACGATATGAAATGAAAAAATTATTTTTTTTCAACGCATGTTGGTTTTGTGGTGGAATTGGATTATGTTGATTTTTGGGTTTTAGTATTGACGTTTTACTTTTTGGGCTATAAGTTAATCATGAATATTATGAATGCTTTGGGACACGTAGATTTTCTAAGAAAATATTTATGATTTATGGTTACTAGTCGAATTTATTTTTGGAATTGCTAAGGAATTGATTCTTGGGTAAATAAGTTTAAGTTTATTGAAATTATGTCATGGAAAAACTGTAGAATAAAATTAAGAATACCAATAATTTATGGGATAATTAAGGAATTTTCGAAATTAAGGACCAATTAAGATAATTTTTGAGAAAATTAAGAATTAACTTTGATATCTTTAAGGAACTTGGGGACTAGTTTAGCAATAAGCGATAATTTGATGGTTTAATTGGTAGGAATTTTCGATGATTTGGGCTTGTAAGAATATTTTGAACCTTAAGATATCTTGGATATAGTGTTATAAGGAATTTTAATCAGGGGTTTTTAAGGATGAATCAACATTAAGCTTGAAAATCTAAGCGTTAGCGGATTCGTTTGAGATTTTAAGATTGAAATTTGATAAGTTGATGAGTTTGGGTATAAAATAATGAAAGAAAAAAATACGATAAGCGTGGTGAGTCATATTTTTATTGGGAATTAAGAAAAATAGAAATTCGAGGTTATAATAGTATAGCACTAAGTTATCATGGGACATTTTAAGTGCGAATTTGCAAATAAGGATTTAGAAGAAAATTTATTTGGGATAAAGCAGACGTAAGGACATTTTTAGAACTTAAGTTTTATCAGAGTAGCGCAGTGGAAGCGTGAATTTTTGGGATATTAGAACTAAGTCAAAACTTTTGTTTATTAAGGATAAGCGAATTTCGATGACGAAATTCAATTTAAGGGGGGAAGATTGTAACGCCCCGAAAATTTAAAGGGCCACGCGAACCACATGAATATAAATTATTAAATTCTCTTGTATTTTAGTTAAATGTTTTAATTGCATGAATTAAATAAGTTGTGCATAATTGCATGTTTAAAATATACTTTTCTACATTGTTGCATTAAAAATGTATTTTTAGGAATATTCAAGCGAGGATCGAAGAACGGGGACCGAGGGCTGAAGAAAACATAAAATATTTTTATTAAATAATTATTTTTAATTATTTAAAATATGGTCGATGCTTTTTAGTATTTTTGAAAATAAAGGGTTTTTGAAGTGATTTTATACGTCGGAACATAAATTTTATCGGTGTTGGTTTTTCAACTAAAATACGAACTTTTTGGCAACCCGGCTAATAAATTCACACATTTAATTGAAGAAAAACTTTGGTATTATTTTATTTTAATCCTAATTAAAGCTAATGGGCTTGAATTTTGAGGCTTAATAGGCCTAAAGCCTTGTTAGTGGTTAATTAGAGTATATAATATATTAAAAATCCCAAAACCCTTCACTTTGCAAATCAAAAATCGGCCACCCACTTTTCTAATTTCAAAACTCTCTCCCAACACCACACAACACACACGGCAGCTTCCTCTTGAAAGCTCACGGCTGCACACAACTTTTGGAGGGTTTTTGAAGGTTCAAGCACAAGTTTAAGCCAAGGTGTCCCTCCGTTCTTCGTCGTCAACGAACTTTCGTGCGTACATAACGCAAAGGCACGCCATAATTCTCCTTTTACTCATCTATCACACCATAGTATTTATTTAATTGAGTTTTGAATGAAAAACAAGTTGCACCCTTGAATATTTTCGTTCTTGCATCTTCATGAATTTTTAAAAGCTTGATTGTGTTCCAAAACATGATTTATATGTGCTAGAAGGGGCTGCCATGATTAGGATATGTTATAGGAATGTTTTACACGAGTCTAAGGGGTCCTAGAACTACACAACACGCCACAAACAATAAAAGAAACAAGTCGGGACCGAAATCGGAACGTATTGATCATGGGGCTCGGTTTAAGGGATAATCGATGCATGGCCTAGCTTGGGTCACAGCTGGGTCTCGGTTAGGGGCTGGGAAGGAGTCCTAGCCATGCTAGGACTCATGGCCAAGGGCTGGGGAGGAGTCCTAACAAGTTAGGACTCCACCCGTGAGTTTAGGGGGAAGCATGCGCAGGTTTCAGAAGTGTTGGCAGGGAGGCGGGGCTCGGCCAGGGGGCTGGGCTGGGTGAAACTAGGTCCTTTAGGGTCTAGAGAAGGTGGTCTAAGGTTGGGGCAGGGGCTGCTAGGGGTTGGTTCAGGCAGGGCAGGAGAAGAAAACCAGAAACGTGAGGGATATTTGAAGCTCGCAAGTTGCTGTCACGATTCAGAAGCTTCGGCTCTTGGGTTCAGGGCTTGGGGCTGGTCTGAGTAGGTGCTGGTCGAGGTCTAGGGATGGTTAGATACAGGTGAGTTCGGTGGTTGCTCGTTTGGGAGAGTCCTAGACTAGTTAGGAGTCCTAACACCCAAGGAAACACACCCCAAACACCTACAGATTTTGTGCTTCTATCCAGGAGGTTTTGAGCGGGTTAGGGTCATGTTTTGGGGCTGGGCTTGCACAGTAGGGTCCCCATATGGGTTGGCTAGGTTTTGGCTCAAAGTGGCTCGGGCGTGGCTCGAGTAAATTGAGAGATGGCTCGGTGTGTTCGAGTGAGGGTCATATTTCGAAAATAAGAAGGAAAATTTGATCCAAGGGTCCACGGGGGTGGCTCACGACTTGGAAGGGTAGGATAAATCATAAAAATGCTATGTGAAAAATTTGGGATCAAAATAACGAGTTTTGGATTTATTCAGAATTTAATCGCTGCGCGAAACGCTAATTAACGAGTTAATTGAAAAGCCTAGTTTTATGCCTTATAAAATTATGAAAAATTAGGGTTAAGCTTAAATAATTAATAGAAGTCTAAGTTTTTAATTTGGGAACTATATATGAAAGTTTGGTTTAATTCGGGATTAAAACACATTAAAACGTTATGTTTAAAGATAAAATTAAATGTCCTCGATTTATGCTAAATAAAAAAATGAGAAAATTCTTGTAGGCTTACATAATTATTTGGGACATGTTAGAGTCATGAAATCAAGAAAAAAAGTCGAAAACGTAAAATGTCGAGTCCAGGGGTAAAACGGTCTTTTTACACCGAGAAATTAGTAAAGGTCATGGCAGTGCCCGAAATGCTGTTTTTATGATATTATGATTATTTTTAAATGTTTATAAAATGTTCATGATTAAATTATGATTTTTAAATGTCTATTTGATATTTATGATTAAGGGAAGATATTTAAAATACATGTTGCATGCTTGGTTTCAAAATGAAAATGTAAATATTATTCACGATTTTTATAAAGTGATGTGAATGAAAAATGTTGAAAGAAGTGAAGTGATTGTGACTAATTCGTTAATAATGGCGACGTCGTGAGGGTTATGGTCCTAGTGGGAGCACGACGATCGTGTTTCCATTATTGCGAATATGAGGTTATGAGGTTTGAGGTAAGAATGAGAATGTCGTGAGGGGAGAATGGCCCAGAGGGAGCCCATTTATTGGAAAAGGCCCCAGAGGGAGCCCCGACGATTGTATTTCTATTTGATCCTGATAGACCAGGGCCCAGTTGACCGGTGAGAGTGTTGCTGGTGTCCCCCGCCGCCCAGTAGTGAGGTTTCACGTAGATGGATTTATCGTCATGTCATGTCATGTTGAGGAAAGTCACAATTAACGATCTGAATTCAACTAAAGATAAAGGAAAATGTTTATGATCCTGTTAAATGTTCGTGTCATGTTGAGGAAAAGTTAAGGATTTATTTATGCATGTCATGAGAATGTTTATGTTTAAAGTTTATGCATCATGGAAATGTTTACGAAAATGGTTATGTTTATGCATCTTCATGAAAACGATATTTTAAGTACAAATATTTTTCACCGTTATATGTTGATTGTATTACGTATTACTCGTTATCAAGATTATGGTGTGTTGAGTCTTTAGACTCACTAGGTGTGATGGATGCAGGTTATCATGATAATGCTAATGGAGGTCTTGATGGTTGATCCGACTGGACTGAAGGTGCACATAACCCGAGGACCTACGCTAGTTTTCCGCACTAGTTTACGATTCATGATTTTAAGCAATGTTAAAGATATTTTTTTTACGACAATTTATTTATGAGTGATTTTTTGAGAAGTTATAGTATGGGCTATACTTTTCAAATGTTATTTTTAGATTTGGTAAAGTAGTTGGTTGTATTATTTTAAAATGATATCAAAAATATTTTATGGTTCGGCCGAATGCTATGTGAGGTTTAAAAAAAAAATTCTAGTACATTTTAAGAAAACGAATAAGCAGACGTTTCATGATCATCAGTAAGATGATCAGAGGAGGACTGAAACAGGTTTGTTGTATTTGATTACTAATGCTTTTGGTAATCAGATATACCTCCTCTAAGAATAACAAAAAGAGGTAATACTTCAACTAATCGAAGGGATGTGTCAGAAATTTTGATAGAAACACAGTTGAAGAGGTTTCAGTCGTTTCAACCGCCGATTCTGAAGGGTATTGAGACACCGGTTGATTATGAAAGTTGGCTAGACAAAATAGAAATGCTATTTGAATTTCTTGGTTTCACAGATGATTGTAGAATTAAGCTGATTGAGCAACAGTTACGGGAAGTCTCAAAGAGTTAGTGGCTGGTAACCAAAGAAGCTCTAGAACAACGTAGTTCAGTGATTACGTGGAAAATTTTTAAAGTTGAATTCTATCAAAGATTCTTTCCCGTATCATACAGACAGGATAAAAGTGCAGAGTTTGCGAATCTGAGTCAGGGTCCGTTGAATATTGATGAGTATTTGGCCCAATTCTACGCCTTGCTACGTTTTGTTCCGCACGTGGCTAGGAATGATGAATCTGTATCTACTTAGTTTATTCAGGGATTGAATCCAGAGATACGTACATTGGTAAATGTGAAACGATCAAATAATTTTGCTGATACCCTAAACAGAGCCAAAAGAGCAGAAACAGTTCTGATGAGACAAACAGAAGCTTCATATGTTCTTCCAGCACCGAGTTCACATCAATTGCCTCCCAGAGTCGAGATTGGCAGCAGTAGTAGTTGAAAGAAAGAACAGTTGCAAGCTCGAAAGAAGCAGTTCAAGAAGTTAGGAAGCGGGTCATCTAGCTCCAGTGGTTCTAGTCCGAATTATGTTGGAGTTTATTGCAGAACGTGCAGAGGGAGACATTCCACAGAGCAATGCCAGGGAGTGACTGGTAGTTGCAATATTTGTAGACAGCGGGGACACTTTGCTAGAGATTGTCCATAGAAAGGTTCCCGAAGATTTCATGGAGCAGAATCATCGGGTAGAAGTGACCAAGGAACAGAATCAGGATGCACTTGATGATATAGTGACAGTGGCAGGAGAGTTGTTACAATCTTCCCAAATGAGGTGTCGAGTTTGTTTTCAGGCAGGAAGATTTGTTTCAGTCTTGATTTGATACCAGATTGTATTCAGGGCTTGTTAGATCTAAAGATAATATATCTATTGATTTTAGCAAAGTGAAGCCTTGATCAGTTGGCCGAGATTGACGTCAATGTCAGATATTCACAGTTTTATGAGTTTAACAGGCTATTTTATACGACTGTTGTTTGAAATTGTTTGAGAATTGTGATTGTTCTAAAACAGTAATTGAGACAGATTTTATTTTTTGGGGAACATTACATTTGAAAATGATATAGCAGTTAATTTAAACAACATTGAAGGTATGATCGAATAGCCAAATTGACAGTAGTATTAGAAATTACCGTTTATGAGGGTCAAAGATCAGTATAGATGATTGATGTTTCAAATTTGATCTGATATTATTATTATTTGAATCCGTGTTTGATACAGATTATTGTGAACCGTTGAGATTTTATACAGTTCCAACCGAATCAGAGCTAATATCGAGAATTCAAGCAGTTTCGAAATGTGATCAGAATGTTCAGAATTGAACTATGAGAATCAGAACAGAGCCTCAATCAGAGTAACAGGTATATGACAGAATTGTCTCTTGATACCGAATACTTCAGATTGATATTACCGAATTCGATATCGATAGTCCGAACAGGGTGTCGATCAGAATATCAGATTGTTCAATCAGCATATGTTAGTTTGTACAAGATGACGTAACAACATGACCAGATGACTGAGATTGATGTCAGAGAAGTGGTCAGACTAAACAGAATGCCAAAATAGATTATATCAGATTGTGATTTTTGACTGATTTTGTTGTAGTGCTCAAATCCAGTACACGTATAACCTATGCATTTACTTGATTATTAAAGCATTTAATTAATTTTAAAAGAGTTTAGTCATGCATAATTTATTTAAATGCATTATTTTTAAATTAATTACGTTTATGTAATGCACGTTAAAATGTCTTTTCAGTTTCATGTTTCAGGCGAGCATTCGAGGCGGGATAGAGGAAAAGACCGGGGACGATTTTTGGCAATTTAAAAATGTGGTATTTTATTTTTAGTTTAGTTTGGGGGAATTTTAAATAATTTATGGAGTTTTAGCATTTTTAAAGTCTAAGTTAGTTATTTAGTGGTTTTAACATTTTAAAACTTTTAAAGTCTAGCACTTGAACCTTTTATTTTTATTTAAAGTTGGAAAAGAGTTTGTATTTTATTTAGGAGATAATTATTTTATTAAACTAAAAATTTAGTCTCCTAATTACACTAAAACACACGCCTCACACACACATTACACACTTTTACACACACCCACTCTATCATTCAGTTTTTATTATTTTCAAGAGAGCAAAACCTAGGGTTCTTCAATAAGCATAGCAGCCGCCCCCTCCCTTGTAATTCCCAGCTTAGTTTCAGTGAATTTTATTGCAAGAAATCGGTGCCACGTTCGTCCCGCATCAACCTCGCTTCCATCTCCGCTTCGGTGTCGTCGTACGGTATTTTTAAATATCAAAAGGCACGTATATTCTGTTCTTGATGCATCGATCATGTCATATTATGTGTGCGTTGTTATTTATGCGTAAAACCATGTGTATGTTGTGTAGAAGTTTGAGCAATCACGTTTAAAACGCTTTCGGAGTCCTTTTTAGATCTAAAAATCCCGTTTTTACTGTTCTGGTCAAAACTGCGAATTTTCAGTCGAGATTTTGAGAAAACTTTCAACTAGAAAATTGTAGAACTTTTCGATGCCTTCGATTTGATATAGAATTCGAGATTTTTGGATGAAAATTGAGTGAGTTATGATATTTTTCGTGAGACTGCTCAAACTGTAATTTTCAGAAAATTATGTTATGGATGTGTTTCTTGAAGTTTTATGTTGCAGGCTTCGTTGAGGATCGACGGGTGTTTGTTGCTGCGAATAAGTATATTGGTAAAGATGTTTGTAGTATTTTTGAGGCTTTGTTTCATGTCGTTAGGCACCACGTTGAATTAAGCGTCGTAGGAAGAGAAACTGATATCAAATCCGTTTTGCGTCGTTGGTTGTGAATTGTTACGCTTGGGGTTGATTTTTAATGTTCACTCAGGTTTGGCATATTGTTATGGTGTCCTATGAATGTCTTGAGGAGTAGTCTTGTAGCCATTGAAGTTGATTAGGGAGAAGAATTTTAGTTGACAGATTTTCACGCAGGTTTCAACGTTCAGTAGCTATACGGACCCAGGGACGGACCCTGACACGGGGTCCGTGCCCCTTCCCTTCCCGAGTATCCCTTTCACAGTATGTACACGGACCCTCACCCGGACCTATAGACGGGGTCCGTGCCCCTTTCTTGTCGACACACATACCATTCAGTACTGACACGGACCCTCACACGGAGCTAGGCACGGGGTCCGTGACCTTCTTCTTCCCGAACACTTCCTTCACAGTAGGTAGACGGACCCGGGCTAGGGGTCCGTGTACACACTGTTTGGGAAATATGTTGTATTGGTTTTCGAAATCTAATGTCATGGTTTAGTGCAAGGGTTATCAAGGTCGTATCATGAGAAGTTATAGAATTTCCTAAGAAATGATTGAGCTTGAGTGTCAGTATGTTTTCTATGTCTAAGTTATGCATGTTAAGCCTTTGAATTCATGTTAGTACGTTGCAGCAACCATCCCAATCGACATCCAGCGAATCCCTCAACGCCAAGTAAGTATGTATGACGTGCAAGAAAATATTTTTAAGTTTTTGAGGTATGCTAAATGTCTTGTGACCAAAAGTAAGTTAGGATCGGAAAGCGTTAAATTATGAACGGGGACCAATCCACCCGTTAAATTATGAACGGGTTAGATCGTGGTTGGAAAGCGTTAAATTATGAACGGGGACCAACCAGCCCGTTAAATTATGAACGGGGATCTTATGTATGCGGCAGTGGATACGTCCCTGGCAGCCCAGTACTGTGGTATAGTCTGATCAGGCTCTTTTATGTTATGGGTCATTTGCTTTGAAACATGCCTCTACGCAAAATGATGAAGTATGTATGTTCAAGTATGTTCAAGTATGCAACATGTTTATGAAAAGTTTAAGTTATGGCACGTCGAAGTATGTATGTATGTATGTTCAAGTTTTAATACGCAAGTTCAAGTTTCAAGTTATGTATGTCCTATTTTAAAGTTGCATGTGATTTTATTATGTGGTACTCGTTATTCCAGTTTATACGTGTTGAGTCTTTAGACTCACTAGACTTGATCAATGCAGGTGAGTATGTTGACGAGGAGGCAGGAGGTGGTGACCAAGGGGCAGGCTTGGACTGAGCGGCAGGCTAAACCCGAGGACCGCCCACGTTATTTTACGATTTCTTTTATGCAAGTTTAAAATACTCTGATGTTATGTTTCATTTCAAGACTTTTGGAACGATGTTTCTTTTCAGCAAATTTTTATTGTTGATGTCGATTTCAAATATTTTTATTGATGAAGGATGTGGTGACGACCGTATTTGATTTCATTTCCGCATTTCATTTAGTTTAAAAGAAAATTTTAAATTTTTCCGCAAATTCCAAGTAGTTAAAGTACGGTTCGCTACAGTTGGTATCAGAGCGGTGTTATTGTAAAGGGTTACGCCTACTGCTAGTCGCAAGAAGCTCACGAAGTCACACCTCAAGTCTGTAAGTTTTAAAGTTTTGAGTTATGCTATGTACTATGCAATAGGTCATGATTTCAGCATGTTTATGTTTTAAAGTTCAAAATTACGTGCATCTTATGATATTGGCATTATATTCATGCATGTTGGGTTTACGTGTCGGGTAATTTATTGGAACAGTATGCCTCTTAGACGTGTGATCGACCGTGAAACAAGGGATGAGAACAGAGAGCACCGAGTAGAGGACAGGGAACATCAAGATGAGGAGAGGGCCAATCCTCCACCACCTCCACCACCAGATATGCAGGCACAGATGCTTGCTGGCATGACGCAATTCTTCGCACAATTTGCGAGGAACCAGACTGTTGCAGGCCCCGAGGAGAGGCCTAGACCGGAGGCTGTATATGAGAGGTTCCGGAGGATGAGCCCGAAGGAGTTTTCGGGTACTACTGACCCGATGGTGGCTGAGGGATGGATCAAGTCCATCGAGGTGATATTTGACTTCATGGAGCTGACGGACACCGACAGGGTCAGATGTGCTATATTCTTACTGACAGAGGACGCTAGACTATGGTGGGAGTGTTAGAGTAGGTGCCCGTCGAGCCAAGTGTTGGCCGAGTGTTCACAATGAAACTCTATGTATAAACGATCTTTATTTTAATTATATTTGAAATTATTGGTTTGGCACATCTTTATCTGTATACCCATGCTAGTTGCATAGATAAAGCCCTTGAATATACAAATAGTAGAAAGAATATGAGATGCTCATATGATGAGTATCATGAAACTCGTATTTGCAATACTGTATATTCTAAACGGTTCCTAGTCGATTCAGCCGCCATTAAGAAGGATATAGGCCGCTCGAGTTAGAGACTAGTATCTGCGATGTGAGTACCATGTTTCATTGGTAGGGGACATTGTGATGTCCGAACATGCAGATAGGTGCTCCTTGTAGAGAGTGCACTGAACAACCCTCCATTAAAGGACTTTCCAAGTGGTTCTCACTTATCAGGTGGAAACGTCCTAGTTTATGGTTGTACACCATTAGTCCTTATGACCCGGGACAACATTGAGACTCTATGTGCTAGCATTGCACTTTGACTTGTTTACCGACTCTCAAGGGGTCATCAGGTGGCAAGGTTGGGTGTTCTGTCGAAACATATAGGAGTCGATGCATTGTAGTCGGGGATTCACCGCTTACCTTCGGGTATGGATATCCTATGTGTTTTCATGTATATGTAGTATGAAATCTCTGATCAGAGTATGGTGGTAATTATGAAAGGAGTTTCATAGATTACACCATCGATGCAACTACGGCATGACACATAGTATCGATTCATTGACAACTCTCGATAAACCAATGGTTGTCGAATCGGTCGGGATATATGAGTTGAAGGGACCGTACTGTACGCTAACCATAATTGAATGGTTCTTGCAGGCACTATCATTTGATACCTAGGGAATCATGTAAGCGATGCTGCTAGGCGTTTAACATGATTGGTTGGGTACCATCAGACTTGAGTTCTGACGTTCTTGTTATCAAGGAGTTGATAAGTAAGAATGGAGCAATTGGGGTATGCTCATATAAAGACATGTTTAGTCCGAATCACATGGAGATGTGAACCCACGGCTAGTTGTATCAATGAACCATTGAGGGCCACACAAGTGCTGGCTTTCTAGATCCCGTTGAGAAGTAAAATTAGTTCAATGTGTTGAACGGCTTATAAAGGAGTTTATAAGTGTAAGGAAAAATAGAAGTATGACTTCTATGAGAGAAACGTAAATTTCAATTTATGGAAATGTTCCTAAATTAAAATTTGGCCAAGTGAATAATGTATTTGAAAATTGTGATTTTCATAAACATTATTATGGACTAAATTAAATTAATTCAAGTGTTGAATTAATTAAACACTAGTGGACCTAGTAGAGTCCAAATAATTAAATTAATTCAAGTGTTGAATTAATTAAATTATATTGAGTCTTGTAGAGCTCAATTTAAATTAATTATTTAACTAGTGGGACTTGGGTAAATTCAAGTAATGTTTAATTAGTCTCAAATATGTTTGAGATAATTAAATTTAGTCCATGGTTTTTATTTTGATAATAAAACATATAATATGCATGCATGGGAGGTGAAGGGTTGGAGACAACTTTTGCAACTATCAAGGCTTGGCATGCTACTTTTGTCTCTACTTTTTGCAAGTCCAAGACAAGTCTCCCTTCCCCCATTCTAGTAGCATATGGCCGAAACTTCACACAACACACAACCAAGTTTTCTCTCAATTTTTCTCTTCAAGTGTTGAGGAAGAAAAATACTTCTCTTTGAAAAATCCTTTTATTTTTCTAGTGCAAAATAAGAGGGGTTCTAGTTTGCTAGTGGTGGGCCTAATTTGAAGGAAAGATTCAAGAACAAGGAGAGCTTGTAGATTTGTCATCCATTCAAGAGCCAAGTTGTTTACAACTTGGTTGGAGCCATTATCAACCTCAAGAGGTTGATAGGTAACTATTTCTAAACACACTATGAATGTCATTTTGGTGTTTTATTGTATTTCCTACACAAATCTATGGTGGCCGAAATTTATATGCTAAAATCGAAATTTTTTGTGCTTCCGTTGCGTTTCCGGCCACCGTAACCGATCCCCTTTCAAGTGGTATCAGAGCTATGGTTACGTTTTTGTGTAGCAAATACAAGATATTATATTGAGATTGATTTCTAACCGCATGAGAATGAAATTTGCAACAAAAATCAAGGCATGGACAAGGGGAATTTCGGGCAGCATGTTGCTGCCCGTGTCGGGCAGCTCGGGCTGCCCGAGGGGCTGCCCGTTTCGGGCAGCAAGGGCAGCCCGAGGGGCTGCCCGAACGCCCCTCCTTTTAAAATAAAAAAAAAAAATTTTTTTGTTACCGGAATCCGGCGACGGAGCTCCGGCGACGGAGCTCCGGCGACGGCAATGACGACTAGGGTTTTCAAAAGGTGTTTTGAAATATCCAAGTGTCATGGGCCTTGAGTTGTTGGGCCATTAGATGGCTAACATATTTGTGAATTTTAAATGGGCCAAAACGTTTTTGGTGAAAAATAATTTTTGGGGCCCTTAAGTTTAAAATTACAAAAGTTGCAAATATTTTCTCATGAAATAAATATTTTAAGTTGGACTTTAAATATTTATAGTAAATGGTGATTTACAAGAAATTCGATTATAAATAAATTAATTGGAAAGTAGACAAAGGTGTTTGTATACTTTGTTAATTTAGTTTATAATCGTGGCGGTTAGTGATTGGATCAAGATATATAATATTGGATCAATTAATTATTGTGATAATTAATTGATGGTGTATGATATGTGATATTATGCATGAAGGATGATCAAAAGCCCAAGCCCAATTTGCTAGGTGTATGCTAGGATATTTTGTGTTGAATGATTGTAATAATTATCAATTTATAAAGTGGGCTTGGTTTATGGCCCGTTCCCACCCCATGAGATGTATCCCTATTTGCCATGGATATTTATTTGTAAATATTAGTATAGTGGATGATCAAGATTGGAAGATGGTGGCCATGATGATTATGAAGATCGAAGACATGTAAATATTGGAAGCTTATGTAATAGTTGCATTTGCATCCCATGCATTTCCCTAGGATTGGACCTAGGCCCGTGTTTAGCTCACACGGTTCGTTAGTATTGGGGCGATTGATCATCCTTGTTTGTTTACTGTTTATAATATATGCATGATATGTTATAAATAATGAGTATGTGCGTTATTATTATGATAATAACAAAGTTGCATGAATCCGGCAAACATACGATCAAACATGGCGAGCTTTTAAAATAAAATTAATGATGAGACCTTTCAAAACTAAAAACCCTCATTTTGAATAAGATTCAAAAATTAATATCAAGCCCGAAAAGGGGAATTATAAAATTGGTTATAATTTCCTTGTCTTCCATCGACAAATGGGTGCATGACGAATCGCTACCCGTACTCGGGGCTCGGCTCATATTATTGGGGGGGCCCTTAGTACCGGAAAGCTGTGACATCCATTTGACATAGTGATGTGAACTACGTGGAACTCCCATGACTTCGGCTCATATTATTAAGGGAACTCTTGGCGACCGTCCATTAAGGTTCAACATCGATGGGTAAGGCTTGACACGTAAAGATGAACGACGTCATATTATTGGGTCCTAATCAAACGTGAGACAAAAGTTTACGTCGAGGGTTGCATTGTGATGCAATTGGAAACTACCTTTTAGGAATTGTGATTGGCTGATATTATTCGGGATCATAATTCGCTAATTGGACCTTACGTACCTACTGAGGAAAGGAGTTTCCCGTTTTCACTAGAGGGTAGTGAAAGATGTCAAAACAGTGGGAGTAAACATTTATAAAGTTAAAGTCCATACTTTATATCTTACTAAATATTTTAAAATAGTCATTAACATTTATCTGTTTTACTTTTCAGTACTATTTTGACAATGTCTTCGATTCGCAATCCGCTTTCTGCTATACTCGAGAAACACATATTAACTGGTCCTAATTACCTCACTTGGGTAAGAAACCTGAAAATCGTCTTGAACTCGGAAAAGATTGCATATACACTGACTGAGTCGCCCCCTGATAAGGCTCCGACTGACTGCACTCCTGAGGAATTCCAGACCTACAAGGATTGGTGTGACCATGACTTGAAGACCAAGTGTTATATGCAGGCTTCTATGATTGATGAGCTGCAGAGGCGTTTTGAGGGTGCAAAGAATGCTGCTGACATTCATATGCACCTCAAGGAGCTCTTTGGTGAGCAAACTCGGCCTCTTAGGCATGCTACCGTCAAGGAGCTAATCACTTTACGCATGCGAGATGGGGCCTCGGTCCATGAGCATGGCCTAAAGATGATTGGACTCGTGGACAAGATTGTTGGCATGGATTTGATATTGCCTTCGGAGTTGACCACCGACGTGTTGCTGTTGTCCCTGCCTAGCTCGTTTGATCCTTTTGTGGTGAATTTCAATATGAACAAGATGGAGCCGACCCTTGAGGAGTTGGTGAACATGCTTGTGACTTTTGAGTCCACTATCAAGAAAGAGAAGTCGGTTCTTTATGTGGGTTCTTCATCTGGTACGAAGACCGATCCACATGGGAAGAGGAAGAAGTGTTCTTTCCAACGTCCCAAGAAGAACGTGCCCTTGAAGAGGCAAGCTCCGAGTCCCGTTGTGGTAGCCACACCAGTGAAGGCTAACAAGACTGTTGACGTTTGTCATTACTGCAAGAAGCCTGGACATTGGAGGCGTAACTGCAGGGAATATCTTGCCCAGAAGGGTTCTGGAAACGGTATGTTCTATATTGAAGTAAACATTTCAATTAACTCTACTTCTTGGGTATTGGAAACCGGCTGTGGCTCACATCTCTGTAATGATTTGCAGGTGATGGGAAGAAGTAGAAGGCTTAGAAAAGGTGAGACCTTTTTGAGGTTGGGCAATGGAGCAAGGGTTGCTGCCAAGGCCGTAGGAGATGTTTACATGCTTTTGAACAATGATTTTAAGTTAATTTTGAGAGATGTTTTGTTTGTACCAGATTTGGTGAAAAACATTATTTCCATTTCTATGTTGGACAAAGATGGATTTTCTTGTTTATTTAGCAAAGGTGTTTGCAAAATTTACAAGAATGAATGTTTAGTTGGTACCGGGGAACTTGAAAACGATCTCTATAACTTAAAATTGAAAGATATTCCACTAAACAATGTCCAAGCGATAACAACAACAAACAAGAGAAAACAAGATACTCTAAATTCGGCACAATTATGGCATGCTCGATTAGGACATATTTCCTTAAGAAGGATGAACAAGCTAGTGGGAGTTGGCATGTTTGATATGTCCGATATTAATGCTCTCACGACTTGTGAATCCTGTCTAAAAGGAAAGATGACCAAAATTCCCTTTAAGGGCCATGCGGAGCGAGCCAAAGGGTTATTGGATTTGATCCATACCGATGTGTGCGGTCCGCTTAGCATCACCACTAAGCATGGACATGCCTACTTCATCACCTTTACCGATGATTTCTCGAGGTATGTGTATGTGTATTTGATGAAATACAAATCTGAAGCTTTTGAAAGGTTCAAAGAATTCAGAAGTGAAGTAGAGAATCAGTTGGGACGAAGTATCAAGACACTTCGATCGGATCGGGGTGGTGAGTACTTGAGTGCCGAGTTCCAAGAGTATCTAAGGGAGAATTGGATTCTCTCGCAGTGGACTCCGCCCGCTACACCACAGTTGAATGGTGTTTCAGAGCGTCGTAACCGGACTTTGATGGACATGGTTCGGTCTATGATGGGGTTCACGGAGTTGCCGCCATCCTTTTGGGGACATGCGCTTGAGACAGCGGCACTGTTGTTGAACAATGTCCATACAAAAGCAGTTGATAAGACACCATATGAGATATGGATGGGTAAGCCACCCAAATATTCATATTTTAGAATATGGGGGTGCCCTGCTTATGTGAAGCAGGTAGTGGGAGATAAATTGGATAGTCGATCCATTTTATGTTAGTTTGTGGGATATCCAAAGAATTCTGTTGGATATTACTTCTATCATCCCCAAGAAACAAAGGTATTTGTTTCTAGGAATGCGACCTTTTTGGAAAGGGAATTTCTATTGAATAGAAAAGGAGAGATGATAGAAATCGAAGAAGTTCGAGAGACACCCACAAATGTAGAACCCACACCCGAAGAGCCAAGGGAGGAGATACAAGCTCCTAGAAGATCCGAGAGAGTCTCGAGACCACCTATGAGGTATGGTCTGCTTCTTGAAGAGGGCCGTGATGAGCCTAACCTTGGATGTGATCCAAGGACCTTCAAGGAAGCGTTATCTGATGCCGATTCATCCAAGTGGCTTGAAGCAATGGAATCTGAGATGAATTCCATGCATTCGAACCAAGTGTGGAATCTTGTGGATCCACCTGAGGGAACTGTTCCCATAGGGTGTAAATGGATTTACAAGAGGAAACTTGGGGCGGATGGGAAGGTATTGACCTTCAAAGCGCGATTGGTAGCAAAAGGATATACTCAAAGACAAGGAGTTGACTTTGAAGAAACCTTTTCTCCAGTCGCAATGTTCAAGTCCATAAGGATTTTGCTAGCCATAGCTGCATGGTATGACTATGAGATATGGCAGATGGATGTTAAGACAGCATTTCTTAATGGGGATATTAAGGAAGAATTTTACATGTCTCAACCCGAAGGGTTTACATCTATCGGAAGTGAGCATATGGTATGCAAACTTCAAAGATCTATTTATGGTCTAAAGCAGGCATCTAGGAGTTGGAACCTCAGATTCGATAGTACAATCAAAGAGTTTGGTTTTGCTAAGAATCCTGAGGAACCATGTGTGTATAAGAAGGTTAGTGGGAGTGCTGTGACATTCCTAGTGTTGTATGTTGATGACATTCTACTCATTGGGAATGATGTAGGAATGTTGCAATCAACTAAGATATGGTTAGCAAGTAAGTTCTCGATGCAGGACTTGGGTGAAGCATCTTTTGTATTAGGAATACAGATCAATCGAGATAGATCAAGAAGATTGCTTGGTCTCACCCAGTCCACATACATTGATACCATCGTGAAGCGGTTCTCGATGGATGAGTCTAAGAGAGGACATCTACCAATGTGTCATGGCGTGTCCATATCCAAGTCTATGTCTCCCAAGACTGATGCGGAGATAGCGGCGATGACACACATTCCGTATGCTTCGGCAATTGGTAGCATCATGTATGGAATGATATCCACACGTCCTGACGTGGCTTTTGCACTAAGTGTAGTAAGCAGATATCAATCGAACCCTGGTCTTCCACATTGGAAAGCTGTGAAAGACATCCTCAAGTACTTGAGGAGGACCAATAAATTGTTCTTGGTCTATGGGGGTGGAGAACTAAAATTGGAAGGCTATACCGACTCTAGCTTCCAAAGCGATATTGATGACTCAAAGTCAACCTCTGGATTCATATTCATGCTCAATGGTGCTGCTGTCTCTTGGAAGAGTTCCAAGCAAGACAGTACAGCGGATTCCACCACTGAGGCAGAATACATTGCTGCATCAGCTGCAGCAAAGGAGGCAGTTTGGATAAGGAATTTCGTCCAAGAGTTGGGCGTCATTCCTAATGGAGTTGCTCCTGTCCCGGTGTTTTGTGACAACACGGGAGCCATTGCTCAAGCAAAGGAGCCGAGGTCTCATCAGAAGTCCAAACACGTATTGAGAAAGTACCACATACTCAGAGAGATCGTGGAAAGAGGAGATGTCATGATTGACAAAGTCGACTCCGCAGATAATGTTGCTGATCCACTAACTAAGCCTTTACCAGGACCATTATTCAAGAAGCATCGCGAATCAATGGGTTTGAAGCATATGGGTAGTTGGCTCTAGTGCAAGTGGGAGATTGTTAGAGTAGGTGCCCGTCGAGCCAAGTGTTGGCCGAGTGTTCACAATGAAACTCTATGTATAAACGATCTTTATTTTAATTATATTTGAAATTATTGTTTTGGCACATCTTTATCTGTATACCCATGCTAGTTGCATAGATAAAGCCCTTGAATATACAAATAGTAGAAAGAATATGAGATGCTCATATGATGAGTATCATGAAACTCGTATTTGCAATACTGTATATTCTAAACAGTTCCTAGTCGATTCAGCCGCCATTAAGAAGGATATAGGCCGCTCGAGTTAGAGACTAGTATCTGCGATGTGAGTACCATGTTTCATTGGTAGGGGACATTGTGATGTCCGAACATGCAGATAGGTGCTCCTTGTAGAGAGTGCACTGAACAACCCTCCATTAAAGGACTTTCCAAGTGGTTCTCACTTATCGAGTGGAAACGTCCTAGTTTATGGTTGTACACCATTAGTCCTTATGACCCGGGACAACATTGAGACTCTATGTGCTAGCATTGCACTTTGACTTGTTTACCGACTCTCAAGGGGTCATCAGGTGGCAAGGTTGGGTGTTCTGTCGAAACATATAGGAGTCGATGCATTGTAGTCGGGGATTCACCGCTTACCTTCGGGTATGGATATCCTATGTGTTTTCATGTATATGTAGTATGAAATCTCTGATCAGAGTATGGTGGTAATTATGAAAGGAGTTTCATAGATTACACCATCGATGCAACTACGGCATGACACATAGTATCGATTCATTGACAACTCTCGATAAACCAATGGTTGTCGAATCGGTCGGGATATATGAGTTGAAGAGACTGTACTGTACGCTAACCATAATTGAATGGTTCTTGCAGGCACTATCATTTGATACCTAGGGAATCATGTAAGCGATGCTGCTAGGCGTTTAACATGATTGGTTGGGTACCATCAGACTTGAGTTCTGACGTTCTTGTTATCAAGGAGTTGATAAGTAAGAATGGAGCAATTGGGGTATGCTCATATAAGGACATGTTTAGTCCGAATCACATGGAGATGTGAACCCACGGCTAGTTGTATCAATGAACCATTGAGGGCCACACAAGTGCTGGCTTTCTAGATCCCGTTGAGAAGTAAAATTAGTTCAATGTGTTGAACGGCTTATAAAGGAGTTTATAAGTGTAAGGAAAAATAGAAGTATGACTTCTATGAGAGAAACGTAAATTTCAATTTATGGAAGTGTTCCTAAATTAAAATTTGGCCAAGTGAATAATGTATTTGAAAATTGTGATTTTCATAAACATTATTATGGACTAAATTAAATTAATTCAAGTGTTGAATTAATTAAACACTAGTGGACCTAGTAGAGTCCAAATAATTAAATTAATTCAAGTGTTGAATTAATTAAATTATATTGAGTCTTGTAGAGCTCAATTTAAATTAATTATTTAACTAGTGGGACTTGGGTAAATTCAAGTAATGTTTAATTAGTCTCAAATATGTTTGAGATAATTAAATTTAGTCCATGGTTTTTATTTTGATAATAAACCATATAATATGCATGCATGGGAGGTGAAGGGTTGGAGACAACTTTTGCAACTATCAAGGCTTGGCATGCTACTTAAGTCCAAGACAAGTCTCCCCTCCCCCATTCTAGTAGCATATGGCCGAAACTTCACACAACACACAACCAAGTTTTCTCTCAATTTTTCTCTTCAAGTGTTGAGGAAGAAAAATACTTCTCTTTGAAAAATCCTTTTATTTTTCTAGTGCAAAATAAGAGGGGTTCTAGTTTGCTAGTGGTGGGCCTAATTTGAACAAAAGATTCAAGAACAAGCAGAGCTTGTAGATTTGTCATCCATTCAAGAGCCAAGTTGTTTACAACTTTGTTGGAGCCATTATCAACCTCAAGAGGTTGATAGGTAACTATTTCTAAACACACTATGAATGTCATTTTGGTGTTTTATTGTATTTCCCACACAAATCTATGGTGGCCGAAATTTATATGCTAAAATCGAAATTTTTTGTGCTTCCGTTGCGTTTCCGGCCACCGTAACCGATCCCCTTTCAGGGAGAGCGCGTCAGTGGCAGTCAATCTGCAAGTGCTGCCTTGGAATGGATTCAAAGAAGTTTTCTACTCAAAGTACTTCACTGAGGAAGTACGCTCCCGCCTGACCAGGGAGTTTATGACACTGAGGCAAGGGGATAGCAGCGTGGCAGACTTCGTCAGGAAGTTTGAGAGGGGGTGTTACTTCGTACCCCTCATTTCGAATGATGCCCAGGCAAAGCTGAGGCATTTTATGGACGGTTTGCGGCCGATCTTGCGCCGAGAATTGAGGGTAGCTGGTCCTATTTCGTATGCAGTCGCCGTGTCCAGAGCTTTGGCGGCAGAACAGGACCAGCGAGATATAGAGGCGGATAGACAGGGCAAGAGGCCCTACCAGGCACCGCCGCAGCACCACCAGCAGCAGAATGAGAGGCCCCAGTTTAAGAGGCCGTTTCAGGGGCCGCCAGCTAAGAAGCCTTTGCATGAACCACCAAGGGGCAAGGGTCCAGTACAGCAGCAAGGGGCGCCTCAGAAGCCCGTTAACTTTCCGGTGTACCCTAAGTGCAACCGCCAGCACCCGGGGCCATGCTTATATGGATCGGGCAAGTGCTTCAAGTGTGGAGCTAGCGACCACATGCTGAAAGAGTGCCCGCAATGGAAGCAGCCAACCCAGGGCAGGGTATTCGCCATGCACGCACAGGAGGCGGATCCAGACACCACCTTACTGACTGGTAAACTTTCCTACCTAAGCTCAGGATTATTTTTTTTGCTTTGCATGTGGAATTTTCATTTGGGATTATTAGTGTGCTAGTGACAGTTTGTATGACTTGGGATATTGAGTTCTGTTGTGCTTTAAGTTACTGTTTGCATGTTGGGGATATAAGTTTGTATTGTGCTAACGCATCTCAGGAAACATTTTTATTAAGAGACTATCAACAACTGCACTGATAGACTCAGGAGCCACTCACTCTTTCATATCGGAGACGTTTGCTAATCATTTGGACCTCAAGTCCATAAGCCTAGACGTGAACTTTTCAGTGACAGTCCCGTCAGGGGAAGAGCTGTTGGCTACCAGTGTGATCAGAGATATTGATCTAGAACTGCATGGCCACCTGGTATATGCAGATTTAATCCTATTGCCGATGCCAGAATTCGACATTATCTTGGGCATGGACTGGCTGACTAAGAATAGAGTTCTGATAGATTTTCAGAAGAGGTCAGTTTTGGTTAGACCGCCGGGCATGGAGAAATTTCTTTTTGAGCCAGCCAGATGGAGAAGCTTTCCTCGCATGATTTCGTGCATGCAGGCGAAGAGGTTGATCTCCAAGGGATGTCAGGCCTTCATGGCTAGTATTATTTCAGCGCCTGACGTGCCCACTCCATCTTTATCAGAGGTACCAGTAGTCAAAGAATTTCCAGACGTCTTTCCTGATGACGTCATCGGCCTTCCACCAGAGCGAGAGGTGGAGTTTGCAATCGAGCTCGTGTCGGGCACAGCACCAATCTCTAAGGCGCCATACAGATTAGCTCCAGCTGAGATGTTAGAGCTCAAACAGCAGATTCAGGAGCTCCTCGACAAAGGATTTATCCGCCCTACTTTCTCACCGTGGGGCGCACCAGTGCTCTTTGTAAAAAAGAAGGATGGGAGCATGAGGCTGTGCATCGATTACCGTGAGCTGAACAAGGTAACGATCAAGAACAAATACCCTTTGCCTAGAATCTAAGACTTGTTCGATCAGTTGCAGGGAGCTACCGTGTTCTCTAAGATAGATCTTCGATCAAGGTATCATCAGCTGAAAGTTAAGGATGTAGATGTTCACAAGACGGCCCTCAGGACCAGGTATGGGCATTTCGAGTTCTTAGTAATGCCATTCGGTTTGACGAATGCTCCAGCAATTTTCATGGACCTCATGAACCGAGTATTTCAGCCGTTCCTCGATCAATTCGTCATAGTATTCATTGACGATATTCTTATATACTCGAAGAGCCATGAGGAGTACAACCAGCATTTGAGGACAGTTTTGCAAACCTTGCAGAGTCGTAAGCTATTTGCGAAGTTCAGTAAGTGTGAATTTTGGCTGCAGAAAGTTTCATTTTTGGGGCATATAGTATTTAGCAGTGGTATTGAGGTGGACCTAGCAAAAGTAGCAGCCGTTAAGGAATGGGTTGAACCAAAGAATGCTTCGGAAATCCGCAGTTTTCTGGGTTTAGCAGGTTACTACCGTAAATTCATTAAGGGATTTTCGGCCATAGCAGTGCCGCTCACTTCACTAACCAAGAAAAATGCCAAATTCGTGTGGAGTGATGAATGCCAGAAGAGCTTTGATACTCTGAAGCAAGCTCTTATTTCAGCGCCAGTGCTAGCCATGCCAACAGGGCAAGGTGAGTTTGTGCTTTATACTGATGCATCTAAGCTCGGATTAGGCGCAGTGTTGATGCAGCAGGGTCGAGTCATAGCTTATGCATCCAGGCAGTTGAAAGTGCATGAGAAGAACTATCCGACTCACGACCTAGAGTTAGCCGCAGTTGTCTTCGCACTGAAAATTTGGAGACATTACCTATACGGCGAGAAATGTCAGATTTTCACCGACCACAAGAGTCTCAAATACTTCTTCACGCAGAAAGAGCTGAATATGAGACAAAAACGGTGGTTAGAACTTGTGAAAGATTACGACTGCGAAATTAGCTACCACCCGGGAAAAGCTAATCTTGTCGCAGACGCTTTGAGCAGAAAAGTGGCAGTGGTAGCTCAGTTGTCAGCTCAGAGACCGCTACAGTCGGAGATTCAGAAATTTGGTCTAGAGATTTATCGAGAGGGCAGAGCTCCTAGACTGTCTAATCTGACGGTCAAGTCTAATTTTCTGGATCGCATCCGGGCAGGTCAGTCTTCAGATGAGCAGTTACAGAAATGGAGACTGAAAGATGAGGCCAAGGGCAGTGTTCTTTATACAGTGTCATATGGGATTGTGAGATACAGAGGTAGAATGTGGGTGCCTAGCGTTGGTATAAATCAGACAGGATATTTTGACAGAGGCACATGCATCTCCGTATTCCATTCACCCAGGAGGTACCAAGATGTATAAGGACCTCCAGATTTTGTATTGGTAGCCAAGAATGAAGCGAGACATCCGTAGATTCGTATCAGAATGCCTCACTTGTCAGCAAGTAAAAGATGAACACCAGAGACCAGCAGGGTTGGTTAAGTCACTCCCCATTCCCGAGTGGAAGTGGGAGAACATTACCATGGATTTTGTTGTTGGGTTGCCGAGATCAGCCAGAGGATCGAATTCCATTTGGGTTATAGTGGACCGACTCACTAAATCAGCGCATTTCCTCCCAGTGAAGACGACTTTCTCCATGACGCAGTATGCGGAGCTTTACCTCAGGGAGATAGTTCGCTTACATGGATTTCCAGTTTCAATTGTGTCCGACAGGGACCCAAGGTTTACGTCGTCCTTCTGGAAGAGCTTACATGCGGCCATGGGGACGAAGTTGCTTTTTAGTACCGCTTTTCACCCGCAGACAGATGGTCAGTCTGAGCGAGTGATTCAGATTTTAGAGGATTTGCTAAGAGCCTGCATGATTGATTTTCAAGGAGCTTGGGAGTCTAGACTACCTCTAGTGGAGTTCACATACAACAACAGCTTCCAAGCATCTATTGGTATGGCCCCCTATGAGGCACTGTATGGGAGGAAGTGCAGATCACCAGTTCATTGGGATGAGGTTGGTGAGAGAACAAAGCTTGGGCCAGAAATAGTTCAGCAGACTGCAGACGTGGTGGTCAAGATTTGTGAGAGAATGAAGACTGCCCAAAGCCGTCAGAAGAGCTATGCCGATAAAAGGAGAAGAGATCTCGAGTTTGCCGTAGGAGATCACGTTTTTATCAAGATAGAACCTATGAAGTGTGTTATGAGATTTGGGAAGAGAGGCAAACTGAGTCCGAGGTTCATTGGGCCATTCGAGATTTTGGACAGAGTTGGAACACTAGCCTACCGTGTTGCCCTTCCACCGAATCTGGCCGGGGTGCACAATGTGTTCCATGTCTCGATGCTAAGGATATATTTGGCTAATCCTTCACACATTCTGAGTTATGAGCCTTTGCAGCTTGCTCCAGATTTATCTTATGACGAATGGCCGATTCAAATCCTCGACAGACAGGAGCCCAGACTCCGGAACAAAGTGACTAAGCTAGTCAAAGTTCAGTGGCTGAATCAATCAGTGGAAGAAGCCACTTGGGAGTCAGAGGCAGACATGAGACTTCGCTACCCGGAGTTGTTCGGTAAGACTTAATTTCGAGGACGAAATTTTTATAAGTGGGGGAGGAACTGTAGTGCCCAAATCCAGTACACGTATAACCTATGCATTTACTTGATTATTAAAGCATTTAATTAATTTTAAAAGAGTTTAGTCATGCATAATTTATTTAAATGCATTATTTTTAAATTAATTACGTTTATGTAATGCACGTTAAAATGTCTTTTGAGTTTCATGTTTCAGGCGAGCATTCGAGGCGGGATAGAGGAAAAGACCAGGGACGATTTTTGGCAATTTAAAAATGTGGTATTTTATTTTAAGTTGAGTTTGGGGGAATTTTAAATAATTTATGGAGTTTTAGCATTTTTAAAGTCTAAGTTAGTTATTTATTGGTTTTAACATTTTAAAACTTTTAAAGTCTAGCACTTGAACCTTTTATTTTTATTTAAAGTTGGAAAAGAGTTAGTATTTTATTTAGGAGATAATTATTTTATTAAACTAAAAATTTAGTCTCCTAATTACACTAAAACACACGCCTCACACACACATTACACACTTTTACACACACCCACTCTATCATTCAGTTTTTATTATTTTCAAGAGAGCAAAACCTAGGGTTCTTCAATAAGCATAGCAGCCGCCCCCTCCCTTGTAATTCCCAGCTTAGTTTCAGTGAATTTTATTGCAAGAAATCGGTGCCACGTTCGTCCCGGATCAACCTCGCTTCCATCTCCGCTTCGGTGTCGTCGTACGGTATTTTTAAATATCAAAAGGCACGTATATTCTGTTCTTGATGCATCGATCATGTCATATTATCTGTGCGTTGTTATTTATGCATAAAACCATGTGTATGTTGTGTAGAAGTTTGAGCAATCACGTTTAAAACGCTTTCGGAGTCCTTTTTAGATCTAAAAATCCCGTTTTTACTATTCTGGTCGAAACTGCGAATTTTCAGTCGAGATTTTGAGAAAACTTTCAACTAGAAAATTGTAGAAATTTTCGATGCCTTCGATTTGATATAGAATTCGAGATTTTTGGATGAAAATTGAGTGAGTTATGATATTTTTCGTGAGACTGCTCAAACTGTAATTTTCAGAAAATTATGTTATGGATGCGTTTCTTGAAGTTTTATGTTGCAGGCTTCGTTGAGGATCGACGGGTGTTTGTTGCTGCGAATAAGTATATTGGTAAAGATGTTTGTAGTATTTTTGAGGCTTTGTTTCATGTCGTTAGGCACCACGTTGAATTAAGCGTCGTAGGAAGAGAAACTGATATCAAATCCGTTTTGTGTCGTTGGTTGTGAATTGTTACGCTTGGGGTTGATTTTTAATGTTCACTCAGGTTTGGCATATTGTTATGGTGTCCTATGAATGTCTTGAGGAGTAGTCTTGTAGCCATTGAAGTTGATTAGGGAGAAGAATTTTAGTTGACAGATTTTCACGCAGGTTTCAACGTTCAGTAGCTATACGGACCCAGGGACGGACCCTGACACGGGGTCCGTGCTTTGCTTTTCCCTTGGTGCGTCTATACAGTAGGTACACGGACCTGGTCCCGGACCCTTACATGGGGTCCGTGCCCCTTCCCTTCCCGAGTATCCCTTTCACAGTATGTACACGGACCCTCACCCGGACCTATAGACGGGGTCCGTGCCCCTTTCTTGTCGACACACATACCATGCAGTACTGACACGGACCCTCACACGGAGCTAGGCACGGGGTCCGTGACCTTCTTCTTCCCGAACACTTTCTTCACAGTAGGTAGACGGACCCGTACACGGACCCGGGCTAGGGGTCCGTGTACACACTGTTTGGGAAATATGTTTTATTGGTTTTCGAAGTCTGATGTCATGGTTTAGTGCAAGGGTTATCAAGGTCGTATCATGAGAAGTTATAGAATGTCCTAAGAAATGATTGAGCTTGAGTGTCAGTATGTTTTCTATGTCTAAGTTATGCATGTTAAGCCTTTGAATTCATGTTAGTACGTTGCAGCAACCATCCCGATCGACATCCAGCGAATCCCTCAACGCCAAGTAAGTATGTATGACGTGCAAGAAAATATTTTTAAGTTTTTGAGGTATGCTAAATGTCTTGTGACCAAAAGTAAGTTAGGATTGGAAAGCGTTAAATTATGAACGGGGACCAATCCGTCCGTTAAATTATGAACGGGTTAGATCGTGGTTGGAAAGCGTTAAATTATGAACGGGGACCAACCAGCCCGTTAAATTATGAACGGGGATCTTATATGTATGCGGCAGTGGATACGTCCCTGGCAGCCCAGTACTGTGGTATAGTCTGATCAGGCTCTTTTATGTTATGGGTCACTTGCTTTGAAACATGCCTCTACGCAAAATGATGAAGTATGTATGTTCAAGTATGTTCAAGTATGCAGCATGTTTATGAAAAGTTTAAGTTATGGCACGTCGAAGTATGTATGTACGTATGTTCAAGTTTTAATACGCAAGTTCAAGTTTCAAGTTATGTATGTCCTATTTTAAAGTTGCATGTGATTTTATTATGTGGTACTCGTTATTCCAGTTTATACGTGTTGAGTCTTTAGACTCACTAGACTTGATCGATGCAGGTGAGTATGTTGACGAGGAGGCAGGAGGTGGTGACCAAGGGGCAGGCTTGGACTGAGCGGCAGGCTAAACCCGAGGACCGCCCACGTTATTTTACGATTTCTTTTATGCAAGTTTAAAATACTCTGATGTTATGTTTCATTTCAAGACTTTTGGAACGATGTTTCTTTTCAGCAAATTTTTATTGTTGATGTCGATTTCAAATATTTTTATTGATGAAGGATGTGGTGACGACCGTATTTGATTTCATTTCCGCATTTCATTTAGTTTAAAAGAAAATTTTAAATTTTTCCGCAAATTCCAAGTAGTTAAAGTACGGTTCGTTACATTTGTACTTGTGGCAGATTATACCATGGGTTCCTTCACATATTATCCACAGACTGACAGATAGCCGAAGTGGACTATCCAGATACGGGACGATATTTATGGAAAATGTAATGCTAGATGTTAGCACTAGTTGACACGATGTATTGTCACTTTATGTATTATTGTACAACGATAGCTATCAGATGAGTAATGAGATAGCTGCAAACGAGGCATTGTTAAGTGCGAACTGCAAATTTCCTTGGTATAAGGGTAATACCTTGGAGATACCTAAGATAGGATCTGATACGGTCGAAAATATGGCAAAGAAAAGGAAGATGATTCAGAAGAAAATGAAGGCAGCTCCGAATAAACAGACTTAATATGCCAACGTCGTAAGATGACTGCTAGTATTTGAGGTTGAAGATTGAATATATCCTTGACTAGGATTAACAGATGTGGTAACAGAGGTTGATATTGATTTGTTATGAACTGTTGATTAGTATATACGAAGATTGTATAGCCAGTATTGCGAGATTGATTCTGTCAGAGTTATTTCGAGGGTATTATGATATTATACTTCTTGAATTATTATTATTCCGGATTAAAATTAGAATTAGTGGAAAGAAGATTATTCAGAACGAAGAATATTCCGCTAGTAAAAGTCCAGTGGAGTCATTAGGACATCGAAGAAGCTACTTGGCAGACTGAATCAGACATGTGATGAGAATTCCCAGCACTATTTCTCTGATGTGAGAAATTACGCAGCTTTTGAATATATTGCCTCTTTGATATGATTTGTATTAATTGCCTGAGATTTCGGGGACGAAATCGTATCTAAGAGGGGGAGAAATGTAAGGCCCGAGATTTGAGTTTGATAATTGCGAATTGTTATCATGTATTATGAATAAGGTATGGAGAACAGACATGGATAAGCGATGTTGCAAAATTTGAGTTTAGAAATAAAGGGAGACTGCGCCCGCTCTAGGACACCTACCGCACCCACGGTTGATGGACAGAGAATTGGATATTTTTACAGTAGCAACACCGCACCCGCGCCTTGGCTAGGACCGCACCCGCGGTAGGTGGGCAGAAAGTTGGATGGTTGCTACTGGAGGGTGAGCGCACCCGCGGTCCAAGAGGCAGCGCTCCCGCGGTGCTGCTACAGTAGGGTCACCGCACCCGCGGTCCAAGAATGAGCGCACCCGCGGTCGTTGTTTATGATTTTTTGATGGGGTTGCCGAGAGCTAACCACACCCGCAGTCTGAACATGAACGCTCCCACGGTGCAACGTGTTTGCTGAAAAATAATAACACTTGTCCTTGGCCATGCAATATATGTGTTGTCTCCTATTCATTCCCTTTAGACTTTAGCAGCAGAAAGCACCGAGAATCCTTGGGAGAAATACTATCAAATTTCCTTCAAGTATAGAAATTAGATTGTGCAAGATTTAGCCATCCCAACTCCAATCCAAACATAGATTATTGCTCCTCTCATCAAGGGATACAAGGGGATGTAAGTTTGGTTATGTTTCAGCATGTTTTGAAGTGTACATGTTGGGGAAATGTTGATACGCTTGAGATTATGTGTTCTTGCGACTACTGTGATCGTATATTCGCAACTGAATTGAAGAACAGATTTGATATGCTATTGTTATTATTATTATTATTTCTGTGGGGACCCAGACGCTAATCATCTTCTTAATCATCTTTGGGATTTAATTATCAATTAAGATAAAAAGGGTCTAAAAATTTTTCTTTTTCAAATGTGAGTGCGGAAGGTAATGGAATCAATCTATCATACAATTAGTATAATAATACAATCTTGTACAATAATTATTCAAACTGGTCTAAGGTTCAACTACTAATTTCAAGTATTAAACCAGGTCTACGATAAGTCAGGAATCACCACTCTAAACTCGTCTTCTCTAATCATCTTCTTGACCCCGATCTTGTCCCACCTGTTGTCATGCACACATACAAACAAGACAACAGCCGGATAACTCCGGTGAGAATAAATCCCAGTATAAACAATGTATACATGCAATTAACTGAATTAACATAAAAGCATGCATTATATCTTTGCACATGTATCTAAAATAAAACAACATGTATCAATATTAATCTGTAAATAAAACATGAATCGTAATCTACGAAACATAAATCAATACAGGTCTGTAAATCAAATCTAGTCTCAATATCTAAGACTCGACTCATCTCTCATTCTAATATAGAGATCCCAGTGAATAGAAATGTAACAAATCTCCCACCTATCTCTTACATTCGCGGTGGTTGAAATTGATACGTTCCTATTTACGAACTTGGCCCTCGCTGTATCGAATATCTATGATAATTGCTACTCTACTCATAATCACATCGATACGACCAAACGTCCGGTGTCTTGAAGTATCTACCAAGACTAGGCCTAGTCTGACAATGTGCAATGGGTCAGTGACGTCTCTGTCATAGTCTGGCCCCTCTGTCAGTGACTCTTATTCAATAGCTCTCTGCTTTCTACTTCATATCTCAGTAGAATAAACATAATCATTAAAACATAAAGGTATAAAAACAATACCATACAAGTATGTGGTTTAGGGAAACTCGAGTAGAATCTAACTCCAGTCGGTCTCCCAATAAACATCAATTTATACCTTTCTCTTCGCGATCTGATGACGACGAAGTCTCGTATCCCAATCTGTCCATATCCAAATCTGATAATGACAATTATATAAATACCACATCAGTATATAACTCAATTCGAGACCTGTTCTGATAAATACTCAAATCGGTATATAATCTGATCCATATCTGAACAAGGTACAATCTAATTCATATCAATGATATCACGATACAATCGAAATCATTACTGAATCTGATCAATCTTAATCAATACTAAATCTGATCAATATTAATCTACTGATGTTTCGACGGCATAACAATAAAATCTGAATAACCCCGTCAATCTCAACATCACAAATATAATACTAGAACTCATAATCAATACCCTTACAACTCATAATCTGAATAATAACACAACTCTGATATTGAATCTCAACTAAATCAACTCTGAAATTCATAACAATTTCATAAACAGTCTGTTCTTTAATCTGACTTCAATTATACCATATCTACGGTAGCAGAAACATCATATCTGATTCATATTCAATTCTGAAAATATCATAAATTCAAATCTTGTCTAAAGGTAATAAAACTTACGTCCAGCTGTAGCCTTCGTCGATAGGAACTCAGTACTGAAGTCGGATTCAAAATCAGACGAACAGATCGTTCACAATCTCCAAATCTTTCCTCAATTCCCTTTTTCCTTTCTCGTTTCCCTTTTTCTTTCTTGCTGAGGGATGAAAGGCTGATATATATATATATATACATCCATCTCGTGCATGCAAGGCAAGTGGCATCGTGTATATTCTGCACGTTGCGAGCATATGCGCGCACAAAGTCGCGCATATGCGCCAGTTATAAAAACTAGATTTTGTCTTCTCGCGCATATGCGCCAATCATTCCGCGCATATGCGCCAATCATTCTTCCAAACCCGTGCATGTGCGCCATTTATGTCGCGCATATGTGCCGATCATTCTGGACGGGTCGCGTATATGCGCGCCTTATCTCGCGCATGTGCGCCGATGCTACTGGATGTTCCGCGCATGTGCGCGCATGCAAGTCGCGCATGTGCGCCAATCCTACTCTTCACACAAAATGTGAATTCTTTTCCGGCTCTCACGATCTGATCTGTTCCGCTTATAATCATATCAATTATCATCCATTATTATAATAATCATTTCCAAATATTTTCAGATTAACCGTTATAATTTCTCGGGCCTTAAATTTCTCCCCCTCTTAGATCTGAGTTCGTCCTCGAACTCGCAAGTAATCAACTCAGATATATCAGAAGAAATGAATACAGAGTTTAAATCAGAAACTCATCTCAATGAATCTATTCTGAAATCTCAATCTTATATCAGGTTCTGTCTTCCAAATAGTTCCTTTGAGATTCTAACAATCTTATTGTGTTTTCAACAAGAGAATAATCTTCGTTCTGAAATATTTTTCTTTTACGGATCTCTGATTCCAATCTGGAATACGAATTCAAAAGTATAATATCATAATACCTTTCAAAATAGCTCTGAAAAAATCAATCTCGCAATACTGGTTATACAACATCCGTATATACCAAACTACAGCTCATAACAAATCTTTTCCATCAGCTGTTATTAAGTCTGTTTATCCCATTCAAGGATATATTAAATCTTCAGTCTCGAATACCAATCGTCACCATCCGACGTTGGCGTATTAAGTCTGTTTGGTCTGAGCTATCTTCATTCTTTTCTGAATTAGCTATTTTTTCTTGGTCATATCTCTGATCGTATCAGATCCTATCTCAGATATCTCCGAGATATTATTCTTATACCGAAGAAATCTGCAGTACTCACTGTACAATGTGTCATCTGTAGCTATCTCAATACTCGTTTGATAGCTATCACTATACACTAATTCATATAGTGACAATATGCCCTATTAACTAGTGCTAGCATCCAGCACTACAGCTCCACAATTATCTTCCAATATCTGGATAGTACACTCTGGCTATCTGTCAATCTGTGGATAATATAAGAATGAGTTTATGGTATGTTCTGCCACAAATACAAATTCAATCAAGGTTCACAATCTGGTTCACAATTTGATATAATCTACCGTGGCATTCTGATTACTCTTACCACCTCTCTGACATCGATCTGTTTCATTTGGTCATGTTTGTACGTCATCTTGTACAACAAATAGATATAGATTGAACAATCTGTCAATCACAATCATATCATATCACAATCTGAAAAGTATTATAATGGTCTTATTACGAAATTCATCGAATTATACTCCCCATGTCTAGTCAGAAATATACAAATTCTGTAATAAATCTTCTGATCTCTATCTTTCTATCTTCTTTTATTGGCGATTCAGACATTTCAGTACAAATTCTGCCAACATTTCAGCATAAATTCAGCCATAACTGATTTAATCTGTCTATATCAAAATTGTCTATACGAATTATCATACACTTTCTGTTACTACAAAGAAAACTGAATCCACTACTGTGAGTTTCTGAAACCATATGTCAATTCAGATTCGAACTATTTGATACAAAAAATCAGTTAATAATATAAATTAAAGAAAAATATCTACCTGGTATTCGGTTCTGATTATCATTATCAAATTCTGTTGTACAATTCTGAAACATTTGACATCACACGATAATCATTCTCATACAGTAAAAATCACATATTTGCTACTCTGATCAATGCTCTGCTCTGATTATCTAATTAAAGTTCTGAACATTCTGATCGAATTTCTGAACTGCTGTAATTCTCGAATTTAATTCCGATTCGGTTTGAACTGTATATAATCTCAACGGTTCATAATGATCTGTATCAAATACGGCTGTAGAAATATAACAATACTCAGGCAGACACAAAACAACAATCATATATGATAATCTGTCAATACAGACCAAAAATAAGTTTCTGACATTCTGAAATTTCTGATCTTTCTAATATCGGTATCATTCTCAGCCACTGATCAGAATCTCAACTCTGTCAAAATCAATTGGTATACTAATTTCAGATAACGCATACTCTGAATACAATCTGTTTCAAGAAGGATTCATATCTGAATAATTTCTGTATACATAATCACAGTTCCCAGAATATTCAATACAATCTTCAGATGTTCGATTCAATCACTCAGATGCTGAAAATATATCAAAATATCATAGATACAATGAGCATGACATAATCAGAATATCTCTGAACATACTGAAACATGCCATAGAGAAACACTAAATCAGATGTAACTCCTGGTCGATACTCTTCTACTGATCTTTCAATTATTTCCATTCATTCTGTATCATTCTGTACATTTAATATCTTTTTGTACTGAATTCTAAAACAACAACCAGTACCTGATATTAATTCAATTCTGAAATTTATCTTTCTGTTCAAAACAAATCTAAATTCTTATCTGGGCAAACATCAGCCAGCTTGTACATCACTGGCAAATCTGCCAATGCTAGGCTCGATTTCAGTACGTCTACTGTATACATAAGGATACCATCTGTTCCTTTCTGTATCAGTCGAGTCATAGATAATACAAATATCAAAGGAATTATAAATCTAGAATCCTTACCGTGAAATCTCTACTCATCAGCCATATCTGGTCTGAATCTTATACTCTCCTGAAAAGAATCTATAATAGTTCTGTACTTATTTAGCATATTAATATCAATAATGCAATCCAATCAGAAACACAAGTACATCATAATCTAAGTCAATCTCGTTCTCATCTTACTGTAGTATACAATATTTTACAAAAATCTCTGATATCAATCTTTCTTTCCCAAAAGGTAAAGACCTCAATACTACAGTAAATACAGACCCAACATGTACAACATATATCAATGCAACTCAGTCAAAGATAATCGTAGAAAATGCACTAGTATATAAATCAATACATATGCATCATAATCATAAAAGATCAGTACCTGTCACTATATCATCACGTGTGCCCTGGGTCTGTTCCTCGATCACTGCCACCAGATGATTCTGCTACCTAAAATCTTCGGGAACCTCTCTGTGGACAAACTCTAGCAAATTGTCCCCGCTGTTTGCAGATATTGCAAATTCCAGTCACTCCCTGGAATTGCTCTGTAGGATGTCTTCCTCCACAAGCTCTGCAATATACGCCAGTATAACTCGGGCCGGAAACACTAGAGCAAGATGAACCACTCGGTTCACTTCCCAACTTCTTAGACTGTTTCTTCTGAATTTTCAGCTGTTCTTTCTTTCCACCACTGCTACTGCCAATCTCAACTCTGGAAGGTAGTTGTTGTGAATTCGGTACTGGGGGATCACATGATGCTCCCTTTTGTCCTATCAGAACGATTTCTGCTCTTTTGGCTCTGTTCAAGGAATCAGCAAAATTAATCGGTCGTTTCACATTCACCAGTGTACGTATCTCCGGATTCAATCCCTGAATGAAATGACTAGATATAGCCTCATCATTCTTAGCCACGTGAGGAAAAACGTAGCAAGGTAAGGAACTGGGCTAAATACTCGTCAATACTCAACTGACCCGTCTTAGGTTTGCAAACTCTGCACTTTTGTCTTGTCTGTACGATACAGGAAAAAATCTTTTGTAGAATTCAAACTTAAAAATTTTCCAAGTAATTCGTGAACTACGTTGTTCCAAAGCTTCTTTGGTTATTAGCCACCAATTCCTTGCACTCTCCTGTAATTGGTTCCCAATCAATGTAACTCTACACTCATCTGTAAAACCAAGAAATTCAAATAGCATTTCTATATCTTCAAGCCAATTCTCACAATCTACCGACGTCTCAGTACCCTGTAGAATCGGCGGTTGAAATGACTGAAACCTCTTCAACTCTGTTTCTATCAAAATTTCTGGCACACCCATCTGGCTAGTCGAAGTACTACCTCTTTCTGGAATTCTTCGAGGCGGTATATCTGATTATCAAAACATTAGTAAGCAAGTACCACAAATTTGTCTCAATCTTTCTCTGATCATCTTACTGCTGATCATGAATTAGATCTGATTCATACTCCATAATACATATTACCAATTCAACTCAGATCATCAGGTACACATGTATTTCAAAGCAGTAAATCATAATCTCATGCTAGCATACACAATGTAAATCAACATTATAATAAATCTCATGCTAGCAATCACATGCAAGGAATGAAAAACTCAATCTACCCCGCTCATTCTCTTCTATCTCAGTCTAAAGGATCTATCGCTCTGATACCACCTGTTGTGGGGACCCGGACGCTAATCATCTTCTTAATCATCTTTGGGATTTAATTATCAATTAAGATAAACAGGGTCTAAAAATTTTTCTTTTTCAAATGTGAGTGCGGAAGATAATGGAATCAATCTATCATACAATCAGTATAATAATACAATCTTGTACAATCATTATTCAAACTAGTCTAAGGTTCAACTACTAATTTCAAGTATTAAATCAGGTCTACAATAAGTCCGGAATCAACACTCTAAACTCGTCTTCTCTCATCATCTTCTTGACCCCGATCTTGTCCCACCTGTTGTCATACACACATACAAACAAGACAACAGCCGGATAACTCCGGTGAGAATAAATCCCAGTTTAAACAATGTATACATTCAATTAACTGAATTAACATAAAATCATGTATTATATCTTTGCACATGTATCTAAAATCAAACAACATGTATCAATATTAATCTGTAAATAAAACATGAATCGTAATCTACGAAACATAAATCAATACAGGTCTGTAAATCAAATCTAGTCTCAATATCTAAGACTCGACTCATCTCTCATTCTAATCTAGGGTTCCCAATGAATAGGAATGTAAGAAATGTCCCACCTATCTCTTACATTCGCGGTGGTTGAAATTGATACGTTCTTATTTACGGACTTGGCCCTCGCTGTATCGAATATCTATGATAATAGCTACTCTACTCATAATCACATCGATTACGACCAAACATCCGGTGTCTTGGAGTATCTACCAAGACTATGCCTAGTCTGACAATGTGCAATGGGTCAGTGACGTCTCTGTCATAGTCTGGCCCCTCTGTCAGTGACTCTTATTCAATAGCTCTCTGCTTTCTACAGATATAGAATAAACATAATCATTAAAACATAAAGGTATAAAAACAATACCATACAAGTATGTGGTTTAGGGAAACTCGAGTAGAATCTAACTCAAGTCGATCTCCCAATAAACATCAATTTATACCTTTCTCTTCGCGATCTGATGACGACGAAGTCTCGTATCCCAATCTGTCCATATCCAAATCTGATAATGACAATAATATAAATACCACATCAGTATATAACGCAATTCGAGACCTGTTCTGATCAATACTCAAATCGGTATATAATCTGATCCATATCTGAACAAGGTACAATCTAATTCATATCAATGATATCACGATACAATCGAAATCATTACTGAATCTGATCAATCTTAATCAATACTAAATCTGATCAATATTAATCTACTGATGTTTCGACGGCATAACAATAAAATCTGAATAACCCCGTCAATCTCAACATCACAAATATAATACTAGAACTCATAATCAATACCCTTACAACTCATAATCTGAATAATAACACAACTCTGATATCGAATCTCAACTAAATCAACTCTGAAATTCATAACAATTTCATAAACAGTCTGTTCTTTAATCTGACTTCAATTATACCATATCTACGGTAGCAGAAACATCATATCTGATTCATATTCAATTCTTACAATATCATAAATTCAAATCTTGTCTAAACGTAATAAAACTTACGTCCAGTTGTAGCCTTCGTCGATAGTAACTCAGTACTGAAGTCGGATTCAAAATCAGACGAACGGATCGTTCACAATCTCCAAATCTTTCCTCAATTCCCTTTTTCCTTTCTCGTTTCCCTTTTTCTTTCTTGCTGAGGGAGGAATGGCTGATATATATATATACATCCATCTCGTGCATGCAAGGCAAGTGGCATCGTGTATATTCTGCACGTTGCGCGCATATGCGCGCTGTAACGCCCCGAAATTTTAAGGTCCACGTAAACCACATACATGCAATTATTAAATTCTTCTATATTTTTAATTAAATGTTTTAATTGCATTATTATATTATGTTGTGCATATTTGCATATTTAATATATATTTTTCTCCATTGTTGCATTAAAATATGATTTTTATTTGTCATCATGCATAAAATGTAATTTTTAAGGAATATTCAAGTGACGATCGAGGAACAGGGACCGAGGGCTGAAAATGTAAAATATTTTTATTAAATGATTATTTTTAATTATTTAAAAGATGGTCGATATTTTTAAGCATTTTCGAAAATAAGGAGTTTTGAGATGATTTTATACGCCGGGGCGTAAATTTTATCGGTGTTGGATTTTTAACAAAAATACTAACGTTTTGGCAACCCGGCTAATGAATTCACATTTTTATTTTAAAGAAAACTTTGGTATTATTTTAATTAAATTCTAATTTAATTAACGGGCTTAATTAGATTAGGCTTAATAGGCCTAAGCCTAGTTAGTATTGTAATTGGTATTTAAAGTATAAACTAAATTAAGCCCTAACCTACCTTGCAACATATATTCTCGGCCATGATTTTTAAAATCTGAAAAAAAAAACACTTCCTCTTGCTCACCACTCACGGCCACCCTCTTTTGATTTTTTCAAAACACTCCCCATCCCCCCCACACTCACGGCTGCACACACGAAACACAAAAAAGAGAATTCTTGAAACAAGAGGCACACACTCATCACATCAGTGAAGGGGTTCGAAGGGCACCAAGGAGATTCTAGCCAACGTTCCGTCCCGTTCTTCGTCTTCAACGATAATCCGAGCGTAAACTACGCAAAGGCACCCTCTAATCTCTTTTTTCTCATCCATCATGTCATAGTATTGTTTGATTTATGTATGCATGAAACTATGATTTTATTTTCAAAGGAATCTCGGCTGTGGCATGAATAAACCGAAGACTTGCTGCTTGGGTCCTTGTATTTTTTTTTCACGTAAATTGCTATGCCATCGTGATGCTTGTTTCATGATTAAACTAAGGGGCTGTCATGACCTAGGTAAGATTAAGGGAGAGTTTTTCATGTTCTAGATACACACACCCCACGTAATATGCAACACCATCAAAAGAAAAAGGAACAAGATTCACGCATGCAGAAAAACAGATTATTGAATCGAAAACTTGCTGTCATGGGGTTTTGCTTTCGGTTCCCTTGTCCAGGGGCTGCCTTGGCTTCGCCTTGGGCCAGGACCACGGCTAGGGACTTGGTTTAGACCAGGGTAGAGTCCTAGCCAAGCTAGGACTCGAAATAGATGGCGGGGTGGAGTCCTTGAAATCTAGGACTCCTGCCCGAGAGGGTGAACCTGCTGCTGTGCAGAGTTCGCGCCTCGTTCAGTCGTTGGAGGCTCGTTGCGTGGGGCACGGTCTGGGCTAGGAAGGTTCTTTAGGGTCCTAGGCAAGTGTTCTTGGCTGGGGCTCGGGTGTTAGGGCTTGGGAAGCAACCACACGACCACACACAAAGCATTCATGCACAACTCAAGTCTCGGCCAGTTTAGGTGTGTTTTGGGTGGGCTCGTTTTTGGGTTTTTGGGTGTTGTCTTGACAAACCTACTGTCCAGTAGGCTACTTCAACATGTTGGGCAAGTTATAGTTCGATATGGTTCGGGATGAACTCGATAAAATTAAGAGATGGCTCGATGTCGAAGTTTAGGTGTCAAAACGAGTCTTAAAATAAAGAATTTTTGGAAAACGACTCACGGGGGTCGGGTCGTGATCCGTAAGGGCTAAAATAATATAAAAAGACTAAATTTAGAATTTAGGAATTTTATATTGAAGTTTGGTATTTTTCGGGATTAAAACACCGTTAAAACAATTAAGAAAAGATAATTGAAAAAGTCTAACATTTAAGCCAAATAAAATTACGAAAAAATTCACGTAAGCTTAAATAATTATTTGGGACATGTTAGGGTCATGAAATCAAGAAAAAAATCGAAAACGTAAAAAAGTCGAGTCCAGGGGTAAAACGGTCATTTTACACCGGGAAATTAGTAAACGTCATGGCAGTGCCCTAAATGCTGTTTTTTTTTTGTGATATTATGATTATTTTTAAATGTTTATGAATTGTTCATGATTAAATGATGATTTCTAAGGAATTTTTATGGATTAAGAAGACATTTAAAATACATGTTGCATGCTTGGTTTCAAAATGAAAAATGTTATGTTATGCATGATTTTTATAAAGTGATGTGAATGAAAAATGTTGAAGGATGTGAAGTGATTGTGACTAATTCGTTAATGGTGGCGACGTCGTGAGGGTTATAGTCCCAGTGGGAGCCCGACGATCGTGTTTCCATCGTTGCGAATATGTGGTAACGGTTAAAGTGGTAACGGTTTTGTGGTAACGGAAGAATAGGAATATCGTGAGGGGAAAAGGCCCCAGAGGGAGCCCATTTATGGGAAAAGGCCCCAGAGGGAGCCCCGACGATCGTATTTCTATTCGAATCATGATTGGCCAGGGCCCGGTTGACCGGTGAGAGTGTTGCCGGTGTCCCCCGCCGCCCAGTACTGTGGTTTTATTTAGATGGATCCATCGACCCTCATGAGCATGATCAAGAAAGTCACAATTAACGATCTGAATTCAACAAAGGAAAAGGAAAAGGAAAAGGAAAATGATTATGATCAAGTTAAAACGTTTTATGTCATGATAAGGAAAACAATCAAGATTTTATGTTTGCATGTCATGAAAATGTTTATGTTTAAAGTTTTATGCATCATGAAAGTATTTATGAAAATGTTATGTTTATGTTTATGCATCTTCATGAAAACGATATTTTAAGTACAAGTATTTTTCACTGTTATATGTTAACTGTATTACGTATTACTCGTTATCAAGATTATGGTGTGTTGAGTCTTTAGACTCACTAGGTGTGATGGATGCAGGTTATCATGATAATGCTAATGGAGGTCTTGATGGTTGATCCGACTGGACTGAAGGTGCACATAACCCGAGGACCTACGCTAGTTTTCCGCACTAGTTTACGATTCATGATTTTAAGCAATGTTAAAGATAATTTTTTTACGATAATTTATTTATGAGTGATTTTCGGAGAAGTTATAGTATGGGTTATACTTTTCAAATGTTATTTTTAGATTTGGTAAAGTAGTTGGTTGTTTTATTTTAAAATGATATCAAAAATATTTTATGGTTCGGCCGAATGCTATGTGAGGTTTTTTTTTAAAAAAAATTCTAGTACATTTTAAAAAAACGAATAAGCAGACGTTTCAGTTGGTATCAGAGCAATGGTTCCTGTAAAGGGTTGTGCCACCATCAGCGCCGGGAAGATCAGTCGTCAAGCCTCAAGTTGTGAGTTTTTACTTTCTTTATGTGATTCAATATGATGTTACCTGCATAAGTACATGAATTAAATGTTTACGTCACATGTTTAATAGTTTTATGATAAGTTATGATTTATATGCTTTGAATTTTTATTCGTGATACGATATGAAATGAAAAATTATTTTATTTTAACGCATGTTGGTTTGTTGTGGAATTGGATTATGTCGATTTTTGGGTTTATGTATTGACGTTCTAATTTTTTGGGCTATAAGTTAATCGAGAATATTATGAATGCTTTGGGACACGTAGATTTTCTCTAAGAAAATATTTATGATTCATGGTTACTAGTCGAATTAATTTTTGGGGATTAGACGTAAGGAATAATTATTCGAGGATTACAACGACTTTGGGAATAAGAAAATAGATAAATTGGGATTTTAAGTTGATTTAAGGTAAGATTGATTATGAGAATTGATTTTGGGTTAATAAGTTTAAGTTTATTAAAATTATATCATGGGAAAACTGTAGAAGAAAATTAAGAATATCGAGAATTTATGGGTTAACTGTATGATTTTTGAAGTTAATGACCAATTAAGATAATTTGTGAGGAAAAAAGAATTAATTTTGTAAATATCAAGGAATGAGGGGACTAGTTTAGCATTAAGCGATAATTAAAAGGTTTAAATAGTAAGAATTTTGAGGATTTAGACTTTTAAGAATATTTAAAACCTTGAGATATATGGGTTAAAGTGTTATAAGGAATGTTGATCATAGGATTTTAAGGATGAATCAATACCAAGCATGAAAAATCTAAGAATTTGAAGGTGAGCTTGGGATTTAAGATTGAAATATGATAAGTTGATGAATATTTTGGGTATAAAATAAGGAAAATAATATACGATAAGTATGACACTCCATCTTTTAATATTGGGAATCGTAAGAAAAATTAAAATTCGAGGTTAAAATAGTAACATCACTAAGTCACTATGGGTCTTTTAAGTTGAAATTTGAAAATAAGGATTTAAGAAGGAGAATTTAATTGGGAATAAGGAGAAGTAAGGACAATTAGAATTTAAGTTTTATCAGAGTAGCGCAACGGAAGCGTGGATTTTTTGGGATACTAGAACTAAGTCTAAACTTTGGGTTATCTAGGATAAGCGAATTTCGAGGACGAAATTCAATTTAAGGGGGGAAGATTGTAACGCCCCGAAATTTTAAGGTCCACGTAAACCACATACATGCAATTATTAAATTCTTCTGTATTTTTAATTAAATGTTTTAATTGCATTATTATATTATGTTGTGCATATTTGCATATTTAAAATATATTTTTCTCCATTGTTGCATTAAAATATGATTTTTATTTGTCATCATGCATAAAATGTAATTTTTAAGGAATATTCAAGTGACGATCGAGGAACGGGGACCGAGGGCTGAAAATGTAAAATATTTTTATTAAATGATTATTTTTAATTATTTAAAAGATGGTCGATATTTTTAAGCATTTTCGAAAATAAGGAGTTTTGAGATGATTTTATACGCCGGGGCGTAAATTTTATCGGTGTTGGATTTTTAACAAAAATACTAACGTTTTGGCAACCCGGCTATTGAATTCACATTTTTATTTTAAAGAAAACTTTGGTATTATTTTAATTAAATTCTAATTTAATTAATGGGCTTAATTAGATTAGGCTTAATAGGCCTAAGCCTAGTTAGTATTGAAATTGGCATTTAAAGTATAAACTAAATTAAGCCCTAACCTACCTTGCAACATATATTCTCGGCCATGATTTTTAAAATCTGAAAAAAAAAACACTTCCTCTTGCACACCACTCACGGCCACCCTCTTTTGATTTTTCAAAACACTCCCCATCCCCCCCACACTCACGGCTGCACACACGAAACACAAAAAAGAGAATTCTGGAAACAAGAGGCACACACTCATCACATCAGTGAAGGGGTTCGAAGGGCACCAAGGAGATTCTATGTGGGGACCCGGGCTCTAATTCTTTTTCTTGGGATTAAATGGATTGTTATTAAAAACGTGGGTCAAATTTTTTCTTTTTACAATAAATCAAATGTACTTAAACAAGCATAAGTTCTTTATTAAATTTACAACATACAAACACAATACATGTCTTATTCTGTATGTCCTCAACTAACCAGTATTAAAAGACAGTACATAATAATAGACAACTACTGGTCCATCTGCTACGCCCGTGATCTCCACGCTAACACGATCATCTCTGTCTCGACCCAGATCCTGCCCCACCTGTTGTTATGCACACATACAGACATAACAACAGCCGGAAAACCGGTGAGAACAAATCCCAGTATAAACATGTAACATGCATATAAACAATCTAAACATGAAACATGCTGATATGAATGTCATTCATATAAAATCATGCAATGTGAATCTAATCATGTCTAGACTTGACTTGACTAGAACTCTAGGGATCCCGTTGTGAATAAGACGTCACTGGCTGTCACCTACCCTACCAATCGAGGTGCTGTACGTCTTATTCCTAGACTTCGGCCTGATCTGTATCCGCGTCTACAATAGGGGTGGTGATCTTCCCCTAAGCTGAGATATCGCCGAACATCTAGTAGTCTGCCTGATCTCCAGACTACCCTATCTTAATGCATGAATACAAAATCTGTAAACAAGCATAATGCAATGCTACACGATCTGTAAACAAAGCATAGCAAGATCTGAATACAAGTTCTATAAACAAATCTATAACAATCATAATCATATCAAGGTATGAACAATAAAACAAGTATGTGATTTTGGTTGGGAAACTCAAATGTGATCTCATTTGAGTCGTGATTCCCCAAACAAAACATGTACTATACCTTTCGTCGTAGAATCGCTGTCACGGTCGTCAATACGAATCTGAAATGGAAATGTGGATACGCACTCTATCAATTTCTAATCTAAATCAACACATAACCAAGTCACTACGTGATCTCAATACAATTTGACGGCATAACGACGTAATTCTCGATACCGGTCAATCCAAATCTCAACAAATATCAACACTATCTTATTCTCAATCATAATCCAATACCATATTCATCCAAAACATGTCATAGTACCCAAAATCTGCATATTTAGTTCTAAACATGCTATAAAAATTGTAACAATTGCATATGACATCCGTTCTTCGATCCGGTTACGAATCTATATTCATAATCATCACAAGAATACATAATCTAGTGTAATTCATAATTTCCCCAATCCATATATTTCAAAACATGCTGTAATCAAAGAAAACTTACGTCACTTTGTAGCTAATAACGAGAGGAGCTCAAAACCGAAGTCGGATTTGAATTTGGGTGCTTAAATCTTACAAGAGCAAACTTTGAAAGTAAGAAGAAATGAAGCTTCTCCCTCAGCCCTTCTGAATGTTTCTGCTGAAATGGAGGAAAGAATCGTGCAATGTATATATATATCTTGCATGCCTAACACACATGGCTCATCCTTTGCATTACACGTCTCGCGCATATGCGCGGCATTACTCGCGCATATGCGCCGATCCTACTGTCTCGGCAGATTTAGCACTCGCGCATATGCGCCACTAAACTCGCGCATATGCGCCAATGGTTCTGGACGCTCCGCGCATATGCGCCACTACTCTCGCGCATATGCGCCAAGGCTGCTGTACATGTCGCGCATATGCGCCACTCTTTCCGCGCATATGCGCCACTGCTACTGGAATTCTCATGCATATGCACGCATTCCTTCGCGCATATGCGCCATAGCTTCGGCCTTACTTATTCTTTTGACTATCTTTCACATCTTTATTATACATTTCCCTTTCTTTTCTAGTCCAATGAAATACATCTACAATCATCTTAATTATCAACAAATCCCTCTGATTATGATAACTAAATCTTCGAGCCTTACATTTCTCCCCCTCTAAGAAATGATTTCGCCCTCGAAATCGCACATCATTCTATCAATGAAAGCATCAAAAGTAATAATATCAAAGTTAGATCAATACTTACATTATTGAAATAATTCGGGGTGTTTCTGTCGCATGTTGGCTTCTGTCTCCCATGTCGCTTCTTCAGTGCCGTGACGACTCCATTGGACTTTCAATAGGGGAATATTCTTCGTTCTGAGCTTCTTTTCTTTCCGATCAAGAATCTGTATCGGTTGTTCCACATAGCACAATGTCTGATCAAGTTCAGCTTCGTCAGGTTGAATGACATGAGAAACATCTGGCATATACTTACGCAACATCGATACATGAAAGACATCATGTATCCCAGATAGAGAAGGAGGAAGTGCAAGTCGATAAGCTCGATCGCCAATCTTCTCAAGAATCTCGTAAGGACCAATGTATCGAGGAGATAGTTTCCCGCGTTTGCCAAATCGAACAACGCCTCTGAATGGAGAAATCTTTAAGAATACTCTATCTCCTGCCTCAAATACTAACGGTCTACGTCTGATATTGGCATACTTTGCTTGTCGATCTTGTGCTATCTTCATCCTCTTCTGAATGAGTTTCACCTTCTCTGTCATGTCACGAATCATATCTGGCCCAAGTTCTGGTACCTCTGAAACGTCATCCCAGTATAGCGGAGATCTGCACTTCTTGCCATACAAAGCTTCAAACGGTGCCATCTCAATACTCGTCTGATAGCTATTATTGTAAGAGAATTCGCAAAGAGGTAGGGAATCTTGCCAACCAATGCCAAAATCTAGCACGACGGCTCTCAACATATCCTCTAAAGTCTGGATAGTCCGCTCTGACTGTCCGTCTGTCTGAGGATGGTAAGCAGTACTCAGGTGTAATGTCGTACCTAAGGCCTGCTGTAGACTGTGCCAGAAGTGTGAAGTGAATCGTGGATCACGATCTGATACGATAGACTTCGGCACTCCATGCAATCTGACTACCTCACGAATATAAATCTCCGCCATTTGATCTTGTCTATACGTCATTTTGTATGGAATGAAACAAGCAGATTTGGTCAGTCTGTCAATAATAACCCAAATCGCATCACAACCCTTGGATGATCGTGGTAACTTCGTCACAAAATCCATGGAAATGTGATCCCATTTCCATTCTGGAATGGCTAAACTTTGAAGTAATCCACCAGGTTTCTTCCTCTCAGCTTTCACCTGTTGGCAGTTCAAACACTTAGACACAAATTCGGAAATGTCTGACTTCATTTGCTTCCACCAGAACTGTGTCTTCAAGTCGTTGTACATCTTCCTGCCACCCGGATGAATGCTGAACCAACTACAATGTGCCTCTGTCAGAATCTGCTGTCTCAAATCTGCAACATCTGGCACAACTAGACGGTTATTCACGTACAACACATGATCTCGTACCTGATATTCTGATACATGCCCTGATCTGACCATTTGGATTGATTTCTGCACATTCGGATCGGTTCTTTGTGCTTCCTTGATCCTCATAATCAAATTGGGCTCAATTTGGATCGTAAAAAGTCGTAGTGGCTTACTATCTGTATCAAATTCTAATCCAGATGTACAGCAATTTTCAACTAACTTGTTAACACCTATCGTCGATAAGGACAAAGAACATACCTTATGACTCAAGGCATCTGCTGCTGCATTTGACTTCCCTGGATAATATTTGATTTCACAGTCAAAGTCTTTCAGAAGATCTAGCCATCTACGCTGCCTCATATTCAGTTCTGATTGAGAAAATAGGTACTTTAAGCTCTTGTGATCGGAGAATATCTCAAATTTTTCGCCGTAGAGATAATGACGCCAAATCTTTAATGCAAATACGATAGCCGCCAATTCCAAATCATGAATGGGGTATCGGATCTCATGTGGCTTCAATTGTCTCGAGGCGTATGCGATCACATGGCCTCGCTGCATAAGAACACATCCCAAACCTCTATGAGAAGCATCACAATACACAACAAAATTACCTGTACCTGAAGGTATCGTTAATATTGGAGCACTGGTCAGCCTTTTCTTCAATTCAACAAAACTAGACTCACACTCCTCTGACCAAACAAATGGTGCATTCTTTTGTGTCAATTGAGTTATTGGCTTTGCAATACTTGAGAAATCCTTGATAAATCTTCTATAGTATCCGGCTAGGCCCATGAAACTGCGTATTTCTGGTACAGAAGTCGGTCTTGACCAACTGATCACAGCTTCCACTTTACTTGGATCAACAGAAATACCATCTCCAGAAATGATATGCCCCAAGAATACAACTCGGTTCAGCAAAAACTCACACTTTGACAATTTCGCATACAGTTGCTCATTTCTCATTGTCTGCAAAACAATTCTGAGATGCTCTGCATGCTCATTTTTGTTCTTCGAATACACCAAAATATCATCTATGAAAACGATCACAAAATCATCTAAATACCTCTGAAACACTTGGTTCATCAAACCCATAAATACCGCAGGAGCATTTGTTAAACCGAAAGGCATGACAATAAATTCGTAATGTCCATACCTAGTTCGAAATGCTGTCTTCGGTATGTCTATATCTCGAACTCGGAGCTGATGTTATCCAGATCGCAAATCAATCTTAGAATACACAGAGGATCCCTGCAACTGATCAAATAGGTCATCAATCCTAGGCAAAGGATATTTATTCTTGATCGTTGCCTTGTTCAGTTGCCTGTAATCAATACACAATCGCATCGAACCGTCTTTCTTTCGCACGAACAGCACCGGAGCGCCCCAAGGAGATACACTAGGTCTGATATATCCCTTGGCCAGAAGATCTTCTAATTGTGCTTTCAATTCTTTTAGTTCGATGGGTGCCATCCTATACGGAGCTCTCGAAATAGGGACGGTACCTGGTGTAAGATCAATACTGAAGTCTACCTCACGAACCGGAGGTAATCCTGGGATCTCATCTGGAAAAATATCTGGAAATTCCCGCACTACTGGTATTTCTGCCAACGCCGGGCTCGACTTCTGCATATCTACAGCATAAATAAAGAAACCATCCGCTCCTTTCTGTAACAATCTGTTCATAGTAAGAGCCGAAATCAAGGGAATCCGAGATCTGGAACCCTTCCTGTAGAATTTCCACTCGTCTGTCATCTCGGGTCTGAATCTGACAATCTTGTGGAAACAATCCACGGTAGCTCTGTACTTCGTTAACATATCAATACCGACTATACAATCAAAATCAGCTAGACCCAACACTATACAATCTAGGTCAATCTCATGCCCCTCAAACTGTAGAATGCAATGTCTAACCGTAGTTACAGATATCAATCCACTTCCCAACGGAGAATTAATAGACACAACATCTAGCAAAGACTCAACAGGCAAAGAATGCAACAATGCAAATCGCTCTGAAATGAATGTATGTGATGCACCTGTATCTATCAAGATATAAGCAGGATAACCATAAAGAGAGCAGTTACCTGCTATAACATCATCTGGTGCATCCTGTGCTTGCTCTTCTGTCAATGCAAACACTTGAGCCTGTTGCCTCGGAGGTTGACTCACCGTCTGACTACCTCGAGCTCTGGGTTGGGTCTGTGCTGGTGGAGGCTGAAAAGAGTGGACCGATGATGCCTGCCGCTCAAACTGGGGTACGGACCCGGATGCTCTTCCACTCTGGCCTTGCTGTACACCTCTCTGGGGACAGACTTTGGCAAAATGCCCCGGTTGCCTACAAATGTTGCATCGGCCTGTAACTCCTTGGCACTGTTCAGTCGCATGCCTACCTCCACAAGAATTACAGTAAACACCTGAAGTCCTGGAACTTTGATCAAAACCCGTCTGTCTTGATCCGCTGGAGCTGGACGAACTGCTCCCAGGTCGCTTAAACTGTTTCCCCTTCGCCTTAAGCTGTTCTTTGCGTCCACTACTACTACCACCGCTTTCGAATCGAGGAGGAAGAACTTGGGATGGAGGTGGTGGCGGTCTCGGACTCGGTGCAACATACGGAGCACTCCGCTCCCTCAACAATCCTGCTTCTGCACCCTTGGCTCGATTCAGTGCATCCGAGAAATTATCGGGTCTCCCAGTATTAACCAACGTAAAGATATCTGGATTCAGGCCATTTATAAACTGATCTGCCATGGCCTCATCATTTCCTGAAACATGAGGTGCAAAACGAAGCAAAGAAGAGAATTTGGCAACGTACTCCTCAATGTTCAGTGGCCCTTGCCTTAGATTGGCAAATTCTGCACCTTTATCCTTGCGATAAGAGATGGGAAAGAAACGCTGATAGAATTCCGTCTTGAATACCTTCCACGTAATCTCGGTACCCCGCTGCTCTAAAGCTCTCCTAATGTTCAACCACCAATTCTTGGCTATATCTTGCAATTGATGGCCAATTAGCTTTATTCTCTTCTCATCACTGTACTCCAAAGAGTCGAATAACATTTCAATGTCCTCAAGCCAACTTTCGCACTCGATGGCATTCTCGGTACCTTTTAATGTGGGAGGTCGAAAAGATTGGAATCGCTTCAGCAACGTCTCCATAGGGGTCGCCGTAACATCCATAGGATCTCCGGATGTGCTCCTCTGTTCTGGCGCTGCTGGTCGTAGAGGTACGGCTGCTCTTCTAGGAGGCATATCTAATAACCCAACGGATTAGTAAACAAGATATACTACTGTCTCAGCCATCCTCTAGTCAGTTACCTCTGATCTAGAATCAGTTCTGATTCAGTCAATCACATGCTGAAAGAAATCAAATAACAACAACATGTAATAGGAAAGCAATAATCATGCTAGCACGTCATCAAGCAAGGAAGAAGACTCGATCTACCCCGCTCATTCTATCCTATCTTCAGTGTAAAGGAACTCTCTGCTCTGATACCACCTGTTGTGGGGACCCGGGCTCTAATTCTTTTTCTTGGGATTAAATGGATTGTTATTAAAAACGTGGGTCAAATTTTTGCTTTTTACAATAAATCAAATGTACTTAAACAAGCATAAGTTCTTTATTAAATTTACAACATACAAACACAATACATGTCTTATTCTGTATGTCCTCAACTAACCAGTATTAAAAGACAGTACATAATAAAAGACAACTACTGGTCCATCTGCTGCGCCCGTGATCTCCACGCTAACACGATCATCTCTGTCTCGACCCAGATCCTGCCCCACCTGTTGTTATGCACACATACAGACATAACAACAGCCGGAAAACCGGTGAGAACAAATCCCAGTATAAACATGTAACATGCATATAAACAATCTAAACATGAAACATGCTGATATGAATGTCATTCATATAAAATCATGCAATGTGAATCTAATCATGTCTAGACTTGACTCGACTAGAACTCTAGGGATCCCGTTGTGAATAAGACGTCACTGGCTGTCACCTACCCTACCAATCGAGGTGCTGTACGTCTTATTCCTAGACTTCGGCCTGATCTGTATCCGCGTCTACAATAGGGGCGGTGATCTTCCCCTAAGCTGAGATATCGCCCAACATCTAGTAGTCTGCCTGATCTCCAGACTGCCCTATCTTAATGCATGAATACAAAATCTGTAAACAAGCATAATGCAATGCTACACGATCTGTAAACAAAGCATAGCAAGATCTGAATACAAGTTCTATAAACAAATCTATAACAATCATAATCATATCAAGGTATGAACAATAAAACAAGTATGTGATTTTGGTTGGGAAACTCAAATGTGATCTCATTTGAGTCGTGATTCCCCAAACAAAACATGTACTATACCTTTCGTCGTAGAATCGCTGTCACGGTCGTCAATACAAATCTGAAATGGAAATGTGGATACGCACTCTATCAATTTCTAATCTAAATCAACACATAACCAAGTCACTACGTGATCTCAATACAATTTGACGGCATAACGACGTAATTCTCGATACCGGTCAATCCAAATCTCAACAAATATCAACACTATCTTATTCTCAATCATAATCCAATACCATATTCATCCAAAACATGTCATAGTACCCAAAATCTGCATATTTAGTTCTAAACATGCTATAAAAATTGTAACAATTGCATATGACATCCGTTCTTCGATCCGGTTACGAATCTATATTCATAATCATCACAAGAATACATAATCTAGTGTAATTCATAATTTCCCCAATACATATATTTCAAAACATGCTGGAATCAAAGAAAACTTACGTCACTTTGTAGCTAATAACGAGAGGAGCTCAAAACCGAAGTCGGATTTGAATTTGGGTGCTTAAATCTTACAAGAGCAAACTTTGAAAGTAAGAAGAAATGAAGCTTCTCCCTCAGCCCTTCCGAATGTTTCTGCTGAAATGGAGGAAAGAATCGTGCAATGTATATATATCTTGCATGCCTAACACACATGGCTCATCCTTTGCATTACACGTCTCGCGCATATGCGCGGCATTACTCGCGCATATGCGCCGAACCTACTGTCTCGGCAGATTTAGCACTCGCGCATATGCGCCACTAAACTCGCGCATATGCGCCAATGGTTCTGGACGCTCCGCGCATATGCGCCACTACTCTCGCGCATATGCGCCAAGGCTGCTGTACATGTCGCGCATATGCGCCACTCTTTCCGCGCATATGCGCCACTGCTACTGGAATTCTCATGCATATGCACGCATTCCTTCGCGCATATGCGCCACAGCTTCGGCCTTACTTATTCTTTTGACTATCTTTCACATCTTTATTATACATTTCCCTTTCTTTTCTAGTCCAATGAAATACATCTACAATCATCTTAATTATCAACAAATCCCTCTGATTATGATAACTAAATCTTCGAGCCTTACATTCTAGCCAACGTTCCGTCCCGTTCTTCGTCGTCAACGATAATCCGAGCGTAAACTACGCAAAGGCACCCTCTAATCTCCTTTTTCTCATCCATCATGTCATAGTATTGTTTGATTTATGTATGCATGAAACTATGATTTTATTTTCAAAGGAATCTCGGCTGTGGCATGAATAAACCGAAGACTTGCTGCTTGGGTCCTTGTATTTTTTGTTCACGTAAATTGCTATGCCATCGTGATGCTTGTTTCATGATTAAACTAAGGGGCTGTCATGACCTAGGTAAGATTAAGGGAGAGTTTTTCATGTTCTAGATACACACACCCCACGTAATATGCAACACCATCAAAAGAAAAAGGAACAAGATTCACGCATGCAGAAAAACAGATTATTGAATCGAAAACTTGCTGTCATGGGGTTTTGCTTTCGGGTCCCTTGTCCAGGGGCTGCCTTGGCTTCGCCTTGGGCCAGGACCACGGCTAGGGACTTGGTTTAGACCAGGGTAGAGTCCTAGCCAAGCTAGGACTCGAAATAGATGGCGGGGTGGAGTCCTTGAAATCGAGGACTCCTGCCCGAGAGGGTGAACCTGCTGCTGTGCAGAGTTCGCGCCTCGTTCAGTCGTTGGAGGCTCGTTGCGTGGGGCACGGCCTGGGCTAGGAAGGTTCTTTAGGGTCCTAGGCAAGTGTTCTTGGCTGGGGCTCGGGTGTTAGGGCTTGGGAAGCAACCACACGACCACACACAAAGCATTCATGCATAGCTCAAGTCTCGGCCAGTTTAGGTGTGTTTTGGGTGGGCTCGTTTTTGGGTTTTTGGGTGTTGTCTTGACAAACCTACTGTCCAGTAGGCTACTTCAACATGTTGGGCAAGTTCTAGTTCGATATGGTTCGGGATGAACTCGATAAAATTAAGAGATGGCTCGATGTCGAAGTTTAGGTGTCAAAACGAGTCTTAAAATAAAGAATTTTTGGAAAACGACTCACGGGGGTCGGGTCGTGATCCATAAGGGCTAAAATAATATAAAAAGACTAAATTAGGAATTTAGGAATTTTATATTGAAGTTTGGTATTTTTCGGGATTAAAACACCGTTAAAACAATTAAGAAAAGATAATTGAAAAAGTCTAACATTTAAGCCAAATAAAATTACGAAAAAATTCACGTAAGCTTAAATAATTATTTGGGACATGTTAGGGTCATGAAATCAAGAAAAAAATCGAAAACGTAAAAAAGTCGAGTCCAGGGGTAAAACGGTCATTTTACACCGGGAAATTAGTAAACTGTCATGGCAGTGCCCTAAATGCTGTTTTTTTTTTGTGATATTATGATTATTTTTAAATGTTTATGAATTGTTCATGATTAAATGATGATTTCTAAGGAATTTTTATGGATTAAGAAGACATTTAAAATACATGTTGCATGCTTGGTTTCAAAATGAAAAATGTTATGTTATGCATGATTTTTATAAAGTGATGTGAATGAAAAATGTTGAAGGATGTGAAGTGATTGTGACTAATTAGTTAATGGTGGCGACGTCGTGAGGGTTATAGTCCCAGTGGGAGCCCGACGATCGTGTTTCCATCGTTGCGAATATGTGGTAACGGTTAAAGTGGTAACGGTTTTGTGGTAACGGAAGAATAGGGAATATCGTGAGGGGAAAAGGCCCCAGAGGGAGCCCATTTATGGGAAAAGGCCCCAGAGGGAGCCCCGACGATCGTATTTCTATTCGAATCATGATTGGCCAGGGCCCGGTTGACCGGTGAGAGTGTTGCCGGTGTCCCCCGCCGCCCAGTACTGTGGTTTTATTTAGATGGATCCATCGACCCTCATGAGCATGATCAAGAAAGTCACAATTAACGATCTGAATTCAACAAAGGAAAAGGAAAAGGAAAAGGAAAATGATTATGATCAAGTTAAAACGTTTTATGTCATGATAAGGAAAACAATCAAGATTTTATGTTTGCATGTCATGAAAATGTTTATGTTTAAAGTTTTATGCATCATGAAAGTATTTATGAAAATGTTATGTTTATGTTTATGCATCTTCATGAAAACGATATTTTAAGTACAAGTATTTTTCACTGTTATATGTTAACTGTATTACGTATTACTCGTTATCAAGATTATGGTGTGTTGAGTCTTTAGACTCACTAGGTGTGATGGATGCAGGTTATCATGATAATGCTAATGGAGGTCTTGATGGTTGATCCGACTGGACTGAAGGTGCACATAACCCGAGGACCTACGCTAGTTTTCCGCACTAGTTTACGATTCATGATTTTAAGCAATGTTAAAGATAATTTTTTTACGATAATTTATTTATGAGTGATTTTCGGAGAAGTTATAGTATGGGTTATACTTTTCAAATGTTATTTTTAGATTTGGTAAAGTAGTTGGTTGTTTTATTTTAAAATGATATCAAAAATATTTTATGGTTCGGCTGAATGCTATGTGAGGTTTTTTTTAAAAAAAAATTCTAGTACATTTTAAAAAAACGAATAAGCAGACGTTTCAGTTGGTATCAGAGCAATGGTTCCTGTAAAGGGTTGTGCCACCATCAGCGCCGGGAAGATCAGTCGTCAAGCCTCAAGTTGTGAGTTTTTACTTTCTTTATGTGATTCAATATGATGTTACCTGCATAAGTACATGAATTAAATGTTTACGTCACATGTTTAATAGTTTTATGATAAGTTATGATTTATATGCTTTGAATTTTTATTCGTGATACGATATGAAATGAAAAATTATTTTATTTTAACGCATGTTGGTTTGTTGTGGAATTGGATTATGTCGATTTTTGGGTTTATGTATTGACGTTCTAATTTTTGGGCTATAAGTTAATCGAGAATATTATGAATGCTTTGGGACACGTAGATTTTCTCTAAGAAAATATTTATGATTCATGGTTACTAGTCGAATTAATTTTTTGGGATTAGACGTAAGGAATAATTATTCGAGGATTACAACGACTTTGGGAATAAGAAAATAGATAAATTGGGATTTTAAGTTGATTTAAGGTAAGATTGATTATGAGAATTGATTTTGGGTTAATAAGTTTAAGTTTATTAAAATTATATCATGGGAAAACTGTAGAAGAAAATTAAGAATATCGAGAATTTATGGGTTAACTGTAGGATTTTTGAAGTTAATGACCAATTAAGATAATTTGTGAGGAAAAAAGAATTAATTTTGTAAATATCAAGGAATGAGGGGACTAGTTTAGCATTAAGCGATAATTAAAAGGTTTAAATAGTAAGAATTTTGAGGATTTAGATTTTAAGAATATTTAAAACCTTGAGATATATGGGTTAAAGTGTTATAAGGAATGTTGATCATAGGATTTTAAGGATGAATCAATACCAAGCATGAAAAATCTAAGAATTTGAAGGTGAGCTTGGGATTTAAGATTGAAATATGATAAGTTGATGAATATTTTGGGTATAAAATAAGGAAAATAATATACGATAAGTATGACACTCCATCTTTTAATATTGGGAATCGTAAGAAAAATTAAAATTCGAGGTTAAAATAGTAACATCACTAAGTCACTATGGGTCTTTTAAGTTGAAATTTGAAAATAAGGATTTAAGAAGGAGAATTTAATTGGGAATAAGGAGAAGTAAGGACAATTAGAATTTAAGTTTTATCAGAGTAGCGCAACGGAAGCGTGGATTTTTTGGGATACTAGAACTAAGTCTAAACTTTGGGTTATCTAGGATAAGCGAATTTCGAGGACGAAATTCAATTTAAGGGGGGAAGATTGTAACGCCCCGAAATTTTAAGGTCCACGTAAACCACATACATGCAATTATTAAATTCTTCTGTATTTTTAATTAAATGTTTTAATTGCATTATTATATTATGTTGTGCATATTTGCATATTTAAAATATATTTTTCTCCATTGTTGCATTAAAATATGATTTTTATTTGTCATCATGCATAAAATGTAATTTTTAAGGAATATTCAAGTGACGATCGAGGAATGGGGACCGAGGGCTGAAAATGTAAAATATTTTTATTAAATGATTATTTTTAATTATTTAAAAGATGGTCGATATTTTTAAGCATTTTCGAAAATAAGGAGTTTTGAGATGATTTTATACGCCGGGGCGTAAATTTTATCGGTGTTGGATTTTTAACAAAAATACTAACGTTTTGGCAACCCGGCTATTGAATTCACATTTTTATTTTAAAGAAAACTTTGGTATTATTTTAATTAAATTCTAATTTAATTAATGGGCTTAATTAGATTAGGCTTAATAGGCCTAAGCCTAGTTAGTATTGAAATTGGCATTTAAAGTATAAACTAAATTAAGCCCTAACCTACCTTGCAACATATATTCTCGGCCATGATTTTTAAAATCTGAAAAAAAAAACACTTCCTCTTGCACACCACTCACGGCCACCCTCTTTTGATTTTTCAAAACACTCCCCATCCCCCCCACACTCACGGCTGCACACACGAAACACAAAAAAGAGAATTCTGGAAACAAGAGGCACACACTCATCACATCAGTGAAGGGGTTCGAAGGGCACCAAGGAGATTCTATGTGGGGACCCGGGCTCTAATTCTTTTTCTTGGGATTAAATGGATTGTTATTAAAAACGTGGGTCAAATTTTTTCTTTTTACAATAAATCAAATGTACTTAAACAAGCATAAGTTCTTTAATAAATTTACAACATACAAACACAATACATGTCTTATTCTGTATGTCCTCAACTAACCAGTATTAAAAGACAGTACATAATAATAGACAACTACTGGTCCATCTGCTACGCCCGTGATCTCCACGCTAACACGATCATCTCTGTCTCGACCCAGATCCTGCCCCACCTGTTGTTATGCACACATACAGACATAACAACAGCCGGAAAACCGGTGAGAACAAATCCCAGTATAAACATGTAACATGCATATAAACAATCTAAACATGAAACATGCTGATATGAATGTCATTCATATAAAATCATGCAATGTGAATCTAATCATTTCTAGACTTGACTCGACTAGAACTCTAGGGATCCCGTTGTGAATAAGACGTCACTGGCTGTCACCTACCCTACCAATCGAGGTGCTGTACGTCTTATTCCTAGACTTCGGCCTGATCTGTATCCGCGTCTACAATAGGGGCGGTGATCTTCCCCTAAGCTGAGATATCGCCCAACATCTAGTAGTCTGCCTGATCTCCAGACTGCCCTATCTTAATCCATGAATACAAAATCTGTAAACAAGCATAATGCAATGCTACACGATCTGTAAACAAAGCATAGCAAGATCTGAATACAAGTTCTATAAACAAATCTATAACAATCATAATCATATCAAGGTATGAACAATAAAACAAGTATGTGATTTTGGTTGGGAAACTCAAATGTGATCTCATTTGAGTCGTGATTCCCCAAACAAAACATGTACTATACCTTTCGTCGTAGAATCGCTGTCACGGTCGTCAATACGAATCTGAAATGGAAATGTGGATACGCACTCTATCAATTTCTAATCTAAATCAACACATAACCAAGTCACTACGTGATCTCAATACAATTTGACGGCATAACGACGTAATTCTCGATACCGGTCAATCCAAATCTCAACAAATATCAACACTATCTTATTCTCAATCATAATCCAATACCATATTCATCCAAAACATGTCATAGTACCCAAAATCTGCATATTTAGTTCTAAACATGCTATAAAAATTGTAACAATTGCATATGACATCCGTTCTTCGATCCGGTTACGAATCTATATTCATAATCATCACAAGAATACATAATCTAGTGTAATTCATAATTTCCCCAATACATATATTTCAAAACATGCTGGAATCAAAGAAAACTTACGTCACTTTGTAGCTAATAACGAGAGGAGCTCAAAACCGAAGTCGGATTTGAATTTGGGTGCTTAAATCTTACAAGAGCAAACTTTGAAAGTAAGAAGAAATGAAGCTTCTCCCTCAGCCCTTCCGAATGTTTCTGCTGAAATGGAGGAAAGAATCGTGCAATGTATATATATATCTTGCATGTCTAACACACATGGCTCATCCTTTGCATTACACGTCTCGCGCATATGCGCGGCATTACCCGCGCATATGCGCCGATCCTACTGTCTCGGCAGATTTAGCACTCGCGCATATGCGCCACTAAACTCGCGCATATGCGCCAATGGTTCTGGACGCTCCGCGCATATGCGCCACTACTCTCGCGCATATGCGCCAAGGCTGCTGTACATGTCGCGCATATGCGCCACTCTTTCCGCGCATATGCGCCACTGCTACTGGAATTCTCATGCATATGCACGCATTCCTTCGCGCATATGCGCCATAGCTTCGGCCTTACTTATTCTTTTGACTATCTTTCACATCTTTATTATACATTTCCCTTTCTTTTCTAGTCCAATGAAATACATCTACAATCATCTTAATTATCAACAAATCCCTCTGATTATGATAACTAAATCTTCGAGCCTTACATTTCTCCCCCTCTAAGAAATGATTTCGCCCTCGAAATCGCACATCATTCTATCAATGAAAGCATCAAAAGTAATAATATCAAAGTTAGATCAATACTTACATTATTGAAATAATTCGGGGTGTTTCTGTCGCATGTTGGCTTCTGTCTCCCATGTCGCTTCTTCAGTGCCGTGACGACTCCATTGGACTTTCACTAGGGGAATATTCTTCGTTCTGAGCTTCTTTTCTTTCCGATCAAGAATCTGTATCGGTTGTTCCACATAGCTCAATGTCTGATCAAGTTCAGCTTCGTCAGGTTGAATGACATGAGAAACATCTGGCATATACTTACGCAACATCGATACATGAAAGACATCATGTATCCCAGATAGAGAAGGAGGAAGTGCAAGTCGATAAGCTCGATCGCCAATCTTCTCAAGAATCTCGTAAGGACCAATGTATCGAGGAGATAGTTTCCCGCGTTTGCCAAATCGAACAACGCCTCTGAATGGAGAAATCTTTAAGAATACTCTATCTCCTGCCTCAAATACTAACGGTCTACGTCTGATATTGGCATACTTTGCTTGTCGATCTTGTGCTATCTTCATCCTCTTCTGAATGAGTTTCACCTTCTCTGTCATGTCACGAATCATATCTGGCCCAAGTTCTGGTACCTCTGAAACGTCATCCCAGTATAGCGGAGATCTGCACTTCTTGCCATACAAAGCTTCAAACGGTGCCATCTCAATACTCGTCTGATAGCTATTATTGTAAGAGAATTCGCAAAGAGGTAGGGAATCTTGCCAACCAATGCCAAAATCTAGCACGACGGCTCTCAACATATCCTCTAAAGTCTGGATAGTCCGCTCTGACTGTCCGTCTGTCTGAGGATGGTAAGCAGTACTCAGGTGTAATGTCGTACCTAAGGCCTGCTGTAGACTGTGCCAGAAGTGTGAAGTGAATCGTGGATCACGATCTGATACGATAGACTTCGGCACTCCATGCAATCTGACTACCTCACGAATATAAATCTCCGCCATTTGATCTTGTCTATACGTCATTTTGTATGGAATGAAACAAGCAGATTTGGTCAGTCTGTCAATAATAACCCAAATCGCATCACAACCCTTGGATGATCGTGGTAACTTCGTCACAAAATCCATGGAAATGTGATCCCATTTCCATTCTGGAATGGCTAAACTTTGAAGTAATCCACCAGGTTTCTTCCTCTCAGCTTTCACCTGTTGGCAGTTCAAACACTTAGACACAAATTCGGCAATGTCTGAATTCATTTGCTTCCACCAGAACTGTGTCTTCAAGTCGTTGTACATCTTCCTGCCACCCGGATGAATGCTGAACCAACTACAATGTGCCTCTGTCAGAATCTGCTGTCTCAAATCTGCAACATCTGGCACAACTAGACGGTTATTCACGTACAACACATGATCTCGTACCTGATATTCTGATACATGCCCTGATCTGACCATTTGGATTGATTTCTGCACATTCGGATCGGTTCTTTGTGCTTCCTTGATCCTCATAATCAAATTGGGCTCAATTTGGATCGTAAAAAGTCGTAGTGGCTTACTATCTGTATCAAATTCTAATCCAGATGTACAGCAATTTTCAACTAACTTGTTAACACCTATCGTCGATAAGGACAAAGAACATACCTTACGACTCAAGGCATCTGCTGCTGCATTTGACTTCCCTGGATAATATTTGATTTCACAGTCAAAGTCTTTCAGAAGATCTAGCCATCTACGCTGCCTCATATTCAGTTCTGATTGAGAAAATAGGTACTTTAAGCTCTTGTGATCGGAGAATATCTCAAATTTTTCGCCGTAGAGATAATGACGCCAAATCTTTAATGCAAATACGATAGCCGCCAATTCCAAATCATGAATGGGGTATCGGATCTCATGTGGCTTCAATTGTCTCGAGGCGTATGCGATCACATGGCCTCGCTGCATAAGAACACATCCCAAACCTCTATGAGAAGCATCACAATACACAACAAAATTACCTGTACCTGAAGGTATCGTTAATATTGGAGCACTGGTCAGCCTTTTCTTCAATTCAACAAAACTAGACTCACACTCCTCTGACCAAACAAATGGTGCATTCTTTTGTGTCAATTGAGTTATTGGCTTTGCAATACTTGAGAAATCCTTGATAAATCTTCTATAGTATCCGGCTAGGCCCATGAAACTGCGTATTTCTGGTACAGAAGTCGGTCTTGACCAACTGATCACAGCTTCCACTTTACTTGGATCAACAGAAATACCATCTCCAGAAATGATATGCCCCAAGAATACAACTCGGTTCAGCCAAAACTCACACTTTGACAATTTCGCATACAGTTGCTCATTTCTCATTGTCTGCAAAACAATTCTGAGATGCTCTGCATGCTCATTTTTGTTCTTCGAATACACCAAAATATCATCTATGAAAACGATCACAAAATCATCTAAATACCTCTGAAACACTTGGTTCATCAAACCCATAAATACCGCAGGAGCATTTGTTAAACCGAAAGGCATGACAATAAATTCGTAATGTCCGTACCTAGTTCGAAATGCTGTCTTCGGTATGTCTATATCTCGAACTCGGAGCTGATGATATCCAGATCGCAAATCAATCTTAGAATACACAGAGGATCCCTGCAACTGATCAAATAGGTCATCAATCCTAGGCAAAGGATATTTATTCTTGATCGTTGCCTTGTTCAGTTGCCTGTAATCAATACACAATCGCATCGAACCGTCTTTCTTTCGCACGAACAGCACCGGAGCGCCCCAAGGAGATACACTAGGTCTGATATATCCCTTGGCCAGAAGATCTTCTAATTGTGCTTTCAATTCTTTTAGTTCGATGGGTGCCATCCTATACGGAGCTCTCGAAATAGGGACGGTACCTGGTGTAAGATCAATACTGAAGTCTACCTCACGAACCGGAGGTAATCCTGGGATCTCATCTGGAAAAATATCTGGAAATTCCCGCACTACTGGTATTTCTGCCAATGCCGGGCTCGACTTCTGCATATCTACAGCATAAATAAAGAAACCATCCGCTCCTTTCTGTAACAATCTGTTCATAGTAAGAGCCGAAATCAAGGGAATCCGAGATCTGGAACCCTTCCTGTAGAATTTCCACTCGTCTGTCATCTCGGGTCTGAATCTGACAATCTTGTGGAAACAATCCACGGTAGCTCTGTACTTCGTTAACATATCAATACCGACTATACAATCAAAATCAGCTAGACCCAACACTATACAATCTAGGTCAATCTCATGCCCCTCAAACTGTAGAATGCAATGTCTAACCGTAGTTACAGATATCAATCAACTTCCCAACGGAGAATTAATAGACACAACATCTAGCAAAGACTCAACAGGCAAAGAATGCAACAATGCAAATCGCTCTGAAATGAATGTATGTGATGCACCTGTATCTATCAAGATATAAGCAGGATAACCATAAAGAGAGCAGTTACCTGCTATAACATCATCTGGTGCATCCTGTGCTTGCTCTTCTGTCAATGCAAACACTTGAGCCTGTTGCCTCGGAGGTTGACTCACCGTCTGACTACCTCGAGCTCTGGGTTGGGTCTGTGCTGGTGGAGGCTGAAAAGAGTGGACCGATGATGCCTGCCGCTCAAACTGGGGTACGGACCCGGATGCTCTTCCACTCTGGCCTTGCTGTACACCTCTCTGGGGACAGACTTTGGCAAAATGCCCCGGTTGCCTACAAATGTTGCATCGGCCTGTAACTCCTTGGCACTGTTCAGTCGCATGCCTACCTCCACAAGAATTACAGTAAACACCTGAAGTCCTGGAACTTTGATCAAAACCCGTCTGTCTTGATCCGCTGGAGCTGGACGAACTGCTCCCAGGTCGCTTAAACTGTTTCCCCTTCGCCTTCAGCTGTTCTTTGCGTCCACTACTACTACCACCGCTTTCGAATCGAGGAGGAAGAACTTGGGATGGAGGTGGTGGCGGTCTCGGACTCGGTGCAACATACGGAGCACTCCGCTGCCCTCAACAATCCTGCTTCTGCACCCTTGGCTCGATTCAGTGCATCCGAGAAATTATCGGGTCTCCCAGTATTAACCAACGTAAAGATATCTGGATTCAGGCCATTTATAAACTGATCTGCCATGGCCTCATCATTTCCTGAAACATGAGGTGCAAAACGAAGCAAAGAAGAGAATTTGGCAACGTACTCCTCAATGTTCAGTGGCCCTTGCCTTAGATTGGCAAATTCTACACCTTTATCCTTGCGATAAGAGATGGGAAAGAAACGCTGATAGAATTCCGTCTTGAATACCTTCCACGTAATCTCGGTACCCCGCTGCTCTAAAGCTCTCCTAATGTTCAACCACCAATTCTTGGCTATATCTTGCAATTGATGGCCAATTAGCTTTATTCTCTTCTCATCACTGTACTCCAAAGAGTCGAATAACATTTCAATGTCCTCAAGCCAACTTTCGCACTCGATGGCATTCTCGGTACCTTTTAATGTGGGAGGTCGAAAAGATTGGAATCGCTTCAGCAACGTCTCCATAGGGGTCGCCGTAACATCCATAGGATCTCCGGATGTGCTCCTCTGTTCTGGCACTGCTGGTCGTAGAGGTACGGCTGCTCTTCTAGGAGGCATATCTAATAACCCAACGGATTAGTAAACAAGATATACTACTGTCTCAGCCATCCTCTAGTCAGTTACCTCTGATCTAGAATCAGTTCTGATTCAGTCAATCACATGCTGAAAGAAATCAAATAACAACAACATGTAATAGGAAAGCAATAATCATGCTAGCACGTCATCAAGCAAGGAAGAAGACTCGATCTACCCCGCTCATTCTATCCTATCTTCAGTGTAAAGGAACTCTCTGCTCTGATACCACCTGTTGTGGGGACCCGGGCTCTAATTCTTTTTCTTGGGATTAAATGGATTGTTATTAAAAACGTGGGTCAAATTTTTGCTTTTTACAATAAATCAAATGTACTTAAACAAGCATAAGTTCTTTATTAAATTTACAACATACAAACACAATACATGTCTTATTCTGTATGTCCTCAACTAACCAGTATTAAAAGACAGTACATAATAAAAGACAACTACTGGTCCATCTGCTGCGCCCGTGATCTCCACGCTAACACGATCATCTCTGTCTCGACCCAGATCCTGCCCCACCTGTTGTTATGCACACATACAGACATAACAACAGCCGGAAAACCGGTGAGAACAAATCCCAGTATAAACATGTAACATGCATATAAACAATCTAAACATGAAACATGCTGATATGAATGTCATTCATATAAAATCATGCAATGTGAATCTAATCATGTCTAGACTTGACTCGACTAGAACTCTAGGGATCCCGTTGTGAATAAGACGTCACTGGCTGTCACCTACCCTACCAATCGAGGTGCTGTACGTCTTATTCCTAGACTTCGGCCTGATCTGTATCCGCGTCTACAATAGGGGCGGTGATCTTCCCCTAAGCTGAGATATCGCCCAACATCTAGTAGTCTGCCTGATCTCCAGACTGCCCTATCTTAATGCATGAATACAAAATCTGTAAACAAGCATAATGCAATGCTACACGATCTGTGAACAAAGCATAGCAAGATCTGAATACAAGTTCTATAAACAAATCTATAACAATCATAATCATATCAAGGTATGAACAATAAAACAAGTATGTGATTTTGGTTGGGAAACTCAAATGTGATCTCATTTGAGTCGTGATTCCCCAAACAAAACATGTACTATACCTTTCGTCGTAGAATCGCTGTCACGGTCGTCAATACGAATCTGAAATGGAAATGTGGATACGCACTCTATCAATTTCTAATCTAAATCAACACATAACCAAGTCACTACGTGATCTCAATACAATTTGACGGCATAACGACGTAATTCTCGATACCGGTCAATCCAAATCTCAACAAATATCAACACTATCTTATTCTCAATCATAATCCAATACCATATTCATCCAAAACATGTCATAGTACCCAAAATCTGCATATTTAGTTCTAAACATGCTATAAAAATTGTAACAATTGCATATGACATCCGTTCTTCGATCCGGTTACGAATCTATATTCATAATCATCACAAGAATACATAATCTAGTGTAATTCATAATTTCCCCAATACATATATTTCAAAACATGCTGGAATCAAAGAAAACTTACGTCACTTTGTAGCTAATAACGAGAGGAGCTCAAAACCGAAGTCGGATTTGAATTTGGGTGCTTAAATCTTACAAGAGCAAACTTTGAAAGTAAGAAGAAATGAAGCTTCTCCCTCAGCCCTTCTGAATGTTTCTGCTGAAATGGAGGAAAGAATCGTGCAATGTATATATATCTTGCATGCCTAACACACATGGCTCATCCTTTGCATTACACGTCTCGCGCATATGCGCGGCATTACTCGCGCATATGCGCCGAACCTACTGTCTCGGCAGATTTATCACTCGCGCATATGCACCACTAAACTCGCGCATATGCGCCAATGGTTCTGGACGCTCCGCGCATATGCGCCACTACTCTCGCGCATATGCGCCAAGGCTGCTGTACATGTCGCGCATATGCGCCACTCTTTCCGCGCATATGCGCCACTGCTACTGGAATTCTCATGCATATGCACGCATTCCTTCGCGCATATGCGCCACAGCTTCGGCCTTACTTATTCTTTTGACTATCTTTCACATCTTTATTATACATTTCCCTTTCTTTTCTAGTCCAATGAAATACATCTACAATCATCTTAATTATCAACAAATCCCTCTGATTATGATAACTAAATCTTCGAGCCTTACATTCTAGCCAACGTTCCGTCCCGTTCTTCGTCGTCAACGATAATCCGAGCGTAAACTACGCAAAGGCACCCTCTAATCTCCTTTTTCTCATCCATCATGTCATAGTATTGTTTGATTTATGTATGCATGAAACTATGATTTTATTTTCAAAGGAATCTCGGCTGTGGCATGAATAAACCGAAGACTTGCTGCTTGGGTCCTTGTATTTTTTGTTCACGTAAATTGCTATGCCATCGTGATGCTTGTTTCATGATTAAACTAAGGGGCTGTCATGACCTAGGTAAGATTAAGGGAGAGTTTTTCATGTTCTAGATACACACACCCCACGTAATATGCAACACCATCAAAAGAAAAAGGAACAAGATTCACGCATGCAGAAAAACAGATTATTGAATCGAAAACTTGCTGTCATGGGGTTTTGCTTTCGGGTCCCTTGTCCAGGGGCTGCCTTGGCTTCGCCTTGGGCCAGGACCACGGCTAGGGACTTGGTTTAGACCAGGGTAGAGTCCTAGCCAAGCTAGGACTCGAAATAGATGGCGGGGTGGAGTCCTTGAAATCGAGGACTCCTGCCCGAGAGGGTGAACCTGCTGCTGTGCAGAGTTCGCGCCTCGTTCAGTCGTTGGAGGCTCGTTGCGTGGGGCACGGCCTGGGCTAGGAAGGTTCTTTGAGGTCCTAGGCAAGTGTTCTTGGCTGGGGCTCGGGTGTTAGGGCTTGGGAAGCAACCACACGACCACACACAAAGCATTCATGCATAGCTCAAGTCTCGGCCAGTTTAGGTGTGTTTTGGGTGGGCTCGTTTTTGGGTTTTTGGGTGTTGTCTTGAAAAACCTACTGTCCAGTAGGCTACTTCAACATGTTGGGCAAGTTCTAGTTCGATATGGTTCGGGATGAACTCGATAAAATTAAGAGATGGCTCGATGTCGAAGTTTAGGTGTCAAAACGAGTCTTAAAATAAAGAATTTTTGGAAAACGACTCACGGGGGTCGGGTCGTGATCCATAAGGGCTAAAATAATATAAAAAGACTAAATTAGGAATTTAGGAATTTTATATTGAAGTTTGGTATTTTTCGGGATTAAAACACCGTTAAAACAATTAAGAAAAGATAATTGAAAAAGTCTAACATTTAAGCCAAATAAAATTATGAAAAAATTCACGTAAGCTTAAATAATTATTTGGGACATGTTAGGGTAATGAAATCAAGAAAAAAATCGAAAACGTAAAAAAGTCGAGTCCAGAGGTAAAACGGTCATTTTACACCGGGAAATTAGTAAATGTCATGGCAGTGCCCTAAATGCTGTTTTTTTTTTGTGATATTATGATTATTTTTAAATGTTTATGAATTGTTCATGATTAAATGATGATTTCTAAGGAATTTTTATGGATTAAGAAGACATTTAAAATACAGTGTTGCATGCTTGGTTTCAAAATGAAAAATGTTATGTTATGCATGATTTTTATAAAGTGATGTGAATGAAAAATGTTGAAGGATGTGAAGTGATTGTGACTAATTAGTTAATGGTGGCGACGTCGTGAGGGTTATAGTCCCAGTGGGAGCCCGACGATCGTGTTTCCATCGTTGCGAATATGTGGTAACGGTTAAAGTGGTAACGGTTTTGTGGTAACGGAAGAATGGGAATATCGTGAGGGGAAAAGGCCCCAGAGGGAGCCCATTTATGGGAAAAGGCCCCAGAGGGAGCCCCGACGATCGTATTTCTATTCGAATCATGATTGGCCAGGGCCCGGTTGACCGGTGAGAGTGTTGCCGGTGTCCCCCGCCGCCCAGTACTGTGGTTTTATTTAGATGGATCCATCGACCCTCATGAGCATGATCAAGAAAGTCACAATTAACGATCTGAATTCAACAAAGGAAAAGGAAAAGGAAAAGGAAAATGATTATGATCAAGTTAAAACGTTTTATGTCATGATAAGGAAAACAATCAAGATTTTATGTTTGCATGTCATGAAAATGTTTATGTTTAAAGTTTTATGCATCATGAAAGTATTTATGAAAATGTTATGTTTATGTTTATGCATCTTCATGAAAACGATATTTTAAGTACAAGTATTTTTCACTGTTATATGTTAACTGTATTACGTATTACTCGTTATCAAGATTATGGTGTGTTGAGTCTTTAGACTCACTAGGATGGATGCAGGTTATCATGATAATGCTAATGGAGGTCTTGATGGTTGATCCGACTGGACTGAAGGTGCACATAACCCGAGGACCTACGCTAGTTTTCCGCACTAGTTTACGATTCATGATTTTAAGCAATGTTAAAGATAATTTTTTTACGACAATTTATTTATGAGTGATTTTCGGAGAAGTTATAGTATGGGTTATACTTTTCAAATGTTATTTTTAGATTTGGTAAAGTAGTTGGTTGTTTTATTTTAAAATGATATCAAAAATATTTTATGGTTCGGCCGAATGCTATGTGAGGTTTTTAAAAAAAAAAAATTCTAGTACATTTTAAGAAAACGAATAAGCAGACGTTTCACGCGCACAAAGTCGCGCATATGCGCCAGTTATAAAAACTAGCATTTTGTCTTCTCGCGCATATGAGCCAATCATTCCGTGCATATGTGCCAATCATTCTTCCAAACCCGCGCATGTGCGCCATTTATGTCGCGCATATGCGCCGATCATTCTGGACGGGTCGCGCATATGCGCGCCTTATCTCGCGCATGTGCGCCGATGCTACTGGATGTTCCGCGCATGTGCGCGCATGCAAGTCGCGCATGTGCGCAAATCCACTATTCACACAAAATGTGAATTCATTTTCGGCTCTCCCGATCTGATCCGTTCTGTTTATAATCATATCAATTATCATCCATGATTATAATAATCATTTCCAAATCTTTTCAGATTAACCGGATTAATTTCTCGGGCCTTACAATTTCAGCATGTATTAAACATGGGATGTTCAGAAGTCAAAATTTAGATGTGTTTATAATGGAGATTATATGTTCTTATGATATCGGTGACCGTATAATTGAATTTAGATCGAAGAAATTATACAGTATGCCTTTTTTATGAATATCAGCATATATTGAGTTGAATATTGGTACAGTATTGATTGAAATTGGAGATCAGATTTGTATTATCATTGATTTTGAGATATTGGGATCGATATCTGATAGATATGTTATTACCGGGTATATCGTTATTATGCTGTTATGCCATTGAAATAGAATTTGATTTCGTTATGATTATATCCAGTATTGATTTGAGAATGGCAATTGATATCGTGGCTATTCGGTATTGTCATTGTCAGATTGGCATGGACAGATTTGAATCCGAGACTTCAACTTCGTCAGACCGAGAAGAGAAAGGTATAAATCGATGTTATTTGGGAGATCGACTTGAGTAAGATTTAACTCGAGTTTCCCTAAACCACATACTTGTATGGTATTGTTTTTATACCTTTGTGTTTTAATGATTATGTTTATTCTCTTGAATTAGAAAGTAGAAAGCAGAGAGCTATTGAATGAGAGTCACTGACAGAGGGGCTAGACTATGACAGAGGCGTCACTGGCTCATTGCACATTTTCCGAATAGGGTTAGTCTTGGACAGACATGCCAAGACACTGGACGTATTGTATATCGATATGCTTCAGATACAGATTGCATCCTTATTAAAGATTATTCGATATAGACTAGACCAAAGTCCAGAAATAAGAACGTACCGCCACCGCGACCGGTAGTAGTAGGTGGGAGACTTGTTACGTTCTTATTCACCGGGATCCCTAGATTAGATGAGAGAGGAGTCGAGTCTGAGATGCCAAGTCATGAGTTGAATTACAGATTGTATAAATTATGTTTCGTAGATTACTGATAGGACTCGTTTTTACGTGTTTTTAGTGTTAGTTTTGAGTCGCATTCATGCATCATATTAGTTTGTTTTGGTTTAATTTAGCATTCATTTAGCATTATTTAGCATTTGGCTGATCTCGTGTATTTTGTGGTTGTTTTGTAGGAATTGGACCAAAAAGGAGGATTTTATATGCAGAGCAGCGAGAATGCCTCGCTAGGGCGGTCAAAAGTGACCGCCCCAGCGAGCATTTTGATCCAGCCGAGGAGTATTTGCGCGAACCTCTCGCTAGGGCGGTCAAAAGTGACCGCCCCAGCGAGACCAAAGACGCGGCCAAGGATTTTTATTCGAGAACAACTCGCCCCAGCGGTCAAAAGTGGCCGCCCTAGCGAGCGACGAAATCCGAGAAGATTTGTTTCCAAATTTTATGGACTCTATAAAACCACCTAACCTAATACACGAGAAGAGGCGCCGCGATTTGGAAGGGAGAGCACTGTAGCAGGCGATAGCTCAACGGAACCGGAACAAGAACTCAACAGCGTTTTCTCTTTACTCTTTTATTGTAGTTAGGATTTAGGGGATCCGACCCCGAACCGTTGTTTGATTATTTAATTCTCGACTTTTGATTCATTCTTGATTGTGCTATTATTTTACTTTGAATTGTTAAAGCCTAGCTAACTTTAATAATATCTAATATTGTGGGTGAGTTCGAGAGAATAACTTGCGATAGGAACAAGTAGCATAATCCGTGGATCTACAATTTACATAGAGATATGAAGTTGGATACACGTTGGTAGTCATAGTCCAGTAGAGCGAAAACTAAGGGATTTCAGAGATCGACATGCAATTCACCGTTAGTAAATAATAAAAGAGATTTTATTATTCTTTCGTGTAGAATTAGTTTAGCATAGCTCGAGAGAGTATGTTAATTGCTTAGGAAATCCTGTCAAAAGCGTAAATCAGTGTCGATATTAATTAATTAAATTAACGACGGGTAGGTGAACCGAGATCCTAACACTCGCTTATTTATTATTTTAGTTTATATTATTTTTAATGTGTTTGTTTCAATTTAGTGTTTTAGCATTAATTTAGTTAATAAGTAATTCAATTGTCGTTTTAATTAATTAAAGAATTTAATTTAAAGTAAATTTGTCTAATCAATCTCTGTGGGATCGATACTCGTACTCTTATACGTTTTACTATAACTTGACATCGTGCACTTGCGATTATTTCGAGCCTGAATTTTTATTTATTTTTATTGGCGATTTTACTGTGCAAGTTTTGCTCGATCAAGTTTTTGGCGCCGTTGCCGGGGATTGAAATTGACAAATTTTTCTTTTTGTTATTTTCTTTAGTTAATTTAATTTTTTTTAGTTATTTATTTTATTTTATTCCTGCGTGATCTACCGTTTTCTATTTTCTTTTTGCAGGAAATTTTCTTGTGCAATACTTTGAGATGTTTCATCGAAAAGTATTCACAAGATTTGCCCAACAACGCGGAGAGCCTTTTTACGCAGCATGGGAGAGATTCGATTATTTAGCAAACAATTTCCTGTATCATGATTTTTCTAACTATTCTCTTCTTAAATTTTTCCTTAATGGTTTGGATGCACTAACACGAAGATGGGTGATCGACGGAGCACTAACAACAGGCAGTCCACTATTTTGCCGAGATGATGAGAAAATGATACTTTTGTTGGGTGATATGGCGGACTTTGACTACCATAGATATTGGGATCTTTCACCACAGTGTTGGAGTCATCAATACACACAAGATCATTACCCAGAGTTTATAGACCAACCATTTGAGTTTCAAAATGATGAGAGAGATAGCCATGAACTGATCACGACTCAACTAGAAGATACCGTAGGATAGGTATGTGGCACTGACTGAGGCAGCTATAGAAAATCAAATTAATTCTCTGCGCAACCTTGAGGAGCAAATAGAGAATATCAAGAAATCCATCTTTCAGAGTCGCCGAGAACATGAAGTGAAGCGAGATACTCAACCGGTGATCGATCCGGTTTGGTTTGATGATGATGACTCAAACAACCAAGATAGTGAGAATGAGTTGGATAAGACTGAAAATCTAGAGTTGTTTGATCCTTCGCTGGTAAATGAGCCTCAGTCGGAAGAGATTTTTGAAGAATTTTCTGATAAAGAAGTGCCGACACTATTTTTCTCATCTCATGCCGATTATTCAGAGTTGTGTGTTGTTGAGGTGACGAGCTTAATGTGCCTATATCTAGCCAGACTTGAGGGCATTTGGAATCCAGACCCAGATGTGGTGTCATATGACACTTACTTTGGGCATCAGCCGCTCTTTGATAAGGACTTCGGAGGGTCAAGCCGACGACTAGAAATCAGGCGCTACTTGGGAGGCAACCCAAGCGTTTTATATTTTAGTTATTTATTTTCATTTTAGTTGTTGCATTGAGTCCCGGTTTCGTGGTTATTTGATTTTGCTCAATTTCTTTTGTGCCAGGTGAGCATACTGGAGGACGTGGGGGATTGATGGCCTTAGGAGCTCGTACAATAGGAGATGATTGATGTCTACAACTACTACAATATAATCAACCAGGGGAGTTTTTATTTTATTTTTATTAAATTATTAATTATTAATAATTTTTTTTTATGCATGCATTTAGTTGTTTGGTTTTATCTATCTATTTATTTTTTTCTATGTCGTCTAGTGCAATGGGGACATTGCACGACTTTAGTATGAGGGGGTGGGTAGATTGTTTTGGTTGTTTAGTTAATTGGTTTAGTTTCATTGCATTTCTTTAGTTTCGTTGCAGTTTTGTTAGTTTGTGTCGTTTATGGTGAGAAGACATAGGTTATGAGCCAATGATGATCTTGAATTGATAGTTTACAAAAGTATTGATTGGGTCACTTTGTGAATGCTACTCTTGATTGTTGAAGCATAAATTTTGGTACAAAATTTGAACTTTTGAGCACATATGTGTGGGGACTAGGATTTTGTAGGAATAATGGTGAAATTTGAAAATTTTGTTTGGTTAACTTGAAAGGCACCATTTATGAGTTGATTTAGCATGTAAACCCGTGAAAATAAGTCGCTAATTGTGACCTTGATTGAGAAAAGTTGATTTGCCTTGAACTTTACTTGTACCTCCTCTCCAATGCACTAATTAAAAGATCATACTCCTAACCGGCTTTAATCCAAAGTTATATCATTCTTAGCCTAGGGAGTACATGTGTGAAAATTGTGCATTCAACAAAATAAAAGAGAAAAAAAAAGAAGGAGATGTAAGGTGAGGGGGAGCCTAAATAAAAGGAATGAAATTCTATTCCTAGGCTAAAAGTTGGAGATGTAAGGAGACGAGGAAAGTCAGACGAAAAGTCTTGACGATTGCACAATGAAAATGATCGGTGTACTCCCAACTTTTAGCCACTTGAGCTTATTTTCCTTCTTTTCGACACCCTTATCTGCACTTAAAAGTTGAATAAAGTTCAAAGTGTGGCTAGTGATAAATGGACACGGGAATGCATGCTAGTGAGACTTGTATTGAAGTGTTAATTGAGTGACTCACATGATTTGATAATTGATCTATTTGAAGTACGAATGACTAGACCCATCATGACACACACACACGTTCAAACTAGTGTTGGTATTTATGTGTAGATGAGAATGAGTATTCATTTGCGATTTGACTTGATTATGATTGGTAGTGGGAAAGTAAACTGAGGCATGAATATAACCGTTGTCGACTCACCATTGACATTTTTTTGTTGAGGTTGTTTAGAATCTCGTGCTTTAACCTATTTTACTCGAGGGCGAGCAAAAGGTTAGTATGAGGGGGTTGATAGGACTCGTTTTTACGTGTTTTTAGTGTTAGTTTTGAGTCGCATTCATGCATCATATTAGTTTGTTTTGGTTTAATTTAGCATTCATTTAGCATTATTTAGCATTTGGCTGATCTCGTGTATTTTGTGGTTGTTTTGTAGGAATTGGACCAAAAAGGAGGATTTTATATGCAGAGCAGCGAGAATGCCTCGCTAGGGCGGTCAAAAGTGACCGCCCCAGCGAGCATTTTAATCCAGCCGAGGAGTATTTGCGCGAACCTCTCGCTAGGGCGGTCAAAAGTGACCGCCCCAGCGAGACCAAAGACGCGGCCAAGGATTTTTATTCGAGAACAACTCGCCCCAGCGGTCAAAAGTGGCCGCCCTAGCGAGCGACGAAATCCGAGAAGATTTGTTTCCAAATTTTATGGACTCTATAAAACCACCTAACCTAATACACGAGAAGAGGCGCCGCGATTTGGAAGGGAGAGCACTGTAGCAGGCGATAGCTCAACGGAACCGGAACAAGAACTCAACAGCGTTTTCTCTTTACTCTTTTATTGTAGTTAGGATTTAGGGGATCCGACCCCGAACCGTTGTTTGATTATTTAATTCTCGACTTTTGATTCATTCTTGATTGTGCTATTATTTTACTTTGAATTGTTAAAGCCTAGCTAACTTTAATAATATCTAATATTGTGGGTGAGTTCGAGAGAATAACTTGCGATAGGAACAAGTAGCATAATCCGTGGATCTACAATTTACATAGAGATATGAAGTTGGATACACGTTGGTAGTCATAGTCCAGTAGAGCGAAAACTAAGGGATTTCAGAGATCGACATGCAATTCACCGTTAGTAAATAATAAAAGAGATTTTATTATTCTTTCGTGTAGAATTAGTTTAGCATAGCTCGAGAGAGTATGTTAATTGCTTAGGAAATCCTGTCAAAAGCGTAAATCAGTGTCGATATTAATTAATTAAATTAACGACGGGTAGGTGAACCGAGATCCTAACACTCGCTTATTTATTATTTTAGTTTATATTATTTTTAATGTGTTTGTTTCAATTTAGTGTTTTAGCATTAATTTAGTTAATAAGTAATTCAATTGTCGTTTTAATTAATTAAAGAATTTAATTTAAAGTAAATTTGTCTAATCAATCTCTGTGGGATCGATACTCGTACTCTTATACGTTTTACTATAACTTGACATCGTGCACTTGCGATTATTTCGAGCCTGAATTTTTATTTATTTTTATTGGCGATTTTACTGTGCAAGTTTTGCTCGATCAATTACAATTCATGTTTTATTTACAGTTTGATATCGATTCGCATTGTCAGATTATGATACATGTAGTGATATCGTTTTCATGCTTTATTATACCATGGCATGTACATATTGTTTAAACTGGGATTTATTCTCACTGGAGCTATCCGGCTGTTGTCTTGTTTGTATGTGTGCATGACAACATGTGGGACAGGATCAGGGTCGAGAAGAAGATGAGAGATTGAGATTAGCGTGGTGATTCCGGACTTGGATGTAAATAGGTTTCAGCTCTTGACATGTATTAGTTGAACCTTAGTTAGTTTGAATTCTCATTGTTGTATTAAATTTGTATTGGTATACTGAATTGTATATTATATCAATTCCATTACGTTCCGCCCTTGTATTGTGAAAGAAAAATTTTATGACCCTAATTACTTGACTAGTATATTGATCCTATTAACAATTAAGAAGATGATTAGCGTCCGGGTCCCCACACATCATAGTCTTTGACAAGCTCTAACCACCGTCTCTGACATATATTGAGTTATTTCTGAGAAAAAATATACTTTAAACTCTTGTGGTCCGTGAAAATTTCACACTTTTCGCCATATAAGTAATGTCTCCAGATTTTCAGGGCGAAAACCACAGCTGCCAGCTCCAGATCATGCGTAGGATAATTTTTCTCGTAGTCTTTCAATTGACGAGAAGCTTAGGCTATAACCTTTCCACGTTGCATCAGTATTGCACCGAGACCTTTCTTGGACGCATCGGTATAAAAAACAAAGTCCTCTGTACCACTGGCAATGCAAGTACCGTTGCTGTCGTCAACTTATCTTTCAACTCTTGAAATCCACTTTGGAATTCATTGGACCACTCAAACTTCACAGTCTTCCTCGTCATATTGGTTAACGGCAGGGCAATTGTTGCGTGTTTTCTTGATTGCTCGCAAGTGCACGACGTCAAGTTATAGTAAAATGTAATTTTGAGTACAAGTGTCAATCCCACGAGGAATGTAATTCTAAATTTATATTAATGCTTGTAATTAAAATAGTCTCGATTTTATTTAGAATAATCAATTAACAGATTTGTTCGTATCAATAACTGAATTGAAAATAAATTTAATTATAGTACCAAACAGAGTTGAACAATGGAATAAAAGATCTAGAGGTCCGACTTCACGCAACTATCCACCATGTACTATTTTGTGTAGCTATATTATAATTGTCCTTCTTATTCATTAACCAAGAATTCTATAATTATCTACTCCCTCTCCCGAGTGCTGAATAGATACTAATTATCTAACAAAAGATTGTAACATCCCTGTCCACAATCTAAAATTAAATAACACACTAAGCACTAAATTCTTTTTATAGCTTCAATAGCAAAATATGTCCTCCCGAACTATATAAATACTACCGATGTATTTTTCCCTTTCTTGATTATAAATTTCCTTTTCCAAGTGATAATTTATAACATACAAATCATTCAAGATATGGCCAATAAAATGAAAGCATTAAGATGGGAAAAACACAAATGAACAATAAAGACAACTTATATAGCATAAATCATGAATCTCAACACATGGTTTCTAGTTTTGTTCCATCACCCTCTAGAATTAAAATTTAGTTCATAATAATAAAAATAACACAACAATACATGAATCTTAAACAAGACATATCAAATAAAAGTAAAAATAAAGAAAGAAAGAACTTAGAACAAGAGTTTTGGAGTGTATGAAGTTTTTGCCCAAAGATGTGCAAGAACTTGTTGAAGATGATGATCTTGATCTTCAACTCTTTTCCTTGTAGCCTCCACCCTTTTCTTTGCTCCTCTCTCCCACCTAGATGATGAAAAAGAGACCCTTTTATAGTCTAGAAAAGATATCCCACGTAGCACACCATTTTCCCCTTCTTTTCTTCAAAGTCCACAAAGTTTCACAATTTCCGGAATGATGTTTGTGCATGACCGCGGGTGCGGTGTTGATAGGACCGCGGGTGCGGTGGTCGTTCGACAAAATTTCTTCTTTTCTTCTGGTGAGACCACGGGTGCGGTCCTAGCATGACCGCGGGTGCGGTCATTCTTCGACAGCTCGGCGCGGGTGCGGTCTTGTTGAGAGTGCGGGTGCGGTCCTGCTTCGTCAAGCTTTGTCCTTTGCACCTTCCAATTCATCACTATACTACTCCAAACTCTTATTTCTAAGCTTCCAAACTACAATAACAAAAACAACAACATATCAAATAAAACCTGCTCAAGATTCACAAAATTCCAAGTTAAAGACAAGTAATAAAAGTACAATAAATTGCACTAATCAAACTCCCCCAAACTTAAGATTTTGCTAGTCCCGAGCAAAACAAAACAACAAAAACAAACAAACAAACAAGTCATGAAATATTTTAAAGAAATTGGCCTCAATATAGATTCAAAATCCATCATGCATTTACAATTCAAATCAATTCAACCACTTGTTCATCCGGATAAAATCATGTGATTGGTTCATTTTTTAACTTAAAGTCTCTTCAACCATGTTTCAAATCATTCTTAATTGATTTCAAATTTTTACAAACACATATCACAAGGTCTTTTCAGTAAAGATTGGGTTCAAAGCAATAATCATTCAAGAAATGGATACCCAATAAATATTTGATGCAATGAGGTGTGTGAAAAATTGATCAAAATTCTTATTCAATGACAGTGTTTATCGATTGTCCATAGGCTAGATCCTTCCAATCACTCTCCACTAGTATATTGGACAAATATGGCTAGGTTAATAGGATTTTCAATGGTTGTAATGTTAGGCCTCGGTTCATGGCTACAAATAAAGATTAGGAGTTCAAATAAGGGAGTAAATTGAATTTCATATCTTTTGCAAACTCCACTATTTCTTTTGATCTCCAATTTTTTTCTTTAGTCATTTCATCTCTTTTTCTCCTCTTTTTTCTCCAATTTCAACAATGTATCATTATTCATTTTTCTTTTGTTTTCTTTTGTAGGAGAATATCACTTTCTTTAATCTTTTGAATTCTTACTCCCTTGAGAAGGTAGGAAATAATTGTATAAGATATCCAAAAGGTTGGTAATCGTGGGATACTTGAAAAAATATTTGAATGGGGGTCTTTTACACATATTTACGTGTGCCATTCAAATTCATATAAGCTCAAAGAGGTGACAAATGATAAATTAATTTTATTTGGTAGCTTGAAAGGCTCACTCGATCCAAAAATCACCTAAATCATTCCTAAATCATAATTTGTCCGTATTTCGCCTCGAGTGATGTTTGGATAGTTCTAGACAAAATCTCAATTCACCATCAAAGAGTAGAATCTAATCATCGTGAAAATGGTTTCTCAATGCATCAACCAAATACATATATAATAATAAAAAAAAGTGCTTGGCTTCCAAGGAATTTCAAAAACACAATTCTTTGTTCATATAGGCTCAAAAGGGCTTCAAATGAATGTTTATGAATAATATAACTGGCCCAAATAAAATCAAAGATTGCCTCAATCATCTATGTGTTCGCAAAAAATTTATTTCAATGTCAAATAAAAATCACAAAGTTTTATAGAAATTGTAAGTCTCAAACTCACCAAATCTCATGATTATTCTCTAAAAAATTCAAAGTGATCAACATGAATTTGATGCATGACCTTTCTTTTCCGTAAAAAATTTTCATCATTGGCCAATTCATTAAAAATTTCATGACTAAAATACTACAAACACACAAAAGAAACAAAAATTTTAAACACACAAAATATACTAAATAAATAAACACACAAAAGCAAATAAACACTCCAAATAAAATAAAATAAAACACAAAAATTAAAATAAAACACAAAAATAAAATAAAATAAATCTCCCCCAAACTTAAACATGTGCATCGTCCTCGATGTGAATAAGCATGATAAATAGGAAAATGCACATACATTGGGCAACGACCGTCAGTGGTCATTGCCATCATCCTCATCTTCTTCGTCGTGGGGCGGTTGGAACTCCGGCGGGTGGTAAACGGGTGGCCACTGTGGAGGAGGTGGAAATGGATGACCAGAAATGGAAGCAGATGAAAATTGCTGAGCCAACACCAATGTGAAATCCATCATGTACCCCATGAATGTAGCGGCCCTATACCGAAACGCATCCATGTCTTGGCGGTGTTGGTGCATTTCTTGTTGCTGATTTCTCATATCCTCTTCCAGCTGGCTCAACCTATCTCTCCTGTGCCTGTGTTGTGGTGGTGGTTCTTGAGCCTGGGCTTGAGCACGTCTCTCTGCAGCTCTCCTATTGAATTCCCTTTCAGCTCTACGTGCTGCAGCATTTCTGGATACCACAAATGGCTGAACTACCACAATGGGATTTTTCGGCTTCAGAACTTCTTCACTCGGAGCCCAAGTCACTCCCGCATGTTGGCACAATACAGTGATGAGAGAGGGGTGGAGAAGTCCACTCGGAGAGTTACCTGTTGCATAATCGAGAATTGAATTCTGAAGCAATCGACCTAGATCAATTGTTTTTCCTGTTATGATGCAAAAAGTGAGGATGGCCCTCTCCTTGATGACGGTAGTGGTGTGTTCGGTAGGTTTGATCCTAGCAGAAATGAATGAATACCAATGTTTGGCCATTTCCTTGAGGTCAGACTTAGCTAGGCTGACGTGCACATCGTCCCTCATTCTCCATTCGGCTCCCTGTATACAAATTGTTTGAAGAATACTGTTATAATCAACATGCTCTGCCCGGTATTCTTCATATTCGTCGTGCATGATTGCAGGGAAACCATATATCGTGTTAATTGTATGTGCATCAAAGGCTACCGATTGTCCTCGGACAAAAACCGTCAACCGATCATATCTAACCTTGAGGTTATCATAGAACTCTCTCACCAATGAGATGACAGCATCTTGTGGCTGCCTGCCAAATTCTTCCCACTGCCGAACCCTAAGCATTTCTTCAATTTGAGTATGAGGGGCACTAAGATCAAATCCCCTTTCTTTTATAATGCTTCGATTCAAAATCTTGCCATATTGCTCCTCCGCCTTCTCATCATAAAACCGACTTTCATCATAATTTACATTTGAGGAGGATGAAGCACCCTTAGATTGTTTTCTTCTTGGTGGCATTTTGTCGAACAACTTCTAAACAACAACTTTAATTCAACCCACTTCTCAAAATACAAGATTCTTGCACTCCCCCAAACTAATACTTCACAATATTCACACCTCAACAATGTATATAATAAGCAATCAACAATATTCCCAAAATCAACAATATACTTCACCAAATTAATTTTTCCTTCCTTAGCAACAAACCCAACAATTTTCGAATTTATCAACAAATTTGCTATGAATTTGCTCACCTTGGGTGTGTTGAATTGTTTCTAGAAGAACAAAAACAAAGTTTTGTTCAAATTCTTGAAGAAATTTTGGAGCCCCTTTTTCAACCCTAGGTTTGATTTTGAATATGATGGAAAAGAATGTGATATTTGATGGAATGAGTGAATATTTGTGGGTTGTAGTGATGAATTTGTTGAAAGAAGAACAAAATTTGGTGTGTGAGTTGTGTTTGGAGTAGGGATTTCGAAAATGGAAGTGGGTGTTCTTGAGAGTGGTGTTTTTCGAGTGTGGAAGAGAATGCCCGATTGTTCTTTAAAAAGCCAGACCGCGGGTGCGGCTTCTTAAACACCGCGGGTGCGGTATGTGTTCGCCAGTACAGCGCGGGTGCAGCAATATGGACAGCGCGGGCGCGGTCTCTGTTCGGCAGATTGGCGCGGATGCGGCGTGCATAAGCACCGCGGGTGCGGTGTCTTCTCGGCAGCACTCTCATTTTCCCATATTGCACGACCGCGGGTGCGGTGATGTTAGTACCGCGGGTGCGGTTGTGCTTCGGCACACCTAGCGCGGGTGCGCTGTCTTTGTACTGCGGGTGCACTCCTGCTTCGAATTTTTCTTGTATTTTTGAATGCACCTCAAGCATGGGTGCAGTGCACATGAGACTGCAGGGGCACTTCTGTTTCGTCAAAATATTTTCTTCTCAAATTTTCAGTCCTGAAAAGAAACAATTGGGATTCATTAAATTTGGGTAGATATAAGCACACACTATATTAAAAATACACAACCAAAACTAACATGATAAAATAAAATTAAAACCGAAATCAAAATGCAAAAAGAAAAACAAAAATTTGGGTTGCCTCCCAATAAGCGCTTGGTTTAACGTCATCAGCCTGACTACCATCAGTCTATATCAAGTTGATCCGCCCAAAGGAATGTTGTCAAGGTGCCTTACTTCATTTCCATAATATGGCTTAACTCTTTGTCCATTGACCTTGAAAGTTCGTTCATCATTGCACTTCAACTCGATGGCCCCATGAGGATATACCGTTTCCACTACAAACGGACCTGACCAACGTGATTTTAGCTTACCAGGAAACAATCTCAGTCGAGAATTGAATAGTAACACTTGTTGTCCTGGTTTGAATTCTCGTCGAAGAATCTGCTTGTCATGCCATTTCTTGGTCTTTTCCTTGTATATCTTGGCATTTTCGTAAGCATCATTCCTGAATTCTTCCATCTCATTCAACTGCAACAGTCGTTGCTCTCCTGATGCTCCCATATCAAAATTGAGCTTTTTGACAGCCCAAAATGCTTTGTGTTCCAGTTCCAAAGGTAGATGTCAAGCTTTCCCAAAGACCAACCTATACGGTGACATCCCAATAGGGGTCTTGTAAGCAGTCCTGTACGCCCATAATGCATCATCTAGCTTGATCGCCCAATCTTTCCGGTTTGTCTTCACTATCTTTTCTAGTATTTGATTGATCTCCCGGTTGGATATCTCCTCTTGCCCATTAGCTTGCGGGTGGTATGCCAGTGTCACCATGTGCTTCACATCATACTTGGCCAATAGTGAGTTAAAAATTTTATTACAGAAATGCGTACCTTCATCACTGATAATGGCTCTAGGCGTTCCGAATCTTGTGAAGATGTTCCTGTGGACAAACTTAACAACAACTCGAGCATCATTAGTACTGGTGGCGATTGCTTCCACCCACTTTGACACATAATCAACAGCAAGTAAAATGTAAGATTGACCAAAAGAGGATGGGAATGGATCCATAAAGTCAATACCCCAGACATCAAAAAGTTCCACCTCCAAAATATTTGTTAGTGGTAATTCATGTCGTCTAGAAATATTGCCAACTCTTTGACATTTATCACATGACTTTACTAAGGTATAGCTGTCTTTAAACAAACTAGGCCAATAAAAACCGGATTGCAATACCTTAGCCGTTGTTCGTGACGCTCCAAAGTGTCCACCATATGGTGAAGAATGACACTTCTCCAAAATTTGTTGTGCTTCAAGACCTTCCATGCACCTCCTAATCACTTGGTCAGCACACTTCTTATACACGAACGGATCGTCCCAATAGAAGAACTTTATATCATGGACGAATTTCTTCTTCTGATGGTAGCTCATATCTGGGGGAAGGGTTCCACAAGACAAAAAATTAGCAATATCAGCAAACCAAGGAAGTACAGAGTTTACCTCAAAAAGCTGCTCATCTGGAAATGTCTCTTGTATGGCTCCCTCTTCTTCCTTCTCTTCTAGCTCAAGTATTGACAAGTGGTCAGCCACTTGATTTTCGCATCCCTTCCTATCCTTTACTTCAAAATTAAACTCTTGGAGCAACAAGATCCACTTTATCAAGCGTGGCTTTGCGTCCTTCTTGGCAAATAAGTATCGGATAGCTGCATGATCAGTGAAAACAATTACCTTTGTACCTACCAAGTAAGGTCTGAACTTGTCAAAAGCGAATACTACTGCAAGCATCTCCTTTTCGGCAGTTGTGTAGTTTTGTTGTGCCGCATCCATGGTACGACTTGCGTAGTAGATTGATCTAAAGAATTTATCACGTCTCTGGCCCAACACTACACCTACTGCATAGTCACTCGCATCGCACATCAGCTCAAAGGGCTGCTCCCAGTCCGGCACTATCATAATTGGTGCAGTCACCAATGCCATTTTTATCTTCTCGAATTCCTGCAAACAATTATCATCAAATATAAAAGTTGACTCTTTTTCAAGTAAATTGCACAGGGGTTTAGTGATCTTAGAAAAATCTTTAATAAATCTACGATAAAACCCCGCGTGTCCGAGGAACTTCCTTATTCCCTTGATGTTCTTTGGTGGAGGAAGTTTTTCAATGACAACCACCTTGGCTCTGTCCACTTCTAATCCCCGAGACGACACTTTATGTCCAAGGACTATGCCCTCTTGGACCATAAAGTGGCATTTTTCCCAGTTAAGAACTAAATTCTTTTCTTGGCATCTCTGCAATACAAGGGATAAGTTATGTAAACAATGTTCAAATGACGAGCCAAATACCGAGAAGTCGTCCATGAAGACTTCCATTATCTCCTCCACCATGTCTGCAAATATGGCCATCATACACCTCTGAAAAGTGGCATGTGCATTACATAGCCCAAAAGGCATCCTCCCAAAGGCAAACGTGCCATAGGGGCATGTGAATGTTGTTTTCTCCTGATCTTCCGGAGCTATAGCAATTTGGTTATAACCTGAATAACCATCTAAGAAACAGTAGTGACAATAACCTGCAAGTCTATCAAGCATCTGATCAATAAAAGACAATGGAAAATGATTTTTTCGTGTGGCATTGTTCAACTTTCTATAATCAATACATACTCGCCAACCAGTTACAGTACGAGTAGATATTAATTCATCATTTTCATTTTTTACCACTGTCATTCCACCCTTTTTTGGTACTACTTGTACAGGAGATACCCAGCTACTATCAGAAATAGCATAAATTACACCAGCATTTAATAATTTCAGTACCTCATTCTTCACAACATCTTTCATTGCTGGGTTCAACCTCCTCTGGTGATCCACATAAGGAGTATACGACTCCTCCATCAAAATTTTATGCATGCATATAGTGGGGCTAATTCCCCTAATATCAGATATCGACCATCCTAAAGCAGTTTTGTATTCTCTCAGCACTCTCAATAATTTATCTTTTTCATCACACGAAAGGAAGGAAGAGATAATTACCGGATACGTCGATTTCTCACCTAAAAAAGCATAACACAGGTGGCTTGGCAACTCTTTCAACTCTGGGGAAGGTGGTATTACCCCTAGTTTTTCATTTACATCCACCTCATCGTGCGTTGCATTGTTTCTCTTTTCTTTTTGTAGTGCTTCAAGAGCCACCAATTGCTCTTTCACTTCCCAGTTATCTTCATCAAAAGTTCCTGCCGCACCTATCAGACAGCTCTCCAAGGGATCCCTCATTCCTGCACAATCAAGAGACATACATGAGTCTATAACATTAATGCTTTTACAAGTTCTTACCTCATTTGATCCCTTCATGGCTTGATAGATGTTAAAAATAACTTCTTCTCCACCAACTCTCAAGGTGAGTTCACCCTTATGAACATCAATCAATGCCCTTCCAGTCGCCAAGAATGGTCTCCCAAAGATCAATGGAGCATCATGATCTTCTTCCATATCTAAAATCACAAAGTCAGCAGGAAAAATAAACTTATCCACTTTTACCAGTACATCCTCGACGATCCCACGCGGATACCTGAGACTTCTGTCTGCAAGCTGTAGGGTGATAGTAGTTGGTTTAACTTCTCCAAGCTCCAATTTCCTGAAAATAGAAAATGACATCAAATTAATACTTGCTCCTAAATCACATAAAGCTTTACTACAATGAGAACCACCAATAAAACAAGGAATAGTAAAACTCCCTGGATCTTTCAATTTTTGTGGTAATTTCTTTTGTAGGATGGCACTGCACTCCTCAGTAAGCTTCACTGTCTTAAACTCTTGCATCTTCCTCTTTTTAGACATCACATCTTTAATAAACTTTGCATAATTCGGCATTTGCTCCAAAGCATCAGCAAATGGTATGTTGATGTGTATCTTCTTGAAAATTTCCAAGAACTTTGCAAACTGATCATCTAATTTCTTCTTCTTAAATCTCTGAGGATAGGGTAGAGTCGGCTTATACATTGGAGGTGGTTCAACTTTGATTTCAGCCGTGGATCCCTCCACTTCACTTTCTTCAACTGTCTTCTCACTGTCCAATGTAATGCCCGAGATTTAATTACTGTAATCAGATGTTGATTAATTGACATAATTGAGGTTATAGGAACTCAAATGACGAAGCCGGGCGTGGTTTATTGTAAACCAAGATGTTGAACCGAACATCTCAAGATGTTAGACCGAACATCTCGCGCCCGAGCGGTAGAAAAGCACCGCCCGAGCGCGATTGGTTAATTGCCGAGGGCCGAGAATTGCTCGCCCGGGCGGAAACTTCTGACCGCCCGAGCGCCAGGAGATGTTCAGCCCAGGATCTCGACCGAAACTGCCTCGCCCTAGCGGTAGGTTTTGACCGCCCTAGCGAGAAACGTGCAACTTGAAAGGTGAGCCACTTGGCTCGATGCATGTTACGAGTGTATATATATATATATATATACACAATTCATTATCCTGGAGCAAATGAAGAAATCGAAGAAACCTTTGGAGAATTGATTCTTGACGTTAGAACGCGATTTGTGCAAAATCCGTCCGTCTGATTTTAAATCCGACTTCAGTACCGTGTTCCTATCAACGTAGGCTATAACTGGACGTAAGTTTTGCTATGTTTTGACATGTTTTGAAATTATACTATTGTCAGAATTGAATAGGATTCATATATGATGTTCTTGTCATGTTAGACATCATAGAATCGAAGTCAGATTAAAGAACAGATTGTTTCTGTAATTGTTATGATTTTTGGAGTCGATTTGACTGAGAATTCATATCAGATATGTATGGTTATTGAGATTATGACTGGTATCGATGTTGATTACGAATTCTGGCATTATATCTGTGATGTTTGGACTGACGGGATTATCGAGACCGTATTGTTATGCCGTCGAAACATCAGTTGATTGAAATTGATCAGAGTCGGTATTGATTTAAATTTTATTGGTATACCGTATGTCGATTGACATTGATCAGATTTTATTGTGATTTGATATTGATCAGAACAGGTATTGAATTGAGTTGTTTATTGATATTATATCTGTTCGATATTGTTATTACCAGATTGGGAATGGACCGAGATAGAGTCGGGACTTCTTCTTCTTCTTCTTCTGAGCGAGAAGATAAAGGTATAAATTAATGTTGAGTTGGGATTGCACAACTCGAGGGAGGTTTGACTCGAGTTTCCCTAAATCACATACTTTACCTTATTGCATTGATATTTGCATTAAGTTGATTGATGTACTTGTTCTCTTGATATTAGATGACAAGTATTAGACGAGTTATCTTTTGACAGAAGTGCCGGATAGTGGTGGTATCGCCACGGCACATTGCACGATGTTTCAAGATAGGATATTGGCGATAGAGCTACAGTCCTTGACGGTTAGGTCAGGACACTGGATGTTTGGTTATATCGAGTAATGAAATCTATTACGGAATTCGATATAGGAACACCATATTTGGTTATATCGAGTAAAGGGTATTGGAATTCTTCTATTACGGAATTCGATATAGGAATACCAGGGCACTGGTTATATCGAGTAATAGAGATTATGGTTCCATCCTTTACGGAATTCGATATAGGAATACCACATCTGGAAACCGGGATCCCTAGGCTAGGATTGAGTCTAGTCTAAAAAGTAGAGTCACTGGATTGAGTGACAATTATATCTTATGGTATTGATTAATACTGATTTATGTTCCTGAATATGGTTCATGTCCTTTTATGTTCCTGATATTGGTACATGTGTAGAATAGGAGTTATTCTTGATATTGATTATGTTCCTGATATTGGTACATGTTTAGAATAGAAGTTATTCTTGAGATTGATTATGTTCCTGATATTGGTACATGTGTAGAATAGGAGTTATTCTTGATATTGATTATGTTCCTGATATTGGTACATGTTTAGAATAGAAGTTATTCTTGATATTGATTATGTTCCTGATATTGGTACATGTTTAGAATCGAAGTTATTCTTGATATGGAGTATGTGTCTGATATTGGTATATGGTTAGAATAGAAGTTATTCTTGATATTGATTATGTTCCGGATATGGGTAAATGTTTAGAATATGAATTATTCTTGATATTGATTATGTTCCTGAATAGGATACATGTTTAGAACTTTATTTAGTATTGTATTGATTCATGTTCTGATTTGATACTTGATAGAACTATCCGTTATATGCTTTTATATTGTTTATATGATTGTATGTATACATGATTTATACTGAGAATGTAATTCTCACCGGAGTTATCCGGCTGTTGTCTTGTCTGTATGTGTGCATGGCAACAGGTGGGATAGGAGCGGGGTCAAGACGAGAACGAGGCTGGATTAGATAGCGTGGAGATCCGGGCTTCAGAAGCAACTTAGGATTCAGCACTGATATGTAGTTGAACCTAGTTGGATTATTGTAGATGACATCAGATTTGTATGTTCATGTTTAACATGTAATTTGATTTTAATTACATTACGTTTCCGCTTTGCATTTTAAAAGAAAAATTTTTAGACCCTGTTTATTATGAATGATTAAATATTCCTAAAGACGATTAAGGAATGGATTAGCTTCCGGGTCCCCACAACAGGTGGTATCAGAGCTGTAGGTCCTTGAATTGTAGGTTCCTTAGCGCTGAGATTGAAAAGAGTGAGCGGGGTAGATTGAGTTTTCTTTCCTGCTTTTGATTGCTAGCATGTGATATAGTATTATGTTGATTTACATTGAGTATGCTAGCATGCCAGCATGTTTTATTGCGTTTAAATGTACGTTACCTGAATATCTGAATTGATTTGGTAATATATCTGATTTGAAAATAAATCAGAACCAATTTTGATCAGAAGGTAAGCTGATCAGAAAGGGATTAAGATTGATTATCTCCTGTGATTACTGACTCCTGAGATCATCAGATATACCTCGTAGAAGAATTTCAGAAAGGGGTAGTACTCCGTCTGATCAGATAGATGTATCAGAAACTCAGATGAAAACTAAATTGAAAGAGTTTCAGTTATTTCAGCTGCCGATTCTGAGTGGTATCGTGACGTCTGAAGAGTATGAGAACTTGTTGGATGACATAGAAATACTGTTCGAATTATTTAATTGTACAGATGAACAGAGAATTAAACTGGTATTCCCTCAGTTACAAGAAGCTGCCAGAAGTTGGTGGATTACAACCAAAGGAGTACTAGAACTGAGAGGTTCCCGAGGATTTCAGGGAGCTAGATCATCTGGATATGGTGATCAAGGAACAGACCCAGGACACACTTGATGATATAGTGGCAGGTATTGTTCCTTTATGATTATGGTGCATATGTATTGATATATACTAATGAAATCGGTATGATTATCCTTGATTGGGTGGCACTGATATATGCTTTACCTGTTGGTTCTGTAACTACTGTGGTATTGGTTCTTTACCTTTTTGGGAAAAGAATTTGATATTAGTGATACTCTGTGATATATTGTATACTGCACTAAGTGAGAATGAGATTGAATTAGGACAGATTGTACTTGTATTGTCTGATGATGACTGCCTGATTGATATTGAGATATCGAACCAGTACAGAGCAATTATAGAGTCTTGCCAGGAGATGGTAAGATTCGGACCTGAAATGGCCAAGGAATAAATGATATACGGTAAGGATTCTTGATTTTGAATTCCTTGATATCTGTATTGTTTATGATTCGATGATTATCGAAAGGAATGGAGTAATTCCTTATGTATTCAGTTGATGACTGAAGTTGAGTTTATCAGGGATTGATTTACTAATAGCAGGAAGTTTGCTATAGTCTTTCAGATGAGATTTCAGGTTGTCCTGTATCCGGAAGAGTGATTTCAGCCTTGATTTGATTCCAGGTATTGGTTTCATTTTAGAATTTTTTATAGACTGATACTGATTGAACTGAAAGAATTGAGATATCAGTTGAAAGAATTATTGCCCGAGAGTTAGAGTTACATTTGATTATATATTTCTCTGGAAAATACTTCAGTTCCGATTATGGGTTGATGAATCCTGTGTTCAGCAATATTCTGAAGACATTATGCTCGTTTTATCTATGACATTTTGATATATTCGCAGCGTATGATTGAATTGAATATTCTGGGAACTGTGATTGTGGTATACAGAATTGTTCGGATATGAATCTTGATTGTAACAGATTGTATTCCGAATCTGTTATATCTGAAGATAGTATACTGACTGATGATAGTACTGTTGAGACCGTGATCAGTGACTGAGAACGACATTGAGTAAGAATTTCAGAGATGTCAGAAATTGCGTCTTATACAGTAATTAGATCAGTATTACGTATTGATATTCTGAATCTAATCCGATATTATTATCATTTTGAGTCTGAGTTTGATACCGATTGTTATGAACCGTTGAGATTATATACAGTTCAGTCGAGTTAGAACTGGTTTTGAAGATTAAAGCAGTTCAGAAGTTTGATCAGACTGTTCAGAACTTGATTTTGGTAGTTAGAACAGTGTGTCAGAGCCGAATACCAGGTAGGTAATATTTTATTTTATATGATTAGCTGATTTGTTTGTGTCAGATATTCGAATTTGAATGACAGGTATTGTCAAATGCACACAGTAGTTGATTCAGTACTATTCTGGTAACAGGAAATGTGTGATAATTCGAATGGACAGTTTTGATATAAACAGATGAAATCAGTTATGTCAGAATTTGTATTGAAATGTCTAAATCGCTGACAGATGAAGACAGAAAGATAGAAACAAAGAGATTGATTATCTTGATTATTGATTTTTGAACAGAAATGGGAGTACATTTCTATAGATTGTGTGGTGACACTACTGAAAGTTTTTTTTTAGATTGTGTGGTGATGTAATTATGATTGAACGATTGTTCAAATCTGCCTAGGTTATATTGTACAGGATGACGTACAAATATGACCAGACGACTGAAAGGTATGTCAGAAACGGGGGTCAGATTGTATTAGATGCCAAAGTTGATTTTATCAGACTGTGATATTCGTTTGATTTTGTACTTTTTGCTGAGTGTACAGCATGATTGTTCATCTATGATTTATAGATTGAAGGATAGTCAGAGTGAACTATCCTGATACTGGAGGATATCCAGGAAATGTAGTGCTTGATTTTAGCACTAGTTGACATGATTCATTGTCGCTTGTGAATTATTGTACAATAATAGCTATTAGATGAGTATCGAAATAGCTCTAGTCAAGGTATTGTACAGTGAGAACTGCTATTTTCCTTCGTATGGGAATGATATTGCAGTAATGCTTGAGGGCAGATTTGTTAAGATCAGAAATCTGATAAGGAAAAGGAGACTGAATCAGAAGAAATGAGGATAGCTCAGAATGCATAAACTAAATAAACCAACGTCGGATGATGACGATTGGTAGTTGAAGCTAAAGATTGTATATATCTTTGCTTGAGATAAACGGATTTGATAACAGCTGATGGTCCTGATAGGTGATGAGCTGTAGATTGGTTTATACGGATGTTGTATAACCAGTAATGCGAGATTGATTCTGTCAGAAGAACTGGAGAAGAAGTATTATGACATTATACTTCGTGAATTCTTATTCCAGTCTGGAATCAGATAATTGAGTTTTGGTTTAAACTCTGTACACATTTCTTCTGATATATCTGAATTAATTGTTGTGAGTTCGAGGACGAACTCAGATCTAAGAGGGGGAGAAATGTAATGCCCGAGATTTAATTACTGTAATCAGATGTTGATTAATTGACATAATTGAGGTTATAGGAACTCAAATGACGAAGCCGGGCGTGGTTTATTGTAAACCAAGATGTTGAACCGAACATCTCAAGATGTTAGACCGAACATCTCGCGCCCGAGCGGTAGAAAAGCACCGCCCGAGCGCGATTGGTTAATTGCCGAGGGCCGAGAATTGCTCTCCCGGGCGGAAACTTCTGACCGCCCGAGCGCCAGGAGATGTTCAGCCGAGGATCTCGACCGAAACTGCCTCGCCCTAGCGGTAGGTTTTGACCGCCCTAGCGAGAAACGTGCAACTTGAAAGGTGAGCCACTTGGCTCGATGCATGTTACGAGTGTATATATATATATATATATACACAATTCATTATCCTGGAGCAAATGAAGAAATCGAAGAAACCTTTGGAGAATTGATTCTTGACGTTAGAACGCGATTTGTGCAAAATCCGTCCGTCTGATTTTAAATCCAACTTCAGTACCGTGTTCCTATCAACGTAGGCTATAACTGGACGTAAGTTTTGCTATGTTTTGACATGTTTTGAAATTAGACTATTGTCAGAATTGAATAGGATTCATATAAGATGTTCTTGTCATGTTAGACATCATAGAATCGAAGTCAGATTAAAGAACAGATTGTTTCTGTAATTGTTATGATTTTTGGAGTCGATTTGACTGAGAATTCATATCAGATATGTATGGTTATTGAGATTATGACTGGTATCGATATTGATTACGAATTCTGGCATTATATCTGTGATGTTTGGACTGACGGGATTATCGAGACCGTATTGTTATGCCGTCGAAACATCAGTTGATTGAAATTGATCAGAGTCGGTATTGATTTAAATTGTATTGGTATACCGTATGTCGATTGACATTGATCAGATTTTATTGTGATTTGATATTGATCAGAACATGTATTGAATTGAGTTGTTTATTGATATTATATCTGTTCGATATTGTTATTACCAGATTGGGAATGGACCGAGATAGAGTCGGGACTTCTTCTTCTTCTTCTTCTGAGCGAGAAGATAAAGGTATAAATTAATGTTGAGTTGGGATTGCACAACTCGAGGGAGGTTTGACTCGAGTTTCCCTAAATCACATACTTTACCTTATTGCATTGATATTTGCATTAAGTTGATTGATGTACTTGTTCTCTTGATATTAGATGACAAGTATTAGACGAGTTATCTTGTGACAGAAGTGCCGGATAGTGGTGGTATCGTCACGGCACATTGCACGATGTCTCAAGATAGGATATTGGCGATAGAGCTACAGTCCTTGACGGTTAGGTCAGGACACTGGATGTTTGGTTATATCGAGTAATGAAATCTATTACGAATTCGATATAGGAACACCATATTTGGTTATATCGAGTAAAGGGTATTGGAATTCTTCTATTACGGAATTCGATATAGGAATACCAGGGCACTGGTTATATCGAGTAATAGAGATTATGGTTCCATCCTTTACGGAATTCGATATAGGAATACCACATCTGGAAACCAGGATCCCTAGGCTAGGATTGAGTCTAGTCTAAAAAGTAGAGTCACTGGATTGAGTGACAATAATATCTTATGGTATTGATTAATACTGATTTATGTTCCTGAATATGGTTCATGTCCTTTTATGTTCCTGATATTGGTACATGTGTAGAATAGGAGTTATTCTTGATATTGATTATGTTCCTGATATTGGTACATGTTTAGAATAGAAGTTATTCTTGATATTGATTATGTTCTTGATATTGGTACATGTGTAGAATAGGAGTTATTCTTGATATTGATTATGTTCCTGATATTGGTACATGTTTAGAATAGAAGTTATTCTTGATATTGATTATGTTCCTGATATTGGTACATGTTTAGAATCGAAGTTATTCTTGATATGGAGTATGTGCCTGATATTGGTATATGGTTAGAATAGAAGTTATTCTTGATATTGATTATGTTCCGGATATGGGTAAATGTTTAGAATAGGAATTATTCTTGATATTGATTATGTTCCTGAATAGGATACATGTTTAGAACTTGATTTAGTATTGTATTGATTCATGTTCTGATTTGATACATGATAGAACTATCCGTTATATGCTTTTATATTGTTTATATGATTGCATGTATACATGATTTATACTGAGAATGTAATTCTCACCGGAGTTATCCGGCTGTTGTCTTGTCTGTATGTGTGCATGGCAACAGGTGGGATAGGAGCGGGGTCAAGACGAGAACGAGGCTGGATTAGATAGCGTGGAGATCCGGGCTTCAGAAGCAACTTAGGATTCAGCACTGATATGTAGTTGAACCTAGTTGGATTATTGTAGATGACATCAGATTTGTATGTTCATGTTTAACATGTAATTTGATTTTAATTACATTACGTTTCCGCTTTGCATTTTAAAAGAAAAATTTTTAGACCCTGTTTATTATGAATGATTAAATATTCCTAAAGACGATTAAGGAATGGATTAGCTTCCAGGTCCCCACATCCACTCTCTCTTTGGGACTCTTTACCTCTAAGTCCTTCCCACTCCTCAAAGTGACTGCCTTGCACTGCTCTTTTGGGTTCACCTCTGTGTTACTGGGAAATTGCCCCTTGTTCTGATCTTTTAGAGCGTTGGCCAACGGTCCGATTTGCGTTTCCAAAGATTTCATTGTGGCACCCATGTTTCCCGTGTGAGTCTCCATATTGTCAAGACGAGATTCAGTTCTCGCCATCCTTTTTCTAGACTCAGCAACAAATGTACCTACCAAATCTTCAAATGAATGCTTTCCCTCCCCCTTTGATGTATTGAACCCCGGTGGAGGATTCAACACATTCTTATTATTAGCATATGAAAAATTTTCATGATTTCTCAAACCAGGATGATATGTGTTAGAGGGAAGGTTACCTCGATATCCTCCGTAGCCACCATTCCTATTATTGATATAATGAGCCTCATCAGGAATTTGTGGTTCTTCAGTAACAACCGATGCATTTTCAACCTCTGATGTACAAGTCTTATTCATTGCTGCAATTTGAGTTGTTAAAGCTGAAACTTGAGCGGTGAGTGATGTAATAGGATCTATGGCATAAATTCCAGCTTGCTTCTTTACTCCTGATCTCTCAGACGGCCACTGATAACTGTTAATGGTCATCTGTTCAAGCAAATCATATGCTTGATCAGGTGATTTTGAAAATATCGTGCCACCAGCTGCTGCATCCCCAGTACCTCTTGTTTGTCCATTCAAACCATTGTAAAACAATTCAATCTGTACCCAATCTTCAAAACCATGGTTTGGACATCTCCTCAACAATTCCTTATACCGTTCCCATGCCTCATAGAGTTGCTCAAAATCAGTCTGCCTAAAAGTACTTATCTCGATTTTCAAATGTGCAGACTTTGCAGGTGGAAAATATTTTGCAAGAAACTTAGTTGCTAAATCCTGCCAGGTAGTGATACTCCCCAAAGGAAGCGATTGGAGCCATCCTCTTGCTTGGTCCCTAAGAGAAAAAGGAAACAAACGCAAACGAATTATATCATCAGAAACACCATTTATTTTTACCGTGTCAGTAATTTCAAGGAATGTTCTGAGATGTAAAAGAGGATCTGCAGTAGCGGCTCCTCCAAACTTATTATGTTGAACCATGTTTATCAATGCAGGTTTGAGCTCAAAGTTGGTTGCATTAATCGTTCCTCGTGCTATACCAGAATAATGAGCATTCAATACCGGCCTAAAATGATCTCTGATGGGTATCGCAGGGGGTGGATTTTCATTATTTCTATTTTCAGCCATTGCTAGAATCTCTTCTCTTCTTGCCTTTCTTAACCTTCTTGCGGTTCTTTCGATCTCAGGATCAAAGATAAGCAAGTCAAGATTTTGCGATCTTCGTATGCACTGTCAAACAAAGACAATAAACAATTCAATGTTTAATGTAGTATAATAAAAAGAGCTCTAAATTAAAATCTAGACTAATTGGTAACAATATTAATATAAATTCAAATTTTGTATTCCCCGGCAACGGCGCCAAAAACTTGTTGCGTGTTTTCTTGATTGCTCGCAAGTGCACGACGTCAAGTTATAGTAAAATGTAATTTTGAGTACAAGTGTCAATCCCACGAGGAATGTAATTCTAAATTTATATTAATGCCTTGTAATTAAAATAGTCTCGATTGTTATGCAGATCAGAGTGGCGGCCCGGGACGTTGACTGTGGACAGGGGGTCATATGCATACACCGTTGGAAGGAAGATTTTGGCATGATCATAGGAATGATGTTTTGTATTTTGCTTCGTCATTTAAATGATCATGTATTATTATTTTGTAAAAAAAATGTTTAAAGAATCGTATTTTGAAATTCCTTCCATATTTTAAAGAAAATTTTAATTTCCGCTGTGTATTTTATTTAAAGAGGTCAGAGGTGTCACATAGAGTCCGAGTCTAGGGCAGATCAGCCTAGCTAGGGCAGAACCGCCGAGTTTTTCTCAGAACCGATAAGACTCTAGACTTACGGTGTATCGAAGAGCCTTAGATGTAGATCGACGTCTATCTCAGACACTCGATACAGCATACCAAAGTCTAAATTAGATTGGGATCCCTAGATTTGAGATAAGATAAGATTAGATCACGAGTCATTAATTCATGTAATCAGATTAGATACATGTTTTGATGTTTGTTATGCTTTTATATATGTTTTATATGATTGCATTTAATACATTGTTTATACTAGGATATTTATATCTCACCCGAGTTATCCGGCTGTTGTCTTGTTTGTATGTGTGCATGACAACAGGTGGGACAGGTACAGGGTCACAGAGATGAAGACAGATCGAGATTAGAGTGGTGATTCCGGACTTGGACTAGAGATAGGGTTTAAACACTTGATAGTTAGGTGTTAAACCTGAGTTGTAAATTATTGTATTATGTTTGAGATTTATACTTTTATGCTGATATGTATAGGAGTTTGACTCCATTACCTTCCGCAGTTAAAAAAAAAATTTAGACCCTGTTTATTATAATTGATTTAGTCCCAATGACGATTAAGAACGGGATTAGCGTCTGGGTCCCCACAACAGGTGGTATCAGAGCGATAGATCCTTTAGATTAAGATAGAAGAGGCTAGTGAGCGGGGTAGATTGAGGTTTTCTTTCCTGCTTTTGAATGCTAGCATGTCTTACTGCTTTATTACATGTTACTTGTTTATCTGATTTGATATGGTAATATGTTTTATGGAGATTGGATCAGTACTGATTCTAGATCAGCAGTAAGATGATCAGAGGAGGATTGCAACAGAATTGTTGTACTTGTTACTAATCTATTTGATTATTAGATATGCCTCCGAGACGAGTACCAGAACAGGGAAGTACATCCAATCCTCCAATGGATGTAACACCGACTCCAATGGAAACCTTACTGAAGAGGTTTCAGTCTTTTCATCCGCCAACCTTGAAAGGCACAGAGAACGCTGTAGAGTGTGAGAGTTGGCTTGATGATATAGAGATGTTGTTCGAATCCTTGGAGTATACAGATGAGAAGAGGGTGAAATTAATTGGACACCAGTTACACGACGTTGCCAAGGACTGGTGGATTACGAGAAAGAGAGCCATGGAGCATAGAGGTACGAATATTACCTGGAATATATTCAGAACTGAATTTTATCAACGATTCTTTCCAGTATCGTACCGGAAGGACAAGGGGGCGGAGTTTGCCAATCTAAAGCAAGGACAGATGAACATAGAGGAGTACGTGTCCAAGTTCTCCTCCTTGTTGAAATTCGCTCCACATGTGGCTGATAGCGAAGAAGCTACTGCTGATCAGTTCATCAATGGCCTGAACCCCGACATTTTCACATTGGTGAACACAGGGCGACCGGATAATTTTACTGATGCCCTGAACAGAGCTAAGGGAGCAGAAGCCGGTCTGATGAGACAGAAAGGGGCTTCATTTGTGACTCCAGCACCGAGACCACATCAACCACCTCCCAGATTTGAGGGTGGCAGCAGTAGTGGAGGAAAGAAAGAATTTTTGAAAGCCAGGGGAAAACAATTCAAGAAATCTGGCAGTAGTTCTTCCAGCTCCGGTGGTTCTAGACAGTGCCAGAGTTACACTGGAGTTTATTGCAAGACTTGCGGAGGAAGACATGCAACCGAGCAATGCCAGGGAGTGACTGGTAGTTGCAACTTCTGTAAACAGCCGGGACACTTTGCTAAAGTGTGTCCCCAGAGAGGTTCCCAAAGAACTCAGGGGGCCGAGTCATCAGGATCAGCAGCACAGACTGAGAGACGATCAGCTGCTGTTCACACATTTCAGCCAGCGCCAACTCAGTCACAGCAGAGGCCAGGAGGAAGCCAAACAGTTGGTCAGTCTCCTAGACAGCTGGCCAGAGTCTTCGCTTTGACAGAAGAGCAGGACCAGGAAGCACCAGATGACGTTGTGGCAGGTAACTGTTCTTTATGTGGTTACTCTGCTTATGTACTGATTGATACCGGTGCTTCACACACATTTATCTCTGAACGATTTGCACTGAGTCATGCATTGCCTGTAGAGTCTTTAGCTACTGTAGTGTCGGTATCTTCGCCTTTGGGGATAGGTTTGATATCTGTAAATTCTGTTAAGCGTTGTGTACTACAGTATGACGGGCATGAGATTGAGTTAGATTGCATCGTACTTGGGCTGTCAGACTTTGACTGTATTATCAGTATTGATATGCTAACCAAGTACAGAGCGATTGTTGATTGTTTCCACAAGATAGTGAGATTCAGACCAGATATGGCTGAAGAGTGGAAATTTTATGGTAAGGGTTCTAGATCGAGAATTCCTATAATATCCGTATTATCTATGACTCGATTGTTACAGAAAGGAGCAGAAGGATTCCTAGTATATTCAGTAGATTTACTGAAGTCGAGTCCAGCATTGGCAGATCTGCCAGTGGTACGTGAGTTTGCTGACGTCTTCCCAGATGAGATCCCGGGATTACCTCCCGTTAGAGAGATAGACTTCAGCATTGAACTGATGCCATGTACAGTACCGATTTCTAGAGCTCCGTACAGAATGGCACCAGTTGAATTGAAAGAATTGAAGGATCAGTTGGAAGCTTTACTGGCCAAGGGGTACATCAGACCGAGTGTGTCTCCTTGGGGTGCTCCAGTACTATTCGTAAGAAAGAAAGACGGTTCGATGAGACTCTGCATCGACTATCGGCAACTAAACAAGGCAACGGTAAAGAATAAATACCCTTTGCCTCGTATAGATGATTTATTCGATCAGTTGCAGGGTTCTTCAGTATATTCCAAGATTGATTTAAGATCGGGATATCATCAGCTGAGAGTCAGAGATTCTGATATCTCAAAGACAGCATTCAGAATCAGGTATGGACACTATGAATTTATTGTCATGCCGTTTGGTCTGACGAATGCTCCAGCTGTATTCATGGGATTGATGAACCGTGTATTCCAGAAATATCTCGAAGATTTTGTGATTATTTCCATCGATGATATTTTGATTTATTCAAAGAATATGAGTGAGCATGCTGAGCATTTAAGAACTGTGTTGCGAATTTTAAGAGCTGAGAAATTATATGCTAAATTGTCGAAATGTGAGTTTTGGCTAAGACAGGTAGTATTTCTGGGTCATATTATATCTGGAGATGGTATATCAGTTGATCCCAGTAAAGTGGAAGCCGTGATTTCTTGGCCAAGACCGACATCAGTGCCTGAAATTCGCAGTTTCATGGGTTTAGCGGGATACTACCGCCGTTTTATTAAAGATTTCTCGAGTATAGCTAAACCAATTACTCAGCTGACTCAGAAGAATGCTCCATTTGTTTGGTCTGAAGAGTGTGAGACCAGTTTTCTGGAGTTGAAGAAGAGGTTGACCAGTGCCCCGGTGTTGACTATTCCATTCGGTACTGGTGATTTTGTGGTTTATTGCGACGCTTCTCACAGAGGGTTGGGATGTGTGCTGATGCAACGAGGGCATGTAATCGCTTATGCCTCAAGACAGCTTAAACCACATGAGACTCATTATCCAATTCATGACCTAGGATTGGCAGCCATTGTCTTTGCATTAAAGATATGGCGACATTACCTTTATGGTGAAAAGTTTGAGATATATTATGATCATAAGAGTTTGAAATATCTGTTTTCACAATCCGAATTGAATATGAGGCAACGAATATGGCTCGATTTGCTTAATGATTTTGATTGTGAAATCAAATACTATCCAGGAAAGTCTAATGCAGCAGCTGATGCACTGAGTCGAAAGGTATGTTCTTTATCCTTATCGACGATTGGTGTTTCAAATTTGATAGAAGACTGCTGTTTGTCTGGATTAGAATTTGAAACAGATTATAAACCGTTGAAACTTTATACGGTGCAAATATAACCAGAGCTGATTATGAGAATTAAGGCAGCTCAGCGAGGTGATCAGAATATACAGAAATTAGTATCGATGGTTAGAGCAGGACATCGATCAGAATATCAGGTATGTGATAACGTATTGTATGTGAATAATCGTCTTGTGGTGCCGAATATTTCGGATCTAAGACGACAGATATTGTCAGAAGCGCACAACAGTCGATTCAGTATTCACCCTTGTGGCAGAAAGATGTACAACGATTTGAAAAGACAGTTCTGGTGGAAACCAATGAAGACTGACATTGCCGAGTTTGTCTCCAAATGTTTGAATTTCCAGCAGGTGAAAGCAGAAAGAAAGAAACCAGGAGGTTTATTACAGAGCTTGTCCATTCCTGAATGGAAATGGGATCATATTTCCATGGACTTTGTGACGCAATTGCCGCGTTCCTCCAAAGGTTGTGATGCGATTTGGGTCGTGATTGACAGATTGACCAAATCCGCATGCTTTATACCGTACAAGATGACATACAGATTTGACCAGATGGCAGAGATCTATGTCAGAGAAGTGGTCAGATTGCATGGAGTGCCGAAGTCGATTGTATCAGATCGTGATCCTCGATTTACTTCGCACTTTTGGCAGAGTTTGCAGCTGGCTCTCGGTACGAAGTTACATCTGAGTACCGTATATCATCCACAGACCGACGGACAGTCAGAGCGGACTATCCAGACACTGGAGGATATGCTGAGAGTAGTAGTGCTTGATTTTAGCACTAATTGGCAAGATGCATTGCCGCTTTGTGAGTTTTCGTACAACAACAGCTATCAGAATAGTATTGAGATGGCACTATTTGAAGCGTTGTATGGAAAGAAATGCAGATCCCCTCTATATTGGGATGATATCTCTGAAGTGTCTGAGATTGGACCAGATATGATCAGAGATATGACAGGAAAAGTGAAGCTAATTCAAAAGAAAATGAAGGCAGCGAAGACAGACAGGCCAAATATGCCAATATTCGACGTAGACCGTTGGTATTTGACGTGGGAGACCGAGTATTTTTGAAGATCTCACCTTTCAGAGGAGTTGTCAGATTTGGCAAGAAAGGGAAACTGTCTCCACGATACATTGGGCCTTATGAGATTCTTGAAAAGATAGGAGATCGTGCCTATCGACTCGCTTTACCGCCTTCATTATCCGGGATACATGATGTTTTTCATGTATCGTTATTAAGGAAGTATCTTCCTGATGCTTCACATGCTATTCAACCAAACGAGGCCGAACTGGATGAGACGTTGAGCTATGTTGAAAAACCGATTCAGATTATTGATCGTAAAGAAAAACAGCTCAGAACGAAGACGATTCCACTTGTGAAAGTTCAATGGACTTGTCATGGCACAGAAGAAGCAACCTGGGAAACTGAATCAGATATGAGACAAGAATTCCCAGAGTTATTTAGATGATGTAAATTGTTTATACAGTTTTGTATATATACTCTTTATTGATACGAATGAAATGCCTGTGATTTCGAGGACGAAATCGTATCTTAGGGGGGGAGAAATGTAAGGGCCAAGATCTTGATTCTGTTAATATGAGATTTTAATTATATTAACATGATATTATTGAATTTGAATTAATGTGATTATAGACGGGCTATTACGAGATCAAATTGGGCCAAGCATATGAAGTACACAATTGGTGGACAGAAATGCTAGCGCCCGAGCGGTAGTTTTTGACCGCCCGAGCGCCAGTGTTCATCACAAAGATGTCGCGGGCAGAAGAGTGTGCGCCCGGGCGGTAGTTTTTGACCGCCCGAGCGCCAAAGGTGCAATTCAGAAAAGCGTGACAGAACCTACCGCGCTCGAGCGGTAGATTTGCACCGCTCGAGCGCCGACCGAAATGTATGAAAACGAGCCACGTTTCTAGTGCATGCAATTGGATATACATATATAACGTTTTCCTTCAGAATTCGTGAGAAACGAAGAAGGAAATCGAGAAATCTCTCAGAAAATCCTTACGCCTTTATATTTTGATCCGTCCGTACAAACTTGAATCCGAGTACGTCACCGTGTTCCTAGCAACGACAGGTACAACAGGACGTAAGTTTTGTTACGTTTTGTTAAGATTTAAAATTATGCTATGTCCAGAATCAGATACAATTCATATATAGTGTTCTTGACATAGGAGACATCATAGAATCGAAGGCAAATTTAGAAACGGACTGAATATGGAATTGTTATGAATTTCAGAATGAAATTGACTAGAATTTATATCAGATTGGTACGGTGGTTGATTGTAAATTATTGGAATTGGTATAGACTAATATGGTATTATCACTATCACCAAATTGTACTGTTGTACTGTCACAATTGATAAAACAGTGATGTTGTGATTTGATTAGAATATTGATACAGAATATCGGTATTGTCATTGCCAGATTGAACAGTGACAGACGTTGAATCAAGACTTCGATTGTATCAGATCGACAGCAAGAGAGGTATAAATAAATGTTGATTCGGGATTGCACAACTCGAGTTAGGTTTGACTTGAGTTTCCCTAAATCACATACTTTATTTATTGCATTGATATTTGCAGATTATTAGACTGATATGTTTAGGTATTGACTTAGAACAGAGTCAGAGTCCGAGTCTAGGGCAGATCAGCCTAGCTAGGGCAGAACCGCCGAGTCTTTCTCAGAACCGATAAGACTCTAGACTTACGGTGTATCGAAGAGCCTTAGATGTAGATCGAGGTCTATCTCAGACACTCGATACAGCATACCAAAGTCTAAATTAGATTGGGATCCCTAGATTTGAGATAAGATAAGATTAGATCACGAGTCATTAATTCATGTAATCAGATTAGATACATGTTTTGATGTTTGTTATGCTTTTATATATGTTTTATATGATTGCATTTAATACATTGTTTATACTGGGATATTTATATCTCACCCTAGTTATCCGGCTGTTGTCTTGTTTGTATGTGTGCATGACAACAGGTGGGACAGGTACAGGGTCACAGAGATGAAGACAGATCGAGATTAGAGTGGTGATTCCGGACTTGGACTAGAGATAGGGTTTAAACACTTGATAGTTAGGTGTTAAACCTGAGTTGTAAATTATTGTATTATGTTTGAGATTTATACTTTTATGTTGATATGTATAGGAGTTTGATTCCATTACCTTCTGCAGTTAAAAAAAAAAAAATTTAGACCCTGTTTATTATAATTGATTTAGTCCCAATGACGATTAAGAACGGGATTAGCGTCCGGGTCCCCACAATATGACTGACTGAACCGAATTTTTGAAATCTAATATTGAATATTCTGAGAACTGAGATTTTGTATACAAAAAGTGTTGAGCTGTGAATCTTGACTGAAACAGATTGTATTCAGGGTTTGTTATATATGAAGATAATATATCTATTGATTTTAACCGACGCCTTGATCAGTTGGCCGAGATTGACGTCAATGTCAGATATTTACAGTTTTATGAGTTTAGCAGGCTATTTTATACGACTGTGGTTTGAAATTTCTTGAGAATTGTTATTGTTCTAAAACAGTAATTGATACAGATTATATTGTTTGGGGGACATTACATTTGAAAATGATATAACAGTTAATTTAAACAACATCGAAGGTATGATCGAGTAGCCAAATTGACAGTATTATCAGAAATTACCTGTTTATGAGGGTCAAAGATCAGTATAGATGATTGATGTTTCAAATTTGATCCGATATTATTGTTATTTGAATCCGTGTTTGATACAGATTATTTTGAATCGTTGAGATTATATACAGTTCCAACCGAATCAGAGCTGATATCGAGAATTCAAGCAGTTTAGAAATGTGATCAGAATGTTCAGAATTGGATTATGAGAATCAGAACAGATCATCAATCAGAGTAACAGATATGTGACAGAATCGTCTCTTTGTGCCGAATATTTCAGATTGATATTATAGAATTCGATATCGAGAGTCAGAACAGGGTGTCAATCAGAATATCAGGTAAATAATACTGTCTTGTATGTTAATAACTGATTTAGTTGTGCCAGATATATTTCGAATCTAAAATGACAAATATTTTCTGAAACGCACAATAATCTATTCAGCATGGATCCGGACAGCAGAAAATATTTTGATAAAAACAGGTGATATTAGGTATGGCAGAAATTGTACTAAGATGGCTAAATTACCCACAGATGAAAACAAAAAGATAAAAACCAGAAAATTTATTACAGAATTGTTTAATTCTTAATAGAAATGGGAGTACATTTCTATGAATTTTGTAATGAAAGTACCGTAAAAATTTCAAGATTGTGATGTGATATGATTGTGATTTACAGATTGTTCAATTAGCATATGTTAGTATATACAAGATGCAATACAAACATGACCAGATGACAAAGATAGAGGTCAGAGAAATGGTCAAATTGAACAGAATGCTGAAGTAGATTATATCATATTGTGATTTTTGATTGATTTTGTACTTATGGCAGAATATATCATGAGCTCTTTCACATAGTAACCACAGACTGACAGATAGCCAGAGCGGATTATCCAGATACGGGAAGATATTTGTTGAACTATAATGCTGTATGTTAGCACTAGTTGAGACGATGTATTGTCACTTTATGTATTATTGTACAACAATAGCTATCAGATGAGTAATGAGATAGTTGCAAACAAGGCAAATGTTTCAGGATGAAGATTATTATGTTGTGGAACACACAATAAGATTGTTAGAATATCAAAGAAACTATCTGAAAGACAGAATCTGATATGAGATTGAGATTTTAGAATGATTTCATTGAGATAAGTTTCATGATTAACCTCTACTATACATTTTATACATGCTTTGATTAACTGCTTGCGAGTTCGAGGACGAACTCATATCTAAGAGGGGGAGAAATGTAATGCCCAAGAATTGTAGGTTGATAGTACGAAATTATAAAATGTTGCATGAAGAAGTGACCGCACCCGCGTCTAGCATTTTACCGCACTCGCGGTTGTGGCTCATGAAATGTGGAAGATCTATAGTAGCTTCACCGCACCCGCAGTCTCCGATGTAGCACACCCACGGTGAAGAGGCAGTAGGATATGATGTTCGTACAGTAGAGTCACCGCACCCGCGGTACCAGATAGATCCCACCCGCGGTCGATTATTCTGAAATTTTAGAAGTAATGCCGTGAGATGACCGCACCCGCGGTGAAAAGCTACCTCACTTGCAACGTGTTTGATGAAAAATAAGACACCCTTGCCATTCATATATTATGTGTTGTCTTCCTTTCCTTCTTCCTTCAACACCAGATTACCGAGAGCACCATGGTAGAATTCTCAAGTTTGCTTCAAGCTTAGAAATTGAATAGCACACAAGCCGATCAACCGATTTTCAATCCGAGTTCAGATTTATGTTCCTCTCTTCCATAGCTTCGTAAGGATGTAAATATTACTAATTTTCAGCATGTTCTGAACTTTAGATGTTGGGGAAATTTTGATATGATTGAGATTGTGTGTCCTTATGATTATTGTGAACGTATATTCGAAACTGGATCGAAGAAATGATATCGTATGCGAGTACTATGATTTTCCAGCATATATGTGTATGAGATTATGCAGATTTTGAGCTTAAGAGGTATAGATTTTGATGGATATGACTTGATGATATTGATTATTGTTGTTTGAGTTGACCGGTATTGAGAAATTACGCCGTTATGCCGTCAAATCAGTAGATTGATATTGATCAGATTCAGTATTGATTGAGATTGTAATGTTATGCTATTGACATTGATCAGATTATGTGTTGATTTGAGTATTGATCAGAACAGGTATTGAATTGAGTTGTTTACTGATATTATACTTATTCGATTGTCATTGCCAGATTGGGAATGAACAGATTTGAATCCGAGACTTCGACTTCGTCAGACCGAGAAGTGAAATGTATAAATCGATGTTAACTGGAGATCGACTTGAGTTAAATTTAACTCGAGTTTCCCTAAACCACATACTTGTATGATATTGTTTTTATACCTTTGTGTTTTAATGATTATGTTTATTCTATTGAATTAGAAAGTAGAAAGCAGAGAGATATTGAGTGAGAGTCAATGGCAGAAGGGCTAGCCTATGACAGAGGAGTCACTGGCCCATTGCATATTTTCAGAATAGGTTTAGTCTTGGACAGACATGCCAAGACACTGGACGTTTGGTATATCGAGATGCTTAAGATACAGATAGCATCCTTATTACAGATTATTCGATATAGACTAAACCAAAGTCCAGAAATAAGAACGTACCGCCACCGCGACCGGTAGTAGTAGGTGGGAGACTTGTTACGTTCTTATTCACCGGGATCCCTAGATTAGATGAGAGAAGAGTCGAGTCTGAGATGCCGAGTCATGAGTTGAATTACAGATTGTAGAAATTATGTTTCGTAGACTACAATTCATGTTTTATTTACAATTTGATATCGATTCGCATTGTCAGATTTTGTTACATGTAGTGATATATGTTTCATGCTTTATTATACCATAGCATGTATACATGATTTATACTGGGATTTATTCTCACCGGAGTTATCCGGCTGTTGTCTTGTTTGTATGTGTGCATGACAACAGGTGGGACAGGATCAGGGTCGAGAAGAAGATGAGAGATTGAGATTAGCGTGATGATTCCGGACTTGGATGTAAATAGGTTTCAGCTCTTGACATGTAGTAGTTGAACCTTAGTTAGTTGAATTTACATTGTTCTATTAAATTTGTACATGTATACTGATTTTTATAATATATCAATTCCATTACGTTCCGCAATTTTTAAAAAAATTTATGACCCTAATTACTTGACTAGTATATTGATCCTAATAACAATTAAGAAGATGACTAGCGTCCGGGTCCCCACAATTGAGGTGAGTTTTCTTTTAGCTTTTGTATATATTTCCTTCTTCTATCTGATTTTTTATTTGATATGATTACCTATGATATACGAGTTGATTGCCTGTGATTTCGGGGACGAAATCAGATATGGCGAAGAGAAATGTAAGGCCCAAGAATTTGATTATCGTAATCTTAGATGATTTGGGGATAAATTGATGTGATTATATACGGAACGGATTAGACCAGGAAGGACGGAAGGTGATTTGAATTATGTGCGAGCAAGATCCCTCGCGCATATGCGCGAGGTAGGCAGAAGACCTCGCGCATATGCGTGACATGGTTCCGCGCATGTGCGCGAGGGTGGCAGAGACTTGTGAAGAATGAAAAAAGGGCCTCGCGCATATGCATCGAGTAGAGGCGCGCATATGCGCGAGTCAACATGATGCTACGCGCCGAGACATAAGGTCTCGCGCATATGCGCCGAGCAGTGTCGCACATATGCGCGAGACGTGTTACTTGAAAGAATGCGCCACCTAGCCTTCTCATGCAATATATATCTAAAATCCTTCAGTATTCAGAACACAAGAAGGAGAATTCCTCTGAAAACTTGGAGCTTTCGTCGACTTTGATTTGGGAGATTAGTTGTTACGTTTATCAGAATTTAAATCCGACTTCAGTATTGTGTTCCTATCGACACCGACTACAACTGGATGTAAGTTTTGTTACGTTTTAATATTATTTGAATTATGATACTGCCAGAATCAGATATGATTGATATATGTTGTTCTTGCGATATCAGACATCGTAATCGAAACCGGATCGATGAACATATATCGTATGAAATTGTTATGAATTTTCTGAGTTGATTTGATTGTGATTAGACCGATTTGATATCAGAATTGTGTTGTTATCGATTATGAGATGTTGGGATGGATATGTTATTGATACTGTATCGCTGAGCATATTGATATTATTCAGATTTGGATCAGATGAGTTGTTGATTCGAATATACTGATATTGTATTGTTATGTCGTCAAAACATTAGTAGATTGATATTGATCAGATTCAATAGTGATTTAGATTGCATTGTATGTCGTTGACATTGATTAGATTATGTATTGATTTGCGTATTGATTAGAACAGGCATTGAATTGATCTGTATATTGACACAGTCTATTCTATATTGTCATTTCAGATTGGATATGGACAGATTTGACTTCGACACTTCGACTTTGTCAGATCGGCATATACTAGGTGGCCCTGCAGTTCAGATCGATGTCTCTGACCACACTAGTAGCTGATAATTCTTCCCCTGATGGGACTATCACTGAGTAGTTAACGTCGAGTCCAATAGACTTGACGTCCAGGTGACTAGCAAACGTCTCTGAAATAAAAGACTGAGTGGCGCCTAAATCTATCAAGACCCTCATGGCGACTCTTTTTATGAAAATATTTCTTCAGAGACGTCAGCACCACACAAAACTTATATCCCAAAGTTCTAACTTTAACCTCAAGCATAGCAGAAAATTTCTATCCCAAGTCAACAAAATATTAACTGGCACACTAATAATCACAAATAAAATTCAAAACATGCATAGCAAGAATAATCCGGTGCTTAATTAAATAATTTTACTGGTCAATAGTGTCGTGTCTGGGTTTGCCTCCTGAGCATGCATGGCGAACACTCTTCCCTGAGTCGGTTGCCTCCACTGTGGGCACTCCTTTAACATTTGGTCACTTGCTCCGCATTTAAATCACTTTCCCAACCCATTTAAACATTGTCCTAGATGCTGGCGGTTGCACTTCGAGCACACTGGGTACTAACTCGGCCTCAGAGGAGCCTTCTGCTGTGGGATAGGATCCTTGCCTTTCGGTCGTCCCTAATATGGCTTCTTCCCTAGCTGCCACTGGTAAGGCCTCTTAAACTGAGGTTGTTGTTGTTGCTGCTACGTTGGTGCCTGATAGGGTTTCTTGCCTATCAACCTCGATATCCCTCTGGTCCTGCTCTGCCGCCAAGGCTCTAGATACTGCAAAGGCATAGGTAGTATGACCAGCAACCCTCACATCACGGCGCAATCGTCCATAATCCATCCATGAAATGCCTCAGCTTCTCCCAGGCATCATTAGCTATTAGGGGCACAAAGTAACATCCCCTTTAAAATTTCCTGACGAAGTCTGCCACGCTGTTGTCTCCCTGTCGCAGTGACATGAACTCCCTGGTCAGGCGGGAGCGTACTTCATTAGTGAAGTACTTGGAGTAGAAAACCTCCTTGAAACCATTTGAAGTCAACGTCTGCAAATTAACTGATACTGACGCACTCTCCCACCATAGTTTGGCATCTCCTGTCAGAAGGAACGTGGCACACCTGACCCGGTCTGCGTCTGTCAGTTCCATAAAATCAAAAATTACTTCGATGGACTTAATCCAACCTTCAGCTATCGTCGGGTCAGTAGTTCCCGAAAACTTCTTCGGGTTCATCCTTCTGAACTTCTCATACACCGCCTCTGGTCTGAGCATCGCCCTTGCGTCCACTGCGGCCTCGTTCCCCGCAAATTGTGCGAAGAACTGGGTCATACCTGCAAGAATATGTGCCTGCATATCTGGCGGTGGAGGAGGAGGAGGAGCGTCTCTGCCCTCAACTCGAGCCTCTCTATCCTCATTCCTTGCTTCATGGTTAATCATGCGTCTAGGAGGAATACTTTTCCAACAATTTACCCAACACGTAAACCCAACATGCATGAACATAGTATCAATAGCATAAGATGCACATAATTCATAAGATGCACATAATTTGAACTAAAAACATGGACATGCTGAAATCATGACTTATTGCTTAATACATATCATAATTCAAAACTTTAAAGCTTACAGACTTAATGTTTGGCTTTGTGAGCTTCTCGCAACTGGCAGTAGGCATAACCCTTTACAAGAACACCGTTCTGATACCAACTGTAACGTACCGTACTTTTGAATACTTTAAAATTTGCTAAAAAATTAAAAAATTTCTTAATTATATAGAAACCTTCAAATTACGATAACAATAAACTGATCCTTCAAAATATTTTCCATGAAAATATCTCAATTAATGTTCGCTAAAAACACTTGATTAAATATCGAAAACATTAACATGAAATCAGAGTATTTGAAACATTGCATAAAAACTTAAAATATGGCGGTCCTCGGGTTTAGCCTCCCGCTCAGTCCAAGCCAGCTCACTGGTCCTCACCTCTCGTCTTTTCAATGTCATCCTCACCTGCATCGATCAAGTCTAGTGAGTCTAAAGACTCAACATGTATAAACTGGAGATAACGAGTAATACGTAATAAAACCACATGCATCATTAAAGTAGAGCATACATACTTGAAACTGGAACTTGCATACAAAAGCTTGAACATACATACATGTCATAAATGTGCCATAAACATGAAACTTTTCTTAAACATACTTGAACATACATAACATAATTTTGCGTAGAGTCATGTTTCAAAGCAAGTGACCCATACAGAAATGCGTCAGATCAGACTAAACCACAGTCTGACGGGGAAGATCCACTGCCACATACATGAGATCCCCATTCATGCTTTAACAAGTGTATTGGTCCCTGGTCATGCTTTACCGCTTTCAAATCCTGATCTAAACTCGTTCATGATATAACGGGGTGGATTGGTTCCTGGTCATGCTTTACCGATTTCAATCCCATACATAATTTGATCACAAGATATTTAGCATACTTCAAAAACTTAAAAGTATTTTCTTTTGCGCGTCGAACATACTTACTTGGCGTTGAGGGATTTATTGGATCTCGCTTGGGGCCACTGCTGCACATATTAACATTAATTCAATCACTTATATTTCATAACTTAGACGTATAGTCATGCTTACACCCAAATGTGACAAAATGTTCTAAATTTCTCGGGACCTGACCTCGTTTAATCATCGTATTAAATCATAACATCAAACCCCAAAACAATCCCTAAAAAAAGGAATTTTTTTTTATAAGGGACACGGACCTCGTGTAAGGGTCCGTGTAAGTGCTGGAAAATCAAATTTTGAAGGAAAAAGTGCACAGACCCCGTGCCAGGGTCTGTCTACAGGTCCGTGTAGGTGCTGGAATCGCGAACCAACGAAGAAACACTACACTTAAGACTTATTCCTCCTAACTCAATGATAAGGACCTTGAACCAACGCCTCGAGACCCATCCTAGGATGTTATGACACTTACTCAAACTCAAACAAACGCCCCAAAACAACTACGCATCAGAAACAACGCATCCCAATCCGTGAAAATGACCTTTGACACCAAAACAACTCCTACAACTTCTAATTCAACCAAGTGCCTAACGACACAAAACGAAACACCAAAAATCATCCCAACATCATTCTCGATATACCTAAATGCAGCAGCGATCACCCTGTTAGGATCGAGAAAGAGTTAAGAGGGGGGGGTGAATGAACTCTTTCACAATTTCTTTTCTAAAATGTATTTTCAACCGTTTTTAGGCGGTTCGAAAAACTTCATTCTCAAACGGTTGAAAGAGGTGAACCACTAGAATGTGCGGAAGATGGTTCACTACCCTTTTACAGATATTTCTTAAATATTTAACAATCTAAACAACAAGGATATGAATAAAAGATTGCATAAGGTAAGAGACACAGTATTTTATGGATGTTCGGAGATTGAATACTCCTACGTCACCCCTTCTTCCTTTGGTAGGAAGGAATCCACTAAAAGACTTTGACTTTACAAATCGTTTGTAACAGCCCAATCCAATCAGGACTTATCCCATTGCCTGTTTTGGAACTCCTAGTGATCACTTTACACTTCTGGATATTTAAGAACCCTTGGTTCACCAGACTTTCAAACTTCAATCAAATAACCATAGGTTATTGATATAACAATAGATTATTTTTGGTAGCACGAAAAGATCCTTAAAGATCAAGTATGTGACTGTGGAGCAGCGTGCAGAAGAGCGATAATGAAGATGTAAACTGTGAATGCGCTCAAAGATTTCTGTGAAGGCAAGCTGAAAGACTTCTTTCAATCAGTGTTAGAGTTGTGTAGCTTGCTTGTGTAGCTTGCATTTCTTTCCAGATGATATAGCCGAGCGATGTAACGGTCAGAAAGTACTTTTACCGTAAACCTGAGCTCCTGAATCAGATGAGTCATTTTCTCATTTATGAGCAATAAATGCTCGCATTTAAACTTCCTTTTTCTTAACATAAATTTGAAGCTCTTTTCTTGAGGTTTACTCCTTTGAGCGACTGTACATGCAGCAGTAGAATATGAAAACTGTCTCTGAACGTCTTTTCTAGGAAAGAGTTATTAATGCACATCTTCCTTGGAATTGATGTGAGATCGTTGACTTCGAGAATTTGAATTGCATTCAACCGGTCAGGGAATGTTGGAAAGCAATAAGTAGATCTCTTAAATGAAACGACTGAACCATAAGGAATAGGCGGTTGAAAACTAGCGGTTGAGAATTTCTAACCGCGGTTGATTTCTAATTTATCATATACCAAAATTCCTGAAATTTCATTTCTTAACAATTTCCCCCTTTTTGGTGATGATAAAACTGAGCTGAAATTCTATTAGCCAAATCAGAGACAATCTTGCTATTTCTTGGATTCTGAATTTTTGGCTTCCTTTGTCTTAAGAGCGGCCTAATTCCTTTTGAATACGCTTTTCTTGATTTCTCTTTTCTTGCTCTTTTTCCCCCTTTTTGACATCACCATTTACCAGAAAGTCCATGATTTCTGTTAGCTGAGCTCCTTGAGCATCCATCCTTTGTTCAATACGAGTGATTTGAGAGGAAAGACCAAGACACATATTGACACTTATCGTGTGATTGTTGGAAGCCTTTGAATTGATAACAGCAAAATCCTTAGCTATACTGCTTTTGATAGACCGTAGATCCTCTTTTAGATCAAAATTTTTGCGGTTAAGAGCGAGGATAGACTGATCCATATTGCCAAGTTGACTGAGCAGATCCTGACGGAAGTTTGCTTCGACAACTACTTCTTCTGCAGGGGCGAACAGTTCTTGGACTTCAGCTGCTTTGGGATCATCGAGAAGTTTGCCCTTGAAAGCGATTAATTTAGATGATGTGGCTTTGGCAGAAGATGGCGATGGGTTAATAGCAGTGGGGTCATCTGCGATACTCTCAATAAATTTATCAATGTCGTCATTTGATACAGAAGATGCTGCCCTAATGAGCTTGGATTCTTCTGATTTGTCAATTTGGTCAGCAGCAGAAGAAGGTTTTGAGGAGATGGTTATCTCAGCTGGCTGAATGTCTGTCAAAGAGGCTGAGGGCTGCGTGTGAAGTTCCATGGGAGCAACAACCGGAAGAGGATCTATCGAAGATACAATAGAGTCCTGATATGGTTGAGCAGCGTCAAAGTCAGAGAGAAATCGTTCTGCTTCATCGACTGAAAGAACCGAAGCTCTGACTGACTCAATGACAGGCTGAGAAGCAAGGATGCCAGCATCGGAATGTGGTGACGAAACGACTGGGACCATTGAAATTTCTGGACCGCATTGTTGGACGGGAAAGACAGAATCTTCGTTCAGAGCTGGGTCAGATGGTGTATGAACCGTGTCTTGATGAGTTGATTGATTTGGTTCAACGATAACCGTAGGTCGTGCAGATTTATCATGTGGAGTAGATAAAACATCTGGACAAGTGGGAGAGGCTACCTGTTGATCTGACGGTTAAGTTTCCGGAACGAGTTTTAGCTCCAGCTGAGCTGTGGTCGAAATGCCTTGTGTAGGAAGTTTGGAACTAGTGCAAGGGTGTGACGAGGAAGCCTTCGGAGAAGCATTTGTGGGAACTGGTTCTGTGCTAAAATCATCATGAATGTCCATCAAAGAATCAAATTTATTTTGTTCGGCACTGTCTGGAAGATTGAGCGAATTTCGCATGAAAGCGACTGATGTAGCAAGAGACAGAGCATCCATTTCAAGTTGAGAAATGACTGCAGAGTCATCTTGAGCGGTAGGACTATTCGGATCAAAATTTTTCCTCTTTAACTGGACTGATGATTCTGAGAGTGCTCTCTTTCATTTGAATTTCTATGAAATCACGTCTTTGAAGAGCGGTTGGAATGTCTGTTGTTTCTGCCCATTCCAAAATAGACCGTTCAAGCTTTGCTGCAGTCTGTATCTTCCCGGTTTCGATGAGTGAATCAAAAGAGATAGTAGTGCGATATTTTACCCATTTATCAAACTTCTTAATTTTGGACTCAACAGCTTCACAAACACGCTGACTTGTGAGAACGATTGCCGTATGAACTGCATGGTTTTGCGGAGGGTTTGTACTCATAACCTGTTTGCCTTTGTCTGATGACAGAATGATCGGAACTCCTGAATAATATGATTGGATGTCCTTTTCTGTAATTTGAATACTTTTCAACTTTGAAATCGAGGCTGATGGGATAGGTGCAGGAATAAGTGGTGCAGAGATATGCTTGATCAGCTTAATCTTCGTTACTTTGGCAGGAGCGGTTCGTTTCTTTTTGAACACCTGAGAGACCGGAATATCATCCTTAGTTTCTTCATCAGAACTGGATTTCAGAACCAATTTTCTCTTAGTTTCCTTGGGAGTGGAGGCAGTTGCTTTCTTTTGTTTCACAAATTCAACTCCAGTTTCTGTTTTGATTTGGACGAATTCTTCATCTGTCGGTTTGTTTTTCGAGATAAATTTGTCGACCGATACCCATGAAAACAGCTTGGTTTTACCGACTTCAATCATCTCAACTGGTTGAGCACCGGCAGAAATTAGCATATGGCAGATTTGAACCGCATATCCTTGAGATTGGTTGTCTTTCTTTACCATGGCCACCAGAATGTTGAAGAGGATATCAGACCAGTTGACTCCTAATTGAGAAGAGATGGTTGCCATAACAAGAAATTTTTCCAGAGTAATCTTATCATAAGCACTAGCTTTAGCAAGAATTCCTTTAGCCACAATATCAGCTAACAGTCGATATTCAATTTTTAGATCTCTCTTTTGGCAAGTCGGATGAGAGATAGGAGAGGCAGTGAGTGAGAAATTTTGACGCCAGATATCAATATTTCCATTAGTCAGTGTGGAGAAGTCAGTGACACCCGTCGTAGGTAAGTTAAACAATTCAGCAAACACCTTCTGGGTGAAAGTAAAATGTTTGTCCTGAACAGAGCAGAGAATTTCTCCATTCTTCATGTGAGCAGTTTCAAAAAATTCTTTCAGCAGTAGTTCAGAGTATGAGTGCCTACATCCCCAGAAAAGTTCGAAGCCCCGATTCTTCAAGTGCACGAAACATGGTCTTCATGGATTTGTTGGGCATAGAGAAAATAAAGGAAAAGTTGATAGCCACAGTATTCTGTGAGATGGAGGCAGCCATTTTGACATTCTTGAAACGATTCTGTAACTTTGTTCCTGTATTGTAAGCTGTAATGAAGTGGCAAGAAGAGTAATGAAATTTTAGTGAGTGTATGTATGTCCGGTTCAAGGGTGTACTATCATGTCCACGTGGAGGACTGTGAGTATAGAATTGTTTCAAAAATATTTTAAATTTTTGGACGGCGGCAAAATGAGTATTTTTCAAATTTCAAGGAGATAACCGTCACGTCATATTGGGGCAGTCGAAAAACAGTTTAGAGTGTGTTTTAAGAAAATGACGTGGATTAATTCTGTCCACAAAATATGAACCGGATCATTAATATTATTAGGTGGAACCGGTTACAGACAATGATTAGCATTCTTAACCATGTTCCCCCTAAACACGTGCATGAATGGGATAAAACCGTCGGTTGCGTATGATAAAACTCTTCACATTTCCCACCAGAGTCATGATGACATAAGCCCTTGACGCTTGATCTCCATCTATAAGTATCAGCAAAGACGCTAACATTATACTTCAAGTTTAAACAAAATGGATAGAGATAGCAGTCCAGATTTGGCAGAGGAGTTCATGAGGGATGTCTTAGCTTCCCGAAAGAAGACCATTATGGACAGAGTGCATGAAAAGCCTCTGGCCATTTGGGAAAAGGTGCACACAATACAAGCCATCCTTGAGAGCGGAGAGGCTCTCTCTTCCAAAAATAGGGCGGCATTGAAAAGATATCGGCGACGGCTTCACGTCGCGGATAACGCTGGAGTCTTTTCGGATGACGGTGTTTATCTTCTCATGCTGCTTAAAGAGAGGAGAGCTCTGAAGAAGGTGGCCATCTCAGTGGAGTTCTCACGTATTGCCGTAGGAGGGTTGGCTGGATGGTTAACCCTTTGGAGGTTGTACGTAGATAAAGAGATTAGGAGTGTTCGACTCCGCCTCTGATGATGTACTAAATCCCTTTTTTTTTTTTAAATGAAATATTATTTTATTTTGCTTCCAGATATTTGTCTTGTTCTTTTTGTTTTCTGCAAAGTTGACCTGAACATAATAAATAAACACATCATGACAAATCAGTTAAACCAAGCATATTGCGAAAATGAGAGAACTTAGCCTCAGGTAATGGTTTTGGTAAAAATATCAGCCGTTTGTTGATCAGTATGAACATATTCAAGCCGTATATCTTTCTTCATCACATGCTCTCGGATAAAGTGATGTCGGATGTCAATATGTTTTATCCGAGAGTGCATGACCGGATTGTATGTTATAGCTATTGCACTTGTATTGTCGCAAAATATAGGAGATTCAGCCGCTTGAATTCCATAGTCTTTTAACTGTTGCTGAATCCATAACATTTGAGCGCAACAACTTCCAGCTGCTAAGTATTCTGCTTCAGCGGTTGATGTAGCGATAGACGTTTGCTTCTTGCTTGCCCAAGAGATAAGTCTTTCCCCTAAAAATTGGCATGAACCGCTTGTGCTTTTTCGATCAATTTTGCATCCAGCGTAATCTGCATCTGAGTAACCTACAAGGTCAAAGCTTGAATCTTTGGGATACCAGAGACCCACATTTGCGGTTCCTTTCAAATATTTGAGTATACGTTTAGAGGCAATGAAATGAGATTGCATAGGATTGGCTTGAAACCGTGCACATAGGCAGACAGCAAACATAATGTCCGGTCAACTAGCGGTTAGATATAGTAGAGACCCAATTAGTCCTCTATACATTTTTGTATCCACCGAAATTCCCCCTTCGTCTTTATCCAATTTGATTGATGAGCTCATTGGAGTGCTGGCCGGAGAGCAATTTTCCATTCCAAATTTCTTTAACATATCTCGAGTGTATTTGGCTTGATTAATGAAGATACCATTTTCAGACTGCTTGACTTGCAGTCCTAAAAAATAGTTTAATTCGCCCATCATACTCATTTCAAATTGTTCCTGCATCATCTTTGAAAATCTTTCACACAGCTTAGTATTAGTTGATCCGAAAATAATATCATCTACATATATTTGAACAAACAGTAAATGATCATTTTTGGAGAACGTAAATAAAGTTTTATCGATTGTACCAATAGAGAATCCGTGATCGAGCAGAAATTTGGTCAATGTATCATACCATGCTCTTGGGGCTTGTTTCAGTCCGTATAAAGCTTTATCTAATTTGTAAACATAATCAGGAAATATGTGGTTAACAAAGCCGGGTGGTTGTTCTACATAAACTTACTCATTTAACATACCATTCAGAAAGGCAGATTTAACATCCATTTGATATACTTTGAAATTTTTAAATGCTGCAAACGCTAGAAATATTCTAATGGCTTCTAATCTAGCAACTGGGGCGAAAGATTCATCAAAGTCTATTCCTTCCTCCTGTCTATATCCTTGAGCCACTAGACGGGCCTTATTTCTTATGATTAATCCACTTTCATTCATTTTGTTTCTATAAACCCATCTAGTTCCAATTATATTGGCATCATCAGGTCGAGATACTAAGTGCCATACTCTGTTTCTTTCAAACTGATTAAGTTCTTCTTGCATGGCCTCTATCCAGTTTGTATCTAGAAGAGCATCATCAATTTTTTTAGGTTCAATTTGAGAAACGAAAGCAGCCTGCAAAAATTCACTTATCATTTGATTTCTAGTTCTAAGAGGAGCAGTAGGGTTACCGATGACCAGCTCGAGTGGATGATCCTTTTTCCACCGGAGACATGGTCCATATTGATCTTCCTCGGTTGGTTGAATGATGTCATTTCCTTGTTCTGTTGCCTCTTCTTCCAGTGGTGTATTCTGCGGTTGATAGTTGTTCTCTGGATCATTTGTTTGTTGACAGTTTTCTTGACCGGTTGGATTTTCTTTGGACAGTGTTTCACCTGTTCTTTGTATGTCTATTTCATCTTCATCGTTGCTAGAGTCAAGATTAGCAGCTTCAAGATTATTTATCAGATCATGCATGTTGCTATTGCTATTGTCATGACATATGGATGATTCATCGAATACAACATGTATGGATTCTTCGACAGTGAGAGATTTTTGATTATATACTCTATATGCTTTACTTACTGCTGAGAATCCCAGAAAGATGCCGTTTTCAGCCTTTACATCAAATGCAGTGAGATGTATTTTGCCATTTATGTGAATAAAGCACTTACAGCCAAAGATGCGAAAATACCCCACTTCTGGCACTTTGCCGGTCCATATTTCATATGGAGTCTTTTCATGATTTTTATTAATCATAGATCGATTTTGAGTAAAACAAGCTGTGTTAATGGCTTCAGCCCAAAATCTTTGTGAGATACCGGATTCAGCCAGCATGGTTCTAGCTGCTTCTTTCAATGTGCGGTTTCTTCTTTCTGCTACTCCATTTTGTTGGGGCCATCTTGCAGCTGATAGTTCGTGTTTAATCCCATGATCTTCAGGATAGGATGATAGATATTTATTCAGAAATTCAGTTCCTCTATCACTTCTGATTCTGTTGATGTTTTCCCTCTTCTCATTGTGAAGTCTCTTGAGCAGCTTGATTAGATGATCAGCAGTTTGATCTTTGGATCCAAGAAATAGTACCCATGTAAATCTGGAATAATCATCAATGACGACCAGAGTGTATTTCTTTCCCCCTAAGCTTATTACCGGAATTGGTCCAAATAGATCCATGTGAAGAAGGTCTAGACATCTGGTTGAAGAGTTTCTACCTTTGCTCTTGAAGGTTGATTGAACCTGTTTTCCAAGCTGACAAGCATTGCATACTTTATCTTTGGCAAAGTCAACGTTAGGCAGTCCAGATACTAGCTTAAACTTACTAATGGTATCAATGGATTTGAAATTTAGATGATTCAGTCTTTTATGCCATAGCCAGTTTTTATTTCCATTTAAAGCAACGAAACAGGTAGACGCATTTAAAATTTGATCATTCCATTCTACCCTATAGGTGTTTTGACTTCGATAACCAGTCAACACAGTATAACCTGTATTGGTTTTAACCATGAATTTTTCTTTATGAAATTCAACCGTGTACCCATTGTCACAAAGTTGACTTATACTGATCAGATTGTAGCATAAGTTTTCTACTAAAAGAATATCTTTGATAATAATTTTGCCATGAGTAATCTTACCCTTACCCATAGCTTTACCTTTAGAGTTGTCACCGAAAGTGATTGTTGGTCCTTTGAGATCTACAATTTCTGATAAGAGATCTTTATTTCCAGTCATATGTCTTGAGCATCCACTGTCTAGGAACCATGATGACTTTTCTATGTTTTTCCTTTTTAGTTCCTGACAATGATAGATTGGTATCCCTTTTATTTGGGTCCAGGGTTAATTAGACCCTTAGGAACCCACACTTGAATTATCCTTGCGGATTTTTTGTGATGTGTTCCAGGGTAATCATGATCGAAAGCATACTCTGGTGAATGCAGTATATGTTGTTTGGGCCTTTGATTATCATCATTCAATCTATACCTCTTTTGAACTGGTCGGCAATTGTAGTAATTGTAAGGTCTGATTCTTGAGTGATATCTGGTTGACCCTTCGTATCAAGTTGGATTTGGCCTGGGTTTGCGCCAATATTGTTTGGATTCATCACTCTGAACATAACCCAAACCACATCGCCTCCCATTGTTCTTAAGATTTATGTTTTAAATGCCTTGAACCATAGGCTCATTATGTTCATATACCGTGCTAGATCTGACAAATTTAATTGATCTTAAACTGTCTTTTTATAGCAACGGTTGAGTTGAGGCTTCTGAGGAATTACAATCATTTATGCTGTAACCAAGTCCAGTTCTATCTCCGGCTGGTTTCTGCATTTCATGTATCTTATCAAGAGAAGCAGAGGACTTGTTCCATATGTTGATGGTGCTTAATAAACGTTTGTTTTCTTTCAAAGTAGCATGGAACAAATTTCGTAAATCATCATTCTCAGCTGCTATCAGACTTAACTTGACTTTTAAACTTTCAACCTCTTTGTGCTGCGAACAGCTGAAGAGAGTTAGTTTATTTTTCAAGTCTTTCTTTTCTGAATCAGCTTCATTGAATTTCATATATAGGACTTTGAACTCATTTACCATGTCGTTAAGTGCTGTAACAAGATCTTCACGTGTAAATTCTTCAGAGTTAAAATCAAATATCATTTCATCAGTAGATTCTTGATCTTCCTTGGCCATAAGACATTCGACTCTTTCGTCTTCACTTTCACTCGAATATTCTTCAGAAGAAGACTTTTCTGATTCTGTTTCAGCCCATTTGCCTTTGTCTTCTTCTGCAACAAAAACTTTCTGATTCCTTTTCTTGATGAATTTCTTGTCGTTTTTGAATCGTCTTCTATTCTCCGGTTTCTTTTCGTCCTTCTTTGGCTTATTTCATTCTGCAATAAAATGTCCCTTCTTTCCACAGTTAAAACACCCTTGACCATCCTCAGTATGGTCCTTTTTAAAATAAGGTTTATTCATTTGAGATTGATTTTTGCGCATAAATTTACCAAATTTTTTAACAAACAGAGACATGGCTTCATTGCTTAGTTGCTCAGCCGATTTCTTACTTGTGGACTCTTCGACCGGAAGAGTCACTGTAGCTGCTGCCAAGGCTTTTGTTTGTTGGGTTATGGACGGCTCTTCTTCAGTTCGTATCCCTAGCTCAAATTCATATGCCTTGAGATCAGCAAATAGATCGTGTAGTTCCAGTTTGTTTAGATCTTTGGATTCTCGCATAGCTATTGTTTTTACATCCCATTCTCTGGGAAGAACTCTCATGACCTTTAAAGCAATTTCTCTGTTGGAGTACTCTTTTCCAAGTGAGGTGAGTTCGATGATAATGCTGCTGAATCGCTCATCAAATTCTGCAAGAGTTTCTCCTGGCTTCATCTTTGCATTGTCAAATTTTTGAATAGCCACTGTCAGTTTGTTCTCTTTGGTCTGATCATTTCCTTCGCACAGTTGAGTGAGTTTTTCCCATATTTCTTTTGCAGTAGTGCAGGTCTTGATTTTGGCGAATATGTTCTTATCAAGAGTTTTATAGAGAATGTCTTTTGCTACGTTGTCTAAGTTTGCTTTCCTTTTATCTTCAGCGGTCCATTCAGATCTGTGCTTCTATATCATTTGAGGAGCACCTTCAGTTATCCCAACAGCTGTGTTTGCTTTCATTATCTTCATTGGTCCATCAGTAATTACAAACCACATATCGTCATCCTGAGCTGCCAGATGTGCCTGCATACGAATTTTCCAATCGTCATAATCTTCTTTGGAAAACATAGGGATTTTGTTGAAAGAAGCCGTATTATTCAAGATATGTCAATGTTTGAGAAGAACCCGCTCTGATACCAATTGTTAGGATCGAGAAAGAGTTAAGAGGGGGGGGGGGGGGGTGAATGAACTCTTTCACAATTTCTTTTCTAAAATGTATTTTCAACCGTTTTTAGGCGGTTCGAAAAACTTCATTCTCAAACGGTTGAAAGAGGTGAACCACTAGAATGTGCGGAAGATGGTTCACTACCCTTTTACAGATATTTCTTAAATATTTAACAATCTAAACAACAAGGATATGAATAAAAGATTGCATAAGGTAAGAGACACAGTATTTTATGGATGTTCGGAGATTGAATACTCCTACGTCACCCCTTCTTACTTTGGTAGGAAGGAATCCACTAAAAGACTTTGACTTTACAAATCGTTTGTAACAGCCCAATCCAATCAGGACTTATCCCATTGCCTGTTTTGGAACTCCTAGTGATCACTTTACACTTCTGGATATTTAAGAACCCTTGGTTCACCAGACTTTCAAACTTCAATCAAATAACCATAGGTTATTGATATAACAGTAGATTATTTTTGGTAGCACGAAAAGATCCTTAAAGATCAAGTATGTGACTGTGGAGCAGCGTGCAGAAGAGCGATAATGAAGATGTAAACTGTGAATGCGCTCAAAGATTTCTGTGAAGGCAAGCTGAAAGACTTCTTTCAATCAGTGTTAGAGTTGTGTAGCTTGCTTGTGTAGCTTGCATTTCTTTCCAGATGATATAGCCGAGCGATGTAACGGTCAGAAAGTACTTTTACCGTAAACCTGAGCTCCTGAATCAGATGAGTCATTTTCTCATTTATGAGCAATAAATGCTCGCATTTAAACTTCCTTTTGCTTAACATAAATTTGAAGCTCTTTTCTTGAGGCTTACTCCTTTGAGCTACTGTACATGCAGCAGTAGAATATGAAAACTGTCTCTGAACGTCTTTTCTAGGAAAGAGTTATTAATGCACATCTTCCTTGGAATTGATGTGAGATCGTTGACTTCGAGAATTTGAATTGCATTCAACCGGTCAGGGAATGTTGGAAAGCAATAAGTAGATCTCTTAAATGAAACGACTGAACCATAAGGAATAGGCGGTTGAAAACTAGCGGTTGAGAATTTCTAACCGCGGTTGATTTCTAATTTATCATATACCAAAATTCCTGAAATTTCATTTCTTAACACACCCGTCGATCCCCAACGAAGCCTGCAACAATAAAACTTCAAGAACACATCAAGAACGTATTTTCAGAAAAACGCAGTTTGAGCAGTCCCACGAAAACAATCATAACTCACTCATTTCTTATCCAAATACTTCGAATTTCCTGTCAAATCGAAGGTATCGAAAAGTTATACGTTTTATTTTGGGAAACATTTTCCAGAAAATTGACCGAAAAGTCGCAGTAATTAAAATGACAGCAAATTTCGAGTTTTCAGATCTAAAATCGTTTCAAAACCGATCCAAAAATTTTTTGCTTAAACGTTTTACACCATACATGGATTTTTACGCATAATAAACATAAAAATAAATACTATGACGAGATCGATGCATAAACGAAAGAATATACATGTAGTGACCCGTTCCAGAATCACCTACTAATCAGAACTTAAGCATGCAAAATTAACATTTAAAACTGAATCAGGTAAACATCGGAAAAACAGTAATACAACCCAATCGAATCTGTAAGTACAAAATACTTAAACAACCAGATCGAACTAAATACCAAGAACAAATACCAACAACAGAGACTGAGCATAAAACGCTCAGCACCGAAAGCATGAGTATACAAGACTATGACATGCATGTATGCAAAATGTACTGGATACCAGGATCTGGGTATAACGAAATACTGCTCAGGTAAATGACGTCAAGGTATGTAGCACTCTGCGCCGTCAAACCAGGAGGTGGCTCCCATACCAAAATAAACCTGTGGATATACCGGTGACCTGACCACCGTCGGCCAACGGGGTCCAACCATCCACAATAAACGAGGGCTGAGCACCCTCTCAACAGGCTATCTCAAAAATAGTCAGGCTCAACATGATTATGCAAATGCCGCATAATAAACCATGCATCATATGACAGATAATAATGCAACATATAAACATGCAACACATAGTAAAGCATACTCAATCCTGCTATCTCGGATAGTACTTTCGTACCTCAAACCAGTAGATCCTAGAAATCAGCCCTAGAATCAAGCCTGCGTCCGTAGTCAGCCCACTGATGCCGCTAGCTCCCAACTAGAGCACAGCTCCGCTACAAAACCAGTAGCTCCCCGCTAGTGCCTAAACCTCGGGAAAAGACTAGAAATCCATCAGAAACGACTAAAACGCTCTGGAACACTCGGAATTGGCGAGTAAAAAGTGAAGCCTCGCGCCTCTATTTATAGACAACGATCGGTAGATCCGATCCACTTCGGACGATCCGATCCGGCACACTTCGGACCTTCCGAACCCAAACCGGACGATCCGAACCTTGCATGTCTTCCACGTGTCCAGCCACCTGTCTCGGACGATCCGAACCCTGATCGGACGATCCGAATCCTGCATGTCTTCCGCGTGTCCAGCCACCTGTCTCGGACGATCCGAACCCTGATCGGACGATCCGAATCCTGCATGTCTTCCGCGTGTCCAGCCACCTGTCTCGGACGATCCGAACCCTGATCGGACGATCCGAACCCTGTCGGTCCTTCCGATCTCACTGAAATAAAATTAATCCAATAATTAACTCAAATTAGGCATCGGGATACTACATTCTCCCCCTCTAAAAAGGATTTCGTCCGCGAAATCGAGTCTGAAGAATGACAATTCTGAACAACAATACATTCAACTTAAGAATGAATTACAACTGAAAGTACAACTGAAATTACAATCATAACTGAAAATACTACAACTAGAACAACTCTGGATGCTCTGACCGCATGCGACTCTCTAGTTCCCAAGTAGCTTCTTCAGTACCTCGGCGCTTCCACTGCACTAAGACAAGAGGAATAGTCTTATTCCGCAGTACCTTATCCTTCCGGTCTAAGATCGAAACCGGTCTTTCCACAAAAGACAAATCCGGATTCAGCTGAACTTCTGTCGGATGCAAAACATGAGACTCATCCGCTACGTATCGTCTCAACAAGGACACATGAAACACATTGTGAACACTAGACAGATACGGTGGCAAAGCTAATCTGTAGGCCAAATCTCCCACACATTCTAAGATCTCAAAAGGACCAATGAATCTCGGAGATAGCTTACCCTTGAGTCCAAATCTCAGAATCCTCCGAAAAGGTGATACCTTGAGAAACACTTTCTCGCCTGCATCAAAATGAAGAGGTCTGCGCTTGGTGTTCGCATAACTCGCTTGCCGATCCTGAGCAGTCTTAATCCGCTGTTTGATCACAAGAACTTTGTCCATGGCCTGCTGAATCAATTCTGGACCCTCGACCTGTCGTTCTCCGACTTCCTCCCAGAACAGAGGAGTACGACAACGTCGACCATACAATGCTTCAAACGGAGACATACCAATACTCCTATGAAAACTGTTGTTGTATGCAAACTCTATCAGTGGCAGATGATCCTGCCAAGCTGGCCCGAAATCCATCACACAAGATCTCAACATATCCTCAAGAGTACGAATAGTCCTCTCTGACTGACCGTCAGTCTCTGGGTGATATGCAGTACTCAAACTCAAGGTAGTGCCCAAAGCTTGCTGAAAGCTGCCCCAAAATCTAGATGTAAATCGAGGATCTCTGTCACTAACGATACTCACGGGCACACCATGAAACCGTACAATCTCCTGAATGTACAACCGTGCCATCCGATCGAAAGTGAAATCTCTGTTATACGGAAGAAAATGGGCAGACTTAGTAAGCCGATCCACTACCACCCAGATAGCATCTCTATTCCCCACAGACATAGGCAAGTGAGTCACGAAGTCCATCGTGATATGCTCCCACTTCCACTCCGGAATAGGAAGATTCTGCAACAAACCTCCAGGTCGTCGATTCTCAGCCTTCACCTGCTGAAAGACTAGGCACTTGGAGACATACTGATAAACATTACGTTTCATACCTTTCCACCAAAATCGAGTCCTCAAATCCTTATACATCTTGTTGCTCCCCGGATGAACACTCAACTTGCTACGATGAGCCTGGGACAAAATCTCCTCCCTCAAAGTGTCATCTTCCGGTACAACAACACGACCAGATAAGCACAAAAGACCCTCGGACTGATAGTGGAATCCAGAAGTATTATCTCCATCAGCCAACCGAGCTAATTTCTGAACCTTAGAATCAGAATTCTGAGCATCTCTAATCCGAGAATACAAAACCGGCTCAGACAAAATAGTAGCTACACGGATACTCTCTGTTCCCTTCCGATGCTTACAATTGAATCCCATCGAATAGAAATCCTGAATAATCCCAGATACAGCACAAGTCTGAAGAGCAGACAATCTCACCTTGCGACTAAGAGCATCGGCCGTGAGATTCGCAGATCATGGATGATACTTGATCTCACAATCGTAATCCTTGAGTAGATCCATCCAACGACGCTGACGCATGTTCAACTCAGCCTGAGTGAACAGATACTTCAAACTCTTATGATCAGTGAAAATCTCAAATCGCTCACCATACAGATAATGGCGCCAGATTTTCAAAGCAAAAACGATCGCTGCTAATTCCAGATCATGAACAGGATAGTTTTCCTCATGAGGCTTCAACTGTCTCGACGCATAAGCAATCACGTGCTCATTCTGCATCAGAACACACCCCAGTCCCTGTAAAGAGGCATCGGTGTAGACACTGAAACCACCAGATCCAGACGGTAAAGCCAGAACAGGCGCAGATGTCAAACGTCTGCGAAGTTCCAAGAAACTCTCTTCGCACTCTGATGTCCACTCAAATGAAACATCTTTCCGAGTGAGCTGAGTGAGTGGCTTAGCAATCTGAGAGAAGTTGACAATGAAACGGCGATAATACCCAGCCAATCCCAAAAAACTGCGGATCTCGGCTACTGTCGTCGGACGCGACCAGTTCAATACCGCTTCCACCTTACTTGGGTCAACTGAAACTCCCTTGCTAGAAATGACATGACCAAGGAATACAAACCTGTAAATCCAAAACTCACATTTACTCAACTTCGCATAAAGCTGATTCTCGCGAAGTGTCTGTAAAATAATCCTTAAGTGTTGTACGTGCTCTTGCTGATCATGCGAATAGATTAAAATATCATCTATAAACACCACAACAAACTTATCCAAGAAATCCCGAAATACCCGATTCATCAGATCCATAAAAACTGCTGGTGCATTCGTCACCCCAAAAGGCATAACCAGAAACTCATAATGCCCATACCGGGTCCTGAATGCAGTCTTCGATATATCTCCCTGATGAACTCGAAGCTGATGATAACCAGACCTTAAATCAATCTTGGAATACACAGAGGTACCTTGCAGTTGATCAAATAAATCATCAATCCGTGGCAACGGATATTTATTCTTTATCGTAGCACGATTCAACTGCCGATAATCTATGCAGAGCCGCATAGAACCATCCTTCTTTTTGACAAAAAGAACTGGTGCTCCCCACAGGGACACACTGGGTCGAATATACCCCTTGTCAAGAAGATCCTGCAACTGCTGTTTCAATTCTTGCATCTCCGATGGAGCTAAACGATAAGGAGCTCTAGAGATTGGTGCCGTGCCTGGCACTAAATCAATGCCGAAATCCACTTCCCGAACGGGAGGAAAACCAGGAATCTCCTCGGGAAAAACATCCGGAAAATCGCAAACCACTGGAATGTCACTGATACCGACACTATCTGCGGACGAATCAATAGCATAGATAAGGTAGCCTTCCCCGCCCGACTCTAAAGCACGACAGGCTTTCAGAGCAGAAACCACGGGCATCGGGGGTCGCTCTCCCTCTCCATAGAAAAACCAACTGTCGCCCTCAACTGGACGAAACTGCACAAACTTCTGATAACAGTCCACAGTAGCTCTAAACACAGTCAGCACATCTATTCCCAGAATGCAATCAAAATCTTCCATCGCAAGAATCATCAAATTAGCAGTTAAAACATTACCCTCAAACTCTAGAGGACAACCCAAAACTAGACGTTTAGCTAGCAACGAATGACCCATCGGTGTGGAAACAGATACCACAACGCCCAAAGAAGTGAAGGGTAATGCATGACGCTTAGCAAATCTCGCAGATATGAATGAATGTGATGCACCAGTATCAATGAGAACGTAAGCAGGTAATCCACATAATAAAAAAGCACCTGCGATAACTCTCTCGTTCTCCTCAGCAGCCTGATCCTGGTTAAGAGCAAAGACCTGCCCTTGAGTACGCGGTCGGAGGTTAGAACCCTGAGTAGACTGTCCCTGCTGTGGCCTCTGATGAACTGAAGCCTGAGAACCAGATCCTGATCCTCCGCCCGTCTGTGGACAATCTCTCTTCATGTGGCCCATCTCACCGCACTTGTAACAAGCACCCGCAACCTTGCGACAACGCTCCGTCGGATGATCCTTCCCGCAATGCTGACACGGGCCCTTCTTCTTCCCAAAATGGTGAACTCCTCCAGATCCAGAGGAAGAAGAAGTGGATCCAGCCTTCTTAAATGCTTGGGCGCGGGGACCCAAAGAACTAGTAGGACGAGCAGTCTGCATGGCTCGACCTCTCAGCAAACTGCCCTCAGCCTGGCGACAACGGTTCACAAGGCCCTCATACGATGTCGGATCATCACAGACAACGACCCGATCATAAATCTCCTGATTGAGGCCCTGAAGAAAATGGTTATACTTGGCCCTAGCATTGTCACTGACATGCGGAACATACGGAAGCAACTCAAAGAACTTCTGCTGATACTCATCAACAGACAAACTTCCCTGCTTCAGATTGATCAACTCAATCGCCTTGGTCTGCAGAAGAGCTGGCGGAAAGTAAAGCAGCATGAAAGCGGCTCGGAAATCGGCCCAAAGAACTCGACCCTGTCGCTGAACCATCGGTGCAGAGGTAGACCTCCACCACTTACGCGCACCACCCTCCAGCAAGAAATCAAGGGTATCAATCTGCTGCTCCGCCGAGCATTGAAAAGTCTTGAAGCAGCTCTCCATCCTCTCAAGCCAGTTCTCCGCAACATCCGGAGTCTCACCGCCCGAAAGAGGTTTCGGCCCCATCTGCAAGAACCGATGCATACTAAAACTCTGAGGCTCATCACGACGGTGTTGACGACGTTCTCGATGCTCTCGGCGACGCTCCCGATCGTCGCGGTCTCCCCAGCGTCCAATGCTGCCATGACTACTAGCATCGTCGTCAAAACCAGACATCTCTAGCTACAAAAGTTACCAGAGATTAAACCCAAAAGAACAGTTCCTAATCCCAAAATCTTAATGCATGCTCTGATACCATAAATGTAGTGACCCGTTCCAGAATCACCTACTAATCAGAACTTAAGCATGCAAAATTAACATTTAAAACTGAATCAGGTAAACAGCGGAAAAACAGTAATACAACCCAATCGAATCTGTAAGTACAAAATACTTAAACAACCAGATCGAACTAAATACCAAGAACAAATACCAACAACTACAGGTCAACCTCTGCCAGCTCCCTGTCCACTCCCTCCTGGACCGTCCAACCTGAGACCTGCCCCATCGAATAGGGTGTCCAAAACAGAGATAAACCGAGGACGTGAGCATAAAACGCTCAGCACCGAAAGCATGAGTATACAAGACTATGACATGCATGTATGCAAAATGTACTGGATACCAGGATCTGGGTATAAAGAAATGCTACTCAGGTAAATGACGTCAAGGTATGTAGCACTCTGCGCCGTCGCACCAGGAGGTGGCTCCCATACCAAAATAAACATGTGGATATACCGGTGACCTGACCACCGTCGGCCAACGGGGTCCAACCATCCACAATAAACGAGGGCTGAGCACCCTCTCAACAGGCTATCTCAAAAATAGTCAGGCTCAACATGATTATGCAAATGCCGCATAATAAACCATGCATCATATGACAGATAATAATGCAACATATAAACATGCAACACATAGTAAAGCATACTCAATCCTGCTATCTCGGATAGTACTTTCGTACCTCAAACCAGTAGATCCTAGAAATCAGCCATAGAATCAAGCCTGCGTCCGTAGTCAGCCCACTAATGCCGCTAGCTCCCAACTAGAGCACAGCTCCGCTACAAAACCAGTAGCTCCCCGCTAGTGCCTAAACCTCGGGAAAAGACTAGAAACCCATCAGAAACGACTAAAACGCTCTAGAACACTCGGAATTGGCGAGTAAAAAGTGAAGCCTCGCGCCTCTATTTATAGACAACGATCGGTAGATCCGATCCACTTCGGACGATCCGATCCGGCACACTTCGGACCTTCCGAACCCAAACCGGACGATCCGAACCTTGCATGTCTTCCACGTGTCCAGCCACCTGTCTCGGACGATCCGAACCCTGATCGGACGATCCGAATCCTGCATGTCTTCCGCGTGTCCAGCCACCTGTCTCGGACGATCCGAACCCTGATCGGACGATCCGAATCCTGCATGTCTTCCGCGTGTTCAGCCACCTGTCTCGGACGATCCGAACCCTGATCGGACGATCCGAACCCTGATCGGACGATCCGAACCCTGTTCGGTCCTTCCGATCTCACTGAAATAAAATTAATCCAATAATTAACTCAAATTAAGCATCGGGATACTACAATACATGCCTTTTGATGTTTAAAATTTACCGAACCGACGATACTGACGCGGAAAAGAAGCGATGGTTGATCCGGGACGAACGTTGAACAATTTTCTTGCAACGAAAGTGACGAAATTTTGCTTGAAATTGAGAGGGATAAGGGCGGCTTCTCTTCTTTCCAAGAACCCTAGGATTTTCTCTCAAAATAATAGGAATGTGAAATGTGTATGTGTGTGTTGTGTGTTATAACGTGGATGTGTGTGTATGGGTGGGTGTGCGTGTGTTTTTAATTAGAATAAAGGTAATAATTGATGAGCAATTACATGGTAATTGAAATACTAATCCCTCTCTAATTTTACAAAATCATCTAATTAACAAAATAAAACACACAAATGCTAACTTTAAAAGTTTTAAAATTCTAAAATCACTAAATAAATAATTTAAGCTTTTAAAATGCTAGACTTAATAAATTATTTAAAATTCCCCATCCTTAACTTAAAATAAATACCACATTTAAAAATTTCCAGAATCGTCATCGTTCTCTATTTTTCGATCCTTCATCGAATAATCGTCTGAAACATGAAACTCTAAAACATTTTAACTTGCATCACATAAATATAAATAATTTAAAATAATGACATTGAATAAATCATGCATCGCTAAAAATCCATTTAAATTTGGATAAATAATTTAACAATTAAATAAATGCATTAGATTTACGTGTACTGTATGACTTTGTTTTTAAAATGAATTTGTTTGTATATTTGAATATATAAGAGGAATAAAAAATCTAGGTTGTGATTTTTCGATAAATTTCATTACTAAGGGACTAGTAATAAGATAGTGTGGGGGTATGATGAAACTTAAAATTAATAATTTATTATATGTTAAAACCTGTATTTTAAAATTTAAGATTCATTAAAATTATGTTATTTTAGTATTTTTGTTTATATTTAAATGTCTTACTAAATATGTTTTATTTTCAGGTTTTCTACGTGTTAGTAAAATAATGATAACTCAAGCTAGAAAATTCAAATGGATGTAATTCAAACCTGTTTGGAATCCTTGAGAAATTATCTACAACTTTGCAGAAGACATGATTGCCTAAAAAGTTAATTAAGATGCTCAAATTGTGCAAATATCAAAAGGATGACATGTTTAATTTTACTATGACTAGCTTATAGTAAAATAAAATCATAAGTAATTTAATATTTAACCAAATAAGGTGAACCAAGTGGCCAATTTCATCTACAGATAATGCCCTACATGTTTGTTGTTTTAAGCAAAGTTAGATTCGGAGATTAAACTCGTGGAACAAAGTATTGAAAGAAGGGTCATGGAATTGAAGTTGGAGGAGACAAAAACTACTATTACAACTAAATGGCATTAATAAAAAATTTTACACTTTTTCTCATTTGACCTATAAATAGAGGCCTTGTGCTAGCTTGAGAATCATTCTATTCCATTGTAAAATATACTCTGTGTGTGTGTATAAAAGTTATAAGTTCCAATATATTTTTCATTTTCCCAATTATGAGTGATGATTTTAGTGTTGATCAAAAGTAAGCTCTTGGCAAGCTAAATCTATTATGTCAAGGCGAAGAGGATGAATTCTTGGTGAAGTAAGATTTTTTATATTTTGTATATTCTTTCTTTATTTCTTTTCATTTTGCCAACTTCTTTTTATTGTAGGTATAAAAATGAATTATTTGTTGTTATCAATTCACATCAAATGTTTGATATCATTGAAGTGGTTATCTTGATTTGTTGTTTAATTTGATACAATAAAAATTTCAACAATTATTATTATTGTTATATATATATATATATATATATATATATATATATATATATATATATATATATATTTATATAATTTTATCATATATTTCAATTAGACGATAGCGTGGCTTTGCCGGTTATTCTAAATGAAATATTATGATTTAATACTAACATCTAACAATCTAACATTTACTTTATCGCAACTAACTTTTACTTTCCGCATCTAACTTTTACTTTACTACAACTAACTTATACTTTCCGCATCTAACTGTTACTTTCCGCAACTAACTTTTACTTTCCCGTAACTAAATTATTAAATGATATATTTCATTTAGACAATAGCATGGCTCTGCCGGTTGTTCTAAATGAAATATAATGACTTAATTTAACATTTACTTTATGTAATTATATATATATATATATAGTTATATATATAATCATAGATACCATATATAAAAAATTGGTGAATTCGGTATTTTCTATAGTGAGAATTATATTATATTATGTGTGTGTTTAAATATATAATTTTCTTGGAACCATTATTTTTGGCGGTTTCCTTTGTTTTACTTTTAGTTAAACAATATTACACAAACCAAAAATAAATCCTTGATCCTTGACAAAATTAATAAGTTGTAAACTTCATTCTTACATATGGTAATTTATAAATTAATAAAGTTAAACTTAAAATAACCTCTGTAACGAACTGTATTCTTTACTACTTAAAATTTGCGGAATAATTAAAAATTTTCTTTTAAACTAAATGAAATGCGGAAATGAAATCAAATACGGTCGTCACTACATCCTTCATCAATAAAAATATTTGAAATCGACGTCACAACTAAAATTTGCTGAAAAGAAACACTGTTCCAAAAGTCTTGAAACGAAACATAACATCAGAGTATTTTAAACTTGCATAAAAAGAATCGTAAAATAACGTGGGCGGTCCTCGGGTTTAGCCTGCCACTCAGTCCAAGCCTGCCCCTTGGTCACCACCTCCTGTCTCCTCGTCAACATACTCACCTGCATCGATCAAGTCTAGTGAGTGTAAAGACTCAACACGTATAAATTGGAATAACGAGTACTACATAATAAAATCACATGCAACTTTAAAATAGGACATACATAACTTGAAACTTGAACTTGTGTATTAAAACTTGAACATACGTACATACATACTTCGACGTGCCATAACTTAAACTTTTCATAAACATGCTGCATACTTGAACATACTTGAACATACTAGAACATACATAACTTCATCATTTTGCGTAGAGGATGTTTCAAAGCAAGTGACCCGTAACATAAATGAGACTGATCAGACTATACCTGTAGTGACCCGTTCCAGAATCACCTACTAATTAAGTTAATTGCATGCTTAGTTCTTGATTAGTAGGTGATTCTGGAACGGGTCACTACAATACCACAGTACTGGGCTGACAGGGACGTATCCACTGCCGCATACATAAGATCCCCGTTCATAATTTAACGGGCTAGTTGGTCCCCGTTCATAATTTAACGCTTTCCAACCACGATCTAAGCCGTTCATAATTTAACGGGCGGATTGGTCCCCGTTCATAATTTAACGCTTTCCAATCCTAACATAATTTGGTCACAAGACATTTAGCATACCTCCAAAACTTAAAATATTTTCTTGTACGTCATACATACTTACTTGGCGTTGAGGGATTCGTTGGACTTCGACTAGGCCGTTGCTGCACATACTAACATGAATTTTCATACTTAACTTGCATAGCTTAACGTAGAAATTGCACTTACTCTTAAGTTCAATCATTACTTAGGACATTCTAAAAATTCCCATGACTCGACATTGTTGAACATTGCACTAAATCAAGACATCAAACCTCAAAGTATAGCATGATAATTCTTAAAACTCAAGTACACGGACCCCGTGCCCAGGTCCGGCTCTGGGTCCGTGTAGGTGCGGTGAATTGCCTCATGAAGAAAAGGGAAGGCACGGACCCCGTACTGAGGTCTGGGTGGGGGTCCGTGTAGGTGCGCAAAAGTGAAACTCGAGAAGAAATGAGGACACGGACCCCGTGCTAGGGTCCCTGTAAGGGTCCGGGTGTCTACGCAAAAATGGCTGTTCGAAGGAAACAAAGGCACGGACCCCGTGTCAAGGTCCGTGTATAGGTCCGTGTGGCCTCGAATTTTCTGAACCTGCGAGGAAAACTTACACCATGTCTATTCTCCCAATCAAACAGCAAATGGAACAAAATTAGACAACTTGAGATCATCCTGAGACACCATAGCATTGAACTAAACTCGTACGAACACCCAAAACAAAGACGTTCCCCTACTATACATACAATTCAAGAAACGTGGCAATTGACCCCGAACGCTTCCTACGACTTCTAATGTACTCGAGTGCCTATCGACACTAAAGGACATACCCAACACCAACCCAAGCATCATACTAATCGTACCTAGACGCAGCACCGATCACCCCTCGATCCCCAACGAAGCCTGCAACAAATAAACTTCAAGAACACAATTATATCATAACTTTTCTGAAAACGCAGTTTGAGCAGTCCCACGAAAAACGCCATAACTCACTCAATTTTCATCCAAAAATCTCGAATTTTATATCAAATCGAAGGCATCAAAAAGTTCTACAATTTCCTAGTTGAAACTCTTCTCAAAATCCCGACGGAAAAATCGCAGTATTTAAAAAGACAGTAAAAACGTGATTTTAGATTTAAAAATGATTCAAAACTGATCGGAATTGTTTTCTGCTCAAACGACGAACGTCACATATATAATTTTACGCATAACAATAACACAACACATAATATGACAAGATCGATGCAGAAAGAACAGAATATATGTGCCTTTTGATATTAAAAATACCGTGAAGACGATACCGAAACGGAGACGGTGCGAGGCTCGATCCGGGACGAACGTGGCGCTAAAATCCTTGAAGAAAGCACACGAAAATATTCTGGAATAATTCAGAGGAGGGGGCGGCCGTTTCTTGCACAAGAACCCTAGGTTTTCTTTTTAAAATCTGAAAATAAACTTGTAGGTGTGTGTTGTGTGTTTTAGTGTGTGTAAAAACGTGTTTAGTGTGTGTGAGTGTAGAAAACGTGTGTGTGATTTAATTAGGAGAAATCTAGTGCTAAATTAACTAATTAAAATACTAATTAAAAGTTATCAATCACTAATTTAATCAAACTCTACAATTAAAATGATTACACACCAATTTTAAAAATTTTAAACTCTTAAATCACTAAATACATAATAATGCTTTAACATATTAAAACTTAATAACTTATTAAAATGCCCCATCCTCAACTTAAAATAAAATACCATATTTTTAATTACCAACATCGTCCCCGGTCCTTTCCTCGATCCCGCTTCGAATAGTCGCCTGAAACATAAAACTCGAAAAACATTTTAACGTGCATCACAATAAACATGAATTATTCAAAATAATGCATTTCATAATTTATGCATGGCATAAAATTCATTTAAAATAAATTAAATGATTTAATAGTTAAATAAATGCATAGGTCATACGTGTACTGATTTTGGGCACTACAGTTCCTCCCCCACTTATAAAAATTTCGTCCTCGAAATTAAATCTTACCGAACAACTCCGGGTAGCGAAGTCTCATATTTGCTTCTGACTCCCATGTGGCTTCTTCCACTGATTGATTCAGCGACTGAACTTTGACTAGCTTAGTCACTTTGTTCCGGAGTCTGTGCTCCTGTCGGTCGAGGATTTGAGTCGGTCTTTCCTCATAAGACAAATCTGGAGCAAGCTGCAAAGGCTCATAACTCAGAATGTGCGAAGGATTATCCAAATATTTCCTTAGCATTGAGACATGGAACACATTGTGCACCCCGGCCAGATTCGACGGAAGTGCAACACGATAAGCTAATGTTCCAACTCTTTCTAAAATCTCGAATGGTCCTATGAACCTCGGACTCAGTTTGCCTCTTTTCCCAAATCTCATAACACCCTTCATAGGTGCTATCTTGACGAATACGTGATCACCAACGACAAATTCGAGGTCTCTCCTCCTCTTATCGGCATAGCTCTTTTGACGGCTTTGGGCAGTCTTCATTCTCTCACGAATCTTGACCACCACGTCTGCAGTTTGCTGAACTATCTCTGGACCAAGTTCTGTCCTCTCACCAACTTCATCCCAATGAACTGGTGATCTGCACTTCCTCCCGTACAACGCCTCATAGGGAGCCATACCAATAGATGCTTGGAAGCTGTTGTTGTATGTGAACTCCACTAGAGGTAGTCTAGACTCCCAAGTTCCTTGAAAATCAATCATGCACGCCCTTAGCAAATCCTCTAAAACCTGAATCACTCGCTCAGACTGGCCATCTATCTGCGGGTGAAAAGCTGTACTGAAAAGCAACTTCGTCCCCATGGCTGCATGTAAGCTCTTCCAAAAGGACGAAGTAAACCTTGGGTCCCTGTCGGACACAATCGATACTGGAAATCCATGTAAACGAACTATCTCCCTGAGATAAAGCTCCGCATACTGCGTCATGGAGAAAGTCGTCTTCACCGGCAGAAAATGCGCTGATTTGGTGAGTCGGTCCACTATGACCCAAATAGAATTTGATCCTCTGACTGACCTTGGCAACCCAACCACAAAATCCATAGTAATGTTCTCCCACTTCCACTCAGGGATGGGGAGTGGCTTAACCAATCCTGCTGGCCTCTGATGCTCAGCTTTTACTTGCTGGCAAGTGAGACATTCTGACACAAATCTGCGGACATCTCGCTTCATCCCTGGCCACCAATACAATAACTGGAGATCCTTATACATCTTGGTACCTCCTGGATGGATAGAATACGGGGATGCGTGTGCCTCTGTCAAAATATCTTGTCTGATCAAACCAACACTAGGCACCCACATTCTACCTCTGTATCTCACAATCCCTTCTGACACTGAATAAAGAACACTGCCCTTGGCCTCATCTTTCAGTCTCCATTTCCGTAACTGCTCATCTGAAGACTGTCCTGCTCGAATACGGTCTAGCAAATCAGATTTGACTGTCAGATTAGACAGTCTAGGAGCTCTGCCCTCCCGATAAATCTCTAGACCAAACTTCTGAATCTCAGATTGAAGCGGTCTCGGCACTGACAATTGAGCGATGACTGCCACTTTTCTGCTTAAGGCGTCTGCGACGACATTAGCTTTCCCCGGGTGGTAGCTAATCTCGCAATCATAATCTTTCACTAGTTCCAACCACCGTCTCTGCCTCATGTTCAACTCCTTCTGTGTGAAGAAATATTTGAGACTCTTGTGGTCGGTGAAAATCTGACATTTCTCGCCGTATAGATAGTGTCTCCAAATTTTCAGTGCGAAGACAACGGCGGCTAACTCCAGGTCGTGAGTCGGATAGTTCTTCTTGTGCACTTTCAATTGCCTGGACGCATATGCTATGACCCGACCCTGCTGCATCAATATTGCGCCTAACCCGAGCTTAGATGCATCGGTATATAACACAAAGTCTCCTTGCCCTGATGGCATGGCTAGTACCGGCGCAGAAATAAGAGCTTGCATCAACGTGTCGAAGCTCCTCTGACATTCATCACTCCACACAAATTTGGCATTTTTCTTGGTTAGTGAAGTGAGTGGCACTGCTATGGACGAAAATCCCTTAATAAACTTGCGGTAGTAACCAGCTAAACCCAAAAAACTGCGGATTTCTGATGCATTCTTTGGCTCTACCCATTCCTTAACGGCTGCTACCTTGGCTGGATCCACTTTAATCCTGCTGCTAGACACTATATGCCCCAAGAATGCTACTTTCTGCAACCAAAATTCGCACTTACTGAATTTCGCAAATAACTTGCGACTTTGCAAAACCTGTAAAACTGTCCTCAAATGTTGGTCATGCTCCTCATGGCTCTTCGAGTATATAAGGATGTCGTCAATGAACACGATGACGAACTGATCAAGGTAGGGCTGAAACACTCGGTTCATGAGGTCCATGAAAATTGCTGGAGCATTAGTCAGTCCAAACGGCGTCACTAAAAACTCGTAATGTCCGTATCTAGTCCTGAAGGCTGTTTTGTGGACATCTGCATCCTTCACTTTCAGCTGATGGTACCCTGATCGAAGATCTATCTTAGAGAACACTGTGGCTCCCTGCAACTGATCAAACAGGTCTTCGATTCTAGGCAACGGGTACTTATTCTTGATCGTTACCTTGTTCAGCTCACGGTAATCGATGCACAGTCTTATGCTTCCGTCTTTCTTTTTCACAAAAAGTACTGGTGCGCCCCACGGTGAGAAACTCGGGCGGATAAACTCCTTGTCTAAGAGCTCTTGAATCTGTTGCTTGAGTTCTAACATTTCTGCTGGAGCTAATCGATACGGTGCCTTAGAGATTGGCACTGTGCCTGGCATGAGATCAATGGCAAACTCCACCTCTCTCTCTGGTGGAAGACCTGAAACATCGTCTAGGAAGACGTCTGGGAATTCACTGACTACTGGCACTTCTGCTAAAGATGGAGTAGTCACATCCGGTGCTGAAATAATACTCGCCAAGAAGGCCTGGCAGCCCTTGGAAATCAGTCTCCTCGCCTTCATGCACGAAATCATGCGAGGGAAGCTTCTCCATCTATCTGGCTGAAAAAGAAACTGCTCCATATCCAATGGTCTGACTAGTACTGATCGCTTCTGAAAGTTGATAAGAAATCTGTTCTTAGTCAGCCAGTCCATTCCCAATATGATGTCGAATTCTGGCATTGGCAATAGGATTAAATCTGCATACACTAGGTGGCCATGCAGTTCTAGATCGATATCTCTGACCACACTGGTAGTTAACAGCTCTTCCCCTGATGGGACTGTTACCGAGAAATTCACGTCTAGGCCAATGGACTTGAGATCCAAATGATTAGCAAACGTTTCCGATATAAAGGAGTGAGTGGCTCCTGAGTCTATCAATGCGGTTGTGGATAGTCTCTTAATAAAAATGTTTCCGGTCAGTAGTGTAGTGTCTGGGTTCGCCTCCTGAGCATGCATGGCGAAAACTCTCCCTTGAGTTGGTTACTTCCACTGCGGGCACTCCTTCAACATGTGATCCGTAGCTCCACACTTGAAGCACTTGCCTGATCCATACAAACACTGCCCCGGGTGCTGACGGTTGCATTCAGGACACACGGGGAAGGCAACAGGCTTCTGAGGCGCCCCTTGCTGCTGAACTGGACCCTTGCCCTTTGGTGGTCCATGATAAGGCTTCCTCGCTGGCGGCCCCTGGTACTGCTTCTTAAATTGGGGCCTCTGATGTTGCTGCTGTTGCGGGGGAGCCTGGTAGGGCCTCTTGCCCTGACTGTCGGCCTCAATATCTCGCTGGTCTTGTTCCGCCGCCAAAGCCCTAGATACGGCGACTGCATAAGAAGTAGGGCCAGCTACCCTCACATCACGGCGCAAGACGGGCCGCAAACCATTCAGAAAATGCCTCAGTTTTGCTTGGGCATCATTTGCAATGAGGGGTACGAAGTGACACCCCCTCTCAAATTTCCTCACAAACTCGGCCACGCTACTGTCTCCCTGTCGCAGCGTCATAAACTCGTTGGTGAGTCTGGTTCGTACTTCCTCAGTGAAGTACTTGGAGTAAAAGACTTCCTTGAAACCATTCCATGGCAGTACTTGCAGATTAACCGCCACGGACGCGCTCTCCCACCATAACCTGGCGTCTCCAGTCAATAAGAAGATGGCACAACGGACCCTATCAGCATCTGCAGCTCCATAAAGTCGAAAATTACTTCGATGGACTTGATCCATCCCTCAGCGACCATCGGGTCAGTAGTACCCGAAAACTCCTTCGGACTCATCCTCCGAAACCTCTCATATACTGCCTCTGGTTTGGGGCCTCGCCCCTGCGCCTGCTGCTGCCTGGTTCCCCGCAAACTGTGCGAAGAACTGCGTCATACCAGCAAGCATCTGAGCCTGCATATCTGGTGGTGGAGGTGGTGGAGGATTGGCCCTCTCCTCATCTCGATGCTCTCTGTTCTCATCCCTTGTTTCACGGTCGATCACACGTCTAGGAGGCATACTTTTCCAATAAATTACCCAACATGTAAACCCAACATACATGTACATATATCAATATTTTATGATGCACGTAAATCAAACTTAAAACATGCACATACTGAAATCATAAATTGATGCTTACTACATAACATAATGCAAAACTTTAAACTTACAGAATTGAGGTGTGATTTCTTGAGCTTCTTGCGACTGGCAGTAGGCATAACCCTTTACAAGAACACCGCTCTGATACCAACTGTAACGAACCGTATTCTTTACTACTTAAAATTTGCGGAATAATTAAAAATTTTCTTTTAAACTAAATGAAATGCGGAAATGAAATCAAATACGGTCGTCACTACATCCTTCATCAAAAAAAATATTTGAAATCGACGTCACCACTAAAATTTGCTGAAAAGAAACACTGTTCCAAAAGTCATGAAACGAAACATAACATCAGAGTATTTTAAACTTGCATAAAAAGAATCGTAAAATAACGTGGGCGGTCCTCGGGTTTAGCCTGCCGCTCAGTCCAAGCCTGCCCCTTGGTCACCACCTCCTGCCTCCTCGTCAACATACTCACCTGCATCGATCAAGTCTAGTGAGTCTAAAGACTCAACACGTATAAATTGGAAAAACGAGTACTACATAATAAAATCACATGCAACTTTAAAATAGGACATACATAACTTGAAACTTGAACTTGCGTATTAAAACTTGAACATACGTACATACATACTTCGACGTGCCATAACTTAAACTTTTCATAAACATGCTGCATACTTGAACATACTTGAACATACTAGAACATACATAACTTCATCATTTTGCGTAGAGGATGTTTCAAAGCAAGTGACCCGTAACATAAATGAGACTGATCAGACTATACCACAGTACTGGGCTGACAGGGACGTATCCACTGCCGCATACATAAGATCCACGTTCATAATTTAACGGGCTGGTTGGTCCCCGTTCATAATTTAACTCTTTCCAACCACGATCTAAGCCGTTCATAATTTAACGGGCGGATTGGTCCCCGTTCATAATTTAACGCTTTCCAATCCTAACATAATTTGGTCACAAGACATTTAGCATACCTCCAAAACTTAAAATATTTTCTTGCACGTCATACATACTTACTTGGCGTTGAGGGATTCGTTGGACTTCGACTGGGCCGTTGCTGCACATACTAACATGAATTTTCATACTTAACTTGCATAGCTTAACGTAGAAATTGCACTTACTCTTAAGTTCAATCATTACTTAGGACATTCTAAAAATTCCCATGACTCGACATTGTTGAACATTGCACTAAATCAAGACATCAAACCTCAAAGTATAGCATGATAATTCTTAAAACTCAAGTACACGGACCTCGTGCCCAGGTCCGGCTCTGGGTCCGTGTAGGTGCGGTGAATTGCCTCATGAAGAAAAGGGAAGGCACGGACCCCGTACTGAGGTCCGGGTGGGGATCCGTGTAGGTGCGCAAAAGTGAAACTCGAGAAGAAATGAGGACACGGACCCCGTGCTAGGGTCCCTGTAAGGGTCCGGGTGTCTACGCAAAAATGGCTGTTCGAAGGAAACAAAGGCACGGACCCCGTGTCAAGGTCCGTGTATAGGTCCGTGTGGCCTCGAATTTTCTGAACCTGCGAGGAAAACTTACACCATGTCTATTCTCCCAATCAAACAGCAAATGGAACAAATTAGACAACTTGAGACCATCCTGAGACACCATAGCATTGAACTAAACTCGTACGAACACCCAAAACAACGACGTTCCCCTACTATACATACAATTCAAGAAACGTGGCAATTGACCCCGAACGCTTCCTACGACTTCTAATGTACTCGAATGCCTATCGACACTAAAGGACATACCCAACACCAACCCAAGCATCATACTAATCGTACCTAGACGCAGCACCGATCACCCGTCGATCCCCAACGAAGCCTGCAACAAATAAACTTCAAGAACACAATTATATCATAACCTTTCTGAAAACGCAGTTTGAGCAGTCCCACGAAAAACGCCATAACTCACTCAATTTTCATCCAAAAATCTCGAATTTTATATCAAATCGAAGGCATCAAAAAGTTCTACAATTTCCTAGTTGAAACTCTTCACAAAATCCCGACGGAAAAATCGCAGTATTTAAAAAGACAGTAAAAACGTGATTTTAGATTTAAAAATGATTCAAAACTGATCGGAATTGTTTTCTGCTCAAACGACGAACGTCACACATATAATTTTACGCATAACAATAACACAACACATAATATGACAAGATCGATTCAGAAAGAACAGAATATACGTGCCTTTTGATATTAAAAATACCGTGACGACGATACCGAAGCGGAGACGGTGCGAGGCTCGATCCGGGACGAACGTGGCGCTAAAATCCTTGAAGAAAGCACACGAAAATATGCTGGAATAATTCAGAGGAGGGGGCGGCCGTTTCTTACACAAGAACCCTAGGTTTTCTTTTTAAAATCTGAAAATAAACTTGTAGGTGTGTGTTGTGTGTTTTAGTGTGTGTAAAAACGTGTTTAGTGTGTGTGAGTGTAGAAATAGTGTGTGTGATTTAATTAGGAGAAATCTAGTGCTAAATTAACTAATTAAAATACTAATTAAAAGTTATCACTCACTAATTTAATCAAACTCTACAATTAAAATGATTACACACCAATTTTAAAAATTTTAAACTCTTAAATCACTAAATACATAATAATGCTTTAACATATTAAAACTTAATAACTTATTAAAAATGCCCCATCCTCAACTTAAAATAAAATACCATATTTTTAATTACCAACATCGTCCCCGGTCTTTTCCTCGATCCCTCTTCGAATAGTCGCCTGAAACATGAAACTCGAAAAACATTTTAACGTGCATCACAACAAACATGAATTATTCAAAATAATGCATTTCATATTTTATGCATGGCATAAATCTCATTTAAAATAAATTAAATGATTTAATAGTTAAATAAATGCATGGGTCATACATGTACTGATTTTGGGCACTACAACCTCTCTGTGGAACGATCTCGTACTTACGAAATATATTACTTGCAGACAACCTACACTTGGGTGAATTATAATTTAAATACTAGCAATATCCAACAAAGTAACATAAAATGGATCGACTATCCAATTTATCTCACACTGTCTGCTTCACATAAGGAGGGCATCCACATATTCTAAGATAAGAATATTTGGAAGACTTACCCATCCATATGTCATATGGTGTCTTATCAACTGCTTTTGAATTGACATTATTCAACAACAGTATCGCTGTCTCAAGCGCATATCCCCAAAAGGATGGCAGCAACTCCATGAACCCCATCATATACCGAACCGTGTCCATCAAAGCCTGGTTACGACGCTCTGAAACACCATTTAACTACGGTGTAGCAGGCGAAGTCTACTGCGAGAGAATCTCATTCTCCCTAATATAGTACTCTTGGAACTCGGCACTGAAGTACTCACCACCTCGATCCGATCGAAGTGACTTGATGCTTCATCCTAATTGTTTCTCTACTTCATTTCTGAATTCTTTGAACCTTTCAAAGGCTTCAGATTTGCATTTCATCAAATACACATACCCATACCTCGAAAATTCATCGGTAAAGGTGATGAAGAAGACATGTCCATTCTTAGTTGTGATGTTAAGCGGACCTCAAATATCGGTATGGATCAAATCCAATAACCTTTTAGCTCGCTCCACATGGCCCTTAAAAGGAATTTTGGTCATCTTTCCTTTTAGACAGGATTCACAAGTTGGGAGAGAATTAATATCAGACATATCAAACATGCCCACTCCCACTAGCTTGTTCATCCTTCTTATGGAAATATGTCATAATCGAGCATGACATAACTGTGCCGAATTAAGAGTATCTCGTTTTATCTTGTTTGTTGTTTTTATTGCTTGAACATTGTTTAGTAGATTATATTTCAATTTTAAGTTATAAAGATCGTTTTCAAGTTCTCCAGTACTAATCAAACATTCATTCTTATAAATGTTGCAACACATTTGCTAAATAAACAAGAATATCCATCTTTATCAAGCATAGAAATGGAAACAATGTTTTTCACCAACTTGGGTACAAACAAAACATCTCGCAAAATTAACTTGAAATATTGTTCAACAATAAGTAAACATCTCCTACGACCTTGGTAGCAACTCTTGCTCCATTGCCCATCCTCAAGAAGGTCTCACCTTCCCTATGTCTTATGTAACGCCCCAAATTCAACGACTGTTCTCACTGTATCAAGACGGGTCTTTCTAGCGTGCTTATGTCCTCACTCACACGCACCTTGGGAAATTCCCAGGAGGTCACCCATCCTAAAATTGCCACAAGTCAAGCACGCTTAACTTTGGAGTTCTTATGTGATGAACTACCGAAAAGAAGATGCATCTTCGTGATATGAGTAGTACATATCAAATCTTTTAAGTCCTATTCAATTGTACAGTCCATTACATTGAACAGTCTCGGAATCTCTCTCATTTTGGTGTGTGATCGGTTCATTCATGTTCCCTCCACCTAGAAGTGTAATGCCCGGGATTTGCTGTGTTGTTAATCTGAAATGATTTATTGATTAATTGATGTAATTATAAATGGAACGGATTAGACCGGGGTAGGCGGAAAGGAGATTTGAATTATGTGTGAGGATTGAGCCTCGCGCATATGCGCGTTCATGCCGGGCGCATATGCGCGGAGGGGGCAGAGAACCTTGCGCATATGCACGACAGGAATCCGCGCATGTGCGTGAAGGTACCCGAGAGTTGTGAAGAATTAGTGTCTCGCGCCTATGCGTCGGGTGATGTCGCGCATATGCGCGAGACGTGTTTTGTAAAGAGTAAGCCACCTAGCTTGAAGCATGCAATATATATATATAACCAGCCTTTGCTCCTCAGATAAATAGGAGAAGAAACGAAGGAAGCTCGAGGGAATTGCATACAATAGGAATTGATTGTTTAAAATCCGTTTGTCTGATTTTGAATCCGAGCACAGTACTGTTATCCTATCATCAACACCTAAAATTGGACGTAAGTTTTGTTACGCTTGATTATGTTTTGAAATTATGATATTGCAAAAATCGGATATGATTCATAAATGATGTCCTTGACATGTTAGACATCGTAGAATCGAAGTCAGATTGAGAAACATATTGATTATGGAATGGTTATGATTGTTCAGAATATATTGATTGATACTGGACAGATTTGGATTATGTTTTGATTACAGATTATATGGAATATCAGTATAGATTGTAATTATTATCTGCTGATGTGGTATTGACCAGGATATCGAGATTTTTCCGTTATGCCATTGGTTTTGAGTTAAATCCAGATTGATCAGATTGGTATTGATTGGAGCAGTATATTGATATGGTATTATTGATATTTTCATTGCCAGATTGAGTGTTGAAAGACTTTGAATTCTAGACGGGAACAGCGTCAAAACTACAATAAAAGAAAGGTATAGGTCAATGTGGTACCGGGAGAACGACTCGAGTATGATATACTTGAGTTTCCCTAAATCACATACTTTCTGTTATTATATGCATTGATTTGAATTGATATTCTTGTTCTATTGATTTATAGAATGCATGTATTAGACGAGTGATCTTGTGACATAAGTGCCAGATAGTGGTGGAATCGTCATTGGCACATTGCGCATTGTCACAGGATAGTGATTTGGCTAAAGTGCCAAGTTCTGTGACGGATAGGTCAAGACACCGGATGTTTGGTTATATCGAAGTGGATAGAATTGGAGTTTCTTCTATTACTGATGTTCGATATTGAATACCAACGTCTGGAAACCAGGATCTCTAGACTAGGATTGAGTCTAGTCTAAGACGTGGATTCACGAGTCTGATTGACAGTTTTATATTTATTATGTTTTCAGATTTCGATACATATTACTGATATCTGTTTCATGCTTTATATTGATTATATGATTGCATGTTCGTTGATTTATACTGAGATGTATTTCTCACCGGAGTTATCCAGCTGTTGTCGTGTTTGTATGTGTGCATGGCAACAGGTGGGACAGGATCAGGGTCGAGGAGATGACGAGAGATCAGGATGAGAGTGGAGACTACGGACTTTGATGTTGTTGTAGATAGGATTCAGCACTTGATGTTTAGTTGTTGAACCTTAGTTTAAGTTTGATGGTTGTTGTACAAGACTTGTAATATTATACTGACATATATATTAGAATGAATTCTATTATGTTCCGTATTTAGTATTGTATTTGAAAAAAAAAATTAGACCCTGTTTATTATAATTGATTAAATTGTCCCAATGATAATTAAGAACTTGATTAGCGTCCCGGTACCCACAAGAAGCCTGCCAGGTGTAGCTCATTGTCCGTGCAATCTCACGGCATCGGCGATCACCCCCCATCCTCTTTGGCCCCAGGCCTCACATGCCCACCAGCTTCCGCTTGGTTCTTCCCCAAACCACACCGTACTAAGAGAGGTCGGCTCTGATACCAACAGTAACGCCCCAGATTCGACGAGTTTCCTCACTGTATCAAGACGGGTCTTTCCAGCGTGCTTATGTCCTCACTCAAACGCACCCTGGGAAACTTCCCATGAGGTCATTCATCCCAAAATTGCCCCAAGTCAAGCACGCTTAACTTTGGAGTTCTTATGTGATGAACTACCGAAAAGAAGATGCACCTTCGTGATATGAGTAGTACATATCAAATCTTTTAAACCCTCTTCAACTGTACAGTCCATTATATTGAACAGTCTCGGAATCCCTCTCATTCCAATGTGTTATCGGTTCATTCATGTTCCCTCCACCTTGAAGCCTGCCAAGAGCCGCTCATTGTCCGTGTAATCTCATGGCATCGTCGATCACCCCCCGCCCTCTTCGGCCCCGGGCCTCACATCTTATACTTCTTTCCATCACCTGTAAATCATTACAGAGATGTGAGCCACAACCGCTATCTAATACCGAAGAAGTAGAGTTAATTGAAATGTTTACTTCAATGTAGAAAATACAAATTCCAGAACCTTTTTGGGCAAGACATTCTCTGTAGTTACGCCTCCAATTTCCAGGCTTCTTGCAGTGATAACATACATTAGCAGTCTTGTTAGCCTTTACTGGTGTGGCTGCCACAACGGGATTCTGAACTTGCCTCTTCAAGGGCACATTCTTCTTGGGACGTTGCAAAGAACGCTTCTTTCCCTTCCCATGTGGAGCAATATTCATACCAGATGAAGAACCCACATAAAGAACCGGCTTCTCTTTCTTGATGGTGGATTCAAACGTAACAAGCGTGTTGACCAACTCCTCAAGGGTCGGCTCTAGCTTTTTCATGTTGAAATTCACCACAAAAAGATCAAATGAGCTCGGCAGTGACAAGATCAACATGTCGGTGGTCAACTATGAAGGCAACTTAATATCCATGCCAACGAGCCCAATCATCTTTAGGCCATGCTCATGGACCGAGGACCCATCTCGCATGCATAAAGTGATTAGCTCCTTGACGGTAGCATGCCTAAGAGGCCGTGTTTGCTCATGAAAGATCTCCTTGAGATGCAAATGAATTTCAGCAGCACTCTTTGCATCCTCAAAACGCCTCTGCAGCTCATCATTCATAGAAGCCTGCATATAACACTTGGCTTTCAAGTAATGGTCACACCATTCCTTGTAAGTCTGCAATTCCTCAGGAGTGCAGCCAGTCGGAGCCTCAACAGGGGGCAACTAAGTCAGTATATATGCTATCCTTTTCGAATTCAAGACGATTTTTAGGTTTCTTAGCCAATTGAGGTCGTTAGGTACGGTTAATATGTGTTTGTCGAGTATTGCAGATAATGGGTTGCGAATCGAAGACATTGTCAAATTTGTACTAAAAAATAAAACAGATAAATGTTAATGACTATTTTAAAATATTTAGTAAGATATAAAGTATAGACTTTTATTTCATAAATTTTTTCTCCCACTGTTTTGACATCTCTCACTACCCTCTAGTGAAAACAGGAAACTCTATGTAAGGTCCAATTAACAAATTATGATCCCGAATAATATTATCCAATCATAATTCCTACAAGGTAGTTTCCAATTGCATCTCCATGCAACCCTCTACGTAAACTTTTGTCTCACGTTTGATTAGGACCCAATAATATAACGTCGTTCATCTTTACGTGTCAATCCTTACCCATCGATGTTGAACCTTAACAGACGGTTGCCATGAGTTCCATCAATAATATGAGTCGAAATCATGATAGTTCCATGTAATTCACATCACCATGTCAATGGATGTCACAGCTTTCCGGTGTCCAGGGCCCCCCCAATAATATGAGCCGAGCCCCGAGCACGGGTAGCGCCATCATGCACCCATTGTCGATGAAAGACATGGAAATTATAAACACATTTATAATTCCCCTTTTCGGGCTTGATATTAATTTTGAATCAAATTCAAAATGAGGGTTTTTAATTTTTGAAAGGTCTCATCATTAATTTTGTTTAAAAGCTCACCATGTTTGATCGTATGTTTGCTGGATTCATGCAACTATGTTATTATCATAATAATAACGCACATACTCGTTATTCATAACTGTAACGTCCCGAAAATTTAAAGGTCCACGTGAACTACATGCATGCAATTATTAAATTATCTTGTATTTTAATTAAATGTTTTAATTATATGAATTAATTATGTGGTGAATATTGACATGTTTAAAAATATATTTCTCTACATGGTTGCATTAAAATATATTTTTAAAAGGTATTCGAGGTGCGATCGAGAACGGAGACCGATGGCTGAAAATGGAAAATGGTTTTTATTAAACAATTTTTTTAATTATTTAAAATATGGGTGATGCTTTTTATTATTTTTCAAAATAAGAGGTTTTGAGGTGATTTTATACGCCGGGACGTAAATTTTATCGGTGTTGGTTTTCAACAAAAAATATAAACGTTTTGGCAACCCGGCTAATAAATTCACAAATTTTATTAAGCAAAATTATTTTTAAGATCCTAATTAAGACTAATGGGCCTAATTTGTTAGCATGATAGGCCTAAGTCCTATTTAGTGAATTATTTAGTATTTAATTATGTTAAACCCTTTCCCAACCTCAAGGAAACTCACGTCCCACACCCCTTTTCAATTCAAATTCTTTCTCCCAAAACACTACACACGGCCACACACTTTTAAACAATTAAAACTCTCCCCTACCAGCATAAACACACGACACACACATCCAAAGTGGAAGGAAAAAGCATCAAGTTTGATAGATTTTTCAAGCCGTCGTTTCTCGTCGCCGTTCTTCGCTTCGTCTACGGATATTCGTGCGTTAAAAACGCAAAGGCACGCCATATTCTCTTTTTACTCATCATCACACCATAGTATTTGTTTATGCATGATTTTTAAAGAAAAACATAGCACACAAGTTAAATTTTCGTAACTACATGCTTATGTGTTCTAAATTGGTGTTTTTAATTTCCAAAACCATGTTTTGTTTGTGTTAAGGGGATGCCATGATATAGGTTATGATCAAGCATTGTTTTATATGAGTTTAGTGCCCTAGAACATCACCATAATGCTGCACACGTGAATTAAACAAGCTGGACTGAATTCTGGTATGGGTTGTGAGCTTAGGGGTTCGACTGTTGGGTTTTGTGGCTGGGCTTTGGTTCGGCTTGGTACCAGGGCTAGATAGGGACGTGGTTGAGTCAAGGGAAGAGTCCTAGCCATGCTAGGACTCGAAAATCAGGGGCTGGGGAGGAGTCCTAGCAAGCTAGGACTCCACCCGAGAGCCCAAGGGAAATCATGTGCAGGGTGTTGTTGCTTGTGCAGCGAGGAAAGGCTCGGCCAGGGGGCTATGGGCTGGGCTAGGTCGACTATTTAGGGTCCTAGGAGGGTGCTTGAGGGTCTGGTTTAAGGTCTGGTCCGTTGGTTAGGTGGCTAAGCAAGAAAACAAGAGCCCTTGCCAAGTGGGTCTTCTCGGCTGTGTTTCTGCAGCTATTTTGTGGTTTCTGTTTTAGGGGCTTGGGTCGTTCCAGGGCCTGGGGCAGTGGTTATGGTAGTGCCTTAGGGTCATAGGGTGAGTCTTGTGGTGGTTGTTCATGGGCTGGATGGTCGGGTAGAGCGCTGGAACTAGAAACTCGAAAGCTGAACAGAAATTGGCCTCACATGAGGGGCTGTAACGTTTCTGATTTTTGGGACTTAGGTGCTGGTTCTGAGTAAAACGGGACTTAACCATGGTCTTAATTTGTGTCTAAGGGTAATGTCTATGGCCTATCTCGGGTCCGGTTCGAGTCGGTTTAAGCATGAAGTGGTTAGAAGCATGTATGTCTTGTTTGCTCAACGGTGGGTTTTTGTGCTGTTTCTGCAGCTTAGGTATGGCTTTGGTTTTGGAGCTTAGGGTCAGTTCCAATGGGTTCTAATGGTTCAGGAGGATGCCTAGAGGGGTTGGCTAGTGTTTGGCTCGAGGTGGCTCGGGCATGGCTCGAGTAAATTAGGAGATGGCTCGGTGTGTTCGATAAGGTGTCAAAAACGAAATAATAAAGCTAAAATTAAATCCATGGGTTCACGGGGGTGGCTCATGACTTGGAAGGGTAGGATAAATAATAAAATACTATGTTTAAAATTTGGGATCAAAATAACGAGTTTTGGATTTATTCGGGATTTAATCACCGCTCGAAATGCTAATTAACGAGTTAATTGAAACACCTAGTTAAGCTTTATAAAATTTGGGAAAAATTATATTTAAGCTTAAATAATTATTTTAAGTCTAAGTTTTTTATTTAGGAACTTTATGTTGAGGTTTGGTTTAATTCGGGATTAAAACGCAGTAATACGTCTTATTTAAAGATTAATTTAAAAGTCATCGATTTAAGCTAAAAAAATATTAGAAAATTCATGTAAGCTTAAATAATTATTTGGGACATGTTAGAGCCAATGGAATTAAGAAAATTTCAAAATGTGAAATTTTACGTTCAGGGGTAAAACGGTCTTTTAACACCTAAAAATTAGTAAACGTCATGGCAGTGTCCTGAATGCTATTTTATATGTTAATATGATTATTTTCCATGATTATAGATGTTTATGAATTTTTATATGATAATACGTATATTTTAAGATGTTAAAACGTTTATTATAAATGTTCATGGATTTTTATGGTTTAATCTTTGACATTTAAAAGATATGTTGCATGCTTGGTTTCAAAATAGAATGATATTATATGCATGTTTTTATTAAGTGATGATAACATGTTGAAGGACGTGAAGGGATTGTGACTACTGAATATGTTGGAAATATCGTGAGGGTTATGGTCTCAGTGGGAACCCGACGATCGTGTTTCCTTGGATACGGATACAAATACGTGATACGAATACGAATATGTTAATACGTAGGCCAAGGCCCAGTTGACCGGTGAAAGTATTGCTGGTGTCCCCGCCGCCCAGTACTGTGGTTTTCTTTAGATGGATCCATCGCCCAATACATTTAAGAATACAAGTCACAATCACGATCTGAATTCAACAAACACGAATATGAATATGGATACGAATATGGATATGCATACGAATATGAATATGAATATGTTTATGTTTTTATGAAAATGTTTTTATGCATCATGAAAATGTTTACGAAAATGTTTATGTTTTGCATCTTCATGAAAATGATATTTTAAGTACAAGTATTTTTCACTGTTATATGTTAACTGTATTACGTATTACTCGTTGTCAAGGATATGACGTGTTGAGTCTTTAGACTCACTAGGTGTGATTGATGCAGGTGATATCGATTATGAGTATGGTAATGGAGGTCTTGATGGTTGATCTGACTGGACTGGAGGTGCACATAACCCGAGGACCGACGCTAGTTTTCCGCACTAGTTATTATTTATGATTTTAAGTAACGTTGAAGATATTTTTACGTCTTTTATTTATGTTATGAGAGATTTTTGAGAGGTTATAGTATGGGCTATACTTTTCAAATAATGTTATAGGTTGGTAAAATATTGGACGATTTTATGCATTAAAATATTTTCTTTTGAATTTTTAAATGGCAGTTGCATGTTTATTTTTAGAATGATGTCAAAAATATTTTATGGTTCGGCCGATGCTAAGTGAGGTTTAAAAAAAAATTCTAGCACGTTTTAAGAAAACGAATAGCTGACGTTTCAGTTGGTATCAGAGCAATGGTTCTGTAAAGGGTTGTGCCACCATCAGTGCCGGGAAGCTCGGTCGTCAAGCCTCAAACTTGTAAGTTTACATGCTTTATATGGTTTAATATGGTGTTACATGCATGATAACATGAATAATATGTTTAGTTACATGTTTACTAGCCTTTTGGGTATATGATTTATATGGTTTTTTGAATTTTTATACGTGATACGTTATTAAATAAGAAATTATTTGATTTCAACGCATGTTGGCTTCCTGGTGGAATTGGACTATGTTGATTTTGGGTTTTAGTATTGACGTTCTACTTTTTGGGATATAAGTTAATCGTGAATATTATGAATGCTTTTGGGACACGTAGATTTTCTAAGAAAGTATTTTTTGATTCATGGTTACTAGTCGAAATAATTTTTGAGAATTACTCAAAAGAAATAATGATTCGAGGATTTGCAATGACTTGAGAGTAAAAAAATGTATAAATTGAGATTTTAAGTTTTGATGGAAGTGTAATATTGGTTATGAGAATTGATTTTGGGTAAATAAGTTTAAATTTTCGAAATTTATGTTATAGGAAACCTACAGAAGGGAATAAGAATTCCAAAAACTTATGTGTTATTCGTAGGATTTTTGAAATTAAGGATCAATTAAGATAATTTTTGAGGAAATTAAGAATTTATTTTGAAATTTTTAAGGAATTTGGGGACTAGTTTAGCAATAAGCGAGAAGTGAATGGGTTAAAGGATATGAATTTTCGATGATTTAGACTTTTAAGAATATTTGGAACCTTGGGATATTTTGGTTATAATGTGATAAGGAATGTTAATCAAGGAATTTTAAGATTGAATCAATATTAGGCTTGAAAATATAAGCGTTAGCGGATGCGTTTGGGATTTTAAGATTGAAATTGTTAGGTTGATTAATATTTTGGGTATAATATAAGAGAAATAATATAAGATAAGTATGGTCATCCATCTTTTTAATATTGGCAATCGTAAGAAAAATTGACATTCGGGTTATAATAGTAACATCATTAAGTCATAATGGGTCATTTTAAGTTGCGAAATTGCAAATAAGGATTTAGAAGGAAAATTTAATTGGGATACTAGAATTATGTCTGAACTTTGGGTTATTAAAGATAAGCTAATTTCGAGGACGAAATTCAATTTAAGGGGGGGAAGATTATTACGTCCCGAAAATTTAAAGGTCCACGCGAACCACATGCATGCAATTATTAAATTATCTTGTATTTTAATTAAATGTTTTAATTGTATGAATTAATTATGTGGTGCATATTGACATGTTTAAAAATATATTTTTCTACATGGTTGTATTAAAATGTATTTTTAAAAGGTATTCGAGGTGCGATCGAGGAACGGAGACCGATGGTTGAAAATGGAAAATGATTTTATTAAACAATTTTTTAATTATTTAAAATATGGGTGATGCTTTTTATTAATTTTCAAAATAAGAGGTTTTGAGGTGATTTTATACGCCGGGACGTAAATTTTATCGGTGTTGGTTTTTCAACAAAAATAAAAACGTTTTGGCAACCCGACTAATAAATTCACAAATTTTATTAAGCAAAATTATTTTTAAGATCCTAATTAAGACTAATGGGCCTAATTTGTTAGCTTGATAGGCCTAAGTCCTAATTAGTGAATTATTTAGTATTTAATAATGTTAAACCCTTCCCAAACCTCAAGGAAACTCACGTCCCACACCCCTTTTCAATTCAAATTCTTTCTCCCAAAACACTACACACGACCACACACTTTTAAACAATTAAAACTCTCCCCTACAGCATAAACACATGGCACACACATCCAAAGTGGAAGGAAAAAGCATCAAGTTTGATAGATTTTTCAAGCCGTCGTTTCTCGTCGCCGTTCTTCGCTTCGTCTACGGATATTCGTGCGTTAAAAACGCAAAGGCACGCCATATTCTCCTTTTAATCATCATCACACCATATTATTTGTTTATGCATGATTTTAAAGAAAAACATAGCACACAAGTTAAATTTTCGTAACTACATGCTTATGTGTTCTAAATTGGTGTTTTTAATTTCCAAAATCATGTTTTGTTTGTGTTAATTGTTAGAGTAGATGCCCTGCAAGCCAACGGTTGGCTAGGGATTTTATTGACTCAGTTGTAATAAACAATCTTTATTTTAATATAATTTAACTTTTTATGGTCGTGTTATACTTTATCTGTATACCCATGCAAACAGCATAGATAAAGTCCTTGATTATGCTTTAATACAAATGAATCGTAATTCGATGTTGAAACTCATTTGTACACACTGCATATTCTAAATTCGTTCCTAGTCGATTCAGCCGCCTAAAACAGGGATAAAGGCCGCTTGAGCTCGAGACTAGCATCTGTGATGTTGTGTACTGCGTTTCTTGGTAAGGGCATAGAGATGTCCAAACATACAGATGGGTAGTCATATGATGATTATACCGAACAACCCTCCCTCGGACTTTCCAAGTGGTTATCATTCATCGAGAGGATAAGTCCGTGGTTATGATTGTACACCATTAGTCCTTACGACTCGGGACAACACTGAGGCTCTATATGCTAGGGCTGTGCTTTGACTCGTTTACCGGCTCCAGGAGAGTCATCAGGTGGCGAGGTTGGGTACAGTTGCGACACATATAGGAGCCAGTGCATTGTAGTCGGGGATTCACCGCTCACCTATGGGTGTGGATATTGTAAGGCCCGAGATGTCATCATTTTTGTGAGAACCCGAAAATTAAATAATTGATTTAAATTTTCGGATGGCATTTTCGTAATTATTGGAGAGAAATGGCATTTTCGTAATTATGGGAGGTCAATTGCATTTTCGTAATTAGTGGATGGCAATTTCGTAATTTTTGCAAAAATCTGGACAAATATTGAGAGGAGTCCACGTTGCTAGCCATGCAAATTTGATATATATATATATGATTATTTATCAACAATTCAGAGGTAACAATCGAGAGTTTCAGGAGACCATTTTCAAGTTTTCCTCCGTAGCTTGGAAATTCGATTGTGCCGCACCTGTCCATCAGAATTTGAATCCGGACGTAGTACTGTACTCCTATCGTCGACAGCTACTACATGACGTAAGTTTTATTGATTTCTGGTATCATTTGAAAATATGATATCGTCAGAATTGAATGGAATTCATATATGATGTTCTTGACATATTAGACATCGTAGAATCGAAGTCAGATTAAGAAACGGACTGATTATGAAATTGTTATGAATTTTCTGGGGTATAGTGATTTATACCGGACAGATTTGAATTGTGACGGGATTACGGATTGTATTGGATATGAGTTATGGATTGTAACTATTATCTGTTGAATTGGTATTGACGGGGGTACTGAGATTGTACCGTTATGCCGTTGATTTTGAATTAAATCCAGATTGATCAGATTGATATTGATTTGAAAGATATACTGATATGAAATTATTGGTATTGTCATTGCCAGACATGCTGTGAGTTCAGGATATCAACTGAGCCAGAAACCCACGAAAGAAAGGTATAAGTCAATGTGGTATTGGGAGATGGACTTGAGTCGGTTTAGACTTGGGTTTCCCTAAATCACATACTTTATTTTATTGCATGGATATTTGCATTACATTGATTAATGTACTTGTTCTCTTGAATTTAGATGACAGGTATTAAACGAGTTATCTTGTGACAGAAGTGCCGGATAGTGGTGGTATCGCCACGGCACATTGCACGATGTCTCAAGATAGGATATTAGCGATAGAGCTACAGTCCATGACGGATAGGTCAGGACTCCAGATGTTTGGTTATATCGAGTAATAGGAATTGGAATTCTTCTATTACGGAATTCGATATAGGAACACCGGATATGGTTATATCGAGTAATAGGAACAGAGTTCCTTCTATTACGGAATTCGATATAGGAACACCACATTTGGAAACCGGGATCCCTAGACTAGGATTGAGTCTAGTCTGAATTATGTGTCGACAGTTTCATTTGATATTGTTTATGTTTCAGATTTTGATACATATTCATGTTACCTAATTACATGTTTTATATTTGTTTATATGAGTGCATGTTTCATTGATTTATACTGGGGATTATATTCTCACCGGTATATCCGGCTGTTGTCTTGTCTGTATGTGTACTTGACAACAGGTGGGACAGGTCCAGGGTCGAGGAGATGAAGAGCTAGATCGTGATTAGAGTGGTGGCACCGGACTTGGACTAGATGTAGGGTTAAACACTTGACTTTAGTTTTAAACCCTAGTTTGAATAAATGTTGAAATACAGGATTTGTATTTTATATACTGATATGTATATATGTTGTATGTCACTACGTTCCGCATTTTAAAAAAAAAATTTTAGACCCTGTTTTATTATTGATTAATTAGTCCCAATGATGATTAAGAACTTGATTAGCGTCCGGGTCCCCACAACAGGTGGTATCAGAGCGATAGATCCTTGAGATTGAGATAGGAGCTAGTGAGCGGGGTAGATTGAGATTTTCTTTCCTGCTGTTGATTGCTAGCATGATTTACTGCTTTATAATGCATGTTTATCTGTTTATCTGATTTGATTTGAAAACATGTATTATTGAGATTGAATCAGAACCGATTCTGGATCAGCAGTAAGATGATCGGAGGAGGACTGAAATAGACTTTGGGTTTGGGATTGCTAATCCTTCTGATTTCAGATATGCCTCCGAGGAGAATGCCAGAACAGGGGAGTACCTCGAATCCTCCCATGGACGTGACACCTACAGCAATGGAGAAATTGCTGAAAATGTTTCAGTCATTTCATCCACCGACTTTGAAAGGAACGGAGAACTCCGTGGAATGTGAAAGTTGGTTGGACGACATTGAATCACTGTTTGAATCTTTGGAGTATACTGAGGAAAAGAGGGTGAAACTGATAATACACCAGTTGCATGACGTTGCTAAACACTGGTGGATCACGACTAGAAGGGCATTGGAACAGAGAGGTACGGCCATTACCTGGAATGTGTTTAATACTGAATTTTATCTACGGTTCTTTCCAGTATCTTATAGGAAGGACAAGGGAGCTGAATTTGCAAACTTGAAACAAGGCCAGTTAAACATTGAGGACTATGTGGCTAAGTTTTCGACACTGCTCCGATTTGCTCCCCACGTGGCTGGAAGTGATGAGGCCGTTGCTGATCAATTTATAAGTGGCCTAAATCCTGAAATTTTCACTTTGGTGAACACCGGGAGGCCCAATAATTTCACCGATGCCCTGAACAGAGCCAAGGGAGCCGAGGCAGGCCTGATGAGGCAGAGAGAGGCTTCGTTTGTGCTTCCAGTACCGGGACCACAACCACCTCCTAGATTTGAAGGTGGCAGCAGCGGTAGCGGAAAGAAGGATTTCTTGAAGGCTAGAGGGAAGCAATTCAAGAAATCAGGGACTACCTCGTCCAGTTCGAGTGGCTCTAGACAGACCGGTCAGAGCCAGAGCTATGCAGGACCGTACTGTGGTACTTGTGGAGGGAGGCATTCCACAGATCAGTGTCGAGGAGTGAGTGGCAGCTGTCGTATTTGTGGACAGCAAGGACACTTTGCTCGAGTGTGTCCCCAGAGGAGTGCCCAGGGATCACAGGCAGCTGAGTCATCGGGATCAGTAGCTCAGGTAGGTAGACGACCGTCTGCTGTGCATACTTTTCAGCCAGTACTGTCTACTCTGTCACAGCAGAGGCCAGGAGGGGGCCAGACCGCGAGCCAGCCTCCTAGACAGCAGGCCCGATTGTTTGCTTTGACTGAGGAGCAGGCACAGGATGCACCTGACGATGTAGTTGCAGGTAACTGTTTTATTTCTTGTTATCCTGCATATGTATTGATTGATACTGGTGCATCGCATACTTTTATTTCTGAGAGGTTTGCATTGAGTCGTGCATTACCAATTGAGTCATTGTCTGCGGTAGTGTCTGTTTCTTCTCCGTTAGAAACATGTTTGATATCAGTGAAATCTGTGAAACCTTGTATACTGCAGTACGATGGACATACGATTGAGCTAGACTGTATTGTGCTTGGTTTATCTGATTTTGATTGCATTATCGGTATCGATATGTTGGCCAAGTACCGAGCTACAGTTGATTGTTTCCACAAGATAGTTCGATTCATACCTGAGATGGCTGAAGAGTGGAAATTTTATGGTAAGGGTTCTCGTGCTAGAATTCCTTTGATATCTGCAATGAATATGACACGATTATTGCAGAAAGGAGCAGATGGATTCCTGGTATATTCAGTTGATTTACTGAAATCGAGCCCATCATTGGCGGATTTGCCAGTGGTGTGTGAATTTGCTGATGTCTTTCCAGACGAGATTCCTGGATTGCCTCCGATTCGAGAGATAGACTTCAGCATTGAGTTAATGCCAGGAACAGTTCCGATTTCGAGAGCTCCATACCGAATGGCACCGATCGAGTTGAAAGAGTTGAAAGAACAGTTGGAGGATTTACTGGCCAAGGGTTATATCAGACCGAGTGTTTCTCCTTGGGGAGCTCCAGTACTGTTCGTGAGAAAGAAGGACGGGTCGATGAGACTTTGTATCGACTATAGGCAACTGAACAAGGCAACGGTAAAGAATAAATACCCATTGCCTCGTATTGATGATTTGTTTGATCAGTTGCAAGGTTCATCTGTGTATTCCAAGATCGATTTGAGATCTGGATACCATCAATTGAGAGTCAGGGATGCTGATATCTCAAAGACAGCATTCAGAACCAGGTATGGACACTATGAGTTTATTATCATGCCTTTTGGTTTGACGAATGCACCTGCGGTATTTATGGGATTGATGAACCGCGTATTTCAGAAATACTTGGATGATTTTGTTATCATATTCATTGATGATATATTGATTTATTCAAAGAATATGATTGAGCATGCTAATCATCTGAGGACTGTGTTGAGAATTTTGAGGGCAGAGAAACTGTATGCTAAATTGTCGAAATGCGAGTTTTGGCTGAAACAGGTTGTGTTTTTGGGTCACATTATATCGGGAGACGGTATATCCGTTGATCCCAGTAAGGTTGAAGCCGTGATTAGTTGGCCGAGACCTACATCTGTGCCAGAAATTCGCAGTTTTATGGGTTTGGCAGGATATTATCGCCGATTCATTAAAGATTTTTCGAGTATTGCCAAACCGATTACACAGTTGACTCAGAAGAATGCTCCATTTGTGTGGACCGAAGACTGTGAATCCAGTTTTCTTGAGTTGAAAAAGAGACTGACTAGTGCGCCTGTGTTGACGATTCTTCAGGCACTAGTGGATTTGTCGTTTATTGTGATGCATCTCACCGAGGATTGGGTTGTGTTTTAATGCAGCGAGGGCATGTGATTGCTTATGCCTCGAGACAGCTGAAACCCCATGAAACTCGTTACTCAATTCATGATCTTGAATTGGCAGCCATAGTCTTTGCATTGAAGATATGGCGACATTACCTGTACGGTGAGAAATTCGAAATATATTCTGATCATAAAAGCTTAAAATATCTGTTTTCACAATCTGAATTGAATATGAGACAGAGAAGATGGCTGGATTTATTGAAAGACTTCGATTGTGAAATCAAGTATTATCCAGGGAAGTCCAATGCAGCAGCAGATGCGCTGAGTCGAAAGGTATGTGCACTATCCTTATCGACGATAGGTGTCTCAAATTTGATAGAGGACTGCTGTTTGTCTGGATTAGCTTTTGAGACAGATCGTCAGCCTCTGAGATTGTGTGCTGTTCGAGCTGAACCAGAGCTGCTTTTGAAAATTAAAACAGCTCAGAAAGTTGATCAGAATGTACAGAATTCGATTGCGATGGTCAGAACTGGACATCAAACGGAATATCAGGTTCGTGACAATGTCTTGTATGTGAATAATCGTATTGTTGTGCCAAATGTTTCAGAATTGAGACAGCGAATACTGACAGAAGCACACAACAGTCGTTTTAGCATTCATCCTAGTGGCAGGAAAATGTATAATGATTTAAAGACACAGTATTGGTGGAAACAAATGAAATCTGATGTGACTGAATTTGTAGCCAAGTGTCTGAATTGCCAACAGGTGAAGGCTGAAAGAAAGAAACCAGGAGGATTGTTACAGAGTTTGTCCATTCCTGAATGGAAATGAGATCACATTTCCATGGATTTTGTGACACAGTTGCCGAGATCCTCCCGAGGTTGTGATGCGATTTGGGTCGTGATTGATCGATTGACCAAATCTGCATGTTTTATTCCATACAAGATGACATATAGATATGATCAGATGGTCGATATCTATGTCTGAGAAGTGATTAGATTGCATGGAGTGCCGAAGTCGATTGTTTCAGACCGTGATCCTCGGTTCACTTCGCACTTCTGGCAAAGTTTGCAGCAAGCTCTTGGTACGAAACTACATTTGAGTACCGCATATCATCTACAGACCGATGGACAGTCGGAGCGGACTATCCAGACCCTGGAAGATATGATGAGAGCTGTAGTGCTTGATTTTAGCACTAATTGGCAAGATTCATTGCCACTTTGTGAGTTTTCGTACAACAACAGCTATCAAACGAGTATTGAGATGGCACCATTTGAAGCGTTGTACGGAAAGAAATGCAGATCCCCATTATATTGGGATGATATCTCTGAAGTTCCTGAGACTGGACCTGATATGATCAGAGATATGATTGAGAAAATAAAGTTGATTCAGAAGAAAATGAAGGCAGCTCAGGACCGACAAGCCAAATATGCCAACCTCAGACGACGACCGTTGGTATTTGAAGTAGGAGACCGAGTATTCCTGAAGATTTCTCCTTTCAGAGGTGTTGTCAGATTCGGCAAGAAAGGGAAATTATCTCCAAGATATGTGGGTCCTTATGCGATTCTTGAAAAGATAGGAGATCGTGCCTATCGACTAGCATTGCCGCCTTCATTATCTGGTATACATGATGTTTTTCATGTATCAATACTGCGGAAATATCTCCCTGATGATTCTCATGTTATTCAACCAGACGAGACTGAGCTGGATGAGACATTGAGTTATGTCGAGAAACCGATCCGGATTATAGATCGTAAAGAAAAACAGCTCAGAACAAAGAGGATTCCTCTTGTGAAAGTTCAATGGACTCGTCATGGTGTTGAAGAGGCCACTTGGGAGACCGAATCAGATATGAGACAGGAATTCCCAGCATTGTTTCACTAATGTAAATTTCTTATACAGTGTTTGGATATGCTTGATTGCTTGATATTTCGAGGACGAAATCGCGTCTCAGAGGGGGAGAATTGTAAGGCCCGAGATGTCATCATTTTTGTGAGAACCCGAAAATTAAATAATTGATTTAAATTTTCGGATGGCATTTTCGTAATTATTGGAGAGAAATGGCATTTTCGTAATTATGGGAGGTCAATGGCATTTAGTGGATGGCAATTTCGTTATTTTTGCAAAAATCTGGACAAATATTGAGAGGAGTCCACGTTGCTAGCCATGAAAATTTGATATATATATGATTATTTATCAACAATTCAGAGGTAAAAATCGAGAGTTTCAGGAGACCATTTTCAAGTTTTCCTCCGTAGCTTGGAAATTCGATTGTGCCGCACCTGTCCATCAGAATTTGAATCCGGACGTAGTACTGTACTCCTATCGTCGACAGCTACTACAGGACGTAAGTTTTATTGATTTCTGGTATCATTTGAAAATATGATATCGTCAGAATTGAATGGAATTCATATATGATGTTCTTGACATATTAGACATCGTAGAATCGAAGTCAGATTAAGAAACGGACTGATTATGAAATTGTTATGAATTTTCTGGGGTATAGTGATTTATACCGGGCAGATTTGAATTGTGACGGGATTACGGATTGTATTGGATATGAGTTATGGATTGTAACTATTATCTGTTGAATTGGTATTGACGGGGGTACTGAAATTGTACCGTTATGCCGTTGATTTTGAATTAAATCCAGATTGATCAGATTGATATTGATTTGAAAGATATACTGATATGAAATTATTGGTATTGTCATTGCCAGACATGCTGTGAGTTCAGGATATCAACTGAGCCAGAAACCCACGAAAGAAAGGTATAAGTCAATGTGGTATTGGGAGATGGACTTGAGTCGGTTTAGACTTAGGTTTCCCTAAATCACATACTTTATTTTATTGCATGGATATTTGCATTACATTGATTAATGTACTTGTTCTCTTGAATTTAGATGACAGGTATTAAACGAGTTATCTTGTGACAGAAGTGCCGGATAGTGGTGGTATCGCCACGGCACATTGCACGATGTCTCAAGATAGGATATTAGCGATAGAGCTACAGTCCATGACGGATAGGTCAGGACTCCAGATGTTTGGTTATATCGAGTAATAGGAATTGGAATTCTTCTATTACGGAATTCGATATAGGAACACCGGATATGGTTATATCGAGTAATAGGAACAGAGTTCCTTCTATTACGGAATTCGATATAGGAACACCACATTTGGAAACCGGGATCCCTAGACTAGGATTGAGTCTAGTCTGAATTATGTGTCGACAGTTTCATTTGATATTGTTTATGTTTCAGATTTTGATACATATTCATGTTACCTGATTACATGTTTTATATTAGTTTATATGAGTGCATGTTTCATTGATTTATACTGGGGATTATATTCTCACCGGTATATCCGGCTGTTGTCTTGTCTGTATGTGTACTTGACGACAGGTGGGACAGGTCCAGGGTCGAGGAGATGAAGAGCTAGATCGTGATTAGAGTGGTGGCACCGGACTTGGACTAGATGTAGGGTTAAACACTTGACTTTAGTTTTAAACCCTAGTTTGAATAAATGTTGAAATACATGATTTGTATTTTATATACTGATATGTATATATGTTGTATGTCACTACGTTCCGCATTTTTTTTAAAAAAATTTTAGACCCTGTTTTATTATTGATTAATTAGTCCCAATGATGATTAAGAACTTGATTAGCGTCCGGGTCCCCACAGATATCCTATGTGATCTAATGAAATAATAGTGCATGGAATCTCTGGCCAGAGTACGAGATGTTAATCTGTAATTATTGATTTATAATTTGATATGATTACGAAAGGATTAATCGGGACACGAAATACAAGTACGTGTGAAAAGTGTGTGTTTATGTGCGAAGGATTCACGCACATGCGCGAGCCAAGGCGCGCACTTGCGCGGACCAGGCAGTAGGCTTCGCGCATATGCGCGGCGTGACTGCGCGCATATGCGCGAAGGAGGCAGTAGGGTGCCTCGAGATGAAATTTCCCTCGCGCACATGCGTCGATTGATGCGCGCATATGCGCGAGGCGGTGGAAGCAGCACGCGCTGAGACACTAGTCTCGCGCATATGCGCGAAGACATGCGCGCATATGCGCGAGAAGATTTGGGCAAATTGTAAGGATGACACGTATGAAATTTTGCATGCAATATATATATATACAATCGGTTCCTCAGAAGCAAGAAAGGAAAGAAAAAGAATTGGAGAGGAAACGTTGTTCTTGATTTTAGAATTCAATCGTGCGATCAATCCGTCCGTCTGAATTATAATCCGACCTCAGTACCGAGTTCCTATCAACGTAGGCTACGACTGGACGTAAGTTTTGCTACGTTTTGACATGTTTTGAAATTAAAATATTGTCAGAATTGAATAGGATTCATATATGATGTTCTTGTCATGATAGACATCATAGAATCGAGGTCAGATTAAAGAACGGACTGGTTATGTAATTGTTATGATTTTCGGAGTCGATGTGACTGAGAATTCATATTAGATATGTATTGTTATTGAGATTATGACTGGTATTATATCTGTGATGTTTGGACTGACGGAATTATTGAGACAGTATTGTTATGCCGTCGAAACATCAGTTGATTGAAATTGATCAGAGTCGGTATTGATTTAGATTGTATTGATATACCGTATGTCGATTGACATTGATCAGATTGTATTGTGATTTGATATTGATCAGAACAGGTATTGAATTGAATTGTGTATTGATATTATACCTATTCAACTGTTATTACCAGATTGAGAATGGACCGAGATAGAGTCGGGACTTCTTCTTCTTCGTCAGACCGAGAAAATAAAGGTATAAATTAATGTTGAGTTGGGATTGCACAACTCGAGTGAGGTTTGACTCGAGTTTCCCTAAATCACATACTTTACCTTATTGCATTGATATTTGCATTAAGTTGATTGATGTACTTGTTCTCTTGATATTAGATGACAGGTATTAGACGAGTTATCTTGTGACAGAAGTGCCGGATAGTGGTGGTATCGCCACGGCACATTGCACGATGTCTCGAGATAGGATATTAGTGATAGAGCTACAGTCCTTGACGGTTAGGTCAGGACACTGGATGTTTGGTTATATCGAGTAATGGAATCTATTACGGAATTCGATATAGGAACACCATATTTGGTTATATCGAGTAAAGGGTATTGGAATTCTTCTATTACGGAATTCGATATAGGAATACCAGGGCACTGGTTATATCGAGTAATAGAGATTATGGTTCCATCCTTTACGGAATTCGATATAGGAATACCACATCTGGAAACCGGGATCCCTAGACTAGGATTGAGTCTAGTCTAAAACGTGGAGTCACGAGCTTGAGTGACAGTTATATGGATTGATATTGATTGATGTTGATTATGTTCCTGAATATGGGTCATGTCCTTTTATGTTCCGGATATTGGTACATATTTAGAATAGAAATTATTCTTGATACTGATCATGTTCCAGATGTTGGTCCATGTTTAGAATAGGAGTTATTCTTGATATTGATTATGTTCCTGAGATTGGTACATGTTTAGAATAGGAATTATTCTTGATATTGATTTATGTTCCTGATATTGGTACATACTTAGAATAGGATTTATTCTAGATATTGAATTATGTTCCTGATTAGGGTACATGTTTAGAATATGATTTATGCTTGTCATTGATTTATATCATGATGTTGATATAGGATATGATTTTGTTATATGCTTTTATATGATTTATATGATTGCATGTACACATGATTTATACTGGGATATTTATATCTCACCGGAGTTATCCGGCTGTTGTCTTGTTTGTATGTGTGCATGGCAACAGGTGGGCTAGGATCAGGGTCAAGAAGAGAACGAGGCTGGACTAGATAGCGTGGAGATCCGGACTTTGAAGCAACTTAGGGTTCAGTACTGACTTATAGTTGAACCTAGTCGGATTATTGTAGATCATACAATAATTGTATGTTATGTTTAATATGTAATTTGAATTTAATTACATTATGTTTCCGCTGTGTCATTTAAAAAAAATAAAAAAATTTAGACCCTGTTTATTATACTTGATTATTTATTCCTAAATACGATTAAGGAATGAATTAGCTTCCGGGTCCCCACAGTGCTAGGAAGCTAAGGTAAGCTTTTGGTGTTGTTATTTCTTGGTTTTGGAAGAGAGATGATATGGGTTGTTGTTTATGTTGGATATTGAGTTAATGATGGTGTTATTCATGGATTATTGTTGTAGGTGGTGTAACAAGAGTTAGATTCAAGGTGTTATTGTGGTTTGTAAGTGGAATTTCATCCCTTGTGCTCACATGATTATATATGTATTGTGTTCAAAGGTTTTATTGTGTTATTCCCTTCAATTGATTCTTGATTATGTATTGATTCCATTGCTATGTATATTGGGGACATTTTTATGTCTCATATTATGAAAAGGGAATACAAGAGGAAAGAAGTGATTGCAAAGTGATGTTTAAATGCAAAAGAGAAAGAGTTTAAATGTTTTATTGGATTGATAGATACATAGTCAGAGATTGCATGCAATTAGTTGATCAAAGACCATAGGCTTATATCCCTCAGAGTTGTCGACTTACATCGATAGGATACGAGCACCACAGACAGAGTTACTATTGATATCAATCCAAACCAGAGTAAAGAGAAATACCATCTTATTGCTATGCTATTGCTATGATATTTATTTCAGAGTTGATGGTATTTACGTTTTAAAAGCTATGATTTTCAGAGTATGCTATGTTCATTGCTATGTAAGAGTTCCACTTGCTGAGTTTTATACTCATTTAAGTTATTTTCATGTGATGCAGATAAGAGTGACGGGCCAGGACGTTGATTGTGGATGGGAGTCATATGCATATGAAGATTGGAAGGAAGTAGTTTGTTTTGCAAGCAATGTTTTGTACATGATCATTAAAATGATGTTTTGTATTTTGATGTATCATTTAGTTGATCATGTTAATACTTTTGATGATATTTGGAAATGTATTTTGAAACTCCTTCCATTTGAAAGAAAATTTTAAATTCCGTTGTATTTTTAATTGTAACGAGTCAGGGTGTCACAGATTATGTCCTGAATCACAAAGAGTTGTGAACCCACGGCTAGCTGTATCCCTGAACCATTGAGGGTCACAGAAGCACTGGATCGTTTGTTCCCGTTGAGAGAATAAATTCAAGGAGTTGAATTTATATTATGATATAGTAAATTCAAGGAGTTGAATTTATGATAATTAAATTTTGAGAAAATAAATTCAAGGAGTTGAATTTTTGATATAGTAAATTTAAGTAGTTGAATTTATGAAATTTTGGAGGTGATAAAATTCAAAGAGTTGAATTTACAATTTATATATAATAAATTCAAATGTTGAATTTATAATGGTTTAATTTATTAAACTCAAAAGTTGAGTTTATTAAATATTAAATTAAAATTTGTTGGATGTATGTTCAAATGGGTTTGTAGGAGTACAAGTCCAACATACTAAATAATTAAATTTTAATGGACTTTGATTAATTAATTAAACTAGTTGGACTAGTCCAATTAATTAACCAAGCACATTAATGTTAATTAAATAGGTCCAATTATTTTGTTATGGTAATTAGGCCATAAATGTTTTATAAAATGGGAGACCTAAAACCTAGCCTCCATAATATATATGCACGAGATTCTCCAAGGGATGGGAAAGATTTTTTGGAATCTTAAATTAATTTAATTAAGTAATTAATTAAGTTAATAAAGGATTAGAAAATATATTGAGGATATTGATTCTATTTATTTTAAGAGAGATAGCATCCGAAAGTTTGGTTTTTGAAAACTCTCGGCTCTCCCCAAGAATCTCTCGAAAATTTCTTAAAGAAAAGCAAGAAAAATTTGGCTTAGATTTTGAGTCGAATTTCTCGTGTTATATCTCTACGCAAAAGTTCTTCTAAATTTCTAGTGCAATTTAGAAGAGGAACAAATATTTCAGTCGTGGACCGGATTAGGAGATCGAAGAATGTTCGTAGGGATTTACAACAAGAGCTACGTCCGCTAATACCGGTGTAGTTGGAGCCACGATATTTATTCACCAAAGGTATAACGATTCTAACACCCTATGAAAGTTTTGTTAAATCATACGAACGTCCAAACATATTTTGATTGTCAAAATAAAATAAAATTTTTTAAACTTCCGCTGCATTTGGGCGTGTAGAAAACCGAGATCCAACAGTGGTATCAAAGCTAGTTTTTTTCTAGATCGTATGGTTTTGATATTGAATAATTTTTTTTCTAACCACACAAGAGAATTTTTCAGAAAATTATGGCACCATGAAAATTTATTTTTCCAGATTTTCGAAAAAATAAAAAATAAAAAAAAATTCGTTTCTGCCCGGAACTGTTCCGGGCAGCCCGTGCGCGCAGGGCCGCGCACGGGGGCGGGCAGCGGCCGCGCGCGCTGTGCGGAGCGTCCGCACAGCGCTCGGAGGCCGCGCTGGGCCGTGCTGTGCGGAGCGTCCGCACAGCGCGCGGCGGCTGCGCCAGCGCGGCGTGCGGAACGTCCGCACGGGCCGCGCGGCGCCGCACGCACCTGTGCGCCCAGCGCGAACAGGGGCTGCCGCCACTGCCCGAAACGTTCGGGCAGCGTGCGTGCAGCGCGGGCGGCTGCCCGGGAGCGTCTCGGGAAGCGCGCTGAATAATGAGCTTGAATTGTTTGGGCCTGGGGTGCGATTTTCTGATTTTTCAAATTTTTGGGTAAAATTGATATTTTTGAAAATTGGTTCAATTTTTATTTTGGAAATTGATTTTTAGAAAATTAATAATTTTCTTGTGAAATAAATAATTAAAATATGATTTTAATTATTTATGGTAAAAATGAGTTTTTACAAGAAATCAATTATTATTGATTTAATTGGAAATTAAATAAAGGAGTTTATTTAATTTATTAAATCTTTTAATAATTGTGGTGGTTAGTGATAAAATTATTAGATATATGATTTATCAATTAATTAAATTGATGTTAATATTTGATATTAAATACATGAATGATGATCGAGAGCCTTGACCAATGTGTTAGGTGTATGTTAGGATATTTTACTGTTTTATTCATTTTGTTAATATTTGATATTTTAAAGTGGGCCTGGTTTATGGCTCGTTCCCACCCCATGAGATGTATCCCTTATGTGCCATGGCTATTTAAATGTAATTATTAGAAATAGTGGGAGATCAAGACTGAAAGATGGTGGGCCCGATGATCAAGATGAAGACATGTAAAATATTGGAAGCTTTTGTAATTGTTGCATTTGCATCCCTGCATTTACCTAGGTTTTGGACCTGGATCCATGTATGGCTCACATGGATCTAATAGTGTTGGCGATCGATCATCCTTATTTATTGTTGAATGTAGTATTATGTTATATGTGATATATAGTAGTATGCATGTATGTATATTATTAGATAATATAGTTGCATGTATCCGGCAAACATACAAATTCATGGCACACGATTTTTAAATTAAAATGATGAGACAATTTTTAAAATTAAAATCCCTCATTTTGAATATGATTCAAAATTTATATCAAACCGAAAAAGTAAAAATTAAAAAAGTTTAATTTTTCCTTGCCTTCCATCAACCGTGGTTGCATGTTGATCGCTACCCGCGGACAGTGTCTGGCTCATATTATTGGGGAGGCCTGCACGCCGGAAAGCTGTGACTTCCACCGGATATATGATGTGAATTGAGTGGAACTCCCATGACTTCGGCTCATATTATTGGGGGAACTCATGGCGACCGTCTACTACAATTCAATATTGATGGGTTGGTTTGACACTCGAAAATAAACGACGTCATTTTATTGGGTCCTTATTAAACGTGAGGCAAAACACCCGGAGGTTGCATAGGGATGCAATTGGACTCTACCTTTTAGAAATTATAATTGGCTGATATTATTCGGGATTATAATTGACTAATTGGACTCTACGTGCCTACTAAGGAAACACGATTTCCCTTTTTCATTAGAGCGTGGTGAAAATGTCAAAATAGTAGGAGGGTAATTTATAAAATGAAATCCATATTTTATATCTTAAAATTATTTTAAAATAATCAGAAACAATTATTCTATTTCCATATCAGTATATTTTTCGATTTCGTCACATAATCCAATTTTGTTATTAACAAGATAACCGAATCTAATTTTCAAGACTGGTTGGGAAAATTGTTCTGAATTCGGAGAAAATGGCATACACACTAATGTCAGTCCTGCTGAACTGACAAAGCATGCAAGATGGTAGGACCATAGTATGCAAGCTAAAGTGTAACATGCTCGCTTTTACGTCAAATGATTTGTAGGGACAGTTTGAGGAAATTTTGAATGCTGCTGACATTCGAATACACATGCAAGAGTTGCATGGTGCATGAAACTTGTATAGTGATGCACACCACTTTTAAAAGCTCATGACTACACTAATGCAAGATGGGGCTTTGATCCATGAGCGTGGTGTACATATGATTGGGTTTAATGAGAAAGTGGTGAGCCTGGAATAGGTGATTCCTAACAAGTTACTTCATGACATCAATTTGTTGTCATTCTCTTTCTCATTTGACGGGGTTATGGTGAACTTCAATTTGAATAAGATAGATGATAGCCTTGAAGAGCTAGTCAATACGCTTATAACTTATGAGATCACCATAAAACTGGGAATTGTTGTTTTTCTAATGGGCCTCTCGTCTGACGAAAAATCGCCCACAAGGTAAAGGAAAGAAATGTTCCGTCCCTCACAAGAAAAACAATCCCAATAAGAAGCAAACTCTGAAAGACACTTAAAAGGCCTACAAAGCCAGATAAGTTAGAACATATTTATTTCACTGCAAGAAGTCCGGACATAAGAAATTATATGCGCCAGAAATGTTCTGCAAATGATAAGTGAATGTCAAAGTAAACATTATTTCAACATCAAACAAAAGAAAGTTAGATGATCCAAATCCCACTCAAATATGGCACGCTAGACTATGTCATATTTCTCAAAGAAGGATGCACAAACCAGTGGGAGAAGGCATGTTTGACTTGTCAAACATAAATTCTCTACATACTTGTAAATCCTGTCTAAAAGAAAAAAATGACAAAGACTCCATTCGATAGAAACGTGGAACGTGCACATGGTCTACTGGATTTGATCCACACAGACATTTGTGGCCTGCTAAGTGTTAGCACAAAATATGGGTAATCCTACTTCATTACCTTTACTGATGACCATTTGAGGTTTGGGTATGTTTATTTGATGAAACACAAATCTGAAGCGTTTGAAAAGTTCAAAGAATTCAGATTTGAAGTAGAAAATCAGCTAGAAAGAAGTATTAAGGCACTATGATCTGATCGAGGTGGAGAATACTTAAATTCTGAATTTTTGGGTTATCTAAAAGAGAATGTGATTCTCTTACAGTGGACTCCACCAGCAACACCACAATTGAATGGTGTTTCTAAACATTGTAAGCGAACCTTGTTGGACATGGTTCGATCAATGATGAGATTCACTGAATTGCCTACATCGTTTTGGGGCTTTACGCTTGAAACTGCAGCAATGTTGTTGAATAATGTCTATACTAAAGCAGTGGATAAAACACCATATGAGATATGGATGGGTAAAACTCCCAAATATTCTTACATGAGAATATGGGGATGTCTTGCTTACGTGAAGCAGACAGTGGGAGACAAATTGGATAGCAGATCCACTTTGTGCTACTTTGTAGGATATCCAAAGAATTCTGTTGGATATTATTTCTATCATCACAATGAAGCAAAATGTTTGTTTCAAGAAATGTCACCTTTTTGGAAAGGGAATTTCTATTAGATAGAAAATGCAATATGATAGAACTTGAAGAAATTCAAGATACTCTCTCAACTATAGTAGTTGAACCTAATCCCCAACAACCAGTAGTTGAAGTACAAGCTCCTAGAAGGTCTGATAAGATTATTAGACCACCTGCAAGATATACGCTTCTTCATGAACAAAGACATGATGAGCATTATGTTGGATGTGATCCAATGATTTTCAAAGAGGCAATATCTGATACTGATTCAACCAAATGGCTTGAAGCCATGCAGTCAAAAATGGACTCTATGTATTCAAACCAAGTCTGGACGTTGGTAGATCAACCTGAGAGAATCGTTCCTATAGGGTTCAAATGGATCTACAAAAGAAAGCTTGGGGCGAATGGGAAGGTAGTGACCTTCAAAGTAAGACTGCTTGGAAAAGATTATACTCAAAAGCAAGGAGTTGACTAGGAGGAAATTTTTTCACCAGTTGCAATGTTTAAGTCCATTAGATTACTACTAGCCATAGCATCGTGGTATGACTATGAGATATGGCAAATGGATGTAAAGACTGCATTCCTCAATGGAGACATCAGGAAATTTATATGTCTCAACCCGAGGGATACACATAAGTAGAAAGTGAGCATAAGGTATGCAAACTTCAGAGATCAATATATGGTCTCAAGCAGGAGTCAAGGAGTTGGAACCTCAGATTTGATAGCACTATCAAAGAGTTTGTTTTTGATAAGAATCATTAGGAACTGTGCGTGTACAAGAAGGTTAGTGGGAGTGTAGTGACATTCCTAGTACTTTATGTTGATGATATCCTGCTCATTGGGAATGATGTAGGATTATTGCAATCAACTAAAGTATGGTTGGCAAGTAAATTCTCCATGAAAGACTGGGTGATGCATCCTATGTATTGGGAATAAAAATCTATAGAGATAGATCAAAGAGGATGCTCGGACTCACTCAAGCCACCTATATCGATACCATTATAAAACGATTTTCTATGGAAGAGTCCAAGAGAAGATACTTACCAATGTGTCATGGTATTACTCTATCTAAAGCTATGTGTCCCAAAAAATGATGAAGAGATAGAGATGATGACACGTATTCCATATGCGTCAGCCATTGGTAGTATCATGTATGGTGTGATATAGACACGTCCTGATGTTGTTTGCGCTCTGAGTGTTAAAAGCAGATATCAGGCAAACCCTGATCCAATTCATTGGAAAGCCGTGAAAGATATTCTTAAGTACTTGAGAAGGATTAAGAACTTGTTCATGGTCTATGGGGTGGAGAATTGAAATTGGAAGGCTACACTGATTCTAGCTTCCAATGTGATGTAGATGATTCGAAATCGACCTCTGGTTTTGTATTCATGCTATATGGTGCGGCTGTCTCTTGGAAAGGTTCCAAGCAAGACACCACTGAAGCTGAATACATTGTTGTATCCGATGCAGCCCAAGAGGTAGTTTGGATGAGGAATTTGGTCCAAGAGTTGGACATTATTCCTAATGGAGTTGATCCAGTCTCGTTGTACTGGGAAAACACTGGTGCCGTTGCGCAAGCAAAGGAACCAAGGTCTCATCAGCGATCCAAACATATGCTGAGGAAGTTCCACATCATACGGGAGATGGTGGGAAGAGGAGACATATCAGTTGAAAGAGTCCCCTCTGCAGATAATGTTGCTGATCCACTTACAAAGCCCTTGCCAAGACCATTGTTTGAAAAGCATCACGAAGCAATGGGATTAAGGGTAGTTGGCTCTAGGGCAAGTGGGAGATTGTTAGAGTAGATGCCCTGCAAGCCAACGGTTGGCTAGGGATTTTATTGACTCAGTTGTAATAAACGATCTTTATTTTAATATAATTTAACTTTTTATGGTCTTGTTATACTTTATCTGTATACCCATGCAAACAGCATAGATAAAGTCCTTGATTATGCTTTAATACAAATGAATCGTAATTCGATGTTGAAACTCATTTGTAAACACTGCATATTCTAAATTCGTTCCTAGTCGATTCAGCCGCCTAAAACAGGGATAAAGGCCGCTTGAGCTCGAGACTAGCATCTGTGATGTTGTGTACTGCGTTTCTTGGTAAGGGCATAGAGATGTCCAAACATACAGATGGGTAGTCATATGATGATTATACCGAACAACCCTCCCTCGGACTTTCCAAGTGGTTATCATTCATCGAGAGGATAAGTCCGTGGTTATGATTGTACACCATTAGTCCTTACGACCCGGGACAACACTGAGGCTCTATATGCTAGGGCTGTGCTTTGACTCGTTTACCGGCTCCAGGAGAGTCATCAGGTGGCGAGGTTGGGTACAGTTGCGACACATATAGGAGCCAGTGCATTGTAGTCGGGGATTCTCCGCTCACCTACGGGTGTGGATATCCTATGTGATCTAATGAAATAATAGTGCATGGAATCTCTGGCCAGAGTACGAGATATACGTATGAGAAAGAGTTCTCCAAATAGAACACACGATGCCACTATTATAGTTATCACATAGTTATCGAATTAATATGCAACCCTCGATAAACCAATGGTTGCAGATTCGATCGGGATATATGAGATGAAGGGACCGTACTGTACGTTAATCATAATCGACTGGTTCTTGCAGGCACTATCAGTGATACCTAGTGGATCATGGGGCGATGCTACTAGACGCTTTTACCATGATCCGATGGGTGCAATCAGAAATGAGTTCTGACATTCTTGATCAAAGTGTTGATGAAAAGAATGGGGCTAACCAGGGTAAGCCCGAATAAAGGATTATGTCCTGAATCACAAAGAGTTGTGAACCCACGGCTAGCTGTATCACTGAACCATTGAGGGTCACACAAGCACTGGATCGTTTGTTCCCGTTGAGAGAATAAATTCAAGGAGTTGAATTTATATTATGATATAGTAAATTCAGGGAGTTGAATTTATGATAAATAAATTTTGAGAAAATAAATTCAAGGGGTTGAATTTATGATATTGTAAATTCAAGTAGTTGAATTTATGAAATTTTGGAGGTGATAAAATTCAAAGAGTTGAATTTACAATTTATATATAATAAATTCAAATGTTGAATTTATAATGGGTTTAATTTATTAAACTCAAAAGTTGAGTTTATTAAATATTAAATTAAAATTGGTTGTATGTATGTTCAAATGGGTTTGTAGGAGTACAAGTCCAACATACTAAATAATTAAAGTTTAATGGACTTTGATTAATTAATTAAACTAGTTGGACTAGTCCAATTAATTAACCAAGCACATTAATGTTAATTAAATAGGTCCAATTATTTTGTTATGGTAATTAGGCCATAAATGTTTTATAAAATGGGAGACCTAAAACCTAGCCTCCATAATATATATGCACGAGATTCTCCAAGGGATGGGAAAGATTTTTTGGAATCTTTAATTAATTTAATTAAGTAATTAATTAAGTTAATAAAGGATTAGAAAATTTATTGAGGATATTGATTCTATTTATTTTAAGAGAGATAGCATCCGAAAGTTTGGTTTTTGAAAACTCTCGGCTCTCCCCATAGAATCTCTCGAAAATTTCTTAAAGAAAAGCAAGAAAAATTTGGCTTAGATTTTGAGTCGAATTTCTCATGTTATATCTCTACGCAAAAGTTCTTCTAAATTTCTAATGCAATTTAGAAGAGGAACAAATATTTCAGTCGTGGACCGGATTAGGAGATCGAAGAATGTTCGTAGGGATTTACAACAAGAGCTACGTCCGCTAATACCGGTGTAGTTGGAGCCACGTGATTTATTCACCAAAGGTATAATGATTCTAACAACCTATGAATGTTTTGTTAAATCATACGAACGTCCAAACATATTTTGATTGTCAAAATAAAATAAAATTTTTTAAACTTCCGCTGCGTTTGGGCGTGTAGAAAACCGAGATCCAACATTAAGGGGCTGCCATGATTTAGGTTATGATCAAGCATTGTTTTATATGAGTTTAGTGCCCTAGAACATCACCATAATGCTGCACACATGAATTAAACAAGCTGGACTGAATTCTGGTATGGGTTGTGAGCTTAGGGGTTCGACTGTTGGGTTTTGTGGCTGGGCTTTGGTTCGGCTTGGTACCAGGGCTAGATAGGGACGTGGTTGAGTCAAGGGAAGAGTCCTAGCCATGCTAGGACTCGAAAATCAGGGGCTGGGGAGGAGTCGTAGCAAGCTAGGACTCCACCCGAGAGCCCAAGGGAAATCATGTGCAGGGTGTTGTTGCTTGTGCAGCGAGGAAAGGCTCGGCCAGGGGGCTATGGGCTGGGCTAGGTCGACTATTTATGGTCCTAGGATGGTGCTTGAGGGTCTGGTTTAAGGTCTGGTCCGTTGGTTAGGTGGCTAAGCAAGAAAACAAGAGCCCTTGCCAAGTGGGTCTTCTCGGCTGTGTTTCTGCAGCTATTTTGTGGTTTTTGTTTTAGGGGCTTGGGTCGTTCCAGGGCCTGGGGCAGTGGTTATGGTAGTGCCTTAGGGTCATAGGGTGAGTCTTCTGGTGGTGGTTCATGGGCTGGATGGTCGGGTAGAGCGCTGGAACTAGAAACTCGAAAGCTGCACAGAAATTGGCCTCACATGAGGGGCTGTAACGTTTCTGATTTTTGGGACTTAGGTGCTGGTTCTGAGTAAAAACGGACTTAACCATGGTCTTAATTTGTGTCTAAGGGTATAATGTCTAGGGCCTGGTTTGGGTCCGGTTCGAGTCGGTTTAAGCATGAAGTGGTTAGAAGCATGTATGTCTCGTTTGCTCAACGATGGGTTTTTGGGCTGTTTCTGCAGCTTAGGTATGGCTTCGGTTTTGGAGCTTAGGGTCAGGTCCAATGGGTTATAATGGTTCAGGAGGATGCCTAGAGGGGTTGGCTTGAGGTGGCTCGGGCATGACTCGAGTAAATTAGGAGATGGCTCGGTGTGTTCGATAAGGTGTAAAAAACGAAATAATAAAGGTAAAATTAAATCCATGGGTCCACGGGGGTGGCTCATTACTTGGAAGGGTAAAATAAATCTTATAAATACTATGTTTAAAATTTGGGATCAATATAACGAGTTTTGGATTTATTCGGGATTTAATCGCCGCTCGAAACGTTAATTAACGAGTTAATTGAAACACCTAGTTTAAGCTTTATAAAATTTGGGAAAAATTATATTTAAGCTTAAATAATTATTTTAAGTCTAAGTTTTTTATTTAGGAATTTATGTTGAGGTTTGGTTTAATTCGGGATTAAAATGCAGTAATACGTCTTATTTAAAGATTAATTTAAAAGTTATCGATTTAAGCTTAAAAAAAAAGAGAAAATTCATGTAAGCTTAAATAATTATTTGGGACATGTTAGAGCCAATGGAATTAAGAAAATTTCAAAATGTGAAATTTTACGTTCAGGGGTAAAACGGTCTTTTTATACCTAAAAATTAGTAAACGTCATGACAGTGTCCTGAATGCTATTTTATATGTTAATATGTTTATTTTCCATGATTATGGATGTTTATGAATTTTTATATGATAATACGTCAATTTTAAGATGTTAAAACGTTTATTATAAATGTTGATGGATTTTTATGGTTTAATCTTTGACATATAAAAGATATGTTGGTAAAATGTTGGACGATTTTATGCTTTAAAATATTTTCCTTTGGATTTTTAAATGACAGTTGGATGTTTATTTTTAGAATGATGTCAAAAATATTTTATGGTTCGGCCGATGCTAAGTGAGGTTTAAAAAAAAATATTTCTAGCACGTTTTAAGAAAACGAATAGCAGACGTTTCAATAACATCTCATGCACATATCATAAACATTAAACTAAAAAAAGATGATCAATCGCCCCAAAACTAATGGCTTGTGTGACCTAAGCACAAGCCTAGGTCCAATCCTAGGGAAATGTATGGGATGCAAATGCAACTTTTACATAAGCCTCCAATATTTATATGTCTTCGATCTTCATAATCATCAAGGCCACCATCTTCCAATCTTGATCTTCCACTAAACTAAAATTTACAAATAAATATCCATGGCAAATATGGATACATCTCATAGGATGGGAACGAGCCATAAACCAAGCCCACTTATAAATTGATAATTATTACAATCATTCAACACAAAATATCCTAGCATACACCTAGCAAATTGGGCTTGGGCTTTTAATCATCCTTCATGCATAATATTACATATCATACACCATCAATTCATTATCACCATAATCAATTTATCCAAAATATTATATGTGAGACCCGAGGCCGAAGAGGGCGGGGGTGATCGCCGGTGCCATGAGGTGGTACGGACAATGAGCGGCTCCTGGAAGGTTTCTAGGTGGATGGAACATGAATGAACCGTTCTTACACTGGAAGGAGAGGGATTCCGAGACTGTTCGATGTAATGGACTGTACAGTTGAAGAGGGCTTAAAAGATTTGATTGGTACTACTCATATCACGAAGGTGCATCTTCTTTTCGGTAGCTCATCACATAAGAACTCAAAAGTTAAGCGTGCTTGACTTGGGGAAATTTTGGGATGGAACTCATCAGGGTGCATCCTCCTGAAACGCTCATATACTGGCTCTGGCCTACCCATTGCTCCATTCCCTACGTGCTGCTCAAAGAAACGGGCCATACCGGCTAGTACACGGGCACTAGCATCCTGAACAGGTGGAGGCTGTGGAATATTCTCCTCCTGTCTAACCTCATCAGTCCTAAGCACATTCCTTCTAGGAGGCATCTCTGTATACGTCATCCAAACCACGTAACCAACATGCATTTTAAAATTTTTCATGCAGCATGCAACTAACATTTATATCATGCTTCATATAAGAATTTAAAGAATTTTAAGCATATAAAATATAAAGCAGTAAAAACTCACATATTTGAGGCGTGATTTCTTAAGCTTCTCGAAGTGATAGTACACAACCCTTTGGGGAAAACCTCGGCTCTGATACCAACTTAAATGACCTCGATTTTTTAATTTTTTTAATCATAAATCATAAATTCTAAATACTAAACTAAATAAAATAATTTAACAATTTAAATCTCAAGTGCATGAAATAAAATCCTAAATAATCGGCTAACCAAAAATTCCTAAATCGACCTTTGAAAAGATCGGCTAACAATAAAAATAAAACATAAAAATATCTCTAATAAAAATCATTAGCAAAATCTTTAAATCATAAATCTATCTAGTTAGTGCGGAAACATAAAGGTCCTCGGGTGTGTACTGCTGCACTCGATCGACTCAATCGTCACCATCACCAAAAATCATCAAATCCTGCATCATACAAACCTAGTGAGTCTAAAAACTCAACACGTTCTAAACATAGATAACAAATAATACATATACATCCACATACATTTAAAAATCATATTTTTATTTAAAATAATCTTTTGAATATAAATAAACTATTAAAAATTATTTAAGCACAATTAAATCATAAATAGTAAAATCATTTTAAAATAACTTTAAGCATAAATAAATCTTTTAAAAATAGCTTTAATCATTATCATAAATCATATATCATAAAATCATTAAAATCGTAAAGTTTTCAATCATATATCATTTTGGGTGAAGTTTGCTCCTTGAAAGACACTAGCTTTTATCCTTTGGTCGACTGCAGTCTTAGCTCCACATGGCCCATGGGGGTGTGCACTAGGCTCCACCATGAAAATACGATCGTCGGGGTTCCCTCGGGGGCCTTTTCCCATAGATAGGTTCCCTCTGGGCCTTTTCCCATAAATGGGTTCCCTCGGAGGCCTTTTCCCGTAGATGGATTCCCTCTGGGGCCTTTTCCCTCACGACATCTCCACAAAATTGTAAGTTCACCGTCCTCAACATAAACGGATCCCCCACAAATCATATATCATATCTTTTGTCACAGTCAATTCACATCTCTCAAAATATTTTTCCTTTTATTTAAAAATCATAAAATAAGACAGCTTTCCAAAAATTGCATTTTAGAAATATAAATTGCACATCTTTACCATAAATCGTAAAAATACATATTATCATCAAAATCATCATAATAAATCTTAAAATATCATTTTACAAGCATTATGATCCTTCGGGACACTGCCAAGCTTTTTCGTATTTTCTTAAGTGTAAAAAGACCGTTTTGCCCATGGACGTAAAAATTCTTGAATTTATCTTTTTCTCACATTTAATGACATGTGATTATTCTAATAAATTATTTAAGCTTAAATGAATTTTCTCATATTTTTATTTGGCCTAAATCGATGATTTTAAATTAATCTTTAAATAAGACATATTAATGCGTTTTAATCCCGAATTACACCAAACCTTAATATAAAATTTCCAAATTAAAAACTTAGATTAAATTATTTAAGCTTAAACCTAATTTTTCATAATTTTATAAAGCTCAAAACTAGGCGTTTCAATTAACTCATTAGTTAACGTTTCGTGGGGCGATTAAATCCCGGAAAATTCCAAAACTCGTTATTTTGACCCCAAATTTTAAAAATAACATTTTTAGTATTTATTCTACCCTTCCAAGTCATGAGCCACACCTGTGGACCCATGGATTCAATTTTAGTTCTTTAATTTTCGAAATTGACACATAATCGAACACACCGAGCCATCTCCCAAAATAATCGAGCCACGCCCGAGCCACCTTGAGCCAAACTCTATCCAACCCTCTTAGGACCCTACTGACCAAGCCCGGCCCATTAACCAGCCCCTTAGAACAACTTAAATGCTCCTGCCCGTGAGACATACACCTTCGGCCCCTATTCTAAGGTTTGTTGGAGTCCTACCTAGACTAGGACTCTCCTATTCCCTCAACCAACGACCGCACAGCCTCAAGGACAACACTGGACCCTCGCCTACCTAGCCTAGCCCAGCACCAAGCCCTTAACCTGCACCACAAGCCACGCAACAGCCCCCCAACGCGAGCTGCAGACCTGCGCGCAAGGCTTCAACAGCTGCCGCCACCCTCCTCACGAGCCACCGCTGCACCAACCCAAGATCAACCCCTAGCCACCTTCCTTGGACCCTGCCCAGACCCGACCGAAACCAGCCCGAGTGTCAGGCCCGAGAAATTAATCTGGTTTATCTGAAAAGATTTGGAAATGATTATTATAATCATGGATGATAATTGATATGATTATAAGCGGAACGGATCAGATCAGGGGAGCCGGAAAAGAATTCACATTTTGTGTGAAGAGTAGGATTGGCGCACATGCGCGACTTGAATGCGCGCACATGCGCGGAACATCCAGTAGCATCGGCGCACATGCGCGAGATAAGGCGCGCATATGCGCGCATGACAACAGGTGGGGCAGGATCAGGGTCAAGAAGATGATGAGAGAAGACGAGTTTAGAGTGGTGATCACGGACTTGGATATAGACCTGGTTTAATACTTGAAATTAGTAGTTGAACCTTAGAATAGTTTGTGTAATTGTTGTACAAGATTGTATTATTATACTGATTGTATAATAGATTGATTCCATTACCTTCCGCACTCATATTTGAAAAAGAAAAATTTTTAGACCCTGTTTATCTTAATTGATAATTAAATCCCAAAGATGATTAAGAAAATGATTAGCGTCCGGGTCCCCACAACAGGTGGTATCAGAGCGATAGATCCTTTAGACTGAGATAGAAGAGAATGAGCGGGGTAGATTGAGTTTTCTTTCCTTGCATGTGATTGCTAGCATGAGATCTATTTTAATGTTGATTGACATTGTGTATGCTAGCATGAAATTATGCTTTACTGGTTTGAAATACATGTTATCTAATTATCTGATTTGAATTGGTAATATGTATTATTGAGTATGAATCAGATTTGATTCTTGATCAGCAGTAAGATGATCAAAGAAAGATTGGAACAGATTTGTATTATTTTGGTAATAATGTTTTGATAAGCAGATATACCTCTACGGAGAATTCCAGAAAGAGGTAGTACTTCGACTGAACAAATAGATGTATCAGAAACTCAGATGGAAATAAAGTTCGAAGAGTTTCAGTTTTTTCAGCCGCCGATTCTGATTGGTATCGAGACGTCTGAAGATTGTGAGAACTGGTTTGATGACATAGAAATACTATTCGATTTGCTTGCTTGTTCAGATGAGCAGAGAATTAAACTGATATTCCACCAGATACGAGAAGCCGCCAGAAGTTGGTGGATTACAAGTAAAAGAATGTTAGAATAGAGAGGTACAGTGATTTCGTGGGAAATATTTAGAACTGAATTTTATCGAATTTTTTTCTCAGTTTCGTACCGAGAGGACAAGAAAGCATAGTTTCAAAATTTGAGACAAGATCACCTGAATATTGAAGGATATGTGGCTAAATTCTCTACTCTACTGCGTTTTGCTCCTCATGTAATGGGGAATGATGAAGCTGTACCGAATCAGTTCATCAGAGGATTGAATTCAGAGATAGTCGCATTGATGAATATACAGCGACCTCACCATTTTGCTGATGCCTTGAGTAGAGCGATGAGAGCGGAGGCGAGTCTGCTTAGACAACTGAAAAGGGTGTGTGCGATACAACCCCAGACACATCAATCCCCTCTCCGATTTGATCGCAGCAGTACGAGTGGGAAGCAAGATTTGCTGAAAGCTCGAAAGAAACAGTTTAAGAAGTTAGGGAGCGGATTGAGCGGTTCATCTAGCTCCAGTGGTTCTAGCCCGAGTTATACTGGAGTACACTGCAGGATTTGCGGAGGAAGACATTCCATGGAGCAATGCCAGGGAATTACTGGTAATTGTCGTATCTGCCGACAGCCGGGACATTTTGCTAGAGTTTGCCAACAGAGAGATTCCCGAAGATTTCAGGGATCAGGACCATCTGGTGGTAGTGACCGAGGAATAGACCCAAGAGGCATTTGATAATATAGTGGCAGGTACTGTTCTTTTATGATTATATTGCATATGTATTGATATATATACTAATGCATTTCTTATGATTATCTTTGACTGAGTTGCTTTGATATATATGGTACCTGTTGGGTCTGTATTGCTGTAGTATTAATCTTTGTACCTTTTGGGAAAAAAAGATTGATATCAGAGATTTCTATGACGTATTGTATACTACAGTAAGATGAGAATGAGATCGAGTTATATTATGATGTACTTGTGTTTTCTGATTTGACTGCATTATTGATATTAATATGCTGAACAAGTACAGAACTATTATAGATTCCTTTCAGGAGAGTATAAGATTCAGACCAGATATGGCTGATGAGTAGAGATTTCACGGTAAGGATTCTAGATTTAGAATTACTTTAATATTTGTATTGTCTATGACTCGATAGATACAGAAAGGAACAGATGATATCCTTATGTATTCAGTAGATGTACTGAAATCGAGCCTAGCATTTGCAGATTTGCCAATGATATACGAATTGGTTGATATTTGCCTAGATAAGATTTCTGATTTGCTTTATATCAGAAAGAGAGATTCCAAAATTGAATTGAGATCAGGTACAGTTTGTTGTTTTAGAATTCAGTACAAAATGACATTGAATGTACAGAATGATACAGAATGAATTGAAAGAATTGAAAGATCAGTAGAAGAGTACCGACCAGGAGTTACATCTGATTTAGTGTTTCTCTTTGGCATGTCTCAGTATGTTCAGAGATATTCTGATGATTTCATGCTCGTTATATCTATGATGTTTTGATATATTTACAGCATTTGATTGATTGAATCGAATATTTAAAGATTGTATTGAATATTTTAAGCCCTGTGAAGATTGTATACAGAAATTATTCAGATACGAATCCTGCTTGAAACAGATTGTATTCAGAGTAAGCGATATCTGAAGTTAGTATACCGATTAATTTTGACACAGTTGAGATTGTGATCAATAATTGAGAATGATACCGATATTAGAAAAATCAGAAATATCAGAAATATCAGAAATTTAAGAGATGTCAGAAATGTCAGAAATTTATTTTTGTCTGAGTTGGCAGATTATCATATACGATTGTTGTTTTGTGTTTTCTTGAGTATTTTTATATTTCTACAGCCGTATTTGATACAGATCAATGTGAACCGTTGAGATTATATACAGTTCAATCTGAATCAGAGTTGGATTCAAGAATTGCAGCGGTTCAGAAATTTGATCAGAATGTTCAGAACTCGATTTCGATAATCAGAGCAGAGCATCGATCAGAGTAACAGATATGTGATTTTTACTGTATGAGAATGATTATCGTGTGGTGTCAAATGTTTCAGAATTGTACAACAAAATTTGATATTGATAGTTGTAATGCCTGAGATTCTTGTAGATAGTTGAATACGAAACGCAAGAACAGACGGGGCGAAACGATGCGATAAAATATGAAATTTTAATTGTGCAAGACCGCACCCGCGGTCTGGCAAGCACCGCACCCGCGGTGCAATGGGCAGAAAGTTAGTAAAATTCAAGTAGCCACACCGCACCCGTGGTAGAATAAGACCGCACCCGCGGTGGTGCGACCGCACCCGCGGTCGTGCAGCGACCGCACCTGCGGTCGCTACTTTTGGAAAATGAAAATAGGGCCGAAGCTTGAGCGAACCCGCGGTGCTGGAGTGACCGCACCCGCGGTGCTGCATGCGGGAAATCCACCTTGATTCTTATGTTGACACATGGCCTGAGGTATAAATACTTTGTGCTGATTCATTCTTTCATCGTTTCAGAAGCTGAGAATTGAGAGAATCCCTTAGAATTCCTCAAGTGTTCTTCAAGTTTGAGGTAAGATTTATCATGATTTAGCTATCCGATTTTAAATTCAAGCTTAGATTATTGATCCTTGCATAAAGAGCTTCAAAGTGATGTAAGTTTCTTTAACTTTCAGCGTAGGTTGAAAAACATGTAATGGAGAAAATGTATTATGCCTATAGATAAGGGTTCTTGTGATGATTATGAGTTTATAATCGAAACCGGAACGAAGAAATGATAGCGTATGCATTTAATATGAATTTCCAGCATGTATTGAATCGAGATTGTGCAGATTTTGAGAGTATAATGTTCTAAGAGGTTGATTATTGATTGAAATAGGAGTTGGTTGAGTTGTGTATTGATAGAATATGTATCAATGTACCTCTTTCAGATTTGATTGACAGACGTGATACCAACCTCGAGACTTCGATCTATTCCTACGAGAAGAAAGGTATAAATCATGTTGTTTGGGAAGCCACAACTCAAATAAGATATTATTTGAGTTTCCCAAATCAAAATCACATACTAGAATTGGTTGTATTTAATTGTAACATGTTTATGACTTGTTTATAGAATTATATTCAAATCTTGTTACATGATTTTGCTTTGATTATAGAATTGTATTCAAGCATGTAAGATTATTGTGATATTCAGATATGAATATGAGCATGCTTTGTTACAGGTTGATAATCATTGCATTTAAGATAGGAAAGTCGTTGACAGCCATTGTCAACTATCTAGATGTTCGGTGTATCTCAGCTTAGGAGCAGCCTTGAGTCCTATTGCAGTCGTTGATACAGCTCAGACCGAAGTCTAGGAATAAGACGTACAGTCACCCCGAGTGGGAGGGTAGGTGACAGCCATTGACGTCTTATTCACACCGGGATCCCTAGAGTTCTAGTCGAGTCGAGTTCAGACATGGTTTGATTCGCATTGCATTGCATGTGCATATGATGTCATTCATGATAGCATGTTTCATGTTTAATTGATTATATTCATGTATACATGTTTATACTGGGATTTGTTCTCACCGGAGTTTCCGGCTGTTGTTATGTCTGTATGTGTGCATAACAACAGGTGGGGCAGGATCTGGGTCACGCAGAGGATGAGAGATGGACATAGCGTGGTGATCTCGGGCTTAGCAGAAGGACTAGTAGTTGTACCTTTGGCATGTACTGTATTTAATTACTAGTTGTCAAATATGGTTTGGAACCAGACATGTTTGTATCTTATGTTTGTAATTTAAATAAAGAATTTATGTTTGTTTATATACATTAGATTTAATGTTGAAAAGCGAAAAATTTGACCCACTTTTATATTAACGATCCATTGAATCCCAAAGAAAAAGTTAGAGCCCGGGTCCCCACAACAGTCATAACTGAATACCAGGTAGGTATTTTTCTTTCATTTATATTATTAAATGATTTGTTTATATCAAATAATTCGACTCTGAAATGAGAGATAGTGTCAGAAACACATAGTAGTGGATTCAGTTGCATTTTGGTGACTGAGAATGTATAATATTCGGACAGACAGTTTGATATAGACAGATTAAATCAATTATGGCAAAATTTGTACTGAAATGTTGGCAGAATTTGTACTGAAATGTCTGAATCGCCAATAAATGAAGATAGAAAGATAGAGATCAGAAGATTTATTACAGAATTTTTATATTTCTGACTAGACATGGGGAGTATATTTCGATGAATTTCGTAATGAGATTACTGTAATACTTTCCAGATTATGATTGACAGATTGTTCAATCTATATCTATTAGTTGTACAAGATGACGTACAAACATGACTACAAACATGACCAAATGACACAGATCGATGTCAGAGAAGTGGTCAAAGTAACCAGAATGCTGAAATAGAGTATATCAGATTGTGAATGTACTTGATTTTGTACTTGTGGCAGAACATACCATAAGTTTTCTCATATATTATTCATCGACTGACAGATAGCCAGAGTGTATTATCCAGACATTGGACGATATTGGTGGAGTTGTAGTGCTGGATGTTAGCACTAATTGATATGACATATTGTCGTTTTATGAATTATGATACGATGATAGTCATCAGATGGATAATGAGATAGTTACAGAAGAAACATGGTATTGTGAGTACTGCAGATTTCCTTTGTATACTCGGAGTTACCTGAGATAAGATCTGATACAGTCAAAGATATGACAAAGAAAATGTAGCTAATTCAGAAAAGAATGAAGATAGCTCAGACCAGACAGACTTAATATGCCGACGTCGGATGTTGACGATTGGTATTCAAGGCTGAAGATTTAATATATCCTTGAATGGAATAAACAGACTTGATAGCAGCTGATGTTAATGATTTGTTATGAGCTGTGGTTTGGTATATACGGATGTTGAATAGCCAGTATTGCGAAATTGATTTTCTCAGAGCTATTTTGAGAGATAGAATCGAGAATATAAGATTGAGATTTCATAATAGATTCATTGAGATGAGTTTCTGATTTAAAATCTGTATACATTTCTTCTGATATATCTGAATTGATTATTTGCGAGTTCGAGGACGAACTCAGATCTAAGAGGGGGAGAAATGTAAGGCCCGAGAAATTAATCTGGTTAATCTGAAAAGTTTTGGAAATGATTATTATAATCATGGATGATAATTGATATGATTATAAGCGGAACGGATCAAGTCGAGAGAGCCGGAAAAGAATTCACATTTTGTGTGAAGAGTAGGATTGGCGCACATGCGCGACTTGAATGCGCGCACATGCGCGGAACATCCAGTAGCATAGGCGCACATGCGCGAGATAAGGCGCGCATATGCGCGACCCGTCCAGAATGATCGGCGCATATGTAATAGCCGAGCCCGGTGTACGGTACGATTTAAGTTTCGTTTGTTATTTGGGTTTTGTGATTAGATGTTTAGAGTTGTGTTTTGGGCCATAGTATTATTGGTTATTATTGTCTTGAGGTGTTAGTTGTTGTTGATTGTTCGTTTCAGAGTTTCGGATCGATTTTAGTTGCGTTGGTTTTGTTCATTGCCGTAGCTAGAGTGCACCCGCGCTCTTAGAGGAGTGCCCCCGCGGTGTACTCTTCATGATTTTGGATTTGGGAGGCCGTAGCATCACCGCACCCGCGGTAGTGCAAGGACCGCACCCGCGGTGTGCACCGCACCCGCGGTACTTACAGTGCCGCACCCGCGGTGTTCGTGGTTCAGGATTTTTGTGGTGTGCCGTGAGCTCAGCGCACCCGCGGCCCTTGTGTTGACGCACCCGCGGTGGAGGTATGGGCGAGTTTTTAAGTTACTTTTTGGAGTTGTTGGCCATACCTTATCCTCTTCCTTTCTTCTCATGTCCGATTTTCTCTCCATTTCCAAGGGTTTTCTCCATTTTCTTTTGCTTCCTATATTCGATTCGTGGATCTAGTTCGATTTTCGACTTGAGATCGAGGTTCTCCTTGGCGCTAGGAAGCTTAGGTAAGTTTTTGGTTGAGTTCTATCATGGTTTTTGGTAATGAGATGCTATAGGTTGATGTATTGGTTGGTTTAATAGATTATTTGACTTGTATTTTTGGATATAGAGTTGATTTTGGTATTATTTATGGATTATTGTTGTAGGTGGTGTACCAAGAGTATAGTTTGGAGGTGTTCTATTGGTTGTAAGTGGAATTTCATCCCTTTGCTCACATGATGTTATATGTATTGTGTTTCAAAGGTTTCAAAGTGTTATTCCCTTCAATTGATCCATTGTTATGTATTGATTCCATTGATTATCTATTGGAGGCATTGTATGTCTCATTTATTGAAAAGGGAATACAAGAGAAAAGATATAGTTTCCAAAGTGATTGTTTAAATGCTATTGAGAATTCAAATGTTTTTATTGGATTGATTGAATCATAGTCAGAGCATTGCATGCAATTAGTTGATCAACAACCATAGGCTTATATCCCTCACAGTTATCGATTTATATCGATGGGGTATTTGCAACCACAGTCAGAGATACTATTGATATCAATCCAACCAGAGAAAAGAGAATACCATCCTATTGCTATGTTATTGTTACAGTAATTGCTACAGTATTCATGTTTCAGAGTTGATGGTATTTATGATTTCAAAATCATGTTTTACAGAGTATACTATGTATCATTGTTATGTAGAGTTCCACTTGCTGAGATTTATTCTCATTTCAGTTATTTTCATGTGATGCAGATAAGAGCGACAGACCAGGACGTTGACTGTGGTCAGAGGTCATATGCATATGAAGATTGGAAGGAAGATTATTTTGTTATCATTTTGGGACATGATCATAGGAATGATTGTTTTGTATTTTGTATATCATTTGAATGATCATGTATTTATTTTGTAAACATTTTATGAAATGTATTTTGAAACTCCTTCCATTTGAATGAAAATTTTAAATTCCGCTGTATTTTACCGTTACGGGTCAGGGTGTCACATTTAGTGGTATCAGAGCACCGGTTCTTCGGACCAATGCATATGACTTCGTCTACTTTCAGCTGTCCGGGTATGTTTTCTTTGCATCTATTTATTCATTGTTATCTATTGATTGGTGTCTTGTGAGCAATTGTAGAGTATGCCACCTAAGAGGAAAGCAGTAGAGGGTGAGGATAGTTCTTCCTCTAGAGTTGTCGATGAGTTCGGCAAGTGGCTTAAGGAGCAGGCCAAGGTCCATAGCGAGCAGATTCAGCATCTGCTTCGATTGCAAGGAACAGGACAGGGTAGAGGCCAAGTGAGAGGTCAGGTAGCTCAGGCTGTTGGCACTGATGCCGTCTTTTCTGCTTTCAAGAGAATGGATCCACCGGAATTCGCAGGTAGCACCGATCCTTTAGTTGCTGTCGAGTGGGTCAAGGCTTTAGAGGCGATCTTCGATCATCTCCAGTACGAGGACAAAGACAGGATCAGTTGTGCAGTTTTCATGTTGGTTAAGGCTGCCCGCATTTGGTGGAATGCGACGAAGGTTGGTGTGACTGTTTCGACATTAAAGTGGTCAGAGTTCACAGACTTGTTCTATGACAAGTATTTTCCCGATGCACTTCGAGCGAGGAAGGTTACAGAGTTCTTGGAGCTTCGACAGGGGAGCTTGGATGTTGGTCAGTATATTCTCAAGTTTGAGGAGGGTTGCTTGTTTGCTCCTTACATTGCTTCCAATGACAAAGACAAAGGCGCTCATTTCATTCGAGGCCTTAGAGCTGAGATTCGTCGTGATATCAACTTGTCCAAGGCCGTGACTTTCAAGGAGATCGTGTCCAAAGCTTTGTTGACCGAGCAAGATGAGAAGGACATCACTAGAGAGAGGCAGGAGAGGCACCAAGCTGTTGCTCAGAGAGGCCAAGGCTCGAATCATAGGGGCAGGGATCGTTTCAAGGGCAAGGGCAAGATGGAGTCGAGTCCTAGACCACCGTCAGTTCCAGTTGATCCCGAGAAGCCACTGTGTCCAAAGTGTGGCAAGCATCATCGAGGAGAGTGCAGATTTGGCACTCATTCTTGCTATCGTTGTGGCACGGCAGGCCACGTTGCCAGAGATTGTCCACGAGGAGCTAGCCAAGGGAAGGTGCAGGGTCGTATCTTTACCATGACCAAGGAAGGTATTAATCATGATTCTTCATTGATCTCTAGTACTATTTTGATTTCAGGCAGAGTAGCTACGACTTTGATTGATACTGGTGCTACTCATTCTTTTATGTCTGAATTATTTTTGAGATCTTTGGGTATAGTTCCTTCTGTTCTTTCCCTCCAGCTTAGTGTTGTTTTGCCTTCGGGAGATGTCTTGTGCCCGACATCGATTGTGTTTGCGTGCCCTGTTCGTATTGAGGAGCGAGTTGTCTTCGCTGATTTGATTGTTATCCCTATGGTTGGCTTTGATGTTATTCTTGGCATGGATTGGCTTTCGACTTACCGTGCAGTTATCGATTGTGTTGCTAAGAAGGTGACTTTTGCAGATGATGGCCAGGGAGGAGTTCTCGCCAGCACAGGTACTTCGCTGGTCCTTCCTTTTATTTTTTGTCTTGAGGCTGAGAAGTTGATGTGTAGAGGTTGTGTTGTGTTTATGGCTTCTATTGTGGATGTGGATAGACTGATTAAGTTGAATATTGATGATATCGATGTTGTGAGGGAGTTTGCTGATGTGTTTGAGGATGATGTTCCGGCTTTGCCGCCGGATAGGGATGTTGAGTTTTCGATCGATTTAGCTCCAGGTACGGTTCCTATTTCTAAGGCTCCGTACAGGATGGCCCCTACCGAGATGAAGGAGTTGAAGGCGCAATTGCAGGATCTAGTGGACAAGGGTTTCATTCGACCGAGTTCTTCGCCTTGGGGAGCTCCGGTCCTTTTTGTCAAGAAGAAGGATGGTTCTTTGCGTCTGTGTATCGACTACAGAGAGCTCAACAAAGTGACTGTCAAGAACAAGTATCCGTTGCCACGGATTGACGACCTATTTGACCAGCTCCATAGTGCCACTGTCTTTTCGAAGATTGATCTTCGGTCTGGCTACTATCAGTTGAAGGTTAGGGAGTCCGATATCCCTAAGACGGCGTTCAGGACCAGGTATGGTCACTATGAGTTTCTCGTGATGTCTTTTGGTCTGACCAATGCCCCTTCAGTCTTCATGGATCTGATGAACCGTGTGTTCAAGCCTTATCTGGATAGCTTCGTCATTGTCTTTATCGACGATATCTTGATCTATTCCAAGACCAGAGAGCTTCATGCAGAGCATCTCAGAGTGGTTCTTCAGTTGTTGCGAGAGAAGAGGTTGTTTGCCAAGCTGAAGAAGTGTGAGTTTTGGCTGGATCAGATTTCTTTCCTAGGCCATGTTGTTTCGAGGGATGGCATTGCTGTTGATCCATTGAAGATAGAGGCGATTCAGAATTGGCCTATTCCTACTACTGTTTCAGAGGTACGCAGTTTCCTTGGTTTGCGGGTTATTATCGTCGTTTCATTTCAGATTTTTCCAAGATTGCCCTGCCATTGTCCAATCTGACGAGGAAGACTGTGAAGTTCGAGTGGTCCATTGATTGCCAGAGTGCATTTCAAGAGTTGAAGGATAGATTGACGACAGCTCCTGTTCTTTCATTGCCCAGTGGTTCTGAGGATTTTGTTGTCTATACCGATGCGTCGAAGAGAGGCCTTGGTGCAGTGCTGATGCAGCGAGGTAAGGTTATTGCCTATGCTTCTCGCCAGTTGAAAGACTATGAGAAGAATTATCCTACGCACGATTTGGAGCTAGCAGCTGTGGTTTTCGCCCTGAAGATTTGGAGACATTACTTGTATGGCGAAAAGTGTGAGATCTTCACAGACCACAAGAGTTTGAAGTATCTGTTCTCTCAGAAAGAGCTCAATATGCGACAGAGGAGGTGGTTAGAAATGGTCAAAGATTATGATGTGACTATCAGTTACCACCCAGGGAAGGCGAACGTTGTGGCAGATGCGTTGAGTCGCAAATCGAGTGCTTCTTTGAGTTCTTTGATTCAGAGGCCATTGTTGATGGATTTGCAGCGAGAGGATATTTCTTTGGTAGTTCCGGGAACCATTGCTCGCCTTTCAGCGTTGGTCATTCGGACTACTTTGATGGACAGGATCCGTAGAGAGCAGGCGACTGATTTGCAGTTGTCAGAGTTGAGAGCTAGAGCTGAAGAGAGAGGTAAATCAGAGTTTGCGTTGAATGGTGACGGTTTGGTGACCTTCAGAGGCCGTATTTGTGTTCCTGTTGGCGATGATATTTGGCGAGACATTCTGACAGAGGCTCATACCACGCCATATTCGATTCATCCAGGCAGTACGAAGATGTATCAGGATCTTCGTCGACTCTACTGGTGGCCAGGTATGAAGAAAGATATTGCTTTGTTCATTTCTCAGTGCCTTACTTGTCAGCAGGTGATGATTGAGCATCAGAGACCTGCTGGGACATTGTTATCTTTGCCGATTCCTCAGTGGAAGTGTGAGCACATTACGATGGATTTCGTAACTGGTCTTCCCAGAGTGCAGAAAGGTTATAATTCCATTTGGGTCATTGTTGATCGGTTGACCAAGTCAGCGCACTTTCTCCCAGTCAAGACGACGTACTCCATGAATCAGTATGCCAAGGATTATATTGCAGAGATTGTTAGACTTCATGGTGTCCCTGTGTCGATCGTGTCTGATCGTGATCCTAGATTTACCTCCGAGTTTTGGAAGAGTCTGCACAGAGCTATGGGATCACGGTTAGCGTTCAGTACAGCTTATCACCCTCAGAGCGACGGTCAGTCAGAGAGAGTCATTCAGATTCTTGAGGATATGCTCAGAGCTTGTACTATTGATTATTCTGGTAGCTGGGATTCTAAATTGCCACTTGTGGAGTTCACGTACAACAATAGCTACCAGGCGACGATTGGCATGGCACCGTATGAGGCACTTTATGGCAGGAAGTGCAGATCGCCCTTGTATTGGGATGAGGTTGGTGAGAGGAAGATGTTGGGACCAGAGTTGGTCCAACAGACTGCTGATGTTGTTGCTGTGATCCGAGAGAGGATGAAGACTGCGCAATCGAGACAGAAGAGCTATGGAGATGTTCGTCATAGACCTTTGCAGTTTGAGGTTGGCGATCACGTGTTTCTGAAGATAGCACCTCTCAAGGGTGTGATGAGATTTGGCAAGAAGGGCAAGTTGAGTCCGAGGTTTATTGGTCCATTTGAGATTTTGGACAGAGTTGGTGATCGAGCCTACAGATTTGCCCTACCGCCTGATCTTGACAGAGTTCACAATGTGTTTCACGTATCGATGCTCAGGAAGTATGTTGCGAATCCTTCCCATGTTCTTCACCACGAGCCATTGGACTTGACGCCGAATTTGACTTACCAAGAGATTCCGATTCAGATTTTGGATCGCACAGTTAGAGTATTGAGGAACAAAGAGATCGGCATTGTTAAAGTCCTTTGGAGGAACCATTAGATCGAAGAGGCTACGTGGGAACCAAAGGATGAGATGAGAGAGAAGTATCCTGAGTTGTTCGTGCAGTGAGGTCAATTTCGCGGACGAAATTCCTCTAAGGAGGGGAGATTGTAATAGCCGAGCCCGGTGTACGGTACGATTTAAGTTTCGTTTGTTATTTGGGTTTTGTGATTAGATGTTTAGAGTTGTGTTTTGGGCCATAGTATTATTGGTTATTATTGTCTTGAGGTGTTAGTTGTTGTTGATTGTTCGTTTCAGAGTTTCGGATCGATTTTAGTTGCGTTGGTTTTGTTCATTGCAGTAGCTAGAGTGCACCCGCGCTCTTAGAGGAGTGCCCCCGCGGTGTACTGTTCATGATTTTGGATTTGGGAGGCCGTAGCATCACCGCACCCGCGGTAGTGTAAGGACCGCACCCGCGGTGTGCACCGCACCCGCGGTACTTACAGTGCCGCACCCGCGGTGTTCGTGGTTCAGGATTTTTGTGGTGTGCCGTGAGCTCAGCGCACCCGCGGCCCTTGTGTTGAAGCACCCGCGGTGGAGGTATGGGCGAGTTTTTAAGTTACTTTTTGGAGTTGTTGGCCATACCTTATCCTCTTCCTTTCTTCTCATGTCCGATTTTATCTCCATTTCCAAGGGTTTTCTCCATTTTCTTTTGCTTCCTATCTTCGATTCGTGGATCTAGTTCGATTTTCGACTTGAGATCGAGGTTCTCCTTGGCGCTAGGAAGCTTAGGTAAGTTTTTGGTTGAGTTCTATCATGGTTTTTGGTAATGAGATGCTATAGGTTGATGTATTGGTTGGTTTAATGGATTATTTGACTTGTATTTTTGGATATAGAGTTGATTTTGGTATTATTTATGGATTATTGTTGTAGGTGGTGTACCAAGAGTATAGTTTGGAGGTGTTCTATTGGTTGTAAGTGGAATTTCATCCCTTTGCTCACATGATGTTATATGTATTGTGTTTCAAAGGTTTCAAAGTGTTATTCCCTTCAATTGATCCATTGTTATGTATTGATTCCATTGATTATCTATTGGAGGCATTGTATGTCTCATTTATTGAAAAGGTAATACAAGAGAAAAGATATAGTTTCCAAAGTGATTGTTTAAATGCTATTGAGAATTCAAATGTTTTTATTGGATTGATTGAATCATAGTCAGAGCATTGCATGCAATTAGTTGATCAACAACCATAGGCTTATATCCCTCACAGTTATCGATTTATATCGATGGGGTATTTGCAACCACAGTCAGAGATACTATTGATATCAATCCAACCAGAGAAAAGAGAATACCATCCTATTGCTATGTTATTGTTACAGTTATTGCTACAGTATTCATGTTTCAGAGTTGATGGTATTTATGATTTCAAAGTCATGTTTTACAGAGTATACTATGTATCATTGTTATGTAGAGTTCCACTTGCTGAGATTTATTCTCATTTCAGTTATTTTCATGTGATGCATATAAGAGCGACAGACCAGGACGTTGACTGTGGTCAGAGGTCATATGCATACGAAGATTGGAAGGAAGATTATTTTGTTATCATTTTGGGACATGATCATAGGAATGATTGTTTTGTATTTTGTATATCTTTTGAATGATCATGTATTTATTTTGTAAACATTTTATGAAATGTATTTTGAAACTCCTTCCATTTGAAAGAAAATTTTAAATTCCGCTGTATTTTACCGTTATGAGTCAGGGTGTCACAGCATTTTCGCGACTTGAATGGCACACATGCGCGGGTTGGGCAGAGTGATCGGCGCATATGCGCGACATAGATGGCACATATGCGCGAGAGGCAGAAATGCGGAAGATGCCGGGCAGAACTACCGGCTCATATGCGCGGCTTTGTGCGCGCGGCATGCAGCACAATAATAAGCCACTTTTATTTAAATGCATGAGGTGTATATATATATATATATATATATATATATATATATATATATATATCAGCATGCAAATCCTTCAGAAGAAAAAGGAAATCGAGGGAAACGCTTTGAAGTTCTGAGGTTTGAAATTAATTTGCGAAGAATCCATCCGTCTGATTTTGAATCCGACTTCGGTACTGTGTTCCTATCGACACAGGCTACAACTGGACGTAAGTTTTATTACGTTTAGACAAGATTTGAAATTATGATGTCGTCAGAATTGAATACGAATCAGATATGATGTTTCTGCTACAGTAGGCACTGTATAATTGAAGTCAGATTAAAGAAAAGACTGTTTTTGTAATTGTTATGATTTTCTGAAGTAATATGACTGAGATTGTATAGATTTGGTATCACGATCTATTATTATTGAAGAGTATGATTTGTACTGATATCGATTATGAGTTGTGGTATTATATCTGTGATGTTCAGATTGACGGGGTTATTCAAATTGTATTGTTATGCCATCGAAACATCAGTCGATCTAGATTGATCAGATTCAGTAATGATCTCGATTGTATTGTGATATCTTTGATATGAATTATATTGTACTTTGTTCAGATATGGATCAGATTATATATTTCGATTCGAATATTGATCAGAACAGATATCGAATTGAGTTATATACTGATATTGGATTTATACGATTGGAATTGCCAGACTGGGTATGGACAGATCAGAATACACGACTTCGTCTTCGTCAGACCGGGAAGACAAATGTATAAATAAATGTTGATTCGGGATTGCACAACTCGAGTTAGGTTTGACTTGAGTTTCCAAAAATCACATACTTTATTTTATTGCATTGATATTTGCAAATTATCAGATTGATATGTTTAGTCTATTGAATGATAGCAGAGCCAGAGTTTGAGTCTAGGGCAGAACAGCCTAGCTAGGGCAGAACCGCCGAGTCTTTCTCAGAACCGATAAGACTCTAGAATTACGGTGTATCGATGACACTCGATACAGCATACCAAAAGTCTAACTTAGATCGGGATCACTAGATTAGAATGAGAGATGAGTCGAGTCTTAGTATTGAGACTAGATTTGATTTACAGACCTGTATTGATTTATGTTTCGTAGATTACGATTCATGTTTTATTTACAAATTAATATTGATACATGTTGTTTGTTTTTAGATACATGTACAAATATATAATGCATGCTTTTATGTTAATTCAGTTAATTGCATGTATACATTGTTTATACTGGGATTTATTCTCACCGGAGTTATCCGGATGTTGTCTTGTTTGTATGTGTGCATGACAACAGGTGGGGCAGGATCAGGGTCAAGAAGATGATGAGAGAAGACGAGTTTAGAGTGGTGATCACGGACATGGATATAGACCTGGTTTAATACTTGAAATTAGTAGTTGAACCTTAGACTAGTTTGAGTAATTGTTGTACAAGATTGTATTATTATACTGATTGTATAATAGATTGATTCCATTACCTTCCGCACTCATATTTGAAAAAGAAAAATTTTTAGACCCTGTTTATCTTAATTGATAATTAAATCCCGAAGATTATTAAGAATATGATTAGCGTCCGGGTCCCCACAACAGGTGGTATCAGAGCGATAGATCCTTTAGACTGAGATAGAAGAGAATGACCGGGGTAGATTGAGTTTTCTTTCCTTGCATTGTGATTGCTAGCATGAGATCTATTTTAATGTTGATTGACATTGTGTATGCTAGCATGACATTATGCTTTACTGATTTGAAATACATGTTATCTAATTATCTGATTTGAATTGGTAATATGTATTATTGAGTATGAATCAGATTTGATTCTTGATCAGCAGTAAGATGATCAAAGAAAGATTGGAACAGATTTGTAGTATTTGGGTACTAATGTTTTGGTAAGCAGATATACTTCCACGGAGAATTCCAGAAAGAGGTAGTACTTCGACTGAACAAATAGATGTATCAGAAACACACACCTATTATGATTTGTATGATATTTAGAAAAGTTTAGGAAACGTGCCTTTTTGTTTATAACGCTCGAATATACGATTGTTGGCGAGGAAGGACGAACGGGCGACGAAGAACACAAGCTTTAATTTCCTTCTCATTATATTTTTAGAAAATTATGTGAGTGTGTGCAAGGTGTTCTCGGCTGATGGAGGCTGAAATATGAGGGTTTGAAGACTAGGTTTAGTTATTTATAAACTTAATTACCTATTAATGGGCTTTTGGTTTTGGGCTTGCTTGCTTAAGGATAATTGGGCCTACTTAAATTAATTAAATTGGGCCCAATAACACTTAATTAATTAAAATATAAAATTTTATCAAATTATTTTTGATAAAATAATATTTTTTATCTTTTAAAACTCACTGTTTGCCCAAAACCGGCTTCCCGAGAAAAATCGAGCTCGATTCGTAAAATAATTCGAACTCCAACATTTTTTGAAAAATTAAATCATTTTAAATCATACTAGGAAGCCTTGCCACTATTTAAATAAAATTACACATTCTTGTCTTGGTCGTCTCCGGTCTCTTTTTCCCTGCCTATTATCGGATATTCGGGTAAAAATCCTTAATTTAATGAAAACATGTCACATAATCATTTAATCATGAAATCCTATATTTAATCATATAAAACATCATACTAGTATTTAAAAACAATTAAATAAAACAATTAAGAAATTAAAATATTTTTGCATGCATGTGGTTTACGTGGACTGATTTTTCGGACGTTACATTATATATCTTGATCCAATCACTAATCTCGATTATAAACTAAATCAACAAAGTAAACAAACTCCTTTGTCTACTTTCTAAATAATTTATTTATAACCGAATTTCTTGTAAATCAGCATTTATTATAAATAATTAAAGTCCAACTTCAATTATTTATTTTATGAGAAAATATGTACAACTTTTGTAGATTTAAACTTACTGGCCAAAAAAATCATTTTTCAACAAAAACATTTTAGCCCATTTAAATTTCAAAAAATATGTTAGCCATCTAATGGCCCAACAACTCAAGGGCCCTTGGGCTGCCCAAAATGGACAGCAACATGCTGCCCGAAAACATCCCCAAGAATGGCCTCGGTTTGTTGTTTCGATTTCTCATGCGGTTAGAAATAGGTTTTCAATATAATATCATGTATTTGCTACACAAAATAGTAACCTTAGCTCTGCTACCACTTTAAAGGAGATCGGTTACGGTGCCCGGTTGCGCAACAGAAGTTTCAAAAATCATATTTTCATAGCATGAAAACCGAGCACCCCAACATATTGTGTGTAGCAAATACTAAAAACACAAAATGACATTCATAGTGTGTTTAAGAAATGTACCTATCAATCACAAGGCCCACTAGTGTTTAATTCATAGTGTATTTAAAAAATGTACCTATTTGGACTCTACTAGGCCCACTAGTGTTTAATTAATTCAACACTTGAATTAATTTAATTTAGTCCATATAAAGTTTATGAAAATCATAATTTTCAAACACATTATTTATTTGATCAACTTTTAGTTTAGGAACACTTCCACAAATTAAATGTGGGGACCCGGGCTCTAATTCAATTCTTTTTGGGATTAATTTGATCTTTGTTCGAAAATGTGGGTCATAAAAAATTTCTTTTAAACATTATAAACTAATGTATATAAATCATACACAATACATAATGTTGTCATATTATTACTTCAAATAACATTCACATATTCAACTACAAGTATTCTACTAGTGTTTAAAAATCTAATACATGTCTAGTAATAAACCACTAGTCCTTCTTCTTGGCCCGTAATCTCCACGCTATCTCGATCTCTCATCTCTGTCTCGACCCTGATCCTGCCCCACCTGTTGTTATGCACACATACAGACACAACAACAGCCGGAAACTCCGGTGAGAACAAATCCAGTATAAGACATGTATACATGCATATACACAACATAATCATAAATCATACTGTCATGAATAAAAGCAATAACACATGTTTCATAGTCTATGAAACATGAACAATATAAGGCATGCAACGTAAATCAATTCATATCTTGGACTCGACTCGTATCTAACTCTAGGGATCCCGGTGTGAATAAAACGTCACAGTCTGCTACCTACCCTTCCAATCGGGGTGACGGTACGTCTTATTCCTAGACTTCGGTCATGGCTGAGAGCAAGCGGCTTATTTTTCTTCCAACACGTCGCATCGCGGGTGCGCTCGGTCTTTGGCCGCGGGTGCGCTAGGCGTATTTATCCATACTCAAAAATTCCATGTGGGGACCCGGACGCTGATCTTTTTCTTAATCTTCTTTGGGATTTAATTGTCAATTAAGATAAAACAGGGTCTAAAAATTTTTATTTTTAACATGCAAGCGCGAAAGGTAATGGAATCTAAATTACATACATCTCAGTATCAAAATACATTTCAGTATAAAAGTACAATAATGTACATTATTCACTCAAACTAATCTAGGGTTTAACTACTAAATTTCAAGTATTAAACCAAGTCTACAATAAGTCCGGAATCACCACGCTAAACTCGTCTTCTCTCATCATTTTCTTGACCCCGATCTTGTCCCACCTGTTGTCATGCACACATACAAAACAAGACAACAGCCGGGTACTCTAGGTGAGAATAAATCCCAGTATAAAACATGGTAAACATGTATATACACAATGTGAATCATGAAACATTCTATCATGAATAAAATTAAAACAATAGATTTCATAATCTATGACATTAAATCAAAATAAGCATGCTACTCGAATCTGATAAACATGCAACTCAAATCAAACCATAGAAACATGCTATCATGACTGAAAGCAATAAAAATGGGTTTCATAGTCTATGAAACTGTTAGAGTAGGTGCTCGTCGAGCCAAGTGTTGGCCGAGTGTTCACAATGAAACTCTATGTATAAGCAATCTTTATTTTAGTAATATTTGATATTATTGTTTTGGCAAATCTTTATCTGTATACCCATGCTAGTTGCATAGATAAAGCCCTTGAATATACATATAGTAGAAAGAATATGAGATGCTCATATGATGAGTATCATGAAACTCATATTTGGAATACTGTATATTCTAAACGGTTCCTAGTCGATTCAGCCGCCACTAAGAAGGATATAGGCCGCTCGAGTTAGAGACTAGTATCTGCGATGTGAGTACCATGTTTCATTGTTAGGGGACATTGTGATGTCCGAACATGCAGATAGGTGCTCCATATAGAGTGCACTGAACAACCCTCCATAAAAGGACTTTCCAAGTGGTTCTCACTTATCGAGTGGAAATGTCCTAGTTTATGGTTGTACAGAATTAGTCCTTATGACCCGGGACAACATTGAGACTCTATGTTCTAGAATTACACTTTGACTTGTTTACCGACTCTCATGGGGTCATCAGGTGGCAAGGTTGGGTGTTTTGTCGAAACACATAGGAGTCGATGCATTGTAGTCGGGGATTCACCGCTTACCTTCGGGTATGGATATCCTATGTGTTATCATGTGTTAGTAGGTTGAAATCTCTGGCCAGAGTATGGTTGTAATTATGAAAGGGGTTTTATAGATTACACCATCGATGCAACTACGACATTACACATAGTATCGATTCATTGACAACTCTCGATGGACCAATGGTTGTCGAATCGATCGGGATATATGAGTTGAAGGGACCGTACTGTACGCTAACCATAATTGAATGGTTCTTGCAGGCACTATCATTTGTTACCTAGGGAATCATGTAAGCGATGCTGCTAGGCATTTAACATGATTGGTTGGGTACTATCAGACTTGAGTTCGTACGTTCTTGTTATCAAGGAGTTGATAAGTAAGAATGGAGCAATTGGGGTATGCTCATATAAGGACATGTTTAGTCCGAATCACATGGAAATGTGAACCCACGGCTAGTTGTATCAATGAACCATTGAGGGCCACACAAGTACTAGCTTTCTAGATCCCGTTGAGAAGTAAAAATAGTTCAATGTGTTGAACGGCTTATAAAGGAGTTTATAAGCGTAAGGAAAATTAGAAGTATGACTTCTATAAAGGAGAAACTAGTTCAATGTGTTGAACAACTTATAAATGAGTTTATAAGTGTAAAGAAAAATAGAAGTATGACTTCTATGAGAGAAATGTAAATTTTAATTTATGGAAGTGTTCCTAAATTAAAATTTGGCCAAGTGAATAATGTATTTGAAAATTGTGATTTTCATAAACATTATTATGGACTAAATTAAATTAATTCAAGTGTTGAATTAATTAAACACTAGTGGACCTAGTAGAGTCCAAATAATTAAATTAATTCAAGTGTTGAATTAATTAAATATTATTGAGTCTTGTAGAGCTCAATTTAAATTAATTATTTAACTTGTGGGACTTGGGTAAATTCAAGTAATGTTTAATTAGTCTCAAATATGTTTGAGATAATTAAATTTAGTCCATGGTTTTTATTTTGATAAAAACCATATAATATGCATGCATGGGAGGTGAAAGGTTGGGAGACTAATTTTTGAGTTTTCAAGGCATAGCATGCACCTTTTTGACACAACTTTTCCCACAACCAAAAAAAAAATGTCTCTCCTTCTCTCCTAGGATGAATAGTGTCGAAAATACTATTCACTTTCTCTCCAAGTTTTCTCTCCATTTTTGTTCTTCAATTTGTTGAGGAACACCACACTTCTCTTTGAAAAATCCTCATATTTTTCTAGTGCAAAATATGAGGGGATCTACCTAGTTGGTGGTGGGCTTAATTTGAAGGAAAGATTCAAGGTAGGAGGAAGCTTGTAGATTTCTTCATGCCATTCAAGAGCTTTGTTGTTTAACAACAAAGTTGGAGCCATACATCAATCCTTGTGATTGATAGGTAAAACTTCTAAACACCCTATGTATGACATTATTTGGTGTTTGTTGTATTTGCTACACTTAGTCATGGTGGCCGAAAATTTTAGCTAAAAATTTGAGTTTTTTGAACTTCTGTTGCGCTTCCGGTCACCGTAACCGATCTCCTTTCAAGTGGTATCCGAGCTATGGTTACGGTTTTTGTGTAGCATTTACGAGATATTATATTGAGATTGATTTCTAACCGCATGAGACCGAAAATTTGCAACGAAACTCAAGGTTTGTTGGGGCGTTTTTCGGGCAGCATGTTGCTGCCCGTTTCGGGCAGCTCGGGCTGCCCGAGGGGCTGCCCATTTCGGGCAGCAAGGGCAGCCCGAGGGGCTGCCCGAACAGCCCCTCATTTTTAAATAAAAAAAATTTTTTTTAGCCAAGTTGGCCGGAATCCGGCGACGGAGCTCCGGCGACGGCGATGACGGCTAGGGTTTCCAAAAGTGTTTTGGAATATCAAAGTGTCATGGGCCTTGAGTTGTTGGGCCATTGGATGGCTAACATGTTTGTAATTTTAAAAGGGCCAAAATGTTTTTAGTGAAAAATAAGTTTTTGGGCCCTTAAGTTTAAAATTACAAAAGTTGCAAATTTTTCTCATGAAATAAATAATTGAAGTTGGACTTTAATTATTTATAGTAAATTGTGATTTATAAGAAATTCGGTTATAAATAAATTAATTTGAAAGTAGACAAAGGTGTTTGTATACTTTGTTAATTTAGTTTATAATCGTGGCGGTTAGTGATTGGATCAAGATATATAATATTGGATCAATTAATTATTGTGATAATTAATTGATGGTGTATGATATGTGATATTATGCATGAAGGATGATCAAAATCCCAAGCCCAATTTGCTAGGTGTATGCTAGGATATTTTGTGTTGAATGATTGTAATAATTATCAAATTTAAGTGGGCTTGGTTTATGGCCCGTTCCCACCCCATGAGATGTATCCCTATTTGCCATGGATATTTATTTGTAAATATTAGTATAGTGGATGATCAAGATTGGAAGATGGTGGCCATGATGATTATGAAGATCGAAGACATGTAAATATTGGAAGCTAATGTAATAGTTGCATTTGCATCCCGTGCATTTACCCTAGGATTGGACCTAGGCCCTTGTTTAGCTCACACGGGCCATTAGTATTGGGGCGATTGATCATCCTTGTTTTGTTTACTGTTTATAATATATGCATGATATGTTATAAATAATGAGTATGTGCGTTATTATTATGATAATAACAAAGTTGCATGAATCCGGCAAACATACGATCAAACATGGCGAGCTTTTAAAATAAAATTAATGATGAGACCTTTCAAAATTAAAAACCCTCATTTTGAATAAGATTCAAAATTAATATCAAGCCCGAAAAGGGGAATTATAAATTTGTTTATAATTAATTTCCTTGTCTTCCATCGACAATGGGTGCATGATGAACGCTACCCGTACTCAGGGCTCGGCTCATATTATTGGGGGAGCTTTGGGTGCCGGAAAGCTGTGACATCCATTGACATGGTGATGTGAACTACGTGAAACTCCCATGATTTCGGCTCATATTATTGAGGGAACTCATGGCGACCGTCCATTAAGGTTCAACATCGATGGGTAAGGCTTGACACGTGAAGATAAACAACGTCATATTATTGGGTCCTAATCAAACGTGAGACAAAAGTTTAGGTAGGGTTGCATTGTGATGCAATTGGAAACTACTTTTTAGGAATTGTGATTGGCTGATATTATTCGGGATCATAATTCGTTAATTCGACCTTACGTACCTACTGAGGAAAGGAGTTTCCCGTTTTCACTAGAGGGTAGTGAAAGATGTCAAAACAGTGGGAGCAAATATTTATGAAGTAAAAGTCCAAACTTCATATCTTACTAAATATTTTAAAATAGTCACCAACATTTATCTGTTTTTACTTTTCAGTACAAATTGACAATGTCATCGATTCGCAATCCGATATCCGTAATACTCGACAAACACATATTAACTGGACCTAATTACCTCACTTGGCTAAGAAACCTGAAAATCGTCTTGAATTCGGAAAGGGTAGCATATACACTGACTGAGTCGCCCCCTGTTGAAGCTCCGACTGACTGCAATCCTGAGGAATTGCAGGCTTACAAGGAATGGTGTGACCATGACTTGATAGCCAGGTGTTATATGCTGACTTCTATGAATGATGAGCTGCAGAGGCGTTTTGAGGATGCAAAGAATGCTGCTGACATTCATAAGCACCTCAAAGAGCTCTTTGGTGAGCAGACTCGGCCTCTTAGGCATGCTACCGTCAAGGAGCTGATCACTTTGCGCATGCGAGATGGGGCCTCGGTCCATGAGCATGGCCTAAAGGTGATCGGGCTCGTGGACAAGCTCGTTGGCATGGATCTGATCTTGCCTTCGGAGTTGACCACCGACGTGTTGCTCTTATCGCTGCCTCGCTCATTTGATCCTTTTGTGGTGAACTTAAACATGAACAAGATGGAGCCGACCCTTGAGGAGTTGGTGAATATGCTTGTTACGTTTGAATCCACCATCAAGAAAGAGAAGTTGGTTCTTTATGTGGGTTCTTCATCTGGTACGAAGATTGATCCACATGGGAATGGAAAGAAGCGTTCTTTCCAACGTCCCAAGAAGAACGTGCCATTGTTGAGGCAATCTCCGAATCCCGTTGTGGCAGCCACACCAGTTAGGGCTGACAAGACTAGTGATGTTTGTCATCACTGCAAGATGCCTGGACATTGAAGCGAAATTGCAAAGAATATCTGGCCCAGAAGAGTTCTGGAAATGGTATGTTCTAAATTGAAGTAAAAATTTCAATTAACTATACTTCTTGGGTATTAGATACCGGTAATGACTCACATCTCTGTAATGGGTTACAGGTGATGGGAAGAAGTAGAATGCTTAAGGAAGGTGTGACCTTCTAGAGGATGGGCAATGGAGCAAGAGTTGCTGCCAAGGCTATTGAAGATGTTTACTTATTATTGAACAAAAGTTTAAGTTAATTTTATGAGATGTTTTGTTTGTACCTAATTTTGTAAAAACATTGTTTCCATTTCTATGGTGATAAAAATGGATATTCTTGTTTATTTTGCAAAGGTGTTTGCAACATTTACATGAATGAATGTTTGATTAGTACTTGAGAACTTGAAAACGATCTCTACAACTTAAAATTAAAAGATATTCCATTAAATGTCCATTCAAAGGCAGACACCATATGAGATATGAATGGGTAAGCCTCCCAAATATTCTTATCTTAGAATATGGGGGTGCCCTGCTTATGAAGCAGGTAGTGGGAGATAAATTGGATAGTCGATCCATTTTATGTTACTTTGTGGAATATCCAAGGAATTAAGTTGGATATTATTTCTATCATCCCCAAGAAACAAAAGTGTTTGTTTCTAGGAATGCAACCTTTTTGGAAAAGGAATTTCTATTGGATAGAAAATGGGAGATGATAGAACTCGAAGAGGTTCGAGAGATACCCACAATTATAGAACCCACACCCGAAGAGCCAAGAGAGGAGATACAAGCTCCTAAAAGATCCGAGAAAGTCTCGAGACCACCTATGAGGTATGGTCAGCTTCTTGAAGAGGGCCATGATGAGCCTAACCATGGATGTGATCCAAGGACCTTCAAGGAAGCGTAATCTGATGCCGATTCATCCAAATGGCTTGAAGCTATGGAATCTGAGATGAATTCCATGCATTCAAACCAAGTGTAAGATCTTATAGATCCACCTGAGGGAAAGGTTCCCATAGGGACTTGGGACGGATGGGAAGGTATTGACCTTCAAGGCGCGATTGGTGGCAAAAGGATATACTCAAAGACAAGGAGTTGACTTTGAGGAAACCTTTTCCCCAGTTGCAATGTTCAAGTCCATAAGGATATTGCTAGCCATAGCTGCATGGTATGACTATGAGATATGGCAGATGGATGTCAAGACAGCCTTTCTTAATGGGGATATTAAGGAAGAGATTTACATGTCTCAAACCTGGAGGGTTTACATCTATCGGAAGTGAGCATATGGTATGCAAACTTCAGAGATCTATTTATGGTCTAAAGCAGGCATCTAGGAGTTGGAACCTTAGATTCGATAGTACAATCATAGAGTTGATTTACTAAGAATCCTGAGGAACCCTCTGTGTATAAGAAGGTCAGTAGGAGTGTTGTGACATTCCTGGTGTTTTATGTTGATGACATTCTAATCATTGGGAATGATGTAGGAATGTTGCAATCAACTAAGATATGGTTAGCGAGTAAGTTCTCGATGCAGGACTTGGGTGAAGCATCTTTTGTATTGTGATACAGATCTATAGAGATAGATCGAAAAGATTGCTTGATCTCACCCAGTCCACATACATTGATACCATCGTGAAGCGGTTCTCGATGGATAAGTCCAAGAGAGGACAACTACCAATGTGTCATGGCGTGTCCCTATCCAAGTCTGTCTTTCAAGACTGATGCAGAGATAGCGGCGATGACAAAGCATTCCTTATGCATCTGCGATTGGTAGCATCATGTATGGGAAGATATCTACATTTCCTGACGTGGCTTTCGCACTAAGTGTAGTGAGTAGATATCAATCGAACCCTGGTCTTCCACACTGGAAAGCTGTGAAAGACATCCTCAAGTAGTTGAGAAGGACCAATAAATTGTTCTTGGTCTATGGGGTGGAGAACTAAAATTGGAAGGCTATACCGACTCTAGCTTCCAAAGCGATATCGATGACTCGAAGTCAACCTCTGGGTTTGTATTCATGCTCAATGGTGCTGCTGTCTCTTGGAAAAGTTCCAAGCAAGACAATACTGCGGATTCCAGCACAGAGGCCGAATACATTGCTGCATCAGATGCAGCAAGGGAGGCTGTTTGGATAAGGAATTTTGTCCAAGAGTTGGACGTCATTCCTAATTGAGTTGCTCCTGTCCCGGTGTTGTGCGACAACACGTGAGCTTTAGCTCAAGCAAAGGAGCCAAGGTCTCATCAGAAGTCCAAACATGTATTGAGTAAGTACCACATCCTCGGAGAGATTGTGGAAAGAGGAAGAAGTGTCTTTTGACATAGTCGGCTTCGCAGATAATGTTGTTGATCCACTAGCTAAGCCTTTACCTGGACCATTATTCGACAAGCATCGCGAATCAATGGGTTTAAAGCATATGGGTAGTTGGCTCTAGTGCAAGTGAGAGATTGTTAGAGTAGGTGCCCGTCGAGCCAAGTGTTGGCCGAGTGTTCACAATGAAACTCTATGTATAAGCAATCTTTATTTTAGTAATATTTGATATTATTGTTTTGGCAAATCTTTATCTGTATACCCATGCTAGTTGCTTAGATAAAGCCCTTGAATATACATATAGTAGAAAGAATATGAGATGCTCATATGATGAGTATCATGAAACTCATATTTGGAATACTGTATATTCTAAACGGTTCCTAGTCGATTCAGCCGCCACTAAGAAGGATATAGGCCGCTCGATTTAGAGACTAGTATCTGCGATGTGAGTACCATGTTTCATTGTTAGGGGACATTGTGATGTCCGAACATGCAGATAGGTGCTCCTTATAGAGTGCACTGAACAACCCTCCATAAAAGGACTTTCCAAGTGGTTCTCATTTATCGAGTGGAAATGTCCTAGTTTATGGTTGTACAGAATTAGTCCTTATGACCCGGGGCAACATTGAGACTCTATGTGCTAGAATTACACTTTGACTTGTTTACCGACTCTCATGGGGTCATCAGGTGGCAAGGTTGGGTGTTCTGTCGAAACACATAGGAGTCGATGCATTGTAGTCGGGGATTCACCGCTTACCTTCGGGTATGGATATCCTATGTGTTATCATGTGTTAGTAGGTTGAAATCTCTGGCCAGAGTATGATTGTAATTATGAAAGGGGTTTCATAGATTACACCATCGATGCAACTACGACATGACACATAGTATCGATTCATTGACAACTCTCGATGGACCAATGGTTGTCGAATCGATCGGGATATATGAGTTGAAGGGACCGTACTGTACGCTAACCATAATTGAATGGTTCTTGCAGGCACTATCATTTGTTACCTAGGGAATCATGTAAGCGATGCTACTAGGCATTTAACATGATTGGTGGGTACTATCAGACTTGAGTTCTGACGTTCTTGTTATCAAGGAGTTGATAAATAAGAATGGAGCAATTGGGGTATGCTCATATAAGGACATGTTTAGTCCGAATCACATGGAGATGTGAGCCCACGGCTAGTTGTATCAATGAACCATTGAGGGCCACACAAGTACTAGCTTTCTAGATCCCGTTGAGAAGTAAAAATAGTTCAATGTGTTGAACGGCTTATAAAGGAGTTTATAAGCGTAAGGAAAATTAGAAGTATGACTTCTATAAAGGAGAAACTAGTTCAATGTGTTGAACGACTTATAAATGTGTTTATAAGTGTAAAGAAAAGTAGAAGTATGACTTCTATGAGAGAAATGTAAATTTTAATTTATGGAAGTGTTCCTAAATTAAAATTTGGCCAAGTGAATAATGTATTTGAAAATTGTGATTTTCATAAACATTATTATGGACTAAATTAAATTAATTCAAGTGTTGAATTAATTAAACACTAGTGGACCTAGTAGAGTCCAAATAATTAAATTAATTCAAGTGTTGAATTAATTAAATATTATTGAGTCTTGTAGAGCTCAATTTAAATTAATTATTTAACTAGTGGGACTTGGGTAAATTCAAGTAATGTTTAATTAGTCTCAAATATGTTTGAGATAATTAAATTTAGTCCATGGTTTTTATTTTGATAAAAACCATATAATATGCATGCATGGGAGGTGAAAGGTTGGGAGACTACTTTTTGAGTTTTCAAGGCATAGCATGCACCTTTTTGACACAACTTTTCCCACAACCAAAAAAAAATGTCTCTCCTTCTCTCCTAGGATGAATAGTGTCGAAAATACTATTCACTTTCTCTCCAAGTTTTCTCTCCATTTTTGTTCTTCAATTTGTTGAGGAACACCACACTTCTCTTTGAAAAATCCTCATATTTTTCTAGTGCAAAATATGAAGGGATCTACCTAGTTGGTGGTGGGCTTAATTTGAAGGAAAGATTCAAGGTAGGAGGAAGCTTGTAGATTTCTTCATGCCATTCAAGAGCTTTGTTGTTTAACAACAAAGTTGGAGCCATACATCAATCCTTGTGATTGATAGGTAAAACTTCTAAACACCCTATGTATGACATTATTTGGTGTTTGTTGTATTTGCTACACTTAGTCATGGTGGCTGAAAATTTTAGCTAAAAATTTGAGTTTTTTGAACTTCCGTTGCGCTTCCGGTCACCGTAACCGATCCTCTTTCAAGTGGTATCCGAGCTATGGTTACGGTTTTTGTGTAGCATTTACGAGATATTATATTGAGATTGATTTCTAACCGCATGAGACCGAAAATTTGCAACGAAACTCAAGGTTTGTTGGGGCGTTTTTCGGGCAGCTCGGGCTGCCCGAGGAGCTGCCCATTTCGGGTAGCAAGGGCAGCCCGAGGGGCTGCCCGAACAGCCCCTCATTTTTAAATAAAAAAAATTTTTTTTGGCCAAGTTGGCCGGAATCCGGCGACGGAGCTCCGGCGACGGCGATGACGGCTAGGGTTTCCAAAAGTGTTTTGGAATATCAAAGTGTCATGGGCCTTGAGTTGTTGGGCCATTGGATGGCTAACATGTTTGTAATTTTAAAAGGGCCAAAATGTTTTTAGTGAAAAATAAGTTTTTGGGCCCTTGAGTTTAAAATTACAAAAGTTGCAAATTTTTCTCATGAAATAAATAATTGAAGTTGGACTTTAATTATTTATAGTAAATTGTGATTTATAAGAAATTCGGTTATAAATAAATTAATTTGAAAGTAGACAAAGGTGTTTGTATACTTTGTTAATTTAGTTTATAATCGTGGCGGTTAGTGATTGGATCAAGATATATAATATTGGATCAATTAATTATTGTGATAATTAATTGATGGTGTATGATATGTGATATTATGCATGAAGGATGATAAAAAGCCCAAGCCCAATTTGCTAGGTGTATGCTAGGATATTTTGTGTTGAATGATTGTAATAATTATCAAATTTAAAGTGGGCTTGGTTTATGGCCCGTTCACACCCCATGAGATGTATCCCTATTTGCCATGGATATTTATTTGTAAATATTAGTATAGTGGATGATCAAGATTGGAAGATGGTGGCCATGATGATTATGAAGATCGAAGACATGTAAATATTGGAAGCTAATGTAATAGTTGCATTTGCATCCCGTGCATTTACCCTAGGATTGGACCTAGGCCCTTGTTTAGCTCACACGGGCCATTAGTATTGGGGCGATTGATCATCCTTGTTTTGTTTACTGTTTATAATATATGCATGATATGTTATAAATAATGAGTATGTGCGTTATTATTATGATAATAACAAAGTTGCATGAATCCGGCAAACATACGATCAAACATGGCGAGCTTTTAAAATAAAATTAATGATGAGACCTTTCAAAATTAAAAACCCTCATTTTGAATAAGATTCAAAATTAATATCAAGCCCGAAAAGGAGAATTATAAATTTGTTTATATAATTTCCTTGTCTTCCATCGACAATGGGTGCATGATGAACGCTACCCGTACTCAGGGCTCGGCTCATATTATTGGGGGAGCTTTGGGTGCCGGAAAGCTGTGACATCCATTGACATGATGATGTGAACTACGTGGAACTCCCATGATTTCGGCTCATATTATTGAGGGAACTCATGGCGACCGTCCATTAAGGTTCAACATCGATGGGTAAGGCTTGACACGTGAAGATGAACAACGTCATATTATTGGGTCCTAATCAAACGTGAGACAAAAGTTTACGGTAGGGTTGCATTGTGATGCAATTGGAAACTACTTTTAGGAATTGTGATTGGCTGATATTATTCAGGATCATAATTTGTTAATTCGACCTTACGTACCTACTGAGGAAAGGAGTTTCCCGTTTTCACTAGAGGGTAGTGAAAGATGTCAAAACAGTGGGAGCAAATATTTATGAAGTAAAAGTCCAAACTTCATATCTTACTAAATATTTTAAAATAGTCACCAATATTTATCTGTTTTTACTTTTCAGTACAAATTGACAATGTCATCGATTCGCAATCCGATATCCGTAATACTCGACAAACACATATTAACTGGACCTAATTACCTCACTTGGCTAAGAAACCTGAAAATCGTCTTGAATTCGGAAAGGGTAGCATATACACTGACTGAGTCGCCCCCTGTTGAGGCTCCGACTGACTGCAATCCTGAGGAATTGCAGGCTTACAAGGAATGGTGTGACCATGACTTGATAGCCAGGTGTTATATGCTGACTTCTATGAATGATGAGCTGCAGAGGCGTTTTGAGGATGCAAAGAATGCTGCTGACATTCATAAGCACCTCAAAGAGCTCTTTGGTGAGCAGACTCGGCCTCTTAGGCATGCTACCGTCAAGGAGCTGATCACTTTGCGCATGCGAGATGGGTACTCGGTCCATGAGCATGGCCTAAAGGTGATCGGGCTCGTGGACAAGATCGTTGGCATGGATCTGATCTTGCCTTCGGAGTTGACGGCATAATAATACAATCTGAATAACCCCGTCAATCTCAACATCACAGATATAATACTAGAACTCATAATCAATACTGATATAACTCATAATCTCAACGATAACACAAATCTGATATCGAATCTCCGTCAATATCTTTTTAAAATCATAACAATTACAGAAACAGTCTTTTCTTTAATCTGACTTCAATTCTACAATGTCTACGGTAGTAGAAACACCATATCTGAATCATATTCGATCTAGCAGCATCATATTTTCAAAACATCACAAAACGTAACAAAACTTACGTCCTTGTGTAGCTTGAGTCAAGAGGAACACGATACTGCGTTCGGATTTGAATTCTGATAGACGGATCTTTCACAATCGCAAGTCTAAAAGGCGTAAGGATTTTTCTCTCAAAGCCTCGACCCTTATCTGAATTTCTGAGGAATTTACGTGTCATTCATATATATATATACTGCATGCAACACAGGAAACGTGGCTTATTTTTCAAGCTACACACATGACCGCGGGTGCGGTGATTCCAGGAGCGCGGGTGCGCTCATGCTTCGGCATGTCAGGGCCCGTGCTCTAATTAATATTTAATTACCAAACAACAAAGATTAATTAGTATAATCAGCGAAAAAGAGTTTAAAACGTTCATTTGGGCCTACAGAAATTTAGGCATGACCTCCCCGTAAGAAGGACATCCCAAAAATTTCAAAACACAACAACAGTAATATACGCTCGAAAATAACGTCAAATTCACAACCAACCAAAAAAATATCCTACAGCCGCACTGGCCAGGACTAGACACAATAAACCACCAATAAAATCCAAACCACATAAAGACATCACCATACAGCTACACAGGGCATCTCCCTGGCAAATGTATCAAACCAGTATAATATATAAATATCTGGGAACTCTGACACAAACCGACTGACTACTAGGTTCCACTCGCTGACGCTCCACCAGACGCGTCAAAACCCCTGGAATGACCTGCTATGGCATCAAAAACAACCACAACATCAAAAGAAAACAGGGGTCGGACCCCAGTACGACAAACCAGTAAAATCATGACGTAAATAAAATACATGTAATAATATCAAGTAAATGCAATGCTATGTGATGCATGAATGGTAACAACGGAATAATGGATACCAAATGGAGTCCAAACGAATAGCATCATCAACAGTAACAGTGGCCACCCGTGCCAGGAATGCAGCATCAAATCACCGCTCGTCTATGCACGTAGCATCGGGAATGCGAGTAGCTAATTCGCTCGTCCCTAGCTGTCATCTGGGAATGTGGCTAATCCTAACCCACTCGTCCCTCTGATGACTCAATATAATCTCAACAGAATCAACATAAATAGCCGTCAAAGGAGTCAAGGCTCAATATGTTATGCCAACACAATTTATGCATGAATGCAACAGAATAAACATTCAATGCACATAATAGCAATTTACATTCACCAAATATTCTTACACGCCAATATAACCGTCATAATGATATAGGTTTGAGCGTACCTCAACTACAACTTACAATACCCCGGTAAATCTTAAAGGCTATCGAATGAAACTCGTCCAACAACCAAACCTACAATATAAATTCGCTATCTATATTAATATAATGCATTCTAACCGACTAAATAAAATTAAATCGGCTCGGTTAAAAATCGAAACCCGGGCAGCCTAAATAACTTTTCAAAATCTGGAATTCAAGCTTAATACCTCAATACTCGAAGCTAGAATGCACAACGGTGATTTTGCTAAAATGGCTCGCCGGAAATAGTCGCCGGAAACACTGTTCACGCCGGAAACCTAGCTGGAAATTTGGGGAAAAGCTCAACACTTCACTTGTATAAACTAATATACCAAGAACAACCAAAATTCGAAGTCAAAAGCTTACCTAAACCGAAATCGAAGCTTACACGTACTGTTGCTGGAAAAACAAGACCAATCGAGCTTGCAACCTTCCGATTCAAGGCAAGAAATACTCTAATAAACTGGAGGAAGAAGATTTGTTAAGCTGCTGCACAAAATCTGGCCGCTGGAATGCTGAACGATCGAAGCAGAAAGAAGAAGAAAGGCGACGGGAGCGAGGCGAAGAAAAATTCTGGATGGAGCGATCTGATTTCTCAAATGGGTTTGGGTATTTAAATAAAATGGGAAATGGGCTGGGCTTATAATAAGTTATTGGGCCTCACATTCTCCCCCACTAAAAAAAAATATTTCGCTCTCGAAATCTAACAAATACAACACTGATATCCACCACATCACGACGGATAATACATAGGAAATTCAGAATACATCGCGTAATTCATTACATTCTCAAACAAATGAGGCCATTCTTGTCGCATCTTTGCCTCTAATTCCCATGTAGATTCTTCTCTTCCATGCCTACTCCATTGTACCAGAACCAATGGAATCGTCTTGCTTCTGAGCTGTCTTTCTTTGCGGTCCAAAATCTGCACTGGATGTTCAACATAGCTAAGGGAACTGTCTAACTCCACATCCTCGACATTCAAGATATGAGATGGATCTGGCTCATACTTCCGCAACATAGATACATGAAACACATTATGTATCAAAGACAAATTCGGCGGCAAGTCCAAACGATAAGCCAATGTGCCAATCCTCTCAACAATCATATACGGACCAATAAAACGCGGAGCTAACTTCCCTTTATATCCAAATCTCATGGTACCTCGGAAAGGTGACACTTTCAAGAAAACATAATCGCCCACTTGGAATTCTAAAGGTCTACGCCTTTTATTAGCATAACTGGCTTGACGATCCTGGGCTGCTTTCATCCTTTTCCTGATCAATTCAACTTTATCTTTCATTTCTTGAATAAATTCTGGTTTTGACATCTGTCTTTCTCCTACATCTTCCCAACATATCGGCGATCTGCACTTTCTTCCATACAAAGCTTCAAATGGTGCCATACCGATTGTTTCCTGAAAACTATTATTGTAAGAGAATTCAACCAAAGACAATGATTCTTGCCAACCACCTTTGAAATCCATCACTGCTGCTCGTAACATATCCTCTAGAGTCTGGATGGTTCTTTCTGACTGACCATCCGTCTGTGGATGATAGGCAGTGCTCATAGCCAACTTTGAACCCAAAGCTGATTGCAGACTTCCCCAAAACTTCGAAGCAAATCTTGGATCACGATCAGATACTATGGTTACTGGCACACCATGAAATCTCACTATATGATCAATGTACAATTTTGCCATTTTCATATAAGTACAAGTACGATCATACGGAATAAAATGAGCTGATTTAGACAATCTATCAACAATCACCCAAATCGCATCACAACCACGATTTGAACGACGCAAATGAGTCACAAAATCCATAGCAATATGCTCCCAGTTCCACTGTGGCACTTCAAGACTATGCAACATTCCACCAGGTCTCATTCTCTCGGCTTTAACTTGTTGACACGTTAAACATTTAGCCACAAAATGAGAGATATCTTTCTTCATACCTTCCCACCAATAATGAGCTCTCAAGGTATGATACATCTTTCGAATTCCTGGGTGAATACTGTGCCGACTACAATGTGCTTCCTTTAGTATGGCTTCTTTCAGATCTATCAAATTTGGAACCAAAAGTCTACCATTAAAACGCAGACTACCATCTGAGGCAACACTAAACTTTTCTGTCTGACCTGTTCGAGACAATTCTTTCAATCTATGAATGTGCGGATCGGTCTTCTGTGCTGCTTTGATTCTGGACAAAATCTGTGGCTCAACTTGAATAGATGACACTATAAAGTAGTCTCCACTGATTTGATAAGTCCATCCTGAAGTTCCCAAGTGCTCGTGAACTTTAGAGATAGTCAAAGATGTCAGCATAGCATTCTGAACTTTCCTGCTGAGAGCATCTGCAACAAGATTCATTCGACCTGGTTGATACTGAATCTCACAATCAAAGTCTTTAAGCAATTCCATCCATCGACGCTGTCTCATGTTCAAGTCAGGCTGCGAGAAAAGATATTTAAGACTCTTGTGATCCGAATAAATCACAAACTGCTCACCGTACAGATAATGACGCCATAACTTCAATGCAAACACAATGGCAGCCAACTCTAAGTCATGAACTGGGTATCGGGTGTCATGCGGCTTCAACTGACGAGAAGCATATGCAATCACTCGCCCATTTTGCATTAGAACACAACCAAGTCCATTTAGAGACGCATCTGAACAAACAACATATCCACCTGAGCCTGATGGCAAAGCTAGCACTGGAGCTGTTGTCAACTTTTCCTTCAAAGTCTGAAAACTCGACTCACATTCATCAGTCCACACAAAACGTCGATCTTTTTGCGTTAATTGAGTCATAGGCCTTGCTATAATAGAAAATCCTTCAATGAAACGCCTATAATATCCTGCCAATCCCAAGAAACTGCGAATATCAGAAATATTCGTCGGTGTTGGCCAATTGATAACAGCTTCCACCTTACTAGGATCCACTGATACTCCTTGAGCTGATATAACATGACCCAGAAATACTACTCTGTCCAGCCAAAATTCACATTTAGAAAATTTTGCATACAATTGCGCTGCTCTGAGTGTCTGGAGGACTAACCTTAAATGTTCTCGATGCTCCTTCCTCGTTTTCGAATAAATCAGAATGTCATCTATGAAGACAATAACAAATCTGTCTATAAATTCTCGAAAAACACGATTCATCAAATCCATAAAAACTGCAGGAGCATTAGTCAATCCAAAAGGCATAACTAGAAATTCATAATGCCCATAACGCGTTCGAAATGCTGTCATCGGCACATCTTCCTCTCGAACTCGGAGCTGATGGTAGCCAGAACGAAGATCAATCTTTGAATAAACTGACGTACCTTGCAACTGATCAAACAAATCATCGATACGCGGCAGAGGATACTTATTCTTCACAGTAGCTTTGTTCAACTGCCTGTAATCAATGCACATTCTCAACGTTCCGTCTTTCTTCTTTACAAACAATACCGGAGCTCCCCAAGGTGACATGCTTGGTCTAATATAGCCTTTTTCCAGTAAGTCCTGCAATTGCTGTTTCAGTTCTTTCAACTCCGCTGGAGCCAAACGGTATGGTGCTCTCGAAATAGGATTTGTCCCGGACACCAACTCAATGCTAAAATCAATTTCCCTCTGGGTGGAAATCCAGGAATTTCATCGGGAAATAAATCAGGGAATTCCTTGACAACAGGAATATCTGAAACTTCCAATCTTTTTCCCTGAGTTGCGTCGACTGCATAGATCATGAATCCTTCATTTTCTGTTGACAAAAGTCTGAACATTTCCATTGCTGGCACTAATGGAATACGTGATTCTGAATCACTACCGTAAAAATTCCATTTACTGCCATAATACAGTCTGAATCTGACGACTCCATGGAAACAATCAACGGTAGCTCGATAATTAGACAGAGTATCCATTCCCAAAATACAGTCGAAGTCAGACATATCTAGCTTGATGAGATTTGTTATCATAATATTATCATCGAATCTAATCACACAATTCAGAATTATCTCATGAGACATCAAATATACACCGGCAGGAGTAGAAACTGACACAGTATCTATCAACGGAGTAGTAGCAATCTCATGCTCATCAACAAATACAACAGATACAAATGTATGAGATGCTCCTGTGTCTATCAATATGCGCGCAGGATGATTAAAAATAAGGCAGATACCTGCGATAACTCCGCCCGGTGCGTCTTGAACTTGATCTTGGGTTAGAGCATGAACTCGAGCGTGCTGTGGCCCTGGGAAACGTTGCTGAACCGGACCTCTAGGCTGAGGATAGCTAGATTGCAGAAAAGACTGAGTAGGAACAAAAGGCCTAGTTGCTTGTCCTCTAAAACCCTGACCAAACTGAGGTTGCTGAAATTGTTGTCTTGGTGCATTCGGACATACTCTAGCATAATGTCCAACTTGCCGACAAATATTACAAGATCCCTGAACTCCCGTACACTGAGTACTGAAATGCTGACCACCACAACGATCACAAAATACTCCACCTGGGGACCCAACTGAGCTTCCACGCTGACTGCCGGAACTAGAAGAACTGCTACGAGTCTGTTTCTTGAATTGTTTTCCTTTGGCCTTAAAGCTTTGCTGCTTTGGTTGCTGATAAGGCTGCGAAGGCTGATACGACAATAAAGATGGGTATAGTGGTGCCCCCACTGGCAACGGCACATTGCCTCCGAAACTCTGAGGAAAACCTGGATGAACTGACTGTGGTTCTGCCAAAAGTAGACTCGCCTCCACATTCTTGTCTTTCTCAACGACATCGGCATAATTAATAGGTGCTCCAGCTACTACCACAGTGCAAATGGTTCGATTCAATCCTTGCATAAAATGCGATAGCTTGTTCCGATCGCTGCTAGCAACATGAGGAACATAGGAAAGAAGCGCTGAGAATTGAGAGGCATACTCTACAACAGTCATATTTCCCTGAGTCAATCTATTAAACTCAGCTTCCTTGGCCAAATAATAAGAAGGCGGTGAATACTCTCGAGCAAACTGAGCACCAAACACATCCCAAGTAACACTTTCACCCGATTCCTTCAAAGCATCCTCAGTAGTTTCCCACCACAACTGAGCTCGGTCCTTTAATTGACAAATGGCCAACTTAAGCTGCAAATCAGGGGTGTACTCCAGCATATTGAACAAACGCTTCATACTCTTTAGCCACGCTATAGCTTTCTCGCCATCTTCATTACCAAAGAATCGAGGAGGACGCATATTCTGAAATCGAGATATCACAAGTTCCATTTCACCCATTCCTCTCGTCAACTGATCCACTTCCCGATCAACATTAACATTTTGTGCTTCACCCCGAGGACGACGACCTCGTCTTCCCCAGTCAGTCTCGTTCAGTCCTCTAACGTTAGGAGCTTCAGACTCCTGAACAACTTCCTTACCTTTTCTACTCTTCCGTCCAGGTGCCATCTACAAGACACAGGTATTTAATCCATAGGCAGAAACAAAATAATCGGTTGAGTATAAAAGCATAAACTTAAACAAATACACTCTAGTCATGCTGATACAATTAATTCAAAACATAGAAACAAGTAAGAGCAAATAATCAAAACACATGCACAATCATTTTATTTGTGTCTAAACTCGAGTGTCCTAGACTCTAATTCGAGCGTATCCCAGTTACGCTCTGATACCAAACTGTCAGGGCCCGTGCTCTAATTAATATTTAATTACCAAACAACAAAGATTAATTAGTATAAACAGCGAAAACGAGTTTAAAACGTTCATTTGGGCCTACAGAAATTTCGGCATGACCTCCCCGTAAGAAGGACATCCCAAAAATTAAAGTTGAAAACATTGATAAGTTTGATTTTTTGTTTGACAAAGCAAAAGATTTTAATTGTTTGAGAGAAAACTCAAGAACATTGATAAAATATCAATAATAATCTGAATTTTGTTCAAAATTTCGTCCTAAAATATGTTTTAATAACAAAAGATATCAAAATCTAGTCTCCCAAAATAATAAAACTCTAGAAAGGAAACTTTTTTCGCTCAGTCGGCTCAGACACGGACCCCGTGTAGTCCTCCGTGCCCTGGTCCGTGTACACTCGGGAAATAAACTTCAGCTGGAAACAATGGACACGGACCCCGTGCCAACCTCCGTGTATGGGTCCGTGTAGACACTGTCTTCGCAAACATCATAGGACACGGACCCCGTGTACTGGTCCATGCATGGGTCCGTGTAGACACTGGAATTCTTCATCCTTGGCTGTAAAGGGCACGGACCCCTTGTGCAGGTCCGTGTGCACATCCGTGTAGACTCGGCCTGATTCAGTTATGCTTGAATAATATTCCTTTGGCCTCCCAACGTACTCCCATGCATCACGACCCCTTCATGCTTGCTCATGACTCCTTGTAGTGCCTCCTTGAACTTCTCTAGGCGTCCCCTCATGATTGGTCCGTCCGGCAACTGCAAAGGATCCTATGCTTTCTTTGGGGCTTGACCACCCGTGTTCGCATCATCCTCTCCTCCTTGAAAAGGATTTGTCCTCAAATCTTGCTCATCAAACAACGACAAGTCACTAACATTGAAAGTAGAACTGACGTTATACTCACCTGGTAGATCGAGTTTGTAGGCATTGTCATTGATCCTTTCAAGGACTTGAAATGGTCCATCGCCCCTAGGTAGTAGCTTTGAACGTTGCTTCTCCGGAAACCTTTTCTTCCTCAAGTGTAGCCACACCCAATCTCCCTTCTCAGACTAGTTCTTTGAAGGTTCGTTCTAATCACGATTGTTTATTCCGTGTTTATTTGTTGCTAAACTTTTCATAGTTTAGAGGTGAATATCACAACACACACTTGATTCAAAAGATCGGGACAACACAACGATTCTTTGTTCGATATTAAATTGAGGGCGCGATTAAATTTTAATCATGTTTGCTTTTATTCGTACAAAGATTCGCATCAGAAAAGGGTACATCAAGCTCAGAGTGTAGGAGCATCTGGTTCAGTAGCTCAGCCTGAGAGACAAGCTTCATCTGTTCATTGCTTTTAGCCCACTCCTACACATACACAGCCCAGAGCCAGAGGTAGCCAGACTGTGAGCCAACCTCCCAGACAGCAGGCTCGAGTATTTGCATTGACAGAAGAGCAGGCCCAAGATGCCCCAGATGATGTGATTGCAAGTAACTGTTTTCTTTGTAGTTATGCTGCCTATGTATTGATTGATACGGGTGCATCTCATACTTTCATATCTGAGCGCTTTCCATTGTTGCATTCATTGCCTGTCGAGTCATGATCTGCTGTAGTGTCTATTTCTTCTCCGTTGGGAAGTGGTCTTATATTTGTGACTTCAGTTAGACATTGTTGTGACTTCAGTTAGACATTGTATACTACAGTTTGAGGGTCACGAGATTGATTTAGATTGTGTTGTGCTTGGGTTAGTTGATTTTGACTGTATTGTCGGTATCGATATGTTAACCAAGTATAGAGCCACTGTAGATTGTTTCAAGAAGATTGTCAGATTCAGATCAGAGATGGCTGATGAGTGGAAATTCTACGGTAAGGGTTCCAGATCTCGGATTCCCTTAGTATCTGTTTTTACGATGACTAGATTATTGCAGAAAGGAGCAGAGGGGTTCCTTGTATATTCAGTAGATCTACTGAAATCGAGCCCAGCATTGGCAGATCTGCCAGTGGTTTGCGAGTTTACTGATGTATTCCCAGTCGAGATCCAAGGTTACCTCCAGCTCGAGAGGTTGATTTAAGCATTGATCTCATACCAGGTACAGTTCCTATATCTCGAGCTCCCTATAGAATGGCGCCTATTCAATTGAAAGAATTGAAAGAACAGCTCCAAGATTTGTTGGCCAAGGGTTACATCAGACCGAGTGTATCTCCTTAAGGTGCTCCGGTATTATTTGTTCGAAAGAAAGACGGTTCGATGAGATTGTGTATTGATTACCGGCAATTGAACAAGGCAACAGTAAAGAACAAATATCCCTTGCCTCGTATCGGCGATTTATTTGATCAGTTGCAGGGATCCTCTGTCTATTCCAAGATTGATCTGGGATCCGGATATCACCAGCTGAGAGTCTGAGATGTGGATATACTGAAGACAACATTCCGAACCAGGTATGGACATTACGAATTTATTGTCATGCCTTTCGGTTTAACGAATGCTCCAGCGGTGTTTATGGGTTTAATGAACCGTGTCTTTCAGTAATATCTGGATGAGTTTTTTATTGTGTTTATTGATGATATTCTGATATAATCCAAGAGTATGATTGAGCATGCTGAACATTTAAGAACTGTGTTGCAAACGTTAAGAAATGAGAAACTGTATGATAAATTGTCAAAGTGTGAGTTTTGGCTGAGACATGTTGTCTTTTTGGGGCATATCATATCTGGAGACGGTATTTCTGTGGATCCAAGTAAAGTTAAAGCTGTGATCAGTTGGCCTAGACCGACATCAGTGCCATAGATACGCAGTTTCATGGGTTTGGCAGGGTACTATCGACGATTTATTAAATATTTCTCTAGTATAGCGAAACCGATTAACCAGTTGACACAGAAGAATGCGCCATTTGTATGGTCTGAAGCCTGTGAGTCTAGCTTCTTGGAGTTGAAGAAACGCTGACCAGTGCTCCAGTGTTGACGATACCTTCAGGTACTGGTGATTTCGTTGTATATTGTGATGCATCTCACAGAGGGTTAGGATGTGTTCTTATGCAGCGAGGACATGTGATCGCATATGCCTCGAGACAATTGAAGCCACACGAGATTCGTTACCCAATTCATGATCTTGAATTGGCGGCCATTGTATTTGCACTAAAGATTTGGCGACACTATCTCTATGAAAAAAAGTTTGAAATCTAATCTGATCAAAAAAGCCTGAAATATCTAATTTCTCAGTCAGAGTTGAACATGAGACAGCGTCGATGGCTCGATTTATTGAAGGATTTCGATTGCGAGATTAAGTACTATCCAAGAAAGTATAATGCAGCAGCGGACGCCTTGAGTCGAAAGGTATGCTCCCTATCCTTATCGACGATAGGTGTTTCGATTATGATTGAAGATTACTTTTTTTCTGTATTAGCATTTGATACAGATAGTAGACCACTACGACTTGCTACGATTCAAGTTGAACCAGATTTGATTTTGAGAATTAAAAAGGCAAAAAGAACTGATCAGAATATTCAGAAGTCAGTTGAGATGGTCAGATCAGGGCACAATTAAGAGTATCAGGTACATGATCATGTTCTGTATGTGAATAACCGTCTTGTAGTGCCAGATGTTTTAGATTTGAAACAACAGATATTGTCAGAAGCGCACTGTAGTCGGTTCAGTATTCATCCTGGTGGCAGAAAGGTGTACAACGATCTGAAGACACAATTCTGGTGGAAACAGATCAAGTCAGATATTGCAGAGTTTGTGTCTAAGTGCTTGAGTTGCCAACAGGTGAAGGCCGAGAGAAAGAAACCCGGAGGTTTACTTCAGAGTTTATCTATTCCTGAATGGAAATGGGATCACATTTCCATGGATTTCGTTACGAAGTTACCACGATCATCCCGGGGCAGTGATGCGATTTGGGTTGTTATTGACAGATTGACCAAATCCGCATGTTTTATTCCGTACAGAATGACGTACCGACATGATCAGATGGCAGAGATATATATCAGAGAGGTAGTCCGATTGCATGGTGTGCTGAAGTCGATCGTATCAGATCGTGATCCACGATTCACTTCACACTTTTGGCACAGTTTGCAGCAGGCTCTAGGTATGACATTACATCTGAGTACTGCTTACCATCCCCAGACAGACGGACAGTCAGAGCGGACTATCCAAACATTAGAAGATATGCTGAGAGCTGTAGTACTAGATTTTGGTACTAGTTGGCAAAATTCACTACCTCTGTGTGAATTGTCGTACAACAACAGCTATCAGACAAGCATCAAGATGGCACCATTTGAAGCTTTACACGGAAAGAAGTGTAGATCTCCGCTGTATTGGGATGACATCTCAGAGGTACCAGAACTTGGGCCAGATATGATTCGTGAAATGACTGAGAAAGTGAAGATCATCCAGAAAATAATGAAGACAGCGCAATATAGACAGGCGAAGTATGCGAATATCAGACGTCGACCGTTAGTATTTGAACAGGGAGACAGAGTATTTTTAAAGATTTCTCCTTTCAGAGGCGTTGTCAGATTTGGAAAATGTGGGAAGTTGTCTCCAAGATACATCGGGCTGTACGAGATTCTTGAGAAGATTGGTGATCGTGCATATCGACTTGTGCTTCCTCCTTATATATCTGGGATACATGATGTCTTTCATGTATCGATGCTGCGTAAATATCTGCCAGATACTTCTCATATTCTTCAGCCTGACGAGGCCGAATTCGATGAGACTTTGAGTTATATTGAACAACCAACTCAGATTCTGGATTGGAATGTTAAACAGCTCAGAACGAAGACTATTCCGCTAGTAGAAAGTCCAGTGGAGTCGTCATGGCATTGAAGAAGCAACTTGAGAAACAGAATCAGAGATGAGACATAGATATCCAGAGTTATTTTCATGATGTGAGTATTTATTCAGTTTTGATTATATTGCTTCTTTTACTTGTTTTGATTGATTGCCTGCGAGTTCGAGGACGAACTCATATCTAAGAGGGGGAGAAATGCAATGCCCGAAATGTGAGTTGGTAATAAGTAATTATTAATGCATGATTTGATGTATTTATCGAAGGTCAAAGAAGCGACGTTGCGATTCGATTTTAGTGCAAAATATATTGTTGGGGCAACAAAGATAGTGCACCCACGGTTAAAAAGATAGTGCACCCGCGATCGTTTCTCATGAAATATTGAAGAATTACAGTAGCTTTACCGCACCCGCGGTAAGAACAAGACCGCATCTGCGGTGGATACACCGAGACAAGACCGCACCTGCGTCAAAAAAGCCAGCGCACCTGCGGTGGGTCTTCTGGAATTTTGGAGGTAGGACAGTGGAGACACCGCACCCGCACCAGAAATATGACCGCACTTGCGGTTTTGGGACAGAGAGGGCAACGCACCCGCGGTCCAAAAGGCAGCGCACCCACGGTCGTGTCTTCGGAATTTTTGAAAGTGTTACAGTAGGCTAGCGCACCTGCGGTGCAGAGCTAGCGCACCTGCGGTAAGACGTGTTGACCAAAGAATAAGCCACTTGCTATTAGCCATGCAATATAATAGGTATCATCTTCATTTTCTCATCCAGTAGAGAGACTCACCGAAAGAACATTTCAGAACTCCTTCAAGCTTCATCCTTTCTTAGCAATTGACTTGTGCAAAATCCGGCCACCCGAAATTAATTCCGAGTTCAGATTTTTGCTCCTAATTTTGATAGCTTCATAAGGATGTAAGTATTGTCCATTTCCTGCATATTTTGAAGTTGAGAGGTTGGATAAATCAGATTGTGATATATATGATGTGTTCTTGAGCTTATAGAAATCATATCTTTGAAACCGGATCGAAAAACGGATACGTTATGAGATTTCTATTAATTTCCAGCATGTATTGAGTGGATATTATGCAAATATCAGCACGGTACATTGTGTTCTTGAGGATTATGCCTTGTTGAGATTGTATATAGATGGATATGTGAGTTATTGTGACTGATTATTGTTGTTTGAGATGACCAGTATCGAGTTAAAATGTAAGAGTCGAATTTTTTTATCTGTATTCACTAATGTGTCAGAATTACTGAATTATTTGTTATGAATTTGTATGAAATTGCATGACATGCATGTATTGTGGGGACCCGGGCTCTAACTCAATTCTTTTGGGATTTAATTGGATCTTTGTTCGAAAATGTGGGTCAAAAATTTTCTTTTAACATTAACTCAAATGTATTAACGAAAGCATAATATGTCTCGATAAAAATTAAACAAAGTAATGTACATACAAGTCTGTGCGTACAAACATACACTAGTGTTCAATGACAACTACAAACATAAGTGCTACAAGTCTAATAGGAAACACTAGGAATCTTCCACGCCCGAGATCTCCATGCTATCAACTCTCTCTTCCTCGTCGTGACCCTGATCCTGCCCCACCTGTTGCCATGCACACATACAGACACGACAACAGCCGGATAACTCCGGTGAGAACATATCCCAGTATAAAACATGGATGCATGCAATGTAATAATCATGTAAAAAAGCACAGCATATATCAAGTAACATGAATATAAATCTAAACATCTGGAAGAATACAAATCTGTATTCAACATTTAAATCTTGACTCGACTCGTTTCTAATCTAGGGATCCCGGTGTGAATAAGACGGTCTGTAACCTACCCAACCACTCGGGGCAACGGTACGTCTTATTCCTAGACTTCGGTCAACTCTGTATCGAGGGTCTGCACATAGAGTAAATCTACTCCTATGCGTCGATACACCGAAACGTCTAGTTTTGGCCAGTCTGCCAATATCTCCTATCTCAGGACTCGAATATAAATCAATAAACAAAACATTACATAATCAATGTAATAACAATCTAGTATGTGATTTAGGGAAACTCGTATCAAATCTGAATCGAGTTGTGCAATCCCAAGACCACATGAATTATACCTTTCTTATCGAATAGTCGGTGTCGTAGTCGAAGTCTCGAGTTCACAATAGCCAATACAAATCTGAAATGGCATAAACAATGTGCACTTCAATCATATACATCTCAAGCAAATCAATATACAAAGCTAACATCGGTTTCAATGCAATTCGACGGCGTAACGGCATAATTCTTCGATACCGATAACTCAAGAATATCATACTCGATCATAATCAACTCATAATCTCATCACACCTCAATACATAGGCTGAAATCTGAACAATCGTAACTTAACACATGCTGAAAATCGAAACAATAGCCTACGGTGTCCGAAAATCGATCCGACAACGAATATATCATGCTCAATATATCACGAACTCATATTTTAACTCAAATCTGAATTTCCCCAACATCATTATTTCGAAACATGCTGAAAATGGATAATACTTACATCCTTAGCTAGCTCTTGTAGAGAGAAACAAGAATCTCAACTCGGAATCTAATTCGGACGGCTAAATCTTGCATGATTTAATTTTTAACTACAAGAACTTGGAAGCTTTCTCTCTTGAATTCCCTCGGTGCTTGCTACTGAAATGGCAAGGAAATGAAGCCACATACCCTTGTATTGCATGGCAAGGAACAAGTGTCTTTATTTTTCAAATGACACGCACTACCGCGGGTGCGGTATACTAGCAGCGCGGGTGCGCTGTGCTCACGGCGAGTTCATCCAAAAATGCAGCACCTAGACCGCGGGCGCGGTCCTTACATGACCGCGGGTGCGGTCTCACACCGCGGGTGCGGTCTTGCTAGCACCGCGGGTGCGGTGTCTGTTCGCACAATTTCAATAAGTTCCTCTCAATGCACCGCGGGTGCTATATCTCTAACACCGCGGGTGCGGTGTGGCTTCGGCCATGCTTCAAAAATTCCACTCTAAATGTCATGCATTACCATAGCTTCGAGTCAACATTAATGACAACCGATAATTCTCGAGCCTTACATTTCTCCCCCTCTTAGACAATAGTTCGTCCTCGAACTCATAAACCAGTAATCACACCAGTATACACAAAACAGTAAAATCAAAGCGGGAAGAAAGACTCACATCATAAGAATAGCTCGGGATGCCTCTGTCTAATCTCAGACTCCGTCTCCCAAGTTGCTTTCTCGATGCCATGACGACTCCATTGAACCTTCACAAGTGGAATGGTCTTGGTTCTAAGCTTCTTTTCCTTCCGATCCAGAATCTGTATCGGTCTTTCAACGTAGCTCAGAGTATGATCTAACTCGGCTTCGTCAGGCTGAATGACATGAGAATCATCCGGCATATATCTGCGCAACATCGATACATGAAAAACATCATGTATACCGGACAGTGAAGGAGGAAGAGCAAGTCTGTAAGCTCGATCGCCAATCTTCTCAAGGATCTCATACGGACCGACGTATCTAGGAGACAACTTCCCACGCTTGCCAAATCTGACAACGCCTCTGAAAGGTGAAATCTTCAAGAATACTCTGTCTCCCTGCTCAAATACCAACGGTCTACGTCTGACATTGGCGTATTTCGCTTGCCTATCCTGTGCTGTCTTCATTCTCTTCTGAATGATCTTCACTTTCTCGGTCATCTCACGAATCATATCAGGCCCCAACTCTGGTACCTCAGAAATATCATCCCAGTACAACGGAGATCTGCACTTCTTTCCGTATAGAGCTTCGAACGGTGCCATCTCTATGCTCGTCTGATAGCTGTTGTTGTATGAAAACTCACACAACGGCAATGAATCTTGCCAACTAGTACCAAAGTCTAGTACTACAGCTCTCAGCATGTCTTCTAAAGTCTGGATAGTCCGCTCTGACTGTCCGTCTGTCTGGGGATGATAAGCAGTGCTCAGGTGTAAAGTCGTACCCAAAGCCTGCTGCAAACTGTGCCAGAAATGAGAAGTGAATCGCGGATCACGGTCTGATACGATCGACTTCGGCACACCATGCAATCTGACGTCCTCTCTGACATACAGCTCTGCCATCTGATCGTGTCGATAGGTCATTCTGTACGGAATAAAGCACGCTGATTTGGTCAGTCTGTCTATCACAACCCAAATCGCGTCACAGCCCCACGAAGATCGAGGTAACTTCGTCACAAAATCCATGGAAATGTGATCCCATTTCCATTCAGGAACAGACAAACTCTGAAGTAAACCTCCGGGCTTCTTCCTCTCGGCCTTCACCTGTTGGCAATTCAGACATTTAGACACAAATTCTGCAATATCTGTCTTCATCTACTTCCACCAGAATTGCGTCTTCAAGTCATTGTACATCTTTCTGCCTCCAGGATGAATGCTGAACCGACTACAATGTGCCTCTGACATGATCTGTCGTCTCAAATCCGAAACATCTGGCACCACTAGACGGTTATGCACATACAGAACAGAATCTCTGACCTGATATTCTGAGATATGTCCAGCTCTGACCATATCAATCGATTTCTGCACACTCGGATCGTTTCTCTGCGCTTCTTTGATCCTCATAATCAAGTCTGGCTCAATCTGAATCGCAGCAAGTCGCAACGGTCTACTCTTTATATCAAATGTCAATCCAGAAAAACAACAATCCTCTACTAAATTCGATACACCTACAGTCGACCAGGAAAGAGCACATACCTTTCGAATCAAGGCGTCTGCCGCTGCATTCGACTTTCTTGGATGGTACTTGATTTCGCAATCAAAATCTTTCAACAAATCAAGCCATCGTCGCTGCCTCATGTTCAACTCTGACTGAGAAAAGAGATACTTCAAGCTCTTATGATCGGAATAGATCTCAAATTTCTCGCCATACAGATAATGACGCCAGATCTTGAGTGCAAATACAATCGCCGCCAATTCAAGATCATGAATCGGATAACGAGTCTCGTGCGGCTTTAGCTGTCTAGAGGCGTACGCTATCACGTGTCCACGCTGCATAAGAACACATCCCAACCCTCTGTGAGATGCGTCACAATATACAACGAACTCACCTGTACCTGAAGGAATCGTCAAGACAGGCGCACTAGTCAGCCTCTTCTTCAGTTCAATAAAACTGGCTTCAAAATCTTCTGACCATACAAATGGCATGTTCTTCTGGGTCAACTGAGTGATAGGCTTCGCTATACTGGAAAAATCTCGGATAAAACGTTGATAATACCCGGCTAGACCCATGAAACTGCGTATCTCTGGCACAGAAGTCGGTCTCGGCCAACTGATCACAGCCTCAACTTTACTCGAATCTACCGCAATACCATCTCCAGATATAATATACCCCAAGAAGACAACCTGTCGCAGCCAGAATTCACACTTGGACAGTTTGGCATACAACCGCTCATTTCTCAAAGTCTTCAATACAATCCTCAGGTGATCTGCATGCTCAGTCAAACTCTTCGAATACACCAAAATGTCATCGATAAACACAATCACAAAATCATCTAAATATTTCTGAAAAATGCGGTTCATCAAACTCATAAACACCGCAGGTGCATTCGTCAAACCGAAAGGCATAACAACAAACTCGTAATGTCCATACCTGGTTCGGAATGCAGTCTTCGGTATATCAACATCTCTAACTCGGAGCTGATGATACCCTGATCTCAAATCGATCTTTGAATAAACAGAAGATCCCTGTAACTGATCAAATAAATCGTCGATGCGAGGCAACGGATACTTGTTCTTCACGGTCGCCTTGTTCAACTGCCTATAATCAATACACAGTCGCATCGAACCATCTTTCTTGTGAACGAAAAGCACCGGAGCACCCCAAGGAGATATACTGGGTCTGATATATCCCTTGGACAGAAGATCCTCCAACTGTGCTTTCAACTCTTTCAGTTCTATCGGTGCCATCCTATACGGAGCTCTCGAGATAGGAACAGAACCAGGCATAAGATCTATGCTAAAATCAACCTCTCGAACTGGAGGCAACCCTGGAATCTCATCAGGAAAAACATCTGCAAACTCGCAAACCACTGGCAGATCTGCCAATGCTGGGCTCGACTTCAGTAGATCTACTGAATATACGAGAAAGCCCTCTGCTCCTCTCTGAAGTAATCTACTCATAGTCAGAGCAGATACTAAGGGAATCCGAGATCTGGAACCCTTGCCGTAGAATTTCCACTCATCTGTCATGTCGGGTCTGAATCTGACAATTTTGTGGAAACAATCTACAGTGGCCCTGTACTTGGTCAACATGTCTATGCCAACTATACAATCAAAATCAGCTAAGCCAAGTACTACACAATCAAGATCGATCTCATGCCCTTCAAACTGAAGCATACAATGTCTAACAGTAGTTACAGATATCAAACCACTCCCCAACGGAGAAACTATAGATACTACTGTCGACAACGACTCAACAGGCAATGAATGTCTCAATGCAAAATGTTCAGAGATGAATGTATGAGATGCACCTGTGTCAATCAACACATATGCAGGATAACCGCAAAGAAAAAGTTACCTGCAATGACGTCATCTGGCGCCTCCTGCGGCTGCTCCTCTGTCAGGGCAAAAACACGTGCCTGCTGTCTGGGAGGCTGACTCACGGTCTGACTACCTCCTGGTCTCTGCTGGGTCTGTGTAGAGGTTGGCTGAAAGGAGTGTACAGAAGATGCCTGTCTCTCCGTCTGAGGCACTGCAGCAGACGATCCTCCACTCTGGAATCGCTGGGAACTCCTCTGTGGGCACACTCTGGCGAAATGCCCCTGCTGTCTGCAGATGTTGCAGCATCCCAGAACTCCTTGACACTGTTCCGTGGCATGTCGCCCTCCGCATGAACCCCAGTATGCGCCACTGTAATCTGATCCCTGACCTCTCTGTCGAGACCCACTCAAACTCGATGAACTACTCCCAGATTTCTTAAACTGTTTGCCCTTAGCCTTTAGAAATTCCTTCTTGCCACTACCACCAGCTCCACTGTCAAAACGAGGAGGAGGTGGTGGAAACTGTACGGTCGTGGACTGTGGCGGTCTCTGTCCCTGAACACCGTAGGAAGCTCCTCGCTGCCTGATCAAGCCAGCCTCTGCTCCCTTTGCTCGGTTCAATGCCTCTGAGAAAGTGTTAGGCCGTCCCGTGTTCACCAAAGTAAAGACATCCGGATTTAATCCGTTGATGAACTGATCGGCCACTGCCTCGTCGTTCCCGGCCACATGCGGTGCAAATCGTAGCAATGCAGAAAACTTGGCAACATATTCCTCGATGTTCCACTGTCCTTGCTTCAGATTCGCAAATTCAGCTCCCTTATCTTTCCGGTAGGAGACGGGGAAGAAGCGCTGATAGAACTCATCCTTGAAGACTTTCCACGTGATATCAATGCCTCGGTGCTCCAAGGCTCTCTTCGTCGTCAACCACCAGCTCTTGGCAACCTCCTGCATCTGATGCCCTATCAGTTTCACACGTCGCTCATCAGTATAGGCCAAAGACTCAAACAACATCTCAATATCATCAAGCCAGCTCTCGCACTCTACTGCACTCTCTGTGCCCTTCAGGGTAGGCGGATGGAAAGACTGGAATCTCTTCAATAAGGTCTCCATCGGCGTAGCGGTAACATCCATCTGTGCACCTGATGTGCTACCCTGCTCTGGCTGTGGTATATGTCTAGGCGGCATAAATCTGATTATCAAACTGATTAGTACACAATCAATATTATCTGTCTCAGCCCTCCTCTGATCATAGACTCTGATCGAGAATCGGTTCTGATTCAGGCTTGAAATGCTGTAAATCAATTCAGATAATACAACAACATATAATAGGGAAAGCAATAAATCATGCTAGCATCTCAAAATCAAGGAAGATAACTCGATCTACCCCGCTCATTCTACTCTATCTCAGTCTACAGAACCTACTGCTCTGATACCACCTGTTGTGGGGACCCGGGCTCTAACTCAATTCTTTTGGGATTTAATTGGATCTTTGTTCGAAAATGTGGGTCAAAAATTTGCTTTTAACATTAACTCAAATGTATTAACGAAAGCATAATATGTGTAGTGACCCGTTCCAGAATCACCTACTAAACAAGAATTAAGCATGCAATTAACTTAATTAATAACAATCAGAGATAATGGCGGAAAAGGTCAACAAATGATAGATATACAACCTAATCGAAAATCCAGAACAACTCAAACTAAAATGAAAGTATGCGGTACAACCATATCGAATCAAATGGTACTGAAGAAATAACTCAACCGGCTACTCCACGTCCTCCTCATCCTCCTCCTGAGCCATCCAACCTGAGGCCTGCCCCGTGGGAATGGGGTGTCCAAGATAAACAAAACCGAGGACGTGAGCGATAAGAACGCTCAGTACAAAAGCATGAGTATACAAGCCTATATGAAATGCACATGCTATGATATGATACCAGGGTAGTCAAGAAATAGGAGTCACAAAAGATCTCAATATGCTCAGTCTAGAGGCGCCAAGTGGATAGTGCCGCGCGGTACTCCTCTGGTCACTGCATCCACTACAAGATCAGACGTGGACCTAAAATGTCCCGGATCACCGAAGCCCTCCGGACCCGTCGGCCACTGTGTACTCTCGGTGTCCATGCGTCCACAAGACAGGGCTGAGCGGCCCCACAAGATATAGCTTATCTCGAAAGAGATACAGCTCAACAATAAAGGCTATCTCGAAACAGATACGGCTCAAGATGAAATGTAACATGCAGTAATAAACGTGACATAATAGCATGCATCATATGACATATATCAATGCAGCAAATAATCATGCAACACATATAAGGATGTATACTCGACCAGGATATCTCGGATAGTACTTTCGTACCTCAAACCAGCAGATCCTAACAATCAGCCCTAGACTCACGCCTGCGTCCGTAGTCAGCCCACTGATGCCGCTAGCTCCCAACTAGAGCACAGCTCCGCTACAAAACCAGTAGCTCCCTGCTAGTGCCTGAACCTCGGGAAAAGACTAGAAACCCATCAGAAACGACTAAAACGCTCTGGAACGCTCGGAATTGGCGAGTAAGAAGTGAAGCCTCGCGCCTCTATTTATAGCCAACATTCGGACGATCCGATCCACTTCGGAAGATCCGATCCGGTACACTTCGGACGATCGAACCCTGCATGTCTTCTACGTGTCCAGCCACCTGGCTCGGACGATCCGAACCCTGATCGGACGATCCGAATCCTGCATGCCTTCCACGGGTCCAGCCACCTGGCTCGGACGATCCGAAGCCCTGATCGGACGATCCGAACCCTGCATGTCTTCCACGGGTCCAGCCACCTGGCTCGGACGATCCGAACCCTGATCGGACGATCCGAACCCTCCGAAATATAATTAATCCAATAATTAACTCAAATTAGGCATCAGGGATACTACATTCTCCCCCCCTAAAAAGGATTTCGTCCACGAAATCGAGTCTGAAGAATGACAATTCTGAATAACAATACATTTAACTTAAGAATGAATTACAACCGAAGGTACAACTGAAATTACAATCATAACTGAAAATACTACAACTAGAACAACTCTGGATGCTCTGACCGCATACGACTCTCTAGTTCCCAAGTGGCTTCTTCAGTACCTCGGCGCTGCCACTGCACTAAGACAAGAGGAATGATCTTATTCCGCAACACCTTGTCTTTGCGATCTAGAATCCGAACTGGTCGTTCCACGTAAGACAAATCCGAATCAAGTTGAACTTCAGAGGGATGCAAGATGTGAGACTCATCTGCTACGTATCGTCTCAACAAAGATACGTGGAACACATCATGAATACTCGATAGGTATGGCGGCAATGCAAGTCTGTAAGCCAAATCTCCCACGCTTTCCAATAATTCAAATGGACCAATAAATCTCGGAGACAGCTTACCCTTGAGACCAAATCTCAAAATCCTGCGAAAAGGCGAAACTCGGAGAAACACTTTCTCACCTGGCTGAAAATGAAGAGGTCGACGCTTGGTGTTCGCATAACTAGCCTGTCGATCCTGAGCAATCTTAATCCGTTTCTTGATTACTGCAACCTTATCAATAGCCTGCTGGACTAACTCCGGTCCCTCAACATGTCGTTCCCCAACTTCGTCCCAGAATAATGGAGTACGACAACGTCGCCCATACAACGCCTCAAATGATGCCATACCAATACTACGATGATAGCTGTTGTTGTACGCGAACTCAATCAAAGGCAAATGATCCTGCCAAGCGATTCCGAAATCCATAACACAAGCTCGCAACATATCCTCAAGTGTACGGATAGTCCTCTCTGACTGACCGTCGGTCTCTGGATGATAAGCCGTACTCAAACTTAGTGAAGTACCCAATGCTGACTGGAAACTACCCCAAAATCGTGAGGTAAAACGAGGATCTCTGTCACTAACAATACTGACTGGCACTCCATGCAACCGTAAAATCTCGTGAATATACAATCGAGCCATACGATCGAAAGTGAAATCACGGTTATATGGCAGAAAATGAGCAGACTTGGTGAGTCGATCCACCACTACCCAAATAGCATCACTGTTCTTCGAAGACAATGGCAAGTGAGTAATGAAATCCATCGCGATATGCTCCCACTTCCATTCAGGAATAGGTAAGTTCAACAATAACCCTCCCGGTCGACAGTGCTCTGCCTTAACCTGCTGACAAACTAGACACTTGGAGACAAACTGATAAATGCTGCGCTTCATCCCTTTCCACCAAAATCGTGTCCTCAAATCTTTATACATCTTATTGCTTCCCGGATGAATACTCAACTTGCTTCGATGAGCCTGAGACAAGACCTCTTCTCTCAAAGTATCATCCTCTGGTACTACAACCCGATTAGACAAACACAGAAGACCATTAGACTGATAATGGAAATTACTATCTCCACCAACCAACCGAGCTAATCTCTGAGTCTTGAGATCAGACATCTGAGCATCTCGAATCCGAGTGAATAAAGTTGGCTCAGATAAAATGGTAGCAACACGAATGCTTTCCATACCTTTCCGATGTTTGAACTTAAACCCCAACGAACAACAATCCTGGACAGTACTAGACATAGCACTGGTCTGAAGTGCAGAGGCTCTCACCTTGCGACTAAGAGCATCGGCTGTGAGATTCGCAGAACCTGGATGGTACTTGATCACACAGTCATAATCTTTAAGTAGATCCATCCAACGACGTTGTCTCATGTTCAACTCAGCCTGAGTGAACAGATACTTCAGACTCTTATGATCAGTAAAGATTTCAAACTGAACACCGTACAAATAATGACGCCAGATCTTTAGCGCAAACACAATAGCAGCTAATTCTAGATCATGAATAGGGTACTTCTCCTCGTGAGATTTTAACTGCCTGGAAGCGTAAGCGATCACATGACCATTCTGCGTCAACACACACCCTAAGCCTTGAAAAGAGGCATCGGTGTAAACACTGAAACCATCAGATCCTGACGGTAACTCCAAAACAGGTGCAGAAGTCAGAAGTCGACGAAGCTCTCTGAAACTATCTTCGCACTCAGATGACCACTCAAATGGAATATCCTTCCGAGTAAGTTGCGTCAATGGTCTAGCTACTTGAGAGAAATTCACGATGAAGCGACGATAATACCCTGCCAGACCTAGAAAACTACGGATCTCGGCCACTGTCGTCGGACGTGACCAATTCAGCACTGCTTCAATCTTGCTAGGATCCACAGAAACTCCTTCCTTGGAAATTACATGACCAAGGAATACTACACGATTAATCCAGAACTCGCACTTACTCAGCTTAGCATACAATTGCTTCTCGCGAAGAAGCTGCAACACCATCCTCAAGTGATGGATATGCTCTTCCACACTGTGAGAATAAATCAAGATATCGTCGATGAAAACCACAACAAACTGATCCAGGAAATCCCGAAAGACTCGGTTCATCAGATCCATGAACACTGCTGGCGCATTTGTCAATCCGAATGGCATAACTAGAAACTCGTAATGCCCATATCGAGTACGAAATGCAGTCTTGGAAATATCATCATCTCTGACTCTCATCTGATGATAACCCGATCGCAAGTCAATCTTGGAGTAAACAGAGGTACCCTGAAGCTGATCGAACAAGTCATCAATACGAGGTAATGGATACTTGTTTTTGATCGTCACACGATTCAGCTGGCGATAATCAATGCACAATCGCATCGATCCATCCTTTTTCTTGACAAACAAGACTGGAGCTCCCCAAGGTGAAACACTCGGGCGAATATAACCTTTATCAAGAAGATCCTCAATTGCTGCTTCAATTCTCTCATCTCTGACGGAGCAAGACGATAGGGGGCACGAGAAATAGGTGTAGTCCCTGGCATTAACTCGATGCCGAATTCCACCTCTCTAATCGGAGGAAAACAAGGAATCTCATCTGGAAAAACATCAGGAAACTCACAAACCACTGGAATATCATCTATACCAACACTACCTGTGGACGAATCAATCGCATAGATGAGGTAGCCTTCCCCGCCCGACTCTAAAGCACGACAGGCTTTCAGAGCAGATACCACTGGCATCGGAGGTCGCGCTCCCTCACCATAGAAAAACCAACTAGAGCTCTCAGTTGTACGAAACTGAACAAGCTTCTGGTAACAATCCACAGTAGCTCGGTAGGTAGTCAATAGGTCTATACCCACAATACAATCAAAATCTTCCATCTCTAGGATCATAAGATTCGCAATCAATTCGTTACCCTCAAAATCTAAGGGACAACCCATCACTAGACGCTTTGCTAACACCGAATGACCCATCGGAGTAGAAACGGAAAGAATGACGTCTAGAGAAACATACGGTAACTTATGACGCTTAACAAATCGTGCAGAAATGAATGAATGTGATGCTCCGGTATCAATAAGAACAAAAGCAGGAATACCGCATAAACAAAAAGTACCTGCTATGACTCTCCCTGACTCATCTGCAGCCTGATCCTGGTTCAGCGCAAATACCTGACCTTGGGCACGAGGTCGAAGGTTTGAACTACCCATTGCCTGACCCTGCATCCTCTGTTGAACAGTCGTCTGAGATCCGGAACCAGATCCTGCTCCACCTCGCAACTGAGGACAATTCTTCTTAAGATGACCCATCTCTCCGCACTGAAAACAAGCTCCCGCGGCTGATCGGCACTGCTCCGATGGATGGTTCTTCCCACAATGCACACAAGAAACCTTCTTCTTACCAAAACGAAAAACACCGCTAGACCGTGATCCAGATCCAGAAGAAGAAGAACCTGACTTCTTGAAAGACTGAGATCGAGGGCTCAAAGTACTCGGAGATCTAGAAGAAAGAATAGACCTACCACGCTGGAGACTGATCTCTGCCTGGCGACACCGGTTCACTAATCCATCATAAGAAGTAGGATTATCGCAGACAGTGACTCGATCAAAAATCTCCTGGTTAAGACCCTGAAGGAAATGGTCATACTTGGCCTCAGAACTGCCACTGATATGAGGAGCAAAGGGTAACAACTCGAAGAACTTCTGCTGATATTCATCAACAGACATACTACCCTGCTTAAGATTCAGAAGTTCAATCGTCTTTGCCTGGCGAAGGGCTGGAGGAAAATATAACTGCATGAAAGCTGCACGGAAATCGGCCCAAGTCACCCTACCCTGAGACTGGACTATCGGCGCAGAAGTCGATCGCCACCACTTACGCGCACGGCCCTCGAGAAGAAAACTAAGGGTCTCCATCTGCTGCTCTTCGGTGCACTGGAATGCACGGAAACAACTCTCCATGCGCTCTAACCAATCCTCAGCATCATCGGGAGTCTCACCACCGACTAAAGGCTTAGGCCCCATCTGAATGAAACGGTGCATCTCAAAACGCCTAGGGCCATCACGACGATGACGATGTTCACGATGACGCCTACGATCGTCCTGGTCACCCCAACGACCTACACTCCCCTGACTACTCTCATCACCAAAGTGGTCAGCCATTGCTACAAGATAGAATGGGGAAAATGGTAAAATGGTCAACGAAAATCCCAAAACAGAATCTATATCCCAAAATCATAAGCATGCTCTGATACCATAAATGTAGTGACCCGTTCCAAAATCACCTACTAAACAAGAATTAAGCATGCAATTAACTTAATTAATAACAATCAGAGATAATGGCGGAAAAGGTCAACAAATGATAGATATACAACCCAATCGAAAATCCAGAACAACTCAAACTAAAATGAAAGTATGCGGTACAACCATATCGAATCAAATGGTACTGAAGAAATAACTCAACCGGCTACTCCACGTCCTCCTCATCCTCCTCCTGAGCCATCCAACCTGAGGCCTGCCCCGTGGGAATGGGGTGTCCAAGATAAACAAAACCGAGGACGTGAGCGATAAGAACGCTCAGTACAAAAGCATGAGTATACAAGCCTATATGAAATGCACATGCTATGATATGATACCAGGGTAGTCAAGAAACAGGAGTCACAAAAGATCTTAATATGCTCAGTCTAGAGGCGCCAAGTGGATAGTGCCGCGCGGTACTCCTCTGGGTCACTGCATCCACTACAAGATCAGACGTGGACCTAAAATGTCCCGGATCACCGAAGCCCTCCGGACCCGTCGGCCACTGTGTACTCTCGGTGTCCATGCGTCCACAAGACAGGGCTGAGCGGCCCCACAAGATATAGCTTATCTCGAAAGAGATACAGCTCAACAATAAAGGCTATCTCGAAAGAGATACGGCTCAAGATGAAATGTAACATGCAGTAATAAACGTGACATAATAGCATGCATCATATGACATATATCAATGCAGCAAATAATCATGCAACACATATAAGGATGTATACTCGACCAGGATATCTCGGATAGTACTTTCGTACCTCAAACCAGCAGATCCTAACAATCAGCCCTAGACTCACGCCTGCGTCCGTAGTCAGCCCACTGATGCCGCTAGCTCCCAACTAGAGCACAGCTCCGCTACAAAACCAGTAGCTCCCTGCTAGTGCCTGAACCTCGGGAAAAGACTAGAAACCCATCAGAAACGACTAAAACGCTCTGGAACGCTCGGAATTGGCGAGTAAGAAGTGAAGCCTCGCGCCTCTATTTATAGCCAACGTTCGGACGATCCGATCCACTTCGGAAGATCCGATCCGGTACACTTCGGACGATCCGAACCCTGCATGTCTTCTACGTGTCCAGCCACCTGGCTCGGACGATCCGAACCCTGATCGGACGATCCGAATCCTGCATGCCTTCCACGGGTCCAGCCACCTGGCTCGGACGATCCGAACCCTGATCGGACGATCCGAACCCTGCATGTCTTCCACGGGTCCAGCCACCTGGCTCGGACGATCCGAACCCTGATCGGACGATCCGAACCCTCCGAAATATAATTAATCCAATAATTAACTCAAATTAGGCATCGGGATACTACAATATGTCTCGATAAAAATTAAACAAAGTAACGTACATACAAGTCTGTGCGTACAAACATACACTAGTGTTCAATGACAACTACAAACATAAGTGCTACAAGTCTAATAGGAAACACTAGGAATCTTCCACGCCCGAGATCTCCACGCTATCAACTCTCTCTTCCTCGTCGTGACCCTGATCCTGCCCCACCTGTTGCCATGCACACATACAGACACGACAACAGCCGGATAACTCCGGTGAGAACATATCCCAGTATAAAACATGGATGCATGCAATGTAATAATCATGTATAAAAGCACAGCATATATCAAGTAACATGAATATAAATCTAAACATCTGGAAGAATACAAATCTGTATTCAACATTTAAATCTTGACTCGACTCGTTTCTAATCTAGGGATCCCGGTGTGAATAAGACGGTCTGTCACCTACCCAACCACTCGGGGCAACGGTACGTCTTATTCCTAGACTTCGGTCAACTCTGTATCGAGGGTCTGCACATAGAGTAAATCTACTCCTATGCGTCGATACACCGAAACGTCTAGTTTTGGCCAGTCTGCCAATATCTCCTATCTCAGGACTCGAATATAAATCAATAAACAAAACATTACATAATCAATGTAATAACAATCTAGTATGTGATTTAGGGAAACTCGTATCAAATCTGAATCGAGTTGTGCAATCCCAAGACCACATGAATTATACCTTTCTTATCGAATAGTCGGTGTCGTAGTCGAAATCTCGAGTTCACAATAGCCAATACAAATCTGAAATGGCATAAACAATGTGCACTTCAATCATATACATCTCAAGCAAATCAATATACAAAGCTAACATCGGTTTCAATGCAATTCGACGGCGTAACGGCATAATTCTTCGATACCGATAACTCAAGAATATCATACTCGATCATAATCAACTCATAATCTCATCACACCTCAATACATAGGCTGAAATCTGAACAATCGTAACTTAACACATGCTGAAAATCGAAACAATAGCCTACGGTGTCCGAAAATCGATCCGACAACGAATATATCATGCTCAATATATCACGAACTCATATTTTAACTCAAATCTGAATTTCCCCAACATCATTATTTCGAAACATGCTGAAAATGGATAATACTTACATCCTTAGCTAGCTCTTGTAGAGAGAAACAAGAATCTCAACTCGGAATCTAATTCGGACGGCTAAATCTTGCATGATTTAATTTTTAACTACAAGAACTTGGAAGCTTTCTCTCTGGAATTCCCTCGGTGCTTGCTACTGAAATGGCAAGGAAATGAAGCCACATACCCTTGTATTGCATGGCAAGGAACAAGTGTCTTTATTTTTCAAATGACACGCACTACCGCGGGTGCGGTATACTAGCAGCGCGGGTGCGCTGTGCTCACGGCGAGTTCATCCAAAAATGCAGCACCTAGACCGCGGGTGCGGTCCTTACATGACCGCGGGTGCGGTCTCACACCGCGGGTGCGGTCTTGCTAGCACCGCGGGTGCGGTGTCTGTTCGCACAATTTCACTAATTTCCTCTCAATGCACCGCGGGTGCTGTATCTCTAACACCGCGGGTGCGGTGTGGCTTCGGCCATGCTTCAAAAATTCCACTCTAAATGTCATGCATTACCATAGCTTGGAGTCAACATTAATGACAACCGATAATTCTCGAGCCTTACATGTATACTGGGATTTGTTCTCACCAGAGTTTCCGGAGCGTGGTGATTTCGGTTGTAGAAGATTACTAGTGATTGTATATGTGATATGTAGTTGTACTAAAAAAACACTAGTTGGTATGATAATGTTGGAACAAGACATGTATGTGTTTTTAATGAAATAAATTTGAGATAGATCTTGTGTATGATTTATATACATTTGTTTATGTTATTAAAAGAAATTTTTTTTATGACCCACATTTTCTATCAAAGATCCAATTAATCCCAAAGATAAACGAGTTAGAGCCCGGGTCCCCACAACTATTGACCCACCTGTTCGTGAGTTAAGAGATGCATATATTTTTTGTGTATTCTTAGAGGTATTTCCCGATGATATAAAAGGCTTACCCCCAGATAGTGTAATGCCTGAGAATTATTTTGTTAATCCGAGATGATTGATTTATAAATTAATGTGATTATAGAAGGACCACCCTGAGGCACGATTTGAGTTAGCATGTGTATTGTAATGTGCGAGGACAGAACCCCTCGCGCATTATGCGCGAGACGAGGCACACATATGCGTGAGCAGGGCAGAGAACCTCGCGCATATGCGTGAGCAGAGGCTTTAATAAGCGCGAGCATATAGAATTGCCAAGTGCCGAGACAGTAGGTCTCGCGCATATGCGCGAGTAGAAGAATTTCTATATGCCGAGACTAGTAGATCTCGCGCATATGCGCCATTGTGGGTCGTGTAATGCCCGAGATTTTTTTTCTGTTAATCTGAAAAATGATTTATTGTGAATTGATATTTTTAGGAGAGGCTTAATCGGGACACGATTTTATTCGGCATGAGAAGATGTAAGTGTGAGGACAGTACCTCTCGCGCACATGCGCGACATGACGCCCGCACATGCGCGAAAGGGACAGAAGACCTTGCACATATGCACGAAGTGTGTGCGCGCATATGCGCGAGTCATACGGGAAGCCAAGGACCTATTCCAGAGAACCTCGCGCATATGCGCAGAGATGGGGCGCGCATATGCCCATGCTGCCGAGAAGTTTATTGCGGAGACCAGTAGGTCTCGCGCATATGCGTCGAGTGAGGTCACGCATATGCGCGAGACGTGCAACTTAAAGGAGTATGCCACGTTTTGCTGGCCATGCAATATATATATGTATAGTTCAATTGTTCATTAATCTTGGGAAGAAAGAATCGAGAATCGAGGGAAAAGCTTCAGAGAGTATTCAAGCTTCTTCGTACCTTCAGATTGTGATTTGGCAAGATTCGATTATCAGAATTGTAATCCGAGCATAACACCGTGATCCTCGTGTTAGCAGCTTCACATGAAGTAAGTTTTATTGATTTTTATTAGGAGTTGAAATTATGGTATTGTAATAATCGGATATGATTCATATATGATGTTTTTGACATGTTAGACATCGTATAATCGAAATCGGATTGAAGAACGGATACGTATGAAATTATTATGATTTTCAAAATGGATTTGATTGAGATTCGATATCAGATTTGTATTGTTATTGATTATGAGTTGAGATTGATAGTGGTTGATATTTGTATTGCGGGGTATATTGAGATTATACAGTTATGCCGTTGAAACAGAATTTGATTTAGTTATGATTGTATCCAGTATTTGTTAGAGTAGGTGCACGTCGAGCCAAGTGTTGGCCGAGTGTTCACAATGAAACTCTATGTATAAGCAGTCTTTATTTTAATAATATTTGAAATTATTATTTTGGCAAATCTTTATCTGTATACCCATGCTAGCTGCATAGATAAAGCCCTTGAATATACAAATAGTAGAAAGAATATGGGATGCTCATATGATGAGTATCATGAAACTCATATTTGTAATACTGTATATTCTAAACAGTTCCTAGTCGATTCAGCCGCCACTAAGAAGGATATAGGCCGCTCGAGTTAGAGACTAGTATCTGCGATGTGAGTACCATGTTTCATTGGTAGGGGACATTGTGATGTCCGAACATGCAGATAGGTGCTCCTTGTAGAGTGCACTGAACAACCCTCCATAAAAGGACTTTCCAAGTGGTTCTCACTTATCGAGTGGAAAAGTCCTGGTTTATGGTTGTACAGAATTAGTCCTTATGACCCGGGACAACATTGAGACTCTATGTGCTAGAATTACACTTTGACTTGTTTACCGACTCTCATGGGGTCATCAGGTGGCAAGGTTGGGTGTTCTGTCGAAACACATAGGAGTCGATGCATTGTAGTCGGGGATTCACCGCTTACCTTCGGGTATGGATATCCTATGTGTTATCATGTGTATGTAGATCGAAATCTCTGGCCAGAGTATGGTTGTAATTATGAAAGGTGTTTCATAGATTACACCATCGATGCAACTACGACATGACACATAGTATCGATTCTTGGACAACTCTCGATATACCAATGGTTGTCGAATCGATCGGGATATATGAGTTGAAGGGACCGTACTGTACGCTAACCATAATTGAATGGTTCTTGCAGGCACTATCATGTGATACCTAGGGAATCACGTAAGCGATGCTGCTAGGCGTTTAACGTGATTGGTTGGGTACTATCAGACTTGAGTTCTGACGTTCTTGCTATCAAGGAGTTGATAAGTAAGAATGGAGCAATTGGGGTATGCTCGAATAAGGACATGTTTAGTCCGAATCACATAGAGATGTGAACCCACGGCTAGTTGTATCAATGAACCATTGAGGGCCACACAAGTACTAGCTTTGTAAATCCCGATGAGAAGTAAAATAGTTCAATGTGTTGAACGGCTTATAAAGGAGTTTATAAGCGTAAAGGAAAATTAGAAGTATGACTTCTATAAAGGAGAAAATAGTTCAATGTGTTGAACAACTTATAAATGAGTTTATAAGTGTAAAGAAAAATAGAAGTATGACTTCTATGAGAGAAATGTAAATTTTGATTTATGGAAGTGTTCCTAAATTAAAATTTGGCCAAGAGAATAATGTATTTGAAAATTGTGATTTTCATAAACATTATAATGGACTAAATTAAATTAATTCAAGTGTTGAATTAATTAAACACTAGTGGACCTAGTAGAGTCTAAATAATTAAATTAATTCAAGTGTTGGATTAATTAAATAATATTGAGTCTTGTAGAGCTCAATTAAAATAATTATTTAACTAGTGGGACTTGGGTAAATTCAAGTAATGTTTAATTAGTCTCAAATATGTTTGAGATAATTAAATTTAGTCCAAAGTTTTTAATTTGATTAAAAACTATATTGTATGCATGCATGGGAGGTGAAGGGTTGGAGATTACTTTTTGAATAAAATAATGGCATGGCATGCTACTTTTTCACTTTTGCTTTTCTCACAACCAAGGCATGAAATTAAACTCATTCTCCTTCCCTCCCACTATGCAATGGCCGAAACTCACACTATATTCTCTCCCAAAAAATTTTCTCCCTTTTGTTCTTAAAATTGTTGAAGAATAAAATACTTCTCTTTGAAAAATCCTCATATTTTTCTAGTGCAAGATATGAGGGGATCTACCTAGTTAGTGGTGGGCCTAATTTGAAGGAAAGTTTCAAGGATTTGGAGGAGGAGCTTGTAGATCTTCATGCCTTGAAGAGCTTTGTTGTTTGACAACAAAGTTGGAGCCAAACATCAACTTTTGAAGTTGATAGGTATATTTTCTAAACATCCTATGTATGTTTTTGAGATTTTTGTAAATATTGCACAACTTCTTTTGGTGGCCGAAATTTCCCCTTAAAAATTTGATTTTTATGCTTCCGTTGCGTTTCCGGCCACCGTAACCGGTCCGCTTTCAGTATTGATTTAAACTGGTATTGATATTATACTCCTCAATATTGTCATTTCCAGATTGAGTATGGAAAGGCTTTGAATTCGAGACTTCGACAGAGACAGAGTGACAGAAAGAAAGGTATAAATCAATGTTAACTGGTTATGCCGCTAAAACAGAATATGATGTCGCTTAGGGATTGATTCATTCCTATCGCTGAGATTCGATATATGTGCCAATGCCTAGGAACTGGGATCCCTAGGTTAGAGATGAGCCGAGTCTGAGATGACGAGTCATGAGTTTGAATTACAGTTTTATATCGTTCATGTTTTCAGATTTGATATATGTTAATGATAATTGTTATATGCTTTTATATATGTTTTATATGATTGCATTCGTACATTATTTATACTGGGATTATGTTCTCACCGGAGTTATCCGGATGTTGTCTTGTTTGTAAGTCTGGCATGACAACAGGTAGGACAGGTACATGGTCAAGAAAAGTATGAGAGATGACAAGTTAGCGTGGAGATCCGGAGCAGAAGTAGATTAGGATTCATCACTTGAGATATAGTTATTGAACCCTAGTTTGATTATATTATTATTGTACAAGACTTGTACTTTATGTTGATATTTATATCAGACAGATTCCATTACGTTCCGCATTTTTAAAAAATAATTAGACCATGTTTATCTTAATTGATTAACTTATTCCCAAGAATGATTAAAAATTGAATTAGCGTCTGGGTCCCCACAGCAGGTGGTATCAGAGCAGTAGGTTCTAGAACTGTAGGTTCTTGAGACTGAGATAGGAGCTAGTGAGCGGGGTAGATTGAGTTTTATTCCTTGCTTTTGATTGCAAGCATGTTTTACTGCTTTGAAATACATGTTACTTGATTTATCTGATTTGATTGGTTATATGTATTGTTTAAGAATGAGTCAGAACCGATTCTTAATCAGCAGTAAGATGATTGGAGGGGGACTGAACTGAAATAGGTTTGTTGTATTGGATTACTAATCCTTTTGATAGTCACATATGCCTCCTCGAAGAATCCCGGAACAGGGTAGTACTTCTGCGAATCCGATGGATGTTACAGCCAATCCTATGGAAACGTTACTGAAGAGATTTCAGTCGTTCAAACCACCAACTCTTAAAGGAACAGAGACTTCTGTGGACTGTGAGTGTTGGTTAGATGATATAGAGATGTTGTTTGATTCATTGTCTTACAGTGATGAGCGCCGAGTCAGACTGATAGGGCACCAGTTGCATGACGTTGGAAAGAACTGGTGGATCACGACAAAGAGGGCCTTGGAGCATCGAGGTACGAACATCAATTGGAAAGACTGAGTTTTGTCAGAGATTTTTCCCAGTGTCGTACAGGAAAGACAAGGGTGCAGAGTTTGCAAATTTGAGACAGGGTCAGCTGAACATTGAAGAGTATGTGGCCAAGTTCTCTACCTTGCTACGATTCGCTCCACATGTGGCTGAAAATGATGAAGCCGTTGCTTATCAGTTCATCAATGGCTTGAATCCCGAGATTTTTACATTGGTAAACACAGGACGATCGAATAACTTTGCTGATGCCCTAGACCGAGCAAAAGGAGCAGAAGCGGGCCTGATTAGGCAGAGAGGAGCTTCATATGTTGCCCCAGCACCGAGACCACAACAACCACCTCCCAGACTTGAGAGTGGCAGCAACAATGTTGGAAAGAAAGATTTTCTAAAAGCCAGAGGAAAACAGTTTAAGAAGTCTGGCAGCAGTTCTTCTAGCTCCAGTGGTTCCAAACAGAGTTATACCGGAGCTTACTGTAGAACTTGCGGAGGGAGATATCCCAAGGAGCAATGCCAAGGAGTATTTGGTAGTTGCCACATATGCAAACAATAGGGACATTTTGCCAGAGTGTGTCCACAGCGGGGTTCCTAAAGATCCCAGGGAGCCGAATCATCTGGATCAGCAGCACAGGTTGATAGACGATCAGCTGCTGTTCATTCGTTTCAGCCAGCACTAACTCAGTCACAGCAGAGGCCAAGAGGAAGCCAGACAGTTAGCCAGCCTCCTAGATAGCAGGCCAGAGTATTTGCTTTGACAGAGGAGCAGGCTCAGGAAGCACCAGACAATGTTGTTGCAGGTAACTGTTCCTTATGTGGTTATCCTACTTACGTATTGATAGATACGGGTTCTTCACATACATTTATTTCTGAGCGATTTTCATTGGTTCATGCATTGCCTGTTGAATCTTTATCTGCTGTAGTGTCTGTCTCTTCTCCTTTGGGGACAGGTTTGATATCCGTGAATTCGGTTAAACATTGTATGCTACAGTATGACGGACATGAGATTGATTTAGATTGAATTGTGCTTGGGTTGTGTGATTTTGACTGTATTATCGGTATCGATATGTTGAACAAGTACAGAGCTACCGTTGATTGTTTCGAAGAGATTCAGACCTGATATGGCTTAGGAGTGGAAATTCTACGGTAAGGGTCGTAGAAAGGAGCAGAGAAGTTCCTTGTATATTCAGTTGATTTACTGAAATCGAGTCCATCATTGGCTGATTTGCCAGTGGTGTGCGAGTTTGCTGACGTCTTCCCAGATGAGATTCCAGGATTGCCTCCAGTCAGAGAGATAGACTTCAGCATCGAATTGGTACCAGGTACAGCTCCGATTTCTAGAGCTCCGTACAAGAATGGCACCAATTGAATTGAAAGAGTTGAAAGAGAAGTTGGAAGATTTACTGGTCAAGGTTTCTCCTTGGGGTGCTCCAGTATTGTTTTTACGGAAGAAAGACGGTTCGATGAGACTTTGCATTGATTACCAGCAACTGAACAAGGAGACGGTAAATAATAAATATCCATTGCCTCGTATAGATGATTTATTTGATATGTTTCAGGGTTCTTCAGTATATTTTAAGATCGATCTGAGATCTGAATATCATCAGCTAAGAGTCAGAGATTCTGATATCTCGAAGACAGCGTTCAGAACCAGGTATGGACATTATGAGTTTATTGTCATGCCGTTCGGTTTAACCAACGCTCCAGCTGTATTTATGGGTCTTATGAACCGTGTGTTTCAGAAATATCTCGATGATTTCTTGATTATTTTTATTGATGATATTTTGATTTATTCCAAGAATATGATTGATCTTGCTGAGCATTTGAGAACTGTGTTAAGAATTCTGATTGCTGAGAAACTGTATGCAAAACTGTCGAAATGTGAATTCTAATTGAGACAGGTTCTATTTCTGGGTCATCTCATTTCTGGAGACGGTATATCAGTTGATCCCAGCAAGGTTGAGGCCGTGATTTCTTGGCCGAGACCGACATCAATACCAGAGATTCGCAGTTTTATGGGTTTGACAGGATATTACCGTGGATTTATTAAAGATTTTTCGAGTATTGCTAAAACTATTAAGCAGTTGACTCAGATTTGGCAAGAAAGGGAAGTTGTCTCCACGATATATCGGTCCGTACGAGATTCTTGAGAAAATAGAAGATCGCACCTATCGACTTGCCTTACCTCCGTCTCTATCTGGAATACATGATGTCTTTCATGTATCTTTATTGCGGAAGTATCTTCCAGATGATTTTCATGTTCTTCAGGCAGACGAGGCCGAACTTGGTGAGACTCTGATTTATTTTGAAAAGCCGATCCAGATTCTCGATCGTAAAGAAAAGCAACTCAGAACAAATACTATTCCGCTTTTGAAAGTTCAGTGGAGTCGACATGGCATTGAAGAAGCTACTTGGGAGACTGAGTCAGATATGAGGTAGAAATTCCCAGATTTATTTCATTGATGTGAGTTTCCTATTAGCTTCTATTATACATTTCTTATTTGATATGTTTTGATTGCTTGTGATTTCGGGGACAAAATCGTATCTTAGAGGGGGAGAAATGTAATGCCCGAGATTTTATTTTGTTAATCCAAGATGATTGATTTATAAATTGATGTGATTATAGAAGGACAACTCTGACGCACAATTTGAGGTAGCATGTGTATTGTGATGTGCGAGGACAGAACCCCTCGTGCATATGCGCGAGACGAGGCGCGCATCTGAGAGAGCAGGGCAGAGAACCTCGCGCATATGCGCGAGCAGAGGGCGCACTTGCGCGAGCATATAGAATTGACAAGTGCTGAGACAGTAGGTCTCGCGCATCTGCGCGAAGTTAGGACGCGCATATGCGCGAGCAGAAGAATTCTATATGCCGAGATCAATAGGTCTCGCGCATATGCGGGAGACGTGCTGCACCAAGAGGGAGCCACCTATCTTTGCCATGCATTTATAAGATACACTTTCCTTCATTTCTTCAAATTTGCAGCAAGAAAGAACGAGAAGTCCTTGGAGAAATTCCTAAGCTTTGATTTTTATAAGTTGAATTATACAAGATCCGTCTGTTCGATTTTCGATCTGAGTTCAGTACTTTGTTCCTCCCGACAAAGGCTTCAAGAGTATGTAAGTTTATACTTTTCAGTATGATTTGAAAATATGATATTGAAGGAATTAGAGTTTGATTGATATTATGTGTTCCTGATATTGTGACAAAAGTATAATCGAGATCGGATTGAAGAACTTATACCGTATGAAATTGTTATAATTTTAGATTGATTTCATTGAGAATATATACAGATTTGGTATCAGATGGTGTTTGTTATTGATTATGAGTTGTTGAGATTGGCTGTCTGTTATTCTTATCATGGGATATATCGAGATTGCGATGTTATGCCGTTGAAACAGAATTAGATTGAGTTCTGATTAGATCTGGTATTATTTGGGGTATATGTTGATATTGTAATCCTCGAATATTTCATGTCAGATTGATATTGAAGATTTCGAAGATAGAGCAAAGCCAAACCCCGATAAAAGAAATGTATAAATCAATGTTAACCGGGAGATATGACTCGAGTTAGATTCGACACGAGTTTCCCAAAAACCACATACTTACTTGTTATTGTTTAATACCTTTGTATTACTTGAATGTATATGCTTATTCTATTAATTTATAGAAAAACAGAGAATAGAAGATAGATATCGAGTACGAGTCTTTGGCAGAGGTGCCAAGACACTGGATGTTTGGTTTTATATTGATGTGCTTAGGAGTAGATCGACTCCTATTGCAGAGATTCGATATAATGTGCCAACGTCTGGGAACCGGGATCCCTAGAATAGAGAAGAGTCGAGGTAGAGATTAAGAGTCAAAGAGTTTGATTTACAGTTTTATATCGATTCATGCCTTTCTGATTATGATACATGTTATTGATAACTATTTTATTCTTTTATATATGTTTGTATGATTGCATATATACGTTGTTTATACTGGGAATTATATTCCCACCGGAGTTATCCGGCTGTTGTTGTGTTTGTATGTGTGCCTGACAATAGGTGGGACAGGATCAGGGTCGAGAAGAGGATGAGAGATAAAAATTAGAGTGGAGATCCGGACTTAGAAGTAGATTTGTCTTTCAACACTTGATGTAGTTGTTGAACACTAGTATTGTGGGGACCCGGACGCTAATCATCTTCTTAATCGTCATTGGGACTAATTCAATAAATTAAGATAAACAATGTCTAATTTTTTTTTATTTAAATGCGGAAGGTAATGGAATGAATCTATTATACAAACCAGTATAATAATACAAATCCTGTATGACATGCATTTAGTTCGAAACTAAGGTTCAACTACTACAATCAAGTAATAAAACCTATCTATAACTAAGTCCGGAATCACCACTCACAATATCATGTGTCTTCTGTAACTATCTCATTATCCATTTGATGACTATCATTGTACCATAATTCATAAAATGACAATATGTCATATCAACTAGTGTTAGCATCCAGCACTACAGTTCCTCAAATATCTTCTAATATCTGGGTAGTACGCTCTGGCTATCTGTCAGTCTTTGGATAATATGTGAATGAGTTCATGGTATATTCTGCCACAAATACAAACTCAATCAAGGTTCACAATCTGATATAATCTACTTCAACATTCTGGTCAATCTGACCATTTTTTGCCATCGATCTTTGTCATCTAGTCATGTTTGTACGTCATCTTGTACAACTAATAGATATATATTGAAAAATCTGTCAATCACAATCATATCATATCATATCATAATCTGGGAAATATTGCAGTGGTCTCATTACGAAATTCATCGAAATATACTCCCATGTCTAGTCAGAAATATACAAATTCTGTAATAACTCTTCTGATCTCTATCTTTCTATCTTCATTTATTGGAGATTCAGACGTTTCAGTACAAATTCTGCCAACATTTCAGTATAAATTCAGTCATAACTGATTTAATCTGTCTATATCAAACTGTCTGTCCGAATATTATACATTCTCAGTCACCAACTGAAAACTGAATCCACACTGTACATTTCTGACACTATCTGTCATTTCATATTCGAACTATTTGGTACTAACAAATCAGTTAAAAAAAAATACCTACCTGGTATTCGGTTCTGACTATCGATATCAAATTCTGTTGTATAATTCTGAAACATTTTACATCACAAGATAATCATTCTTATACAGTAAAATCACATATCTTTCACTCTGATCGATGCTCTGCTTTGATTATCGAAATTAAGTTCTGAACATTCTGATCACATTTCTAAACTGCTTTAATTCTCGAAATCAACTCTGATTCGGTTTGAACTGTATATACTTTCCACGGTTCACAACATTCTGTATCAAACATGGATTTAAAACAACAGTACTATCAAATCAGATTTACAATATTAATAATCTATACTGAAACGGCAATTTCTGGCAATATTGTCAATTCTGACTAATCAATCACGTCTTCATGTCGTTCTGATTAACTGCTATATATCATCTGCAATTATAGTATGCCCCCAAACAATATAAGCTGTCTCAGATACTGTTTTAGAACAATAACAATACTCAAGCAGATATAAAACAACAATCGTATAAGATAATCTGCCAACTCAGACAAAAATAAATTTCTGACAGTTCTGACATTTCTGAAATTTCTTATATTTCTGATCTTTCTGATATCGGTATCATTCTCTTTCACTGATCCAAATCTCAACTGTGTCAAATTCAATCAGTATACGAACTTCAGATATCGCATATTCTGAATACAATGTGTTTCAAGCAAGATTTATATCTGAATAATTTCTGTATACAATAATCACAGTTCTCAGAGTATTCAATACAATCTTCAGATATTCGATTCAATCAATCAGATGCTGTAAATATATCAAAATATCCTAGATACAACAAGTATGAACTCAACAGAATATCTCTGAACATACTGAAACATGCCAAAGAGAAACACTAAATCAGATGTAACTCCTGGTCGATACTCTGCTACTAATCTTTCAATTCTTTCAATTCATTTTGTCTTATTCTGTACATTCAATGTCATTATGTGCTGAATTCTAAAGCACAAACAATACCTGATCTCCATTCGATTCTGAAATCTATCCTTCTGATATAAAGCAAATCTGAAATCTTATCTGGGCAAACATCAGCCAACTCGTACGTCACTGGCAAATCTGCCAATGTTAGGCTCGATTTCAGTACGTCTATTGAATACATAAGGATGCCATCTGCTCCTTTCTGTAACAATCGAGTCATAGACAATATGAATACCAAAGGAATTCTAAATCTAGAATCTTTACCGTGAACTCTTAACTCATCAGCCATATCTGGTCTGAATCTTATATTCTCCTGAAAAGAATCTATAATAGTCCTGTACTTGTTCAAAATATTAATATCAATGATGTGGTCAAATGTGAAAACACAAGTACATCATAATCTAACTCGATCTCCTTCTCATATTACTGTAGTATACAATATTTCACAGTAATCTCTGATATAAATTTTTCTTTCCCAAAAGTAAGGGAATCAATACTACAGTACAATCAGACTCAACAGATACAACATATATCAATGCAATTCATGAAAGATTACTCATAACGAATGCATTAGTATATATCAATACATATGCAACTGTTAGAGTAGGTGCCCGTCGAGCCAAATGTTGGCCGAATGTTCACAATGAAACTCTATGTATAAGCAATATTTATTTTAGTAATATTTGAAATTATTATTTTGGCACATCTTTATCTGTATACCCATGCTAGTTGCATAGATAAAGCCCTTCAATATACAAATAGTAGAAAGAATATGAGATGCTCATATGATGAGTATCATGAAACTCATATTTGTAATACTGTATATTCTAAACGGTTCCTAGTCGATTCAGCCGCCCCTAAGAAGGATATAGGCCACTCGAGTTAGAGACTAGTATTTGCGATGTGAGTACCATGTTTCATTGGTAGGGGACATTGTTGTTAGAGTAGGTGCACGTCGAGCCAAGTGTTGGCCGACTGTTCACGATGAAACTCTTTGTATAAACGATCTTTATTTTAATAATATTAAATTTATTAATTTGGCACATCTTTATCTTTATACCCATGCTAGTTGCATAGATAAAGTCCTTGAATATACAAATAGTAGAAAGAATATGAGATGCTCATATGATGAGTATCATGAAACTCATATTTGGAATACTGTATATTCTAAATTTTCCTAGTCGATTCAGCCGCCACTAAGAAGGATAAAGGCCGCTCGAGTTAGAGACTAGTATCTGCGATGTGAGTACCATGTTTCATTGGTAGGGGACATTGTGATGTCCGAACATGCAGATAGGTGCTCCTTGTAGAGTGCACTGAACAACCCTCCATAAAAGGACTTTCCAAGTGGTTCTCACTTATCGAGTGGAAAAGTCCTGGTTTATGGTTGTACAGAATTAGTCCTTATGACCCGGGACAACATTGAGACTCTATGTGCTAGAATTACACTTTGACTTGTTTACCGACTCTCATGGGGTCATCAGGTGGCAAGGTTGGGTGTTCTGTCGAAAAACATAGGAGTCGATGCATTGTAGTCGGGGATTCACCGCTTACCTACGGGTATGGATATCCTATGTGTTTTTCATGTATGTGTGGGTTGAAATCTCTGATCAGAGTATGGTGGTAATTATGAAAGGGGTTTCATAGATTACACCATCGATGCAACCACAACATGACACATAGTATCGATTCATTGACAACTCTCGATAAACCAATAGTTGTCGAATCGGTCGGGATATATGAGTTGAAGGGACCGTACTGTACGCTAACCATAATTGAATGGTTCTTGCAGGCACTATCATGTGATACCTAGGGAATCACGTAAGCGATGCTGCTAGGCGTTTAACGTGATTGGTTGGGTACTATCAGACTTGAGTTCTGACGTTCTTACTATCAAGGAGTTGATAAGTAAGAATGGAGCAATTGGGGTATGCTCGAATAAGGACATGTTTAGTCCGAATCACATAGAGATGTGAACCCACGGCTAGTTGTATCAATGAACCATTGAGAGCCACACAAGTACTGGCTTTGTAAATCCCGATGAGAAGTAAAATAGTTCAATGTGTTGAACGGCTTATAAATGGGTTTATAAGCGTAAAGAAAAATAGAAGTATGACTTCTAAGAGAGAAATATAAATTTTAATTTATGGAAGTGTTCCTAAGATTAAAATTTGGCCAAGTAAATAATGTAGTTGAAAATTGTGATTTTCATAAACATTATTGTGGACTAAATTAAATTAATTCAAGTGTTGAATTAAATAAACACTAGTGGACCTAGTAGAGTCCAAATAATTAAAAAAAAATAATTCAAGTGTTGAATTAATAATATTGAGTCTTGTAGAGCTCAATTAAAATAATTATTTAACTAGTGGGACTTGAATAAATTCAAGTAGTATTTAATTAATCTCAAATATGTTTGAGATAATTAAAAATTTAGTCCATGGTTTTTAATGTGTTAAAAACCATATTATATACATGACATGCTAGGGTTTGCATGCTTGGGAGGTGAAGAGACTTTGAATACTTTTTAATAAAATAATGCATGGCATGGGGATCAACTTTTTCACTTTTCCCACATCCAAGTCTAGACTTCACTCCCTCATTCCTCACCTTGTCTTGGCCGAAAATCCTTACTCAATTCTCTCAAAATTTTTCTTCATTTTGTTCTTCAAGAGTTGGAGAATAAAATCATTTCATTGAAAAATCCTCAAGTTTTTCTAGTGCAAAACTTGAGGGGGTTTGCATAGCTTGTGGTGGGCTTGATTTAGGAGCAAGGAGGAGGAGCTTGTAGACTTGTCTTCCATAAGAAGAGCTTAGTTGCTAGTCAACTAAGTTGGAGCCAACATCAACTTTTTAAAGTTGATAGGTAAATCACTTCTAACACCCTATGTATGTATTATGGTGTTTGAATGTAAATATTGCACAAATATGGGGTGGCCGAAAATTTGCTCTAAAATTTAAAATTTTTGACTTCCGTTGCGCTTCCGGCCACCGTAACCGGTCCGCTTTCAAGTGGTATCCGAGCTAAGGTTACGGTTTTTGTGTAATATTTGCATAATATTATGTTGAGATCGATTTCTAACCGCTTGAGAATTTTTTGTGCATAAAAATACAAGGACCGAAATTTTGAAAACAAAAAAAAAATATATTTTCGGGCAGCTTGTTGCTGCCCGTGAAATCTCGGGCTGCCTGAAAATTTCGGGCAGCCGAGGGGCAGTCCAAGGGGCTGCCCGAAATGCTGTTTTTTAAATAAAAAAAAATAAAATTTTTGTTGCCGGAATCCGGCGACGGAGCTCCGGCGACGGCGATGACGGCTAGGGTTTCCAAAAGTGTTTTGGAGAATCTTAGTGTCATGGGCCTTGAGATGTTGGGCCATTAGATGGTCAACATATTTTGTGAAATTTAAATGGGCCTAAGTATTTTTGTGAAAAATGAGTTTTGGGCCCTTAAGTTTAAATTTACAATTGTTGCACATATTTTCTCATAAAATAAATAATTGAAGTAGGACTTTAATTATTTATAGTAAATGGTGACTTACAAGAAATTCGGTTATAAATAAATTAATTTGAAAGTAGACAAAGGTGTTTGTATACTTTGTTAATTTAGTTTATAATCGTGGCGGTTAGTGATTGGTTCAAGATATATAATATTGGATCAATTAATTATTGTGATAATTAATTGATGGTGTATGATATGTGATATTATGCATGAAGGATGATCAAAAGCCCAAGCCCAATTTGCTAGGTGTATGCTAGAATATTTGTGTTGTATGATTGTAATAATTATCAATTTAAAGTGGGCTTGGTTTATGGCCCGTTCCCACCCCATGAGATGTATCCCTATGTGCCATGGATATTTATTTGTAAATATTAGAATAGTGGAAGATCAAGATTGGAAGATGGTGGCCTTGGTGATTATGAAGATCGAAGACATGTAATATTGGATGCTAATGTAATAATATAGTTGCATTGCATCCCGTGCATTTACCCTAGGATTGGACCTAGGCCCGTGTTTGGCTCACACGGGCCATTAGTTTTGGGGCAATTGATCATCCTTGTACTGTTTTCTATTTATAATATATGCATGATATGTTATAAATAATGAGTATGTGCGTTATTATTATTATAATAACAAAGTTGCATGAATCCGGCAAACATACGATCAAACATGGCGAGCTTTTAAAATAAAATTAATGATGAGACCTTTCAAAATTAAAAACCCTCATTTTGAATAAGATTCAAAATTAATATCAAGTCCGAAAAAGGGAATTATAAATTTGTTTATAATTTCCTTGTCTTCCATCGACAATGGATGCATGATGAACGCTACCCGTACTCGGGGCTCGGCTCATATTATTGAGGGGGCCCTGGGTGCCGGAAAGCTGTGACATCAATTGACATGGTGATGTGAACTACGTGGAACTCCCATGATTTCGGCTCATATTATTGAGGGAACTCATGGCGACCGTCCATTAAGGTTCAATATCGATGGGTTAGGCTTGACACATAAAGATGAACGACGTCATATTATTGGGTCCTAATCAAACGTGAGATAAAAGTATACGTAGAGGGTTGCATGGCGATGCAATTGGAAACTACCTTTTAGGAGTTGTGATGGCCGATATTATTCGGGATCACAATTCGCTAATTGGACCTTACGTACCTACTGAGGAAAGTGTTTCTCGTTTTCACTAGAGGGTAGTGAAAATGTCAAAACAGTGGGAGCGATAATTTATAAAGTAAAAGTCCAAACTTTATATCTTATTAAATATTTTAAAATAGTCATTAACATTTATCTGTTTTACTTTTCAGTACAAATCTGTGACAATGTCATCAATTCGCAACCCGTTTTCCGTTATTCTCGAAAAACACGTTCTAACCGGACCAAACTAGATCACTTGGCTAAGAAATCTAAAGATTGTCCTAAACTCGGAGAAAATTGCATACACACTGACTGAGTCGCCCCCTGCTGAGGCTCCAACCAGCTGCACTCCTGAGGAATTGCAGACCTACAAGGATTGGTGCGATCATGACTTGAAGGCGAGGTGTTACATGCAGGCTTCGATGAACGATGAGCTGCAAAGGCGATTCGAGGATGCAAAGAATGCTGCTGACATTCATATGCATCTCAAGGAGCTCTTCGGTGAGCAGACTCGGCCTTTGAGGCATGCAACAGTAAAGGAGCTCATCACTTTACGCATGCGAGATGGGACTTCGGTCCATGAGCATGGCCTAAAGTTGATTGGGCTCGTGGACAAGCTTGTTGGCATGGATTTGATCTTGCCATCGGAGTTGACCACGGATGTGCTGCTGCTGTCGCTGCCTAGCTCTTTCGATCCTTTTGTCGTGAACTTCAATATGAACAAGCTCGAGCCCAGCCTTAAAGAGTTGGTGAACATGCTTGTGACCTTTGAGTCCACCATCAAAAAGGAGAAGTCGGTTCTTTATGTGGGCTCTTCATCTGGCACGAAGACCGGTCCACCTGGGAAAGGAAAGAAGCGTTCTTTCAAGCGCCCCAAAAAGAGCGAGCCCTTGAAGAGGCAGACTCCGAGTCCCGTAGCGGCAGCCGCGCCAGCCAAGGCTGAGAAGACAGTTGACATCTGTCATCACTGCAAGAAGCCTGGACATTGGAGGCGTAACTGCAGGGAATATCTTGCGCAGAAGGGTTCTGGCAAGGGTATGTTCTATATTGAAGTAAATATCTCGATTAATTCTACTTCTTGGGTATTAGATACCGGCTGTGGCTCACATCTCTGTAATGATTTGCAGGTGATGGGAAGAAGTAGGAGGCTCCGAGAGGGTGAGACCTTCCTGAGGATGGGCAATGGAGCAAGGGTTGCTGCCAAAGCCGTAGGAGATGTTTATTTAATATTGAACAATGATTTTAAGCTTGTTTTGAGAGATGTTTTGTATGTACCAGACTTGGTTAAAAACATTATTTCCATTTCTATGCTTGATATTGATGGATTTTCTTGTTTATTTGGCAAAGGTGTTTGCAATATTTACAAGAATGAATGTTTAGTTGGTATGGGTGAACTTGAAAACAATCTCTACACCTTAAAATTAAAAGATATTCCACTTAACAATGTCCAAACGATAACAACAACAAATAAGCGCAAACAAGATACTCTTAATTCGGCACAATTATGGCATGCTCGATTAGGTCATATTTCCCTAAGAAGGATGAACAAGCTAGTGGGAGTTGGCATGTTTGATATGTCCGATATTAATGCTCTCACGACTTGTGAATCCTGTCTAAAAGGAAAGATGACTAAAATTCCCTTTAAGGGCCATGCGGAGCGAGCCAAAGGGTTATTGGATTTGATCCATACCGACGTGTGCGGTCCACTTAGCATCACCACTAAGCATGGACATTCCTACTTCATCACCTTTACCGATGACTTTTCGAGGTATGGGTATGTGTATTTGATGAAATACAAGTCTGAAGCCTTTGAAAGGTTCAAAGAATTCAGAAGTGAAGTAGAGAAACAATTGGGACGAAGCATCAAGACACTTCGATCGAATCGAGGTGGTGAGTACTTGAGTGCCGAGTTCCAAGAGTATCTTAGAGAGAATGGGATTCTCTCGCAGTGGACTCCGCCCGCTACACCGCAGTTGAATGGTGTTTCGGAGCGTCGTAACCGGACTTTGATGGACATGGTTTGGTCTATGATGGGGTTCACGGAGTTGCCGCCATCCTTTTCGGGATATGCGCTTGAAACAGCGGCACTGTTGTTGAACAATGTCCATACAAAGGCAGTTGACAAGACTCCATATGAGATATGGATGGGTAAGCCTCCCAAGTATTCTTATCTTAGAATATGGGGGTGTCCTGCTTATGTGAAGCAGGCAGTGGGAGATAAATTGGATAGTCGATCCATTTTATGCTACTTTGTGGGTTTTCCAAGGAATTCCGTTGGATATTGTTTCTATCATCCCCAAGAGACAAAGGTGTTTGTTTCTAGGAATGCAACCTTTATGGAAAAGGAATTTCTATTGGATAGAAAGGGCGAGATGATAGAACTCGAAGAGGTTCGAGAGACACCCACAGTTGTAGAACCCACACCCAATGAGCTAAGTGAGGAGATACAAGCTCCTAGAAGATCCGAGAGGGTCTCGAGACCACCTGTGAGGTATGGTCTGCTTCTTGAAGAGGGCCATGATGAGCCTAATCTTGGATGTGATCCAAGGACCTTCAAGGAAGCGTTATCGGATGCCGATTCCTCCAAATGGCTTGAAGCAATGGAATCTGAGATGAATTCCATGCATTCGAACCAAGTGTGGAATCTTGTGGATCCACCTGAGGGAACTGTTCCCATAGGGTGTAAATGGATTTACAAGAGGAAACTTGGGGCAGATGGGAAGGTATTGACCTTCAAGGCGCGATTGGTAGCAAAAGGGTATACTCAAAGGCAAGGTGTTGACTATGAGGAAACCTTTTCTCCAGTTGCGATGTTCAAGTCCATTAGGATATTGCTAGCCATAGCTGCATGGTATGACTATGAGATATGGCAGATGGATGTGAAGACAGCCTTCCTTAATGGGGATATTAAGGAAGAGATTTACATGTCTCAACCTGAAGGGTTTACATCTATCGGAAGTGAGCATATGGTATGCAAACTTCAAAGATCTATTTATGGTCTTAAGCAGGCATCTAGGAGTTGGAACCTCAGATTCGATAGTACAATCAAAGAGTTTGGTTTTACTAAGAATCCTGAGGAACCCTGTGTATATAAGAAGGTCAGTGGGAGTGCTGTGACATTCCTTGTTCTTTATGTTGATGACATTATACTCATTGGGAATGATGTAGGAATGTTGCAATCAACTAAGATATGGTTAGCAAGTAAGTTCTCAATGCAGGACTTGGGTGAAGCATCTTTTGTATTGGGAATACAGATCTATAGAGATAGATCAAGAAGATTTCTTGGTCTCACCCAGTCCACATACATTGATACCATCGTGAAGCGGTTCTCGATGGATGAGTCCAAGAGAGGACATCTACCAATGTGTCATGGCGTGTCCCTATCCAAGTCTATGTGTGGTGACCCGGGCTCTAATTCTTTTTCTTGGGATTAAATGGATCATTATTCTAAAACATGGGTCAATTTTTCGCTTTTTAAATTAAATCAAATGTTACTAACTAGGCATAAAACATGTCTCTATTTTATTACATCAGCATAATATACAAACATAGGATACAACATTTCTTGTTTTAATCCATCCTCTATAAACTAGTAGTGAAATACAGTACAAGATAAAAGTAATTCTACTAGTCCATCTGCTAGGCCCGTGATCACCACGCTATGTCCATCGCTCATCTCTGTCGTGACCCAGATCCTGCCCCACCTGTTGTTATGCACACATACAGACATAACAACAGCCGGAAAACCGGTGAGAACAATCCCAGTATAAACATGTAATCATGCATATAAACAATATAAACATGAAACATGCTGATATGAATGGTATTCATATAAAATCATGCAATGCGAATCTAATCATGTCTAGACTCGACTCAACTATAACTCTAGGGATCCCGTTGTGAATAAGACGTCACTGGCTGTCACCTACCCTACCAATCGAGGTGCTGTACGTCTTATTCCTAGACTTCGGCCTGATCTGTATCCACGTCTACAAAGGGGCGGTGATCTTCCCCTAAGCTGAGATATCGGCGAACATCTAGAAGTCTGCCTGATCTCCAGACTGCCCTATCTTAATGCATGGATACAAAATCTGTAAACAAGCATAATGCAATGCTACCTGATCTGTAAACAAAGCATAGCAAGATCTGCATACAAGTTCTATAAACAAATCTATAACAATCATTATCATATCAAGGTATAAACAATAAAACAAGTATGTGATTTTGGTTGGGAAACTCAAATGTGATCTCATTTGAGTCGTGATTCCCCAAACAAAACATGTACTATACCTTTCGTCGTAGAATCGCTGTCACGGTCGCCAATACGTATCTGAAATGGAAATGTGGATACGCACTCTATCAATTTCTAATCTAAATCAACAGATAACCAAGTCACTACGTGATCTCAATAAAATCTGACGGCATAACGACGTAATTCTCGATACCGGTCAATTAAATTCTCAACAGATATCAACACTATCTCATTCTCAATCATAATTCAATACAATATCCATCCAAAACACAATAATTATGTCCCACAATTCATAAATCATACTGAAATTCATAGGAAAGGCATATGATATCATTTCTTTGATCCGTTTACGAATATATCATGCTCAATACGTCAAGAACACAATATAACTATCATATTCCAATTTCCCCAATATCTGAATTTCAAAACTTACTGAAATCGAATAAAACTTACATCACTTTGTAGATAATGAAGAGAGAAGCTCAAAATCGAAGTCGAATTTGAATTTGGATGGCTCAATCTTCTAAAATCACAATTACAAGTGAAAGGAAACTTGAAAGCCTTTCTTCCTCAAAAACCTCGGTTCTTGCTACTGAAATGAGAAGAAATCGAGGCAAATCATATATATACTTTGCATGTTTCGAACACATGGCTTGTTCTTTGCAATACACGTCTCGCGCATATGCGCGGACACTACTCGCGCATATGCGCCGAACCTACTGTCTCGACAGATTTAGCACTCGCGCATATGCGCCACTAAACTCGCGCATATGCGCCAATGTTTCTGGACGCTCCGCGCATATGCGCCACTATTCTCGCGCATATGCGCCAATGCTACTGGCCTGCTCGCGCATGTGCGCGCCTTTCTTCGCGCATGTGCGCCGAGGCTACTGGAATTTCCATGCATATGCGCGCATTTCTTCGCGCATGTGCGCCATAGCTTCGACCTTACACATTATTTTGATTATCTTTCACATCTTTATTATACATTTCCCTTTCTTTTATAGTCCAATGAAATACATCTACAATCATCTTAATTATCAACAAATCCATCTGATTATGATAACTAAATCTTCGAGCCTTACATTTCTCCCCCTCTAAGAAATGATTTCGTCCTCGAAATTGTAGATGAAAAATTCAAGTACAACAAGATGCAATACAAGCAAAAGTAAACAATTACATACATTATGTAAATAACTCGGGATGTTTTTGTCTCATGCTTGCCTCTGTCTCCCAAGTCGCTTCCTCGATGCCATGTCGACTCCACTGAACTTTCACAAGTGGAATAATCTTTGATCTGAGCTTCTTTTCTTTCCGATCAAGAATCTGTATCGGTTGTTCCACATAGCTCAATGTCTGATCAAGTTCAGCTTCTTCAGGTTGAATGACATGAGAAATATCTGGCATATATTTTCGCAACATCGATACATGAAACACGTCATGTATTCCGGATAGAGAAAGAGGAAGTGCAAGTCGATACGCCCGATCGCCAATCTTTTCAAGAATCTCGTAAGGACCAATGTATCGAGGAGATAGTTTCCCGCGTTTGCCAAATCTTACAACGCCTCTGAAAGGGGAAATCTTTAAGAATACTCTATCTCCTGCCTCAAATACTAACGGTCTACGTCTGATATTGGCGTACTTTGCTTGTCGATCTTGTGCTATCTTCATTCTCTTCTGAATGACTTTCACCTTCTCCGTCATGTCACGAATCATGTCTGGCCCAAGTTCTGGTACTTCTGAAACGTCATCCCAGTATAGCGGAGATCTGCACTTCTTGCCATACAAAGCTTCAAACGGTGCCATCTCAATGCTCGTCTGATAGCTATTATTGTAAGAGAATTCGCAAAGAGGTAGAGAATCTTGCCAACTAATGCCAAAATCTAGCACGACGGCTCTCAACATATCCTCTAGTGTCTGGATAGTCTGCTCTGACTGTCCATCTGTCTGAGGATGGTAAGCAGTACTCAGGTGTAATGTTGTGCCTAATGCCTGCTGTAAACTGTGCCAAAAGTGAGAAGTGAATCGTGGATCCCGATCTGATACAATAGACTTCGGCACTCCATGTAATCTGACTACCTCTCGAATATAAATCTCCGCCATCTGATCTTGTCTATACGTCATTTTGTACGGAATGAAGCAAGCAGATTTGGTTAGTCTGTCAATAATGACCCAAATCGCATCGCAGCCTCTGGATGATCGAGGTAACTTCGTCACGAAATCCATGGAAATGTTGTCCCATTTCCATTCTGGAATAGATAAACTCTGAAGTAAACCTCCTGTCTTCTTTCTTTCAGCTTTTACCTGTTGGCAGTTCAAACACTTAGACACAAATTCGGCAATGTCGGACTTCATTTGCTTCCACCAGAACTGTGTCTTCAAGTCATTGTACATCTTCCTGCCACCAGGATGAATGCTGAACCGACTACAATGTGCCTCGGTCAGAATCTGCTGTCTCAAATCTGCAACATCTGGCACAACTAGACAGTTATTTACGTACAACACATGATCTCGTACCTGATATTCTGATACATGCCCTGATCTGACCATTTGGATTGATCTCTGCACATTCTGATAGGTTCTTTGTGCTTCCTTGATCCTCATAATCAAATTGGGCTCAACTTGGATCGTAAAAAGTCGTAGTGAATTACTATCTGTATCAAATTCTAATCCAGATGTACAGCAGTTTTCAACTAACTTGTTAACACCTATCGTCGATAAGGACAAAGAACATACCTTACGACTCAAGGCATCGGCTGCTGCATTTGACTTCCCTGGATAATATTTGATTTCACAGTCAAAGTCTTTCAGAAGATCTAGCCATCTACGCTGCCTCATATTCAGTTCTGATTGAGAAAATAGGTACTTTAGGCTCTTGTGATCGGAAAATATCTCAAATTTTTCGCCGTAATGCAAATACGATAGCCGCCAATTCCAGATCATGAATGGGGTATCGGATCTCGTGTGGCTTCAATTGTCTCGAGGCGTATGCGATCACATGGCCTCGCTGCATAAGAACACATCCCAAACCTCTACGAGAAGCATCACAATATACAACGAAATCACCCGTACCTGAAGGTATTGTCAGTACTGGAGCACTGGTCAGCCTTTTCTTCAACTCTAGAAAGCTAGACTCGTACTCCTCTGACCAAACAAATGGTGCATTCTTCTGTGTCAATTGAGTTATTGGCTTTGCAATACTGGAGAAATCTTTGATAAATCTTCTGTAGTATCCGGCTAAGCCCATGAAACTGCGTATTTCTGGTACAGAAGTCGGTCTCGACCAATTGATCACAGCTTCCACTTTACTCGGATCTACAGAAATACCATATCCTGATATGATATGTCCTAAGAAGACAACTCGATTCAACCAAAACTCACACTTTGACAATTTAGCATACAGTCGTTCGTTTCTCAACGTCTGCAAAACAATTCTGAGATGATCTGCATGCTCATATCTGTTCTTCGAATACACCAAAATATCATCGATGAAAACAATAACAAATTCATCCAAATATTTCTGAAACACTTGGTTCATCAAGCCCATAAATACCGCAGGAGCATTGGTTAAACCAAAAGGCATGACAATGAATTCGTAATGTCCATACCAGGTTCGAAATGCCGTCTTTGGTATATCTACATCTCGAACTCTGAGCTGATGATACCCAGAACGCAAATCAATCTTAGAATAGACAGAGGATCCCTGCAACTGATCAAATAGATCATCAATTCTAGGCAAAGGATATTTGTTCTTGATCGTTGCCTTATTCAGTTGCCTGTAATCAATACATAAACGCATCGAACCATCATTCTTTCGCACAAATAACACCGGAGCGCCCCAAGGAGATACACTAGGTCTAATATATCCCTTGGCTAGAAGATCTTCTAACTGTGCTTTCAATTCTTTTAGTTCAATAGGTGCCATCCTATACGGAGCTCTCGAAATAGGAACGGTACCTGGTACAAGTTCAATGCTAAAATCTACCTCTCGAACCGGAGGTAATCCTGGGATCTCATCTGGAAAAATATCTGCAAATTCCCGCACTACTGGCAAATCCGCCAATGCTGGGCTCGAATTCTGCATATCTACAGCATAAATAAAGAAACCATCTGCTCCTTTTTGTAACAATCTGTTCATAGTAAGAGCCGAAATCAAGGGAATCCGAGATCTGGAACCCTTCCCGTAGAATTTCCACTCGTCTGTCATCTCAGGTCTGAATCTGACAATCTTGTGGAAACAATCCACGGTGGCTCTGTACTTCATTAGCATGTCAATACCGACTATACAATCAAAATCAGCTAGACCCAACACTATACAATCTAGGTCAATCTCATGCCCCTCAAACTGTAGAATGCAATGTCTAATCGTAGTTACAGATATCAATCCACTTCCCAACGGAGAATTAATAGATACAACATCTAGCAAAGACTCAACAGGCAAGGAATGCAACAATGCAAATCGCTCTGAAATGAATGTATGCGATGCACCTGTATCTATCAAGATATAAGCAGGATAACCATAAAGAGAGCAGTTACCTGCTATAAAATCATCTGGTGCATCTTGTGCTTGCTCTTCTGTCAATGGAAACACTTGAGCCTGTTGCCTCGGAGGTTGACTCACTGTCTGACTACCTCGAGCTCTGGGTTGAGTCGGTGCTGGTGGAGGCTGAAAGGAGTGAACTGATGATGCCTGCCGCTCAAACTGAGGTACTGACCCGGATGCTCGTCCACTCAGGGCTGGCTGTACACTCCTCTGGGGACAGACTTTGGCAAAATGCCCCGGTTGCCTACAAATGTTGCATCGGCCTGTAACTCCCTGGCACTGTTCAGTCGCATGCTTTCCTCCACAGGAACTGCAGTAGACACCTGAAGTCCTTGAACTTTGATCAAAACCAGTCTGTCTTGATCCGCTGGAGCTGGACGAACTGCTCCCAGGTCATTTAAATTGTTTACCCTTGGCTTTCAATTGATCTTTTCTGCCGCTGCTGCTACCGCCGCTTTCAAATCTTGGAGGGGGTGGAATGGTAGATGCTGGTGGTATCGGTATCGGAGCAACATACGGAGCACTCCGCTGCCTCAACAATCCTGCTTCTGCACCCTTGGCTCGATTCAATGCATCCGCAAAGTTATTAGGTCTTCCCGTGTTTACCAAAGTAAAGACGTCCGGATTTAAGCCATTGATAAATTGATCCGCCATGGCCTCGTCATTCCCTGAAACATGGGGTGCAAAACGAAGCAAAGAAGAGAATTTGGCAACGTACTCCTCAATGTTCAGTGGCCCTTGCCTTAGATTGGCAAATTCTGCACCTTTATCCTTGCGATAGGATATTGGAAAGAAACGCTGATAGAACTCCGTCTTGAATACTTTCCAAGTAATCTCGGTACCCCGCTGCTCTAAAGCTCTCCTAATGTTCAACCACCAATTCTTGGCTATATCTTGCAATTGATGGCCAATTAGCTTTATTCTCTTCTCGTCACTGTACTCCAAAGAGTCGAATAACATTTCAATGTCCTCAAGCCAACTTTCGCACTCGATGGCATTCTCGGTACCTTTTAATGTGGGAGGTCAAAAGGATTGGAATCGCTTCAGCAACGTCTCCATAGGGGTCGCCGTAACATCAATAGGATCTCCGGATGTGCTCCCCTGTTCTGGTGCTGCCGGTCGTAGAGGAACTGCTGCTCTTCTAGGCGGCATATCTAATAATCCAAAGGATTAGTATAAAAAATATACAATTGTCTCAGCCATCCTCTAGTCAGTTACCTCTGATCTAGAATCAGTTCTGATTCAGTCAATCACATGCTGAAAGAAATCAAACACAAACAACATGTAATAGGAAAGCAATAATCATGCTAGCACATCATCAAGCAAGGAAGAAAACTCGATCTACCCCGCTCATTCTATCATATCTCAGTCTAAAGAACCTACGGCTCTGATACCACCTGTTGTGGTGACCCGGGCTCTAATTCTTTTTCTTGGGATTAAATGGATCATTATTCTAAAACATGGGTCAATTTTTCGCTTTTTAAATTAAATCAAATGTTACTAACTAGGCATAAAACATGTCTCTATTTTATTACATCAGCATAATATACAAACATAGGATACAACATTTCTTGTTTTAATCCATCCTCTATAAACTAGTAGTGAAATACAGTACAAGATAAAAGTAATTCTACTAGTCCATCTGCTAGGCCCGTGATCACCACGCTATGTCCATCGCTCATCTCTGTCGTGACCCAGATCCTGCCCCACCTGTTGTTATGCACACATACAGACATAACAACAGCCGGAAAACCGGTGAGAACAATCCCAGTATAAACATGTAATCATGCATATAAACAATCTAAACATGAAACATGCTGATATGAATGGTATTCATATAAAATCATGCAATGCGAATCTAATCATGTCTAGACTCGACTCAACTATAACTCTAGGGATCCCGTTGTGAATAAGACGTCACTGGCTGTCACCTACCCTACCAATCGAGGTGATGTACGTCTTATTCCTAGACTTCGGCCTGATCTGTATCCACGTCTACAAGGGGGCGGTGATCTTCCCCTAAGCTGAGATATCGCCGAACATCTAGAAGTCTGCCTGATCTCCAGACTGCCCTATCTTAAAGCATGAATACAAAATCTGTAAACAAGCATAATGCAATGCTACCTGATCTGTAAACAAAGCATAGCAAGATCTGCATACAAGTTCTATAAACAAATCTATAACAATCATAATCATATCAAGGTATAAACAATAAAACAAGTATGTGATTTTGGTTGGGAAACTCAAATGTGATCTCATTTGAGTCGTGATTCCCCAAACAAAACATGTACTATACCTTTCGTCGTAGAATCGCTGTCACGGTCGCCAATACGTATCTTAAATGGAAATGTGGATACGCACTCTATCAATTTCTAATCTAAATCAACACATAACCAAGTCACTACGTGATCTCAATAAAATCTGACGGCATAACGACGTAATTCTCGATACCGGTCAATTAAATTCTCAACAGATATCAACACTATCTCATTCTCAATCATAATTCAATACAATATCCATCCAAAACACAATAATTCTGTCCCACAATTCATAAATCATACTGAAATTCATAGGAAAGGCATATGATATCATTTCTTTGATCCGTTTACGAATATATCATGCTCAATACGTCAAGAACACAATATAACTATCATATTCCAATTTCCCCAATATCTGAATTTCAAAACTTACTGAAATCGAATAAAACTTACATCACTTTGTAGATAATGAAGAGAGAAGCTCAAAATCGAAGTCGGATTTGAATTTGGATGGCTCAATCTTCTAAAATCACAATTACAAGTGAAAGGAAACTTGAAAGCCTTTCTTCCTCAAAAACCTCGGTTCTTGCTACTGAAATGAGAAGAAATCGAGGCAAATCATATATATACTTTGCATGTTTCGAACACATGGCTTGTTCTTTGCAATACACGTCTCGCGCATATGCGCGGACACTACTCGCGCATATGCGCCGAACCTACTGTCTCGGCATATTTAGCACTCGCGCATATGCGCCACTAAACTCGCGCATATTCGCCAATGTTTCTGGACGGTCCGCGCATATGCGCCACTACTCTCGCGCATATGCGCCAATGCTACTGGCCTGCTCGCGCATGTGCGCGCCTTTCTTCGCGCATGTGCGCCGAGGCTACTGGAATTTCCATGCATATGCGCGCATTTCTTCGCGCATGTGCGCCATAGCTTCGACCTTACACATTATTTTGATTATCTTTCACATCTTTATTATACATTTCCCTTTCTTTTCTAGTCCAATGAAATACATCTACAATCATCTTAATTATCAACAAATCCATCTGATTATGATAACTAAATCTTCGAGCCTTACACTATGTCTCCCAAGACTGATGCAGAGATAGCGGCGATGACACGAATTCCGTATGCTTCGGCTATTGGTATTATCATGTATGGGATGATATCTACACGTCCTGACGTGGCATTTGCACTAAGTGTAGTGAGTAGATATCAATCCAACCCTAGTCTTCCACACTGGAAAGCTGTGAAAGACATCCTCAAGTATTTGAGAAGGACCAATAAGTTGTTTTTGGTCTATGGGGGTGGAGAACTAAAATTGGAAGGCTATACCGACTCTAGCTTCCAAAACGATATTGATGACTCGAAGTCAACCTCCGGACTCATATTCATGCTCAATGGTGGTGCTGTCTCTTGGAAGAGTTCCAAGCAAGACAGTACTGTGGATTCCACCACTGAGGCAGAATACATTGCTGCATCGGCTGCAGCAAAGGAGGCTGTTTGGATTAGGAATTTCGTCCAAGAGTTGGGCGTCATTCCAAATGGAGTTGCTCCTCTCCCGGTGATGTGCAACAACACGGGAGCCATAGCTCAGGCGAAGGAGCCAAGGTCTCATCAGAAGTCCAAACACGTATTGAGAAAGTACCACATCCTCAGAGAGATCGTGGAAAGAGGAGATGTCGTGATTGACAAAGTCGGCTCCGCAGATAATGTTGCTGATCCACTAACTAAGCCTTTACCAGTACCATCGTTCGAGAAGCATCGCGAATCAATGGGTCTGAAGTATATGGGTAGTTGGCTCTAGTGCAAGTGGGAGATTGTTAGAGTAGGTGCACGTCGAGCCAAGTGTTGGCCGACTGTTCACGATGAAACTCTTTGTATAAACGATATTTATTTTAATAATATTTGAATTTATTAATTTGGCACATCTTTATCTTTATACCCATGCTAGTTGCATAGATAAAGTCCTTGAATATACAAATAGTAGAAAGAATATGAGATGCTCATATGATGAGTATCATGAAACTCATATTTGGAATACTGTATATTCTAAACCGTTCCTAGTCGATTCAGCCGCCACTAAGAAGGTTAAAGGCCGCTCGAGTTAGAGACTAGTATCTGCGATGTGAGTACCATGTTTCATTGGTAGGGGACATTGTGATGTCCGAACATGCAGATAGGTGCTCCTTGTAGAGTGCACTGAACAACCCTCCATAAAAGGACTTTCCAAGTGGTTCTCACTTATCGAGTGGAAAAGTCCTGGTTTATGGTTGTACAGAATTAGTCCTTATGACCCGGGACAACATTGAGACTCTATGTGCTAGAATTACACTTTGACTTGTTTACCGACTCTCATGGGGTCATCAGGTGGCAAGGTTGGGTGTTCTGTCGAAACACATAGGAGTCGATGCATTGTAGTCGGGGATTCAGCGCTTACCTACGGGTATGGATATCCTATGTGTTTTTCATGTATGTGTGGGTTGAAATCTCTGATCAGAGTATGGTGGTAATTATGAAAGGGGTTTCATAGATTACACCATCGATGCAACCACAACATGACACATAGTATCGATTCATTGACAACTCTCGATAAACCAATAGTTGTCGAATCGGTCGGGATATATGAGTTGAAGGGACCGTACTGTACGCTAACCATAATTGAATGGTTCTTGCAGGCACTATCATGTGATACCTAGGGAATCACGTAAGCGATGCTGCTAGGCGTTTAACGTGATTGGTTGGGTACTATCAGACTTGAGTTCTGACGTTCTTACTATCAAGGAGTTGATAAGTAAGAATGGAGCAATTGGGGTATGCTCGAATAAGGACATGTTTAGTCCGAATCACATAGAGATGTGAACCCACGGCTAGTTGTATCAATGAACCATTGAGGGCCACACAAGTACTGGCTTTGTAAATCCCGATGAGCAGTAAAATAGTTCAATGTGTTGAACGGCTTATAAATGGGTTTATAAGCGTAAAGAAAAATAGAAGTATGGCTTCTAAGAGAGAAATATAAATTTTAATTTATGGAAGTGTTCCTAAGATTAAAATTTGGCCAAGTAAATAATGTAGTTGAAAATTGTGATTTTCATAAACATTATTGTGGACTAAATTAAATTAATTCAAGTGTTGAATTAATTAAACACTAGTGGACCTAGTAGAGTCCAAATAATTAAAAAAAAATAATTCAAGTGTTGAATTAATAATATTGAGTCTTGTAGAGCTCAATTAAAATAATTATTTAACTAGTGGGACTTGAATAAATTCAAGTAGTTTTTAATTAATCTCAAATATGTTTGAGATAATTAAAAATTTAGTCCATGGTTTTTAATGTGTTAAAAACCATATTATATACAAGACATGCTAGGGTTTGCATGCTTGGGAGGTGAAGAGACTTTGAATACTTTTTAATAAAATAATGCATGGCATGGGGATCAACTTTTTCACTTTTCCCACACCCAATTCTAGACTTCACTCCCTCATTCCTCACCTTGTCTTGGCCGAAAATCCTTACTCAATTCTCTCAAAATTTTTCTTCATTTTGTTCTTCAAGAGTTGGAGAATAAAATCATTTCATTGAAAAATCCTCAAGTTTTTCTAGTGCAAAACTTGAGGGGGTTTGCATAGCTTGTGGTGGGCTTGATTTAGGAGCAAGGAGGAGGAGCTTGTAGACTTGTCTTCCATAAGAAGAGCTTAGTTGCTAGTCAACTAAGTTGGAGCCAACATCGACTTTTTAAAGTTGATAGGTAAATCACTTCTAACACCCTATGTATGTATTATGGTGTTTGAATGTAAATATTGCACAAATATGGGGTGGCCGAAAATTTGCTCTAAAATTTAAAATTTTTGACTTCCGTTGCGCTTCCGGCCACCGTAACCGGTCCGCTTTCAATTGTGATGTCCGAGCATGCAGATAGGTGCTTCTGGTAGAGTGCACTGAACAACCCTCCATAAAGGAATTTCCAAGTGGTTCTCACTTATCGAGTGGAAACGTCCTAGTTTATGGTTGTACACCATTAGTCCTTATGACTCGGGACAACATTGAGACTCTATGTGCTAGCGTTTCACTTTGACTTGTTTACCGACTCTCATGGGGTCATCAGGTGGCAAGGTTGGGTGTTATGTCGAAACATATAGGAGTCGATGCATTGTAATCGGGGATTGACCGCTTACCTTCGGGTATGGATATCCTATGTGTTATCATGTGTATGTAGGTTGAAATCTCTGGCCAGAGTATGGTGGTAATTATGAAAGGGGTTTCATAGATTACACCATCGATGCAACTACGACATGACACATAGTATCGATTCATTGACAACTCTCGATAAACCAATGGTTGTCGAATCGGTCGGGATATATGAGTTGAAGGGACCGTACTATACGCTAACCATAATTGAATGGTTCTTGCATGCACTTTCATTTGATACCTAGGGAATCATGTAAGCGATGCTGCAAGGCGTTTAACATGACTGGTTAGGTACTATCAGACTTGAGTTCTGACGTTCTTTTTATCAAGGGGTTGATAATTAAGAATGGAGAAATTGGGATATGCTCATATAAGGACATGTTTAGTCCGAATCACATGGAGATGTGAACCCACGGCTAGTTGTATCAATGAACCATTGAGGGCCACATAAGTACTAGCTTTCTAGATCCCGTTGAGAAGTAAAAATAGTTCAATGTGTTGAACGGCTTATAAAGGAGTTTATAAGCTTAAGGAAAATTAGAAGTATGACTTCTATAAAGGAGAAAATAGTTCAATGTGTTGAACGGCTTATAAATGAGTTTATAAGCGTAAAGAAAAATAGAATTATGACTTCTATGAGAGAAATGTAAATTTTAATTTATGGAAGTGTTCCTAAATTAAAAGTTGGCCAAGTGAATAATGTATTTGAAAATTGTGATTTTCATAAACATTATTATGGACTAAATTAAATTAATTCAAGTGTTGAATTAATTAAACACTAGTGGACCTAGTAGAGTCCAAATAATTAAATTAATTCAAGTGTTGAATTAATTAAATTATATTGAGTCTTGTAGAGCTCAATTTAAATAAATTAATTAACTAGTGGACTGGAGTAAATTCATGTAATGTTTAATTAGTCTCAAATATGTTTTAGATAATTAAATTTAGTCCATGGTTTTTAATTTGTTAAAAACCATATAATATATGCATGCATGGGAGGTGATGGGTTGGAGACAACTTTTTCAAATATCAAGGCTTGGCATGCTACTTTTCGTCTCTACTTTTTGCAAGACCAAGACAAGTCTTCCTTCCCCCCATTCACTCCATGGTGGCCGAAATCTTCAAGCTTTTTCTCCCAAGTTTTTCTCTCAATTTTTCTTCTTCAAGTGTTGAGGAAAGAAATCTCTTCTCAGAGAAAAAATTCCCAACATTTTCTAGTGCAAGTGTAAGGTGGATCTTTTAAGTTTGGTGGTGGGCTTAATAGTTGAGCAAGGAGTGATCAAAGGAAGCTTGAAGATAGTTTCTACCATTGAAGAGCTAAGGTGTTTACACCTTAGTTGGAGCCATACATCAATCCTTGTGATTGATAGGTATATCTCTCAAACACCCTATGTATGACATGTGTTTGTTTTTGTATTTGCTACACACATTCATGGTGGCCGAAAATTTTTATGAAAAATTTTGATTTTTAAACTTCCGTTGCGCTTCCGGTCACCGTAACCGATCCCATTTCAGCAACATAATCATAGAGTAACAGTACCTGCCACTATATCATCAAGTGCATCCTGGTGCTGTTCTTCGGTCACTGCCACCAGATGATTCTGCTCCCTGAAATCTTCGGGAACCTCTCTGGGGACAAAATCTAGCAAAGTGTCCCGGCTGTCGGCAGATACGACAACTACCAGTCACTCCCTGGCATTGCTCTGTGGAATGTCTTTCACCGCACGTTCTGCAGTAAACTCCAGTATAACTCGGGCTAGAATCACTGGAGCTAGATGAACCACTCGGTCCACTTTCTAATTTCTTAAACTGCTTCTTTTGAGCTTTTAGCAACTCTTGCTTCCCACTCGTACTGCCACTATCAAATCTGAGAGGGGATTGCTGTGTCTGGGGTTGCATCGCACACAACCTTTTTTTAGTTGTCTAATCAGACTCGTCTCCGCTCTCTTCGCTCTACTCAAGGCATCAGCAAAATGGTACAGTCGTTGCATATTCATCAATGCAACTATCTCCGAGTTCAATCCTCTGATGAACTGATTCACTACAGCTTCATCATTCCCAGCTACATGGGGAGCAAAACGCAGTAGAGTAGAGAATTTAGCAACATATTCTTCAATATTCTGTTGACCTTGTCTCAAATTCTCAAACTCTGCTTTCTTGTCCTCTCGGTACGAAATTGAGAAAATTTTCGATAAAATTCAGTTCTGAATATTTCCCACGAAATCACTGTACCTCTCTGTTCTAACATTCTTTTACTTGTAATCCACCAACTCCTGGCGGCTTCTCGTAACTGGTTAGGCACCATTTTAATTCTCTGTTCATCTGTACAATCAAGTAAATCGAACAGTATTTATATGTCATCAAACTAGTTCTCACAATCTTCTGACGTCTCGATACCACTCAGAATCGGCGGCTGAAATAACTGAAACTCTTTCAACTTTGTTTCTATCTGAGTTTCTGATACATTTATCTGTTCAGTTGAAGTACTACCCCTTTCTGGAATTCTCCGTGGAGGTATATCTGCTTATCAAAACATTAGTACCCAAATACTACAAATCTGTTCCAATCTTTCTATGATCATCTTACTGCTGATCAAGAATCAAATCTGATTCATACTCAATAATACATATTACCAATTCAAATCAGGTAAATAGATAACATGTATTTCAAAGCAGTAAAGCATAATCTCATGCTAGCACACACAATGTAAGTCAAGATTAAAATAAATCTCATGCTAGCAATCACATGCAAGGAAAGAAAACTCAATCTACCCCGTTAATTCTCTTCTATCTCAGTCTAAAGGATCTATCGCTCTGATACCACCTGTTGTGGGGACCCGGACGCTAATCATCTTCTAAATCGTCATTGGGACTAATTCAATCAATTAAGATAAACAATGTCTAATTTTTTTTTAAATGCGGAAGGTAATGGAATAAATCTTGTATATAGACATATATATATATACTTCATGCATGGCTAGAAACGTGGCTTCTCCAAAATTTTCCACAAAACCACTCGCGCATATGCGCGCTTCATCTCGCGCGTATGTGCCAAAGATTCTGGAGGTGTCGCGCATATGCGCGCCTTATCTCGCGCATATGCGCGAGGGCTTCTGGACCCCTCGTGCAGATGTGCGTGTTTCTTCGCGCATGTTCGCCGACCGTTTGAGATGTTCGGCCGAACATCTTGGATTATAATGTAACGATGCCCGACTTCTTCATTCAAGTTCGTATAACCTCAATCATGTCAATTAATCAACTTATGATTACAGTAATTAGGTCTCGGGCATTACAAGTATGTTATGGTTATATTTTGTACAAGACTTGTATTTTTACTCTTGATGTTTATATCAGATTGATTATCATATGTTGCGCACTTATGTCTTTTTTTAAAAAAAATTTAGACTCATATTAATTAATTGATCCACTTAATCCCAGAAGATGAATTAGGTTCGGGTGCCCACAGATAGAGAGATCGAATTTGTGATTGATGTTGTGGCAGGAACTCATCCAATCTCAAAAGCTCCTTATCGATTAGCTCCTAAAGAAATGAAGGAATTGAAAGAACTGTTACATGAGTTACTTGATAAAGGGTTTATTAGATCGATCTTTTCACCGTGGGGTGCAACTATTTTATTTGTGAAGAAGAAAGACGGTACCCTTTGTCTATGTATTGATTATACCGAATTGAACAAAGTGACAATCAAAAATAGATTTCCACTCCCCATAATTGATGATTTTTTTGATCAATTACAAGGAGCTGCTATCTTTTCGAAAATTGATTTACGATCATGCTATCATCAACTAAAAGTAAATTCAGATGATATCTCAAAGACTGCCTTCCAAACGAGGTATGGCATTATTAATTTTTTGTAATGATATTTGGACTAACGAATGCACCAGCTGCTTTTATGGATTTGATGAAGAAAAATTTCAAGCCATTTGAGACAAGTTCGTGATTCTATTTATAGATGATATTCCCATCTATTCACGAACTGTCGAGTAGCATCGAGAACATCTGAAACTAGTTTTGCAAACTTTGAAGGATAAACATTTATATGTCAAATGGAAGAAATGCAAATTTAGGCTTGAACAAGTAGCATTTTTAGGACATATCATCTCAAAAGGCATATCTGTGGATACAAGCAAAATTGTGTTAGAGTAGGTGAACGTCGAGCCAAGTGTTGGCCGAGGATTCATGTTGAAACTCTATGTATAAACAATCTTTATTTCAATAATATTTGAAATTATTATTTTGGCACATCTTTATCTGTATACCCTTGCTAGTTGCATAGATAAAGTCCTTGAATATATAAATAGTAGAAAGAATATGATATGCTCATATGATGAGTATCATAAAACTCATATTTGGAATACTTTGTATTTTAAACAGTTTCTAGTCGATTCAGCCGCTGCTAAGAAGGATATATGCAGTTCAAGTTTGAGACTAGTATCTGCGATGTGAGTTCCATGCTTCATTGGTAGGGGACATTGTGATGTCCGAGCATGCAGATAGGTGCTCCTTGTAGAGTGCACTGAACAACCCTCCATAAAGGACTTTCCAAGTGGTTCTCACTTATTGAGTGGAAACTTCCTGGTTTATGGTTGTACACCATTAGTCCTTATGACACGGGATAACATTGAGACTCTATATGCTAGCATTGCACTTTGACTTGTTTATCGACTTTCATGAGGTCATCAGGTGGCAAGGTTGGGTGTCCTATCGAAACATATATGAGTTGATGCATTGTAGTCGGGGATTTACAGCTTACCTTCGGGTATGAATATCCTATGTGTATGTAGTATGAAATCTCTGATCAGAGTATAGTGGTAATTAAGAAAGGGGTTTCTTAGACTACACCATCGATGCAACTACAAAATGACACATAGTATCGATTCATTGACAGCTCTTGATATACCAATAGTTGTCGAATCGGTCGGGATATATGAGATGAAGGGACCGTACAATACGCTAACCATAATTGAATGGTTCTTGCAGGCACTATCGTTTGATACCTAGGGAATCATGTAAGCGATGCTGCTAGGCGTTTAACATGATTGGTTGGGTACTATCAGACTTGAGTTCTGATGTTATTATTATCAAGGAGTTGATAATTAGGAATAGAGCAATTGGGGTATGCTCATATAAGGACATGTTTAGTCCCGAATCACATAGATAAGTGAACCCACTGCTAGTTGTATCAATGAACCATTGAGGGTCACACAAGTGATAACTTTCTAGATCCCGTGGAGCAGTAAAATAGTTCACTGTGTTGAACGGCTTATAAAGGAGTTTATAAGCACAAGGCAAATTAGAAGTATGACTTCTATAAGGGGAATGTGACTTTTAATGTAATGCCCGAGATTGTAGGTTGATAAAATGAAATTATGAAGTGTTGCATGAAGGAGGCACCGCTCCCGCGCCTCAAATAAGACCGCACCCGCGGTTGTGGCTCATGAAATGTGGTAGAATTACAGTAGCTTCACCGCACCCACGGTCCCCGATGTAGCGCATCCGCGGTCGCCGCTCCTGAAATTTGAGATATGATACAGTAAGGTGAGCGCACCCGCGGTGAAAACAGGACCGCACCCGTGGTCGTCGATTTTGAAAATTTGGAAGGGATGCCGTGAGCTGACTGCACCCGCGGTGTAAAATAGAGTGCACCTGCGGTTGCTGTTCTTGAATTTTTGAGTATGGATAAATACGCCTAGCGCACCTGCGGCCAAACACCGAGCGCACCCGCGGTGCGACGTGTTGGAAGAAAAATAAGCCACTTACTCTCAACCATGCAATATAATATGTATGTGTCTTCATTTCCTTTAGACTTCAGCAGCAAGGACCGAGAAAGAGTTCAGAAATCCTCAAGTTCTTCATGGCTTTGAAGTGAGATTACTCAAGATCTAGCCATCCGATTTTTATTCCGAGTATAGATTCTTGCGCCTTGCATCATAAGCTTCAAAAGGATGTAAGTATCTTTAAGTTTCAGCATGTTTGGAAGTTTTTACATGTTGGGGAAATTCTGATATGCTTGTAATTATGTGTTCTTTAGATCATAGACATCGTAGAAATGTAAACGGATCGAGAAAATGAAAGCATATGACATTGTTATGATTTTCAGCATGTATTGAGTTGAGATATGCAGATTTTAAGATGATAATGAGTATATTGTGCTGATTATGAGTTGACGTTTATGAATTGTTGATATATGTTGAGATTTGAATTGATCGGTTTCGCTAGATCACGCCGTTATGCCATCCAAATGTACCGAGATTGAATAATGATTTGTACAAGGCTTGCTTTGAGTTGTATTTTGATAGAATACGTCTATACATTGCCATTTCAGATTAAGACTGACAGAGTGGATATCCCGACTTCGAGACTTTGATTTATTACAACGACAAGAAGGTATATATCATGTGAATTCGGGAAGATACAACTCGAATTAGATTTGATTTGAGTTTCCCAAAATCACACACTAGATTGTTGTTATATTTTGTTATGTTTATGCTTTGTTTATAGATTTATATTCAAGCATTAAGATAGAAGAGTCATTGGCAGATTTTCCAAATTTCTAGATGTTCGGTGGTATCGACGCATAGGAACATAATTGACTCCGATTGTTGACATTCGACACATACAGGACCGAAGTCTAGGAATAAGACGTACCGTCACCCCGATTGGGAGGGTAGATGGCTGACTGTGACCTCTTATTCACACCAGGATCCCTAGAGTTAGATACGAGTCGAGTCCAAGATATGAATTTATTTACGTTGCATGCCTTATATTGTTCATGTTTCATAGACTATGGAACATGTGTTATTGCTTTTATTCATGACATTATGCTTTATGATTATGTTGTGTATATGCATGTATACATGTCTTATACTGGGATTTGTTCTCACCGGAGTTTCCGGCTGTTTTTGTGTCTGTATGTGTGCATAACAATAGGTGGGGCATGATCAGGGTCGAGACAGAGATGAGAGATCGATATAGCGTGGAGATTACGGGCCAAGAAGAAGGACTATTGGTTTATTACTAGACATGTATTAGATTTTCAAACACTAGTAGAATACTTGTAGTTGAATATGTGAATGTTATTTGAAGTTCAATAATATGACAACATTATGCATTGTGTATGATTTATATACATTAGTTTATAATGTTTAAAAGAAATTTTTTTTATGACCAACATTTTCGAACAAAGATCAAATTAATCCCAAAAAGAATTGAGTTAGAGCCCGGGTCCCCACAACAGGTGGTATCAGAGAGATAGATCCTTTAGACTAGGATAGAATAGAATGAGTGGGATAGAGCGAGTTGTCTTCTTTGATTTTGTGTGCTAGCATGATTTATTTCTTTCTCTATTACATTTTGTTTGTTATCTGAGTTGATTTCAGCATGTATTTGGAAAGACTGAATCAGAACCGATTTTGGATCAGAGGTATATGATCAGAGGAGGGCTGAGACAGATTGTATAGATTGTGTACTAATCCGTTTGATAATCAGATATGCCTCCTCGACAAGTACTGCAACCAGCAGCAGGTCGGGCACCAGAACAGGGTAGTACATCCAATTATCCGATGGATGTGACCGCTACTCCGATGGAGACTTTGTTGAAAAGGTTTCAATCGTTTCAACCACCGACACTGAAGGGCACCGAAAATGCAGTTGAGTGTGAAAGCTGGCTCAATGACATTGAAATTGTAATGCCTGAGATTTTTGTAGATAGTTGAATACGAAACGCAAGAACAGACGGGGCGAAACGATGCGATAAAATATGAAATTTTAATTGTGCAAGACCGCACCCGCGGTCTGGCAAGCACCGCACCCGCGGTGCAATGGGCAGAAAGTTATAAAATTACAGTAGCCACACCGCACCCGCGGTAGAATTAGACCGCACCCGCGGTGCTGAGACCGCACCCGCGGTGTTTACATGACCGCACCCGCGGTCGATGCATTATGGAAAATATTAGAACTGCCGAGGGCATAGCGGTGCTGTGTGTTACGAAAAGACATAGCCATGTGTTGAGTTTCATGCAATATATATATAAATTGCTTCATTTCCTTGCATTTTTCGGCAGAAGACTCGAGGATTCAGAAGAAGGAAGCTTTCTTTTCTTAGACTTTATAATTGTGATTTTGCAAGATTTAGCAATCCAAAGTGAATTCCGATTTCGGTTTTGAGCTTCTCTCACCATTAGCTACAAGGTGATGTAAGTTTTATGTAATTCTAACATGTTTCGAGAATCTCATGGAAAAGAAAGGCTGTTATAATTGTATTTAGATGTTCTTGTGAAGATTATGAGTTTATAATCGAAACCGGAACGAAGAAATGATATCGTATGCAATTCCTATGAATTTCAGCATGGTTTATGAAAAGTTGGAGCATAATTATTGTGTTAGATTGATATTGTGGTGGATTATGAATGAGAATAATTGAGGATTGAGGTGTGTATTGATCGGTATTGAGAAATTACGTCGTTATGCCGTCAAAGTCTATACCGAGATTGATTATTGATAGTGTAGGTATTGACTAGAGTTAGTAATTGATCGTGTATTTATTATACATTGCCATTTCAGATTTGGTTCACTTCACTTCGACACCGAGACTTCGACATCGATAACGATTGATCAAGAAAAGTATAGTACATGTTTTGTTTGGGGAATCACGACTCAAAGAGATCACATTTGAGTTTCCCAACCAAAATCACATACTTGTTTTATTATCTATATCTTAATATGATTATGATTGTTTATAGATTTGTTTCTAGAACTTGTCTGCAAATCTTGTTATGCTTTGTTTACAGATCATGTTGCATTGCATTACAGATTTTGTATTCATGCATTAAGATAGGAATGTCTGAGAGATCATCCAGACTTCTAGATGTTCGGCGATATCACAGCTTAGGGGAAGATCACCGCCCCTATTGTAGATGTGGATACAGATCAGGCCGAAATCTAGGAATAAGACATACCGTCACCCCGATTGGGAGGGTAGGTGATAGATCGTCTAATTCACACCGGGATCCCTAGAGTGCTAGTCGAGTCGAGTCTAGACATGATTAGATTCGCATTGCATGATTATATATGAATGATATTCATATTAGCATGTTTCATGTGTTTAGATTGTTTTAATGCATGCATACATGTTTATACTGGGATTTGTTCTCACCGGTTTTCCGGCTGTTGTTATGTCTGTATGTGTGCATAACAACAGGTGGGGCAAGATCTGGGTCGAGACAGAGATGATCGTGATAGCGTGGTGACTACGGGCGCAGCAGAGGACTAGTGGTCTTTTTATTAGTTTTGAACTACTTATAGATAGTAGTTGGTTTGATTAAACACTAGTTGTATAAGAACAAGACATGTATATTATATTTGTACATTGTAAATTAAATAAAGAACTTATGCTTGTTTAGTTACATTTGATTAAATGTAAAAGCGAAAAATTGACCCACGTTTTAGAATAATGATCCATTTAATCCCCAGAAAAAGAGTTAGAGCCCGGGTCCCCACAACAGGTGGTATTAGAGCGATAGATCCTTTAGAGTGAGATAAGATAGAATGAGCGGGGTAGATCGAGTCTTCTTCCTTGCTTATGATGTGCTAGCACGTTTATTGCTTTCTTTATTACATGTTGTTTGTTATTTGATTGATTACAGCGTGTAATAAACTGAATCAGAACCGATTCTGGATCAGAGGTAAATGATCAGAGGAGGGCTGAGACAGTTTGTATAGCTTGTATACTAATTTGTTGAATATCAGATACATGCCTCCTAGAAGAGCAGTTGTGCCAGTACGACCACCAGTGCCAGAACAGGGTAGCACATCCGGAGATCCAATGGATGTTACTGCTACGCCAATGGAGACTCTGTTAAAACGATTCCAGTCCTTTAGACCACCTACCTTAAGGGGTACAGAAAACGCCATCGAATGTGAAAGTTGGTTGGAGGATATCGAGATGTTGTTCGAGTATCTCGAATACAATGATGAGAAGAGAGTGAAACTCATTGGCCATCAACTGCAAGATGTGGCTAAGAATTGGTGGTTGAACATCAAAAGAGCATTGGAACAGCGTGGCACGGAGATTACATGGAAAGTGTTCAAGACAGAGTTTTATCTGCGATTCTTTCCTATATCCTACCGTAAAGATAAAGGCGCTGAATTTGCAAACTTGAGGCAAGGGCAACTGAACATCGAAGAGTATGTCGCTAAATTTTCTTCCTTGCTTCGTTTTGCACCTCATGTTTCAGGTAGTGATGAGGCCGTGGCAGATCAGTTCATAAACGGCTTAAATCCCGATAACTTTACGTTGGTAAATACTGGAAGACCCAACAATTTCGCTGAGGCATTGAACCGTGCCAAAGGAGCAGAAGCAGGATTTCTTAGGCAACGGAGTGCTCCGTATGTGGCTCCGAGTCCGAGACCACCACTACCTCCAGCACAACCTCCTCTTAGATTTGAAAGCGGCGGTAGTAGCAGCGGGCGAAAGGATCAGTTGAAAGCAAAAGGAAAGCAGTTCAAAAGACCTGGGAGCAGCTCATCAAGCTCCAGTGGATCCAGGCAGAGTGGTTTTGATCAGAGTACCAGGTATACAGGTGTCTACTGCTGTTCTTGTGGGGGTAGACATGCCACAGAGCATTGCCAGGGTGTAGTGGGCAGATGTAACATATGTAGGCAACAGGGGCATTTCTCCAAAGTGTGTCCCCAGAGAAGCTCACAGAGATTTCAAGGTGCAGGGTCATCTGCATCCGTAGCTCAGCCTGAGAGGCAAGCTTCATCTGTTCACTCATTTCAGCCACCACATACCCAGACGCAGCCCAGAGGCAGAGGTAGCCAGACCGTGAGCCAACCTCCTCGACAACAGGCTCAAGTGTTTGCATTGACAGAAGAGCAAGCACAGGATGCCCCAGATGATGTCATATCAGGTAATTGTTCTCTTTGCGGTTACCCTGCTTATATATTGATAGATACGGGTGCATCGCATACATTCATATCGGAACGATTTGCATTGTTGCATTCCTTGCCTGTCGAGTCTTTGTCAGATGTAGTGTCTATTACTTCTTCGTTGGGGAGTGGTTTGATAGCTGTGACTACGGTTAGGCATTGCATCTTACGGTTTGAGGGTCATGAAATTGATCTAGATTGCATAGTACTCGGGTTAGATGATTTTGATTGTATAGTCGGTATTGACATGCTAACAAAGTATAGAGCCACTGTAGATTGTTTCCATAAGATTGTCAGATTCAGACCCGAGATGACAGACGAGTGGAAATTCTACGGGAAGGGTTCCAGATCTCGGATTCCCTTGATTTCGGCTCTTACTATGAACAGATTGTTACAGAAAGGAGCGGATGTTTTCTTTATTTATGCTGTAGATATGCAGAAGTCGAGCCCGGCATTGGCGGATCTGCCAGTAGTACGGGAGTTTTTGGATGTGTTCCCAGATGAAATCCCAGGGTTACCTCCAGATCGAGAGGTAGATTTTAGCATAGATCTTATGCCAGGTACTGTTCCTATATCCCGAGCTCTGTATAGGATGGCGCCTGTTGAACTGAAAGAACTGAAAGCACAGTTGGAAGATCTTCTAGCCAAGGGATATATCCGACCCAGTGTATCTCCTTGGGGCGCACCAGTGCTTTTTGTGCGGAAGAAAGATGGATCGATGCGATTGTGTATAGACTATCGGCAATTGAACAAAGCGACAGTGAAGAATAAATATCCATTGCCGCGCATCGACGATCTCTTTGATCAATTACAAGGATCCTCTGTTTATTCTAAGATCGATTTGCGATCCGGATATCATCAGCTCAGAGTTTGAGATGTAGATATACCGAAGACAGCATTTCGAACCAGGTATGGACATTACGAATTTATTGTCATGCCTTTTGGTTTAACAAATGCTCCAGCGGTATTTATGAGCTTGATGAATCGAATCTTTCAGAGGTATTTGGATGATTTTGTGATTGTCTTTATTGATGACATTCTGGTGTATTCAAAGAACAGAAATGAGCATGCAGAGCATCTCAGAATTGTGTTGCAGACATTGAGGAATGAGAGATTGTATGCTAAATTGTCAAAGTGTGAGTTTTGGTTGGATCGAGTTGTCTTTTTGGGACATATTATATCTTGAGATGGTATTGCTGTAGATCCATGTAAAGTGGAAGCTGTGATCAGCTGGCCAAGACCGACTTCGGTACCAGAAATACGCAGTTTCATGGGTCTGGCAGGATACTACCAAAGATTTATTCAAGATTGCTCCAGTATTGCAAAGCCAATCACACAATTGACACAGAAGAATATGCCATTCATTTGGTCAGAGGATTGTGAGTCTAGCTTCGTGGAATTGAAGAAAAAGCTAACCAGTGCTCCAGTACTGACGATACCTTCAGGTACGGGTGATTTCGTTGTCTATTGTGATGCCTCTCACAGAGGTTTGGGATGTGTACTCATGCAACGAGGTCATGTGATCGCATACGCCTCGAGACAACTGAAGCCACATGAAGTACGATACCCCATTCATGATCTGGAATTGGCGGCTATCGTATTTGCATTAAAGATTTGGCGTCATTATCTCTACGGTGAGAAATTTGAGATCTTCTCCGATCACAAGAGCCTGAAGTACCTATTTTCTCAGTCAGAATTGAACATGAGGCAGCGTAGATGGCTTGATCTACTAAAAGATTTTGATTGTGAAATCAAATATTATCCAGGAAAGTCAAATGCAGCAGCTGATGCCTTGAGTCGAAAGGTATGTGCCTTGTCCTTATCGACGATAGGTGTTAATAATTTAGTTTAGAAATGCTGCTTGTCTGGGTTAGAATTTGATACAGATAGTAAGCCACTCCGACTTGCTATGATCCAAGTTGAACCTGATTTGATTATAAGGATCAGAGAAGCACAAAGAAGAGATCAGAACGTGCAAAGGATCAATTCAGATGGTCAGAGCAGGACATGTATCAGAATATCAGGTACGTGATCATGTACTGTATGTGAATAACCGCCTTGTAGTACCAGATGTTTCAGATTTGAGACATCAGATTATGTCCGAAGCACACTGCAGTCGGTTCAGCATCCATCCTGGTGGCCGAAAGATGTACAATGACTTGAAAACACAGTTCTGGTGGAAACAAATGAAATCAGATATTGCAGAATTTGTGTCTAAGTGTTTGAACTGCCAACAGGTAAAAGCTAAAAGAAAGAAGCCGGGAGGTTTACTTCAGAGTCTATCTATTCCAGAATGGAAATGGGACCACATTTCCATGGATTTTGTGACGAAGTTACCTCGATCATCCAGAGGCTGCGATGCGATTTGGGTCATTATTGACAGATTGACCAAATCTGCTTGTTTCATTCCATACAGAATGACGTATAGACAAGATCAGATGGCGGAGATATATATCCGAGAGGTAGTCAGATTACATGGTGTGCCGAAGTCTATCGTATCAGATCGGGATCCACGATTCACTTCACACTTCTGGCACAGTTTGCAGCAGGCCTTAGGTACGACATTACACCTGAGTACTGCTTATCATCCTCAGACAGACGGACAGTCAGAGCGGACTATCCAGACTTTAGAGGATATGTTGAGAGCCCTAGTGCTAGATTTTGGCACTAGTTGGCAAGATTCTCTACCTCTTTGCGAATTTTCTTACAATAATAGCTATCAGACGAGTATCGAGATGGCACCGTTTGAAGCTTTGTATGGAAAGAAGTGTAGGTCTCTGCTATATTGGGATGATATCTCAGAGGTACCAGAACTTGGGCCAGACATGATTCAGTGACATGACTGAGAAGGTGAAAATTATTCAGAAAAGAATGAAGACAGCACAGGATAGACAAGCAAAGTACGCCAATATCCGACGTAGACCGTTAGTATTTGAGGCAGGAGATAGAGTATTCTTAAATATTTCTCCTTTCAGAGGCGTTGTAAGATTTGGCAAACGCGGGAAACTATCTCCTCGATACATTGGGCCTTACGAAATTCTTGAAATGATTGGCGATCGAGCTTACAGACTTGCTCTTCCTCCTTCTCTATCCGGAATACATGACGTGTTTCATGTATCAATGTTGCGAAGATATATGCCAGATGTTTCTCATGTCATTCGTCCTGACGAAGTTGAGCTTGATCAGACTTTAAGCTACGTTGAACAACCGATACAGATTCTTGATCGGAAAGAAAAGAAGCTCAGAACGAAGACTATTCCATTAGTGAAAGTCCAATGGAGTCGTCATGGCGTCGAAGAAGCGACTTGGGAAACAGAAGCAGATATGCGCCGGAAACATCCCGAGTTATTTCAATGATGTAAGTATTTGTTTAGTTTTGATGTGATTACTTTTATACTTGCATTGATAGAATAACATGCGATTTCGAGGACGAAATCATTTCTTAGGGGGGGATAAATGTAATGCCTGATATTTTTGTAGATAGTTGAATACGAAACGCAAGAACAGACGGGGCGAAACGATGCGATAAAATATGAAATTTTAATTGTGCAAGACCGCACCCGCGGTCTGGCAAGCACCGCACCCGCGGTGCAATTGGCAGAAAGTTAGTAAAATTCCAGTAGCCACACCGCACCCGCGGTAGAATTAGACCGCACCCGCGGTGTTTACATGACCGCACCCGCGGTCGATGCATTATGGAAAATATTAGAACTGCCGAGGGCATAGCGCACCCGCGCCCCTAGTGTGACAGCACCCGCGGTGCTGCGTGATTACGAAAAGACATAGCCATGTATTGAGTTTCATGCAATATATATATAAATTGCTTCATTTCCTTGCATTTTTTGGCAGAAGACTCGAGGATTCAGAGGAAGGAAGCTTTCTTTTCTTAGACTTTATAATTGTGATTTTGCAAGATTTAGCAATCCAAAGTGAAATCCGATTTCGGTTTTGAGATTCTCTCACCATTAGCTACAAGGTGATGTAAGTTTTATGTAATTCTAACATGTTTCGAGAATCTCATGGAAAGGAAAGGCTGTTATAATTGTATTTAGATGTTCTTGTGAAGATTATGAGTTTATAATCGAAACCGGAACGAAGAAATGATATCGTATGCAATTCCTATGAATTTCAGCATGGTTTATGAATAGTTGGAGCATAATTATTGTGTTAGATTGATATTGTGGTGGATTATGAATGAGAATAATTGAGGATTGAGGTGTGTATTGATCGGTATTGAGAAATTACGTCGTTATGCCGTCAAAGTCTATACCGAGATTGATTATTGATAGTGTAGGTATTGACTAGAGTTAGTAATTGATCGTGTATTTATTATACATTGCTATTTCAGATTTGGTTCACTTCACTTCGACACCGAGACTTCGACATCGATAACGATTGATCAAGAAAGGTATAGTACATGTTTTGTTTGGGGAATCACGACTCAAAGGAGATCACATTTGAGTTTCCCAACCAAAATCACATACTTGTTTTATTATCTATATCTTAATATGATTATGATTGTTTATAGATTTGTTTCTAGAACTTGTTTGCAAATCTTGTTATGCTTTGTTTACAGATCATGTTGCATTGCATTAAGATGATCATGCTTGTTTACAGATTTTGTATTCATGCATTAAGATAGGAAAGTCTGAGAGATCATCCAGACTTCTAGATGTTCGGCGATATCACAGCTTAGGGGAAGATCACCGCCCCTATTGTAGATGTGGATACAGATCAGGCCGAAGTCTAGGAATAAGACATACCGTCACCCCGATTGGGAGGGTAGGTGATAGATCGTCTTATTCACACCGGGATCCCTAGAGTGCTAGTCGAGTCGAGTCTAGACATGATTAGATTCGCATTGCATGATTATATATGAATGATATTCATATTAGCAATTTTCATGTGTTTAGATTGTTTTAATGCATGCATACATGTTTATACTGGGATTTGTTCTCACCGGTTTTCCGGCTGTTGTTATGTCTGTATGTGTGCATAACAACAGGTGGGGCAGGATCTGGGTCGAGACAGAGATGATCGTGATAGCGTGGTGACTACGGGCGCAGCAGAGGACTAGTGGTCTTTTTATTAGTTTTGAACTACTTATAGATAGTAGTTGGTTTGATTAAACACTAGTTGTATAAGAACAAGACATGTATATTATATTTGTACATTGTAAATTAAATAAAGAACGTATGCTTGTTTAGTTACATTTGATTAAATGTAAAAGTGAAAAATTGACCCACGTTTTAGAATAATGATCCATTTAATCCCAAGAAAAAGAGTTAGAGCCCGGGTCCCCACAGAAATGCTCTTTGATTCCCTTGAGTACACAGATGAACGGCGAGTGAAATTGGTTGGACATCAACTGCAAGAGGTGGGAAAGAACTGGTGGCTGACCACGAAGAGAGCATTGGAGCATCGTGGCACAGAGATCACATGGAATGTTTTTAAAGCCGAGTTCTATCAGCGATTCTTTCCTGTGTCCTACCGAAAAGACAAAGGTGATGAATTTGCTAATTTGAGACAGAGACAATTGAATATCGAAGAATATGTTGCTAAGTTCTCGACATTGCTCCGATTTGCTCCTTACGTTGCCGAGAGTGACGAGGCCGTGGCAGATCAGTTTATCAATGGCCTAAATCCGGAAATCTTTACCTTGGTGAATACCTGTAGTATCTCGATGCCTAATTTGAGTTAATTATTGGATTAATTATATTTCGTTGGGATCGGAAGGACCGAACCGGGTTCGGATCGTCTGAAGAGGGTTCGGATCGTCCGATCAGGGTTCGGATCGTCCGAAGACAGGTGGCTGGACACGTGGAAGACATGCAAGGTTCGGATCGTCCGATCAGGGTTCGGATCGTCCGAAGACAGGTGTCTGGACACGTGGAAGACATGCAAGGTTCGGATCGTCCGATCAGAGTTCGGATCGTCCGAAGTGTGCCGGATCGGATCTTCCGAAGTGGATCGGATCTTCCGATCGTTGTCTATAAATAGAGGCGCGAGGTTTCACTTTTTACTCGCCAATTCCGAGTGTTCCAGAGCGTTTTAGTCGTTTCTGATGGGTTTCTAGTCTTTTCCCGAGGTTTAGGCACTAGCGGGGAGCTACTAGTCTTGTAGCGGAGCTGTGCTCTAATTGGGAGCTAGCGGCAGCAGTGGGCTGACTACGGACGCAGGCTTGATTCTAGGGCTGATTGCTAGGATCTACTGATTTGAGGTACGAAAGTACTATCCGAGATAGCAGGATTGAGTATGCTTTACTATGTGTTGCATGTTTATATGTTGCATTATTATCTGTCATATGATGCATGGTTTATTATGCGGCATTTGCATAATCATGTTGAGCCTGATTATCTTTGAGATAGCCTGTTGAGAGGGTGCTCAGCCCTCGTTTGTTGTGGATGGTTGGACCCCGTTGGCCGACGGTGGTCAGGTCACCGGTATATCCACAGGTTTATTTTGGTATGGGAGCCACCTCCTGGTGCGACGGCGCAGAGTGCTACATACCTTGACGTCATTTACCTGAGCAGTATTTCGTTATACCCAGATCCTGGTATCCAGTACATTTTGCATACATGCATGTCATAGTCTTGTATACTCATGCTTTCGGTGCTGAGCGTTTTATGCTCACGTCCTCGGTTTATCTCCGTTTTGGACACCCTATTCGATGGGGCAGGTCTCAGGTTGGGCGGTCCAGGAGGGAGTGGACAGGGAGCTGGCAGAGGTTGACCTATAGTTGGTGGTATTTGTTCTTGATATTTAGTTCGATCTGGTTGTTTAAGTATTTTGTACTTACAGATTCGATTGGGTTGTATTACTGTTTTTCCGCTGTTTACCTGATTCAGTTTTAAATGTTAATTTTGCATGCTTGAGTTCTGATTAGTAGGTGATTCTGGAACGGGTCACTACATTTATGGTATCAGAGCATGCATTAAGATTTTGGGATTAGGAACTGTTCTTTTGGGTTTAATCTCTGGTAACTTTTGTAGCTAAGAGATGTCTGGTTTTGACGACGATGCTAGTAGTCATGGCAGCATTGGACGCTGGGGAGATCGCGACGATCGGGAGCGTCGCCGAGAGCATCGAGAACGTCGTCAACACCGTCGTGATGAGCCTCGGAGTTTTAGTATGCATCGGTTCTTGCAGATGGGGCCGAAACCTCTTTCGGGCGGTGAGACTCCGGATGTTGCGGAGAACTGGCTCGAGAGGATGGAGAGCTGCTTCAAGACTTTTCAGTGCTCGGCGGAGCAGCAGATTGATACCCTTGATTTCTTGCTGGAGGGTGGTGCGCGTAAGTGGTGGAGGTCTACCTCTGCACCGATAGTTCAGCGACAGGGTCGAGTTCTTTGGGCCGATTTTCGAGCCGCTTTCATGCTGCTTTACTTTCCGCCAGCTCTTCTGCAGACCAAGGCGATTGAGTTGATCAATCTGAAGCAGGGAAGTTTGTCTGTTGATGAGTATCAGCAGAAGTTCTTTGAGTTTCTTCCGTATGTTCCACATGTCAGTGACAATGCTAGTGCCAAGTATAACCATTTTCTTCAGGGCCTCAATCAGGAGATTTATGATCGGGTTGTTGTCTGCGATGATCCGACATCGTATGAGGGCCTTGTGAATCATTGTCGCCAGGCTGAGGGCAGTTTGCTGAGAGGTCGAGCCATGCAGTATGCTCGTCCTACTAGTTCTTTGGGTCCCCGCGCCCAAGCATTTAAGAAGGCTGGATCTACTTCTTCTTCCTCTGGATCTGAAGGAGTTCACCATTTTGGGAAGAAGAAGGGCCCGTGTCGGCATTGCGGGAAGGATCATCCGACGGAGCGTTGTCGCAAGGTTGCGGGTGCTTGTTACAAGTGCGGTGAGATGGGCCACATGAAGAGAGATTGTCCACAGATGGGCGGAGGATCAGGATCTGGTTCTCAGGCTTCAGTTCACCAGAGGCCACAGCAGGGACAGTCTACTCAGGGTTCTAACCTCCGAGCGCGTACTCAAGGGCAGGTCTTTGCTCTTAACCAGGATCAGGCTGCTGAGGAGAACGAGAGAGTTATCGCAGGTGTTTTTATATTATGTGGATTACCTGCTTACGTTCTCATTGATACTGGTGCATCACATTCATTCATATCTGCGAGATTTGCTAAGCGTAATGCATTACCTTTCACTTCTTTGGACGTTGTAGTATCTGTTTCCACACCGATGGGTCATTCGGTGCTAGCTAAACGTCTAGTTTTGGGTTGTCCTCTAGAGTTTGAGGGTAATGTTTTAACTGCTAATTTGATGATTCTTGCGATGGAGGATTTTGATTGCATTCTGGGAATAGATGTGCTGACTGTGTTTAGAGCTACTGTGGACTGTTATCAGAAGTTTGTGCAGTTTCGTCCAGTTGAGGGCGACAGTTGGTTTTTCTATGGAGAGGGAGCGCGACCCCCGATGCCCGTGGTTTCTGCTCTGAAAGCCTGTCGTGCTTTAGAGTCGGGCGGGGAAGGCTACCTTATCTATGCTATTGATTCGTCCGCAGATAGTGTCGGTATCAGTGACATTCCAGTGGTTTGCGATTTTCCGGATGTTTTTCCCGAGGAGATTCCTGGTTTTCCTCCCGTTCGGGAAGTGGATTTCGGCATTGATTTAGTGCCAGGCACGACACCAATCTCTAGAGCTCCTTATCGTTTAGCTCCATCGGAGATGCAAGAATTGAAACAGCAGTTGCAGGATCTTCTTGACAAGGGGTATATTCGACCCAGTGTGTCCCCGTGGGGAGCACCAGTTCTTTTTGTCAAAAAGAAGGATGGTTCTATGCGGCTCTGCATAGATTATCGGCAGTTGAATCGTGCGACGATAAAGAATAAGTATCCGTTGCCACGGATTGATGATTTATTTGATCAACTGCAAGGTACCTCTGTGTATTCCAAGATTGATTTAAGGTCTGGTTATCATCAGCTTCGAGTTCATCAGGGAGATATATCGAAGACTGCATTCAGGACCCGGTATGGGCATTATGAGTTTCTGGTTATGCCTTTTGGGGTGACGAATGCACCAGCAGTTTTTATGGACCTGATGAATCGGGTATTTCGGGATTTCTTGGATAAGTTTGTTGTGGTGTTTATAGATGATATCTTAATCTATTCGCATGATCAGCAAGAACACGTACAACACTTAAGGATTATTTTACAGACACTTCGCGAGAATCAGCTTTATGCGAAGTTGAGTAAATGTGAGTTTTGGATTGACAGGGTTGTATTCCTTGGTCATGTCATTTCTAGCGAGGGAGTTTCAGTTGACCCAAGCAAGGTGGAAGCGGTATTGAACTGGTCGCGTCCGACGACAGTAGCCGAGATCCGCAGTTTTCTGGGATTGGCTGGGTATTATCGCCGTTTCATTGTCAACTTCTCTCAGATTGCTAAGCCACTCACTCAGCTCACTCGGAAAGATGTTTCATTTGAGTGGACATCAGAGTGCGAAGAGAGTTTCTTGGAACTTCGCAGACGTTTGACATCTGCGCCTGTTTTGGCTTTACCGTCTGGATCTGGTGGTTTCAGTGTTTACACCGATGCCTCTTTGCAGGGACTAGGGTGTGTTCTGATGCAGAATGAGCATGTGATTGCTTATGCATCGAGACAGTTGAAGCCTCATGAGGAAAACTATCCTGTTCATGATCTGGAATTAGCAGCGATCGTTTTTGCTTTGAAAATCTGGCGCCATTATCTGTATGGTGAGCGATTTGAGATGTTCACCGATCATAAGAGTTTGAAGTATCTGTTCACTCAGGCTGAGTTGAACATGCGTCAGCGTCGTTGGATGGATCTACTAAAAGATTACGATTGTGAGATCAAGTATCATCCAGGATCTGCGAATCTCACGGCCGATGCTCTTAGTCGCAAGGTGAGGTTATCTGCTCTTCAGACTTGTGCTGTATCTGGGATTATTCAGGATTTCTGTTCGATGGGATTCAATTGTAAGCATCGGAAGGGAACAGAGAGTATCCGTATAGCTACTATTTTGTCCGAGCCAGTTTTGTATTCTCGGATTAGAGATGCTCAGATGTCTGATTCTAAGGTTCAGAAATTAGCTCGGTTGGCTGATAGAGATAATACTTCTGGATTCCACTATCAGTCCGAGGGTCTTTTGTGCTTATCTGGTCGTGTTGTTGTACCGGAAGATGACACTTTGAGGGAGGAGATTTTGTCCCAGGCTCATCGTAGCAAGTTGAGTGTTCATCCGGGGAGCAACAAGATGTATAAGGATTTGAGGACTCGATTTTGGTGGAAGGGTATGAAACGTAATGTTTATCAGTATGTCTCCAAGTGCCTAGTCTGTCAGCAGGTGAAGGCTGAGTATCGACGACCCGGAGGTTTGTTACAGAATCTTCCTATTCCGGAGTGGAAGTGGGAGCATATCACGATGGACTTCGTGACTCACTTGCCTATGTCTGTGGGGAATAGAGATGCTATCTGGGTGGTAGTGGATCGACTTACTAAGTCTGCCCATTTTCTTCCGTATAACAGAGATTTCACTTTCGATCGGATGGCACGGTTGTACATTCAGGAGATTGTACGGTTTCATGGTGTGCCCGTGAGTATCGTTAGTGACAGAGATCCTCGATTTACATCTAGATTTTGGGGCAGCTTTCAGCAAGCTTTGGGCACTACCTTGAGTTTGAGTACTGCATATCACCCAGAGACTGACGGTCAGTCAGAGAGGACTATTCGTACTCTTGAGGATATGTTGAGATCTTGTGTGATGGATTTCGGGCCAGCTTGGCAGGATCATCTGCCACTGATAGAGTTTGCATACAACAACAGTTTTCATAGGAGTATTGGTATGTCTCCGTTTGAAGCATTGTATGGTCGACGTTGTCGTACTCCTCTGTTCTGGGAGGAAGTCGGAGAACGACAGGTCGAGGGTCCAGAATTGATTCAGCAGGCCATGGACAAAGTTCTTGTGATCAAACAGCGGATTAAGACTGCTCAGGATCGACAAGCGAGTTATGCGAACACCAAGCGCAGACCTCTTCATTTTGATGCAGGCGAGAAAGTGTTTCTCAAGGTATCACCTTTTCGGAGGATTCTGAGATTTGGACTCAAGGGTAAGCTATCTCCGAGATTCATTGGTCCTTTTGAGATCTTAGAATGTGTGGGAAATTTGGCCTACAGATTAGCTTTGCCACCGTATCTGTCTAGTGTTCACAATGTGTTTCATGTGTCCTTGTTGAGACGATACGTAGCGGATGAGTCTCATGTTTTGCATCCGACAGAAGTTCAGCTGAATCCGGATTTGTCTTTTGTGGAAAGACCGGTTTCGATCTTAGACCGGAAGGATAAGGTACTGCGGAATAAGACTATTCCTCTTGTCTTAGTGCAGTGGCAGCGCCGAGGTACTGAAGAAGCTACTTGGGAACTAGAGAGTCGCATGCGGTCAGAGCATCCAGAGTTGTTCTAGTTGTAGTATTTTCAGTTATGATTGTAATCTTAGTTGTGCTTTCAGTTGTAATTCATTCTTAAGTTGAATGTATTGTTGTTCAGAATTGTCATTCTTCAGACTCGATTTCGCGGACGAAATCCTTTTTAGGGGGGAGAATGTAGTATCCCGATGCCTAATTTGAGTTAATTATTGGATTAATTATATTTCGTTGGGATCGGAAGGACCGAACCGGGTTTGGATCGTCTGAAGAGGGTTCGGATCGTCCGATCAGGGTTCGGATCGTCCGAAGACAGGTGGCTGGACACGTGGAAGACATGCAAGGTTCGGATCGTCCGATCAGGGTTCGGATCGTCCGAAGACAGGTGTCTGGACACGTGGAAGACATGCAAGGTTCAGGATCGTCCGATCAGAGTTCGGATCGTCCGAAGTGTGCCGGATCGGATCTTCCGAAGTGGATCGGATCTTCCGATCGTTGTCTATAAATAGAGGCGCGAGGTTTCACTTTTTACTCGCCAATTCCGAGTGTTCCAGAGCGTTTTAGTCGTTTCTGATGGGTTTCTAGTCTTTTCCCGAGGTTTAGGCACTAGCGGGGAGCTACTAGTCTTGTAGCGGAGCTGTGCTCTAATTGGGAGCTAGCGGCAGCAGTGGGCTGACTACGGACGCAGGCTTGATTCTAGGGCTGATTGCTAGGATCTACTGATTTGAGGTACGAAAGTACTATCCGAGATAGCAGGATTGAGTATGCTTTACTATGTGTTGCATGTTTATATGTTGCATTATTATCTGTCATATGATGCATGGTTTATTATGCGGCATTTGCATAATCATGTTGAGCCTGATTATCTTTGAGATAGCCTGTTGAGAGGGTGCTCAGCCCTCGTTTGTTGTGGATGGTTGGACCCCGTTGGCCGACGGTGGTCAGGTCACCGGTATATCCACAGGTTTATTTTGGTATGGGAGCCACCTCCTGGTGCGACGGCGCAGAGTGCTACATACCTTGACGTCATTTACCTGAGCAGTATTTCGTTATACCCAGATCCTGGTATCCAGTACATTTTGCATACATGCATGTCATAGTCTTGTATACTCATGCTTTCGGTGCTGAGCGTTTTATGCTCACGTCCTCGGTTTATCTCTGTTTTGGACACCCTATTCGATGGGGCAGGTCTCAGGTTGGGCGGTCCAGGAGGGAGTGGACAGGGAGCTGGCAGAGGTTGACCTATAGTTGGTGGTATTTGTTCTTGATATTTAGTTCGATCTGGTTGTTTAAGTATTTTGTACTTACAGATTCGATTGGGTTGTATTACTGTTTTTCCGCTGTTTACCTGATTCAGTTTTAAATGTTAATTTTGCATGCTTGAGTTCTGATTAGTAGGTGATTCTGGAACGGGTCACTACAATACCGATCGACCGAACAGCTTTTCAGAGGCCTTGAACCATGCCAAGGGGGCAGAAGCTGGATTGCTTAGGCAACGAAGCACTTCTTATGTTGCTCCGACTCCAAGGCCGCCACAACCCTCTTTTCAACCACCTCACGGATTCGAGAGTGGTGGTAGTAGCAGCGGGAGGAAATACCAGTTGAAAGCAAAGGGCAAACAGTTCAAGAGATCAGGGAACAGTTCGTCGAGCTCCAGTGGGTCACGACAGAGAGGTCCTGGCCAGAGTATAGAGTATACATATGTATATTGCAGTTCTTGTGGAGGCAGACATGCCACCGAGCAGTGTCAGGGTGTGATGGGTCGTTGTAACATCTGCAGACAGCAAGGACACTTCGCCAAGTTTTGCCCTCAGAAATTAAGGTCTACAACAAGCTCAGAGTGTAGGAGCATCTGGTTCAGTAGCTCAGCCTAAGAGGCCATCTTCATCTATTCATTCCTTTCAGCCCACTCCTACACAGACCCAGCCCCGAGCCAGAGGTAGCCAGACTGTGAGCCAACCTCCCAGACAGCAGGCTCGAGTATTTGCATTGACTGAAGAACAGGCCCAAGATGCACCAGATGATGTGATTGCAGGTAACTGTTTTCCTTGCGGTTATCCTGCCTATGTACTGATTGATACGGGTGCATCTCATACTTTCATATCTGAGCGTTTTGCATTGTTGCATTCATTTCCTGTCGAGTCATTATCTGCTGTAGTGTTTATTTATTCTCTGTTGGAAAGTGGTCTTATATATGTGACTTCAGTTAGACATTGTATACTACATTTGAGGGTCACGAGATTGATTTAGATTGTATTTTGCTTGGGTTAGCTGATTTTTAATGTATTTTCGGTATCGATATGTTAACCAAGTACAGATCCACTGTAGATTGTTTCCAGAAGATTGTCAGGTTCAGAACAGAGATGGCTGACGAGTTGAAATTCTACGGTAAGGGTTCCAGAGCTCGGATTCCCTTGATATCTATGTTGTCTATGAGTCGATTGTTGCAGAAAGGAGCAGAGGGGTTCCTTATATATTCAGTAGATCTACTGAAATCGAGTCCATCATTGGCAGATCTGCCAGTGGTACATGAGTTTGCCGATGTATTCCCCGACGAGATTCCAGGGTTACCTCCAACTCGAGAGGTATATTTTAGCATCGATCTCATTCTAGGTACTGTTCCTATTTAATTGAAAGAAATGAAAGAACAGCTCGAAGATTTGTTGGCCAAAGGTTACATCAGACCGAGTGTATCTCCTTGGGGCGATCAAGTACTATTTGTGCGAAAGAAAGATGGTTCGATGAGATTATGTATTGATTACCGGCAGCTGAACAAGGAAACGGTAAAGAACAAATATCCATTGACTCGTATCGACGTTTTATTTGATCAGTTGCACGTCAGTTTATTCAAAGATTGATTTGAGATCCGGATATCACCAGGTGAGAGTCCAAGATGTTGATATACCGAAGACAGCATTTCGAACCAGGTACGAACATTACGAATTTATTGTCTGAAAGGGGATCGGTTACGGTGGCCGGAAACGAAACGGAAGCACAAAAATTTCGATTTTAGCATATAAATTTCGGCCACCATGATTTTGTGTAGGAAATACAATAAAACACCAAAATGACATTCATAGTGTATTTAGAAATAGTTACCTATCAACCTCTTAAGTTTGATGATGGCTCCAACCAAGTTGTGAACAACTTGGCTCTTGAATGGAATGAAGATCTACAAGCTTCCTTGGACTCCTTTCTTTCCTTCAAAATTAGGCCCACCACTAGCAAACTAGAACCCCTCTTATTTTGCACTAGAAAAATAAAAGGATTTTTCAAAGAGAAGTATTTTTCTTCCTCAACACTTGAAGAGAAAACTTGGGAGAATTATGGTGAGAATTTCGGCCATTGTAGCTTGAATGAGGGGGAAGGGAGACTTGTCTTGGACTTACAAAAAGTAGAGACAAAAGTAGCATGCCAAGCCTTTAGTTGCAAAAGTTGTCTCCAACCCTTCACCTCCCATGCATGCATATTACATGGTTTTTTATCAAAATAAAAAACCATGGACTAAATTTAATTATCACAAACATATTTGAGACTAATTAAACATTACTTGAATTTACCCAAGTCCCACTAGTTAAATAATTAATTTAAATTGAGCTCTACAAGACTCAATATAATTTAACTAATTCAACACTTGAATTAATTTAATTATTTGGACTCTACTAGGTCCACTAGTGTTTAATTAATTCAACACTTGAATTAATTTAATTTAGTCCATAATAATGTTTATGAAAATCACAATTTTCAATTACATTATTCACTTGGCCAAATTTTAATTTAGGAACACTTCCATAAATTAAAATTTACGTTTCTCTCATAGAAGTCATACTTCTATTTTTCCTTACACTTATAAACTCCTTTATAAGCCGTTCAACAAATTGAACTAATTTTACTTCTCAACGGGATCTAGAAAGCCAGCACTTGTGTGGCCCTCAATGGTTCATTGATACAACTAGCCGTGGGTTCACATCTGCATGTGATTCGGACTAAACATGTCCTTATATGAGCATACCCCAATTGCTCCATTCTTACTTATCAACTCCTTGATAACAAGAACGTCAGAACTCATGTCTGATAGTACCCAACCAATCATGTTAAACGCCTAGCAACATCACTTACATGATTCCCTAGGTATCAAATGATAGTGCCTGCAAGAACCATTCAATTATGGTTAGCGTACAGTACGGTCCCTTCAACTCATATATCCCGACCGATTCGACAACCATTGGTTTATCGAGAGTTGTCAATGAATCGATACTATGTGTCATGCCGTAGTTGCATCGATGGTGTAATCTATGAAACTCCTTTCATAATTACCACCATACTCTGATCAGAGATTTCATACTACATATACATGAAAACACATAGGATATCCATACCCGAAGGTAAGCGGTGAATCCCCGACTACAATGCATCGACTCCTATATGTTTCGACAGAACACCCAACCTTGCCACCTGATGACCCCTTGAGAGTCAGGTAAACAAGTCAAAGTGCAATGCTAGCACATAGAGTCTCAATGTTGTCCCGGGTCATAAGGACTAATGGTGTACAACCATAAACTAGGACGTTTCCACTCGATAAGTGAGAACCACTTGGAAAGTCCTTTAATGGAGGGTTGTTCAGTGCACTCTACCAGGAGCACCTATCTGCATGCTTGGACATCACAATGTCCCCTACCAATGAAACATGGTACTCACATCGCAGATACTAGTCTCTAACTCGAGCGGCCTATATCCTTCTTAGCGGCGGCTGAATCGACTAGGAACTGTTTAAAATATACAATATTCCAAATATGAGTTTCATGATACTCATCATATTAGCATCTCATATTCTTTCTACTATTTGTATATTCAAAGACATTATCTATGCAACTAGCATGGGTATACAGATAAAGATGTGCCAAAACAATAATTTCAAATATAATTAAAATAAAGATCGTTTATACATAGAGTTTCATTGTGAACACTCGGCCAACACTTGGCTCGACGGGCACCTACTCTAACAATCTCCCACTTGCACTAGAGCCAACTACCCATATGCTTCAAACCCATTGATTCGCGATGCTTCTCGAATAATGGTCCAGGTAAAGGCTTAGTTAGTGGATCAGCAACATTATCTGCGGAGTCGACTTTGTCAATCATGACATCTCCTCTTTCCACGATCTCTCTGAGGATGTGGTACTTTCTCAATACGTGTTTGGACTTCTGATGAGACCTCGGCTCCTTTGCTTGAGCAATGGCTCCCGTGTTGTCACAAAACACCGGGACAGGAGCAACTCCATTAGGAATGACGCCCAACTCTTGGACGAAATTCCTTATCCAAACAGCCTCCTTTGCTGCAGCTGATGCAGCAATGTATTTTGCCTCAGTGGTGGAATCCGCTGTACTGTCTTTCTTGGAACTCTTCCAAGAGACAGCAGCACCATTGAGCATAATATGAATCCAGAGGTTGACTTTGAGTCATCAATATCGCTTTGGAAGCTAGAGTCGGTATAGCCTTCCAATTTTAGTTCTCCACCCCCATAGACCAAGAACAATTTATTGGTCCTCCTCAAGTACTTGAGGATGTCTTTCACAGCTTACCAATGTGGAAGACCAGGGTTCGATTGATATCTACTCATTAAACTTAGTGCAAAAGCCACGTCAGGACGTGTGGATATCATTCCATACATGATGCTACCAATTGCCGAAGCATACGGAATGTGTGTCATCGCCGCTATCTCCGCATCAGTCTTGGGAGACATAGACTTGGATAGGGTCAAGCCATGACACATTGGTAGATGTCATCTCTTGGACTCATCCATCGAGAATCGCTTCAGGATGGTATCAATGTATGTGGACTGGGTGAGACCAAGCAATCTCTTTGATCTATCTCTATAGATTTGTATTCCCAATACAAAAGATGCTTCACCCAAGTCTTGCATCGAGAACTTGCTTGCTAACCATATCTTGGTTGATTGCAACATTCCTACATCATTCCCAATGAGTAGAATGTCATCAACATACAACACCAAGAATGTCACAGCACTCCTACTGACCTTCTTATACATACAGGGTTCCTCAGGATTCTTAGTAAAATCAAACTCTTTGATTGTACTATCGAATCTAAGGTTCCAACTCCTAGATGTCTGTTTTAGACCATAAATAGATCTCTGAAGTTTGCATACCATATGCTCACTTCCGACAGATGTAAACCCTTTGGGTTGAGACATGTAAATTTATTTCTTAATATCCCCATTAAGAAATGCTGCCTTAACATCCATCTGCCATATCTCATAGTCATACCATGCAGCTATGGCTAGCAAAATCCTTATGGACTTGAACATTGCGACTGGAGAAAAGGTTTCTTCAAATTGAACTCCTTGTCTTTGAGTATATCCTTTTGCTACCAATCGCGCTTTGAAGGTCAATACCTTCCCATCCGCCCCAAGTTTCCTCTTGTAAATCCATTTACACCCTATGGGAACAGTTCCCTCAGGTGGATCCACAAGATTCCACACTTGGTTCGAATGCAGGGAATTCATCTCAGATTCCATTGCTTCAAGCCACTTGGATGAATCGGCATCAGATAACGCTTCCTTGAAGGTCCTTGGATCACATCCAAGGTTAGGCTCATCACGGCCCTCTTCAAGAAGCAGACCATACCTCATAGGTGGTCTCGAGACTCTCTCGGATCTTCTAGGAGCTTGTATCTCCTCCCTTGGCTCTTCGGGTGTGGGTTCTACAATTGTGGGTGTCTCTCGAACTTCTTCGATTTCTATCATCTCCCCTTTTCTATTCAATAGAAATTCCCTTTCCAAAAAGGTCGCATTCCTAGAAACAAATACCTTTGTTTCTTGGGGATGATAGAAGTAATATCCAACAGAATTCTTTGGATATCCCACAAAGTAACATAAAATGGATCGACTATCCAATTTATCTCCCACTACCTGCTTCACATAAGCAGGGCACCCCCATATTCTAAAATATGAATATTTGGGTGGCTTACCCATCCATATCTCATATGGTGTCTTATCAACTGCTTTTGTATGGACATTGTTCAACAACAGTGCCGCTGTCTCAAGCGCTTATCCCCAAAAGGATGGCGGCAACTCCGTGAACCCCATCATAGACCAAACCATGTCCATCAAAGTCCGGTTACGACGCTCCGAAACACCATTCAACTGTGGTGTAGCGGGCGGAGTCCACTGCGAGAGAATCCCATTCTCCCTTAGATACTCTTGGAACTCGGCACTCCAGTACTCACCACCCCGATCCGATCGAAGTGTCTTGATGCTTCGTCCCAACTGATTCTCTACTTCACTTCTGAATTCTTTGAACCTTTCAAAAGCTTCAGATTTGTGTTTCATCAAATACACATACCCATACCTCGAGAAATCATCGGTAAAGGTGATGAAGTAGGCATGTCCATGCTTAGTGGTGATGCTAAGCGGACCGCACACATCGGTATGGATCAAATCCAATAACCCTTTGGCTCGCTCCACATGGCCCTTAAATGGAATTTTGGTCATCTTTCCTTTTAGACAGGATTCACAAGTCGTGAGAGTATTAATATCAGACATATCAAACATGCCAACTCCCACTAGCTTGTTCATCCTTCTTAAGGAAATATGTCCTAATCGAGCATGCCATAATTGTGCCGAATTTAGAGTATCTTGTTTTCTCTTGTTTGTTGTTGTTATCGCTTGGACATTGTTTAGTGGAATATCTTTCAATTTTAAGTTATAGAGATCGTTTTCAAGTTCCCCGGTACCAACTAAACATTCATTCTTGTAAATGTTGCAAACACCTTTGCTAAATAAACAAGAAAATCCATCTTTGTCCAACATAGAAATGGAAATAATGTTTTTCACCAAATCTGGTACAAACAAAACATCTCTCAAAATTAACTTAAAATCATTGTTCAAAAGCAAGTAAACATCTCCTACGGCCTTGGCAGCAACCCTTGCTCCATTGCCCATCCTCAAAAAGGTCTCACCTTTTCTAAGCCTTCTACTTCTTCCCATCACCTGCAAATCATTACAGAGATGTGAGCCACAGCCGGTATCCAATACCCAAGAAGTAGAGTTAATTGAAAAGTTTACTTCAATATAGAACATACCGTTTCAAGAACCCTTCTGGGCAAGATATTCCCTGCAGTTACGCCTCCAATGTCCAGGCTTCTTGCAGTAATGACAAACGTCAACAGTCTTGTTAGCCTTCACTGGTGTGGCTACCACAACGGGACTCGGAGCTTGCCTCTTCAAGGGCACGTTCTTCTTGGGACGTTGGAAAGAACGCTTCTTCCTCTTCCCACGTGGATCGGTCTTCGTACCAGATGAAGAACCCACATAAATAACCGACTTCTCTTTCTTGATAGTGGACTCAAAAGTCACAAGCATGTTCACCAACTCCTCAAGGGTCGGCTCCATCTTGTTCATATTGAAATTCACCACAAAAAGATCAAATGAGCTAGGCAGCGATAACAGTAACACGTCGGTGGTCAACTCCGAAGGCAATATCAAATCCATGCCAACAAGCTTGTCCACGAGCCCAATCATGTTTAGGCCATGCTCATGGACCGAGGCCCCATCTCGCATGCGCAAAGTGATTATCTCCTTGACGGTAGCATGCCTAAGAGGCCGAGTCTGCTCACCAAAGAGCTCCTTGAGGTGCAAATGAATGTCAGCAGCACTCTTTGCACCCTCAAAACGCCTCTGCAGCCCATCATTCATAGAAGCCTGCATATAACACTTGGTCTTCAAGTCATGGTCACACCAATCCTTGTAGGTCTGCAATTCCTCAGGAGTGCAGTCAGTCGGAGCCTTATCAGGGGGCGACTCAGTCAGTGTATATGCAATCTTTTCCGAGTTCAAGACGATTTTCAGGTTTCTTAGCCAAGTGAGGTAGTTAGGTCCGGTTAACACATGTTTTTCGAGTATGGCAGAAAGCGGATTGCGAATTGAAGACATCGTTAAATAGTACTGAAAAGTAAACAGATAAATGTTAATGACTATTTTAAAATATTTAGTAAGAGATAAAGTATGGACTTTAACTTTATAAATGTTTACTCCCACTGTTTTGACATCTTTCACTACCCTCTAGTGAAAACGGGAAACTCCTTTCCTCAGTAGGTACGTAAGGTCCAATTAGCGAAATATGATCCTGAATAATATCAGCCAATCACAATTCCAAAAAGGTAGTTTCCAATTGCATCACAATGCAACCCTCTACGTAAAGTTTTGTCTCACGTTTGATTAGGACCCAATAATATGACGTCGTTCATCTTTACGTGTCAAGCCTTACCCATCGATGTTGAACCTTAATGGACGGTCGCCAAGAGTTCCCTCAATAATATGAGCCGAAGTCATGGGAGTTCCACGTAGTTCACATCACCATGTCAAATGGATGTCACAGCTTTCCGGTACTAAGGGCCCCCCAATAATATGAGCCGAGCCCCGAGTACGGGTAGCGATTCGTCATGCACCCATTTGTCGATGGAAGACAAGGAAATCATAAACAAATTTATAATTCCCCTTTTCGGGCTTGATATTAATTTTGAATCTAATTCAAAACGAGGGTTTTTTAATTTTGAAAAGGTCTCATCATTAATTTTATTTAAAAGCTCGCCATGTTTGATCGTATGTTTGTCGGATTCATGCAACTTTATTATTATAATAATAACTCACATACTCATTATTTATAATATATCATGCATATATTATAAAAAGTAAACAAACAAGGATGATCAATCGCCCCAATACTAACGGACCGTGTGAGCTAAACACGGGCCTAGGTCCAATTCTAGGGAAATGCACGGGATGCAAATGCAACTATTACATAAGCTTCCAATATTTACATGTCTTCGATCTTCATAATCATCATGGCCACCATCTTCCAATCTTGATCATCCACTATACAAATATTTACAAATAAATATCCATGGCAAATAGGGATACATCTCATGGGGGTGGGAACGGGCCATAAACCAAGCCAACTTTATAAATTGATAATTATTACAATCATTCAACACAAAATATCCTAGCATACACCTAGCAAATTGGGCTTGGGCTTTTGATCATCCTTCATGCATAATATCACATATCATACACTATCAATTAATTATCACAATAATTAATTGATCCAATATTATATATCTTGATCCAATCACTAACCGCCACTATCATAAAAACACCTTTTGAAAATCCTAGTCGTCATCGCCGTCGCCGGAGCTCCGTCGCCGGATTCCGGTAACAAAAAAAAAAATTATTTTTAAAAGAGGGGCGTTCGGGCAGCCCCTTGGGCAGCCCGAGCTGCCCGACACGGGCAGCAACATGCTGCCCGAAATACCCCTTTCATGCCTTGAATTTTTGGTTGCAAAAATTACACTCATGCGGTTAGAAATCGATCTCAACATAATATCTTGTATTTGCTACACAAAAACGTAACCATAGCTCGGATACCACTAGAAAAGGGATCGGTTACGGTGGCCGGAAACGCAACGGAAGCACAAAAATTTCGATTTTAGCATATAAATTTCGGCCACCATGATTTTGTGTAGGAAATACAATAAAACACCAAAATGACATTCATAGTGTGTTTAGAAATAGTTACCTATCAACCTCTTAAGGTTGATGATGGCTCCAACCAAGTTGTGAACAACTTGGCTCTTGAATGGAATGAAGATCTACAAGCTTCCTTGGACTCCTTTCTTTCCTTCAAAATTAGGCCCACCACTAGCAAACTAGAACCCCTCTTATTTTGCACTAGAAAAATAAAAGGATTTTTCAAAGAGAAGTATTTTTCTTCCTCAACACTTGAAGAGAAAACTTGGGAGAATTATGGTGAGAATTTCGGCCATTGTAGCTTGAATGAGGGGGAAGGGAGACTTGTCTTGGACTTACAAAAAGTAGAGACAAAAGTAGCATGCCAAGCCTTGATAGTTGCAAAAGTTGTCTCCAACCCTTCACCTCCCATGCATGCATATTATATGGTTTTTTATCAAAATAAAAAACCATGGACTAAATTTAATTATCTCAAACATATTTGAGACTAATTAAACATTACTTGAATTTACCCAAGTCCCACTAGTTAAATAATTAATTTAAATTGAGCTCTACAAGACTCAATATAATTTAATTAATTCAACACTTGAATTAATTTAATTATTTGGACTCTACTAGGTCCACTACTGTTTAATTAATTCAACACTTGAATTAATTTAATTTAGTCCATAATAATGTTTATGAAAATCACAATTTTCAATTACATTATTCACTTGGCCAAATTTTAATTTAGGAACACTTCCATAAATTAAAATTTACGTTTCTCTCATAGAAGTCATACTTCTATTTTTCCTTACACTTATAAACTCCTTTATAAGCCGTTCAACACATTGAACTAATTTTACTTCTCAACGGGACCTAGAAAGCCAGCACTTGTGTGGCCCTCAATGGTTCATTGATACAACTAGCCGTGGGTTCACATCTGCATGTGATTCGGACTAAACATGTCCTTATATGAGCATACCCCAATTGCTTCATTCTTACTTATCAACTCCTTGATAACAAGAACGTCAGAACTCAAGTCTGATAGTACCCAACCAATCATGTTAAACGCCTAGCAGCATCGCTTACATGATTCCCTAGGTATCAAATGATAGTGCCTGCAAGAACCATTCAATTATGGTTAGCGTACAGTACGGTCCCTTCAACTCATATATCCCAACCGATTCGACAACCCTTGGTTTATCGAGAGTTGTCAATGAATCGATACTATGTGTCATGCCGTAGTTGCATCGATGGTGTAATATATGAAACTCCTTTCATAATTACCACCATACTCTGATCAGAGATTTCATACTACATATACATGAAAACACATAGGATATCCATACCCGAAGGTAAGCGGTGAATCCCCGACTACAATGCATCGACTCCTATATGTTTCGACAGAACACCCAACCTTGCCACCTGATGACCCCTTGAGAGTCGGTAAACAAGTCAAAGTGCAATGCTAGCACATAGAGTCTCAATGTTGTCCCGGGTCATAAGGACTAATGGTGTACAACCATAAACTAGGACGTTTCCACTCGATAAGTGAGAACCACTTGGAAAGTCCTTTAATGGAGGGTTGTTCAGTGCACTCTACCAGGAGCACCTATCTGCATGCTTGGACATCACAATGTCCCCTACCAATGAAACATGGTACTCACATCGCAGATACTAGTCTCTAACTCGAGCGGCCTATATCCTTCTTAGCTGCGGCTGAATCGACTAGGAACTGTTTAGAATATACAGTATTCCAAATATGAGTTTCATGATACTCATCATATGAGCATCTCATATTCTTTCTACTATTTGCATATTCAAGGACTTTCTCTATGCAACTAGCATGGGTATACAGATAAAGATGTGCCAAAATAATAATTTCAAATATAATTAAAATAAAGATCGTTTATACATAGAGTTTCATTGTGAACACTCGGCCAACACTTGGCTCGACGGGCACCTACTCTAACATTGTCATGCCTTTTGGTTTAACAAATGCTCCAACGGTGTTTATGAGCATGATGAACCGCATTTTTCAGAGGTATTTGGATGAGTTTGTGATCGTTTTTATTGATGATATTTTGGTGTATTCCAAGAATAGGAATGAACATGCCGAACATTTAAGAATTGTGTTGCATACACTGAGAAATGAGAAACTGTATGCTAAATTGTCAAAGTGTGAGTTTTGGCTGAGACAGGTTGTCTTTTTGGGGCATATTATATCTGGAGACGGTATTTCTGTGGATCCGAGTAATGTTGAAGCTGTGATCAGTTGGCCGAGACCGACTTCTGTGCCAGAGATACGCAGTTTGATGGGTTTAGCAGGGTATTACCGAAGATTTATTAAAGATTTCTCTAGTATAGCGAAGCCGATTACCCAATTGACACAGAAGAATACGCCATTCGTGTGGTCTGAAGCCTGTGAGTCTAGCTTCTTGGAGTTGAATAAACGACTGACCATTGCTCCAGTATTGACGATACCTTAAGGTACTGGTGATTTCGTTGTATATTGTGATGCATCTCATAGGGGATTAGGATGTATTCTTATGCAGCGAGGACATGTGAATGCATACGCCTCGAGACAGTTGAAGCCACACATGTCTCGTTACCCAATTCATGATCTTGAATTGGCGGCCATCGTATTTGCATTAAAGATCTGGCGTTACTATCTTTATGGCGAGAAATTTGAGATCTATTCTGATCACAAAAGCCTGAAATATCTGTTTTCTCAGTCAGAGTTGAACATGAGACAACATAGATGGCTCAATTTATTGAAGGATTTTGATTGCAGATCAAGTACTATACAGGAAAGTCTAATGCAGCAGCGGACGCCTTAAGTCGAAAGGTATATTCCCTATCCTTATCGACGATAGGTGTTTCGAATTTGATTGAAGATTGCTGTTTGTCTGGATTAACATTTCATACAGATAGTAGACCACTACAACTTGCTACGATTCAAGTTGAGCCAGATTTGATTTTGAGAATTAAAGAATCACAAAGAACTTATCAGAATATTCAGAAGTCAGTTGAGATGGTCAGAACCGGACATCAGTCAGAATATCAGGTACATGATCATGTTTTGTACGTGAATAATCGTCTTGTAGTGCCAGATGTTTCATATTTGAAACAACAGATATTTTCAAAAGCGCACTGTAGTCGGTTAGTATTCATCCTGGTGGCAGGAAGATGCACAACGATTTGAAGATACAATTCTGGTGGAAACAGATAAAGTCCGATATTGCAGATTTTGTGTCTAAGTGCTTCAATTGCCAACAGGTGAAAGCCGAGAGAAAGAAACCCAAAGGTTTACTTCAGAGTTTATCTATTCCTGAATGGAAATGGGACCACATTTCCATGGATTTTGTTAAGAAGTTACCACGATCATCCCGGGGCTGTGATGTGATTTGGGTCATTATTGACAGATTGACCAAATCAGCTTGTTTTATTCCGTACAGAATGCCGTACCGACATCATCAAATGGCAGAGATATATATCAGAGAGGTAGTCAGACTGTATGGTGTGCCTAAATCGTATCAGATCGCGATCCCCGATTCGCTTCACATTCCTGGCACAGTCTGCAGCAGGCTCTAGGTACGACATTACACCTGAGTACTACTTATCATCCCAGACAGACGGACAGTCAGAGCGGACTATCCAGACATTAGAGGATATGCTGAGAGCTGTAGTGCTAGATTTTCACACTAGTTGGCAAGATTCACTACCTCTGTGTGAATTCTCGTACAACAACAGCTATCAGATGAGCATCGAGATGGCACCGTTTGAAGCGTTATATGGCAAAAAGTGCAGATATCCTCTGTATTGGGATGATATATCTGAGGTACCAGAACTTGGACCTGATATGATTCGTGAGATGACTGAAAAAGTGAAGTTAATTCAGAAGAGGATGAAGACAGCGCAAGATAGACAAGCCAAGTATGCAAATGTAAGACGTAGACCGTTAGTATTTGAACAGGGAGATAGAGTATTTCTGATGATTTCTCCTTTCAGAGACGTTGTCAGATTTGGCAAAGGCGGGAAGTTGTCTCCTAGATACATCGGTCCATACGAGATTCTTGAGAAGATTGGCGATAGAGCATATCGACTTGCGCTTCCTCCTTCTTTGTATGGAATATATGACGTTTTTCATGTATCGATGCTGCGTAGATATATGCCTGATGTTTCTCATGTCATTCAGCCTGACGAGGCCGAGCTTGACGATACACTCAGTTATGTTGAGCAACCATTACAGATTCTGGATCGAAAAGAAAAATAGCTTAGAACGAAGACTATTCCGCTTGTGAAAGTCCAGTGGAGTCGTCATGGCACTGAATAAGCGACTTGGGAAACAGAATCAGAAATGAGACAAAGATATCTAGAGTTATTCTTATAATGCGAGTATTTATTCAATTTGACCATACTATTTCTTGTACATACGTTAATTGATTTCTTGCGAGTTCGAGGACGAACTCATATCAAAGAGAAGGAGAAATGTAATGCCCGAGATTTTAGCTTGATAAAACAAAATTATGAAGTGTTGCATGAAGGAGGCACCGCACCCGCACCTCAAATAAGACCGCACCCGCGGTTGTGGCTCATGAAATGTGGAAGATTTACAGTAGCTTCACCGCACCCGCGGTCCCCGATGTAGCGCACCCGCGGTCGATGCTCCTGAAATTTGAGATATGATACAGTAGGGTGAGCGCACCCACGTTGAAAACAGGACTGCACCCGCGATCGTCGATTTTGAAAATTTGGAAGGGGATGCCGTGAGCTGATTGCACCCGCGGTGTAAAATAGAGTGCACCCGCAGTTGCTGTTCTGGAATGTAATGCCCGAGAATTATAGAATTGATAACCCAAGATTATTAATCTTCATTTACGTGAGACTCGGAAGATTATGAGAATGCATGACATGCAATGAGGGAAGAAAATACATGAGAAAATAGGGTTTGCAAGACCGCACCCGCGGTGCAAACATGACCGCCCCCGCGGTCATAAATTATGAAATTTTGAAAGAAAGGCTGTAGCCACACCGCACCCGCGGTGCTAGAAGGACCGCACCCACGGTGCAGCTACAGTAGGGTGACCGCACCAGCGGTAAGAACAAGATCACACCCGCGGTCGTTGGATTTTTGAAAATGAAAAGCTGCCGAAGCATGAGCGCACCCGCGCTCCTGGAATCACCGCACCCGCGGTCATGCGTGTAGCTTGAAAAATAAGCCATGTTTCCTGTGTTGCATGCAGTATATATATACATATATATATATATAAATATATATATGAATGACACGTAAATTCCTCAGAAATTCAGATAAGGGTCGAGGCTTTGAGAGAAAAATCCTTACGCCTTTTAGACTTGCGATTGTGAAAGATCCGTTTATCAGAATTCAAATGCGAACGCAGTATCGTGTTCCTCTTGATTCAAGCTACACAAGGACGTAAGTTTTGTTACGTTTTGAGATGTTTTGAAAATATGATGCTGCTAGAATCGAATATGATTTAGATATGGTGTTTCTACTACCGTAGATATTGTAGAATTGAAGTCATATTAAAGAAAAGACTGTTTCTGTAATTGTTATGATTTTAAAAAGATATTGACGGAGATTCGATATCAGATTTGTGTTATCGTTGAGATTATGAGTTATATCAGTATTGATTATGAGTTCTAGTATTATATCTGTGATGTTGAGATTGACGGGGTTATTCAGATTGTATTATTATGCCGTCAAAACATCAGTTGATTTAGATTGATTAGATTCAGATATGATTTCGATTATATTGTGATGTCGATGATATGAATTAGATTGTTTTTTGTTCAGACATTGATCAGATTATGTACTGAGTTGAGTATTGATCAGAACAGATAGTGTATTGAGTTATTCACTGATACAATGCATTCGCTATTGTCATTTCAGATTTGATATGGACAGATTCGAATATAGGTCATCGTCTTCGTCAGACAGGGACGACAAAGGTATAATTCATGTGATATTCGGGAAGATGCAACTCAATTGAGATCCCATTTGAGTTTCCCAACAAAATCACATACTAGAATTATTGTTGTGATTTTATGATATGATTATGATGCGTTTATAGATGATATATTCATATCTTTTGAGATGATTATGCTTTGTTTATAGATTGTTATTCATTGTATTTAAGATAGGGAGTCTTGACAGAACAGTCAAACTTCTAGATGTTCGGTGATATCACAGCTTAGGGGAAGATCAGTCTCCTATTGCAGATGTGGATACAGATCAGGCCGAAGTCTAGGAATAAGACGTACAGTCACCCCGATTGGGAGGGTAGGTGATAGATAAATGTGTTGGCATAACATATTGAGCCTTGACTCCTTTGACGGCTATTTATGTTGATTCTGTTGAGATTATATGAGTCATCAGAGGGACGAGTGGGTTAGGATTAGCCACATTCCCAGATGACAGCTAGGGATGAGCGACTTAGCTACTCGCATTCCCGATGCTACGTGCGTGGACGAGCGGCGATTTGATGTTGCATTCCTGGCACGGGTGGCCACTGTTACTGTTGATGATGCTATTCGTTTGGACTCTATTTGGTATCCATTATTCCGTTGTTACCATTCATGCATCACATAGCATTGCATTTACTTGATATTATTACATGTCTTTTATTTACGTCATGATTTTACTGGTTTGTCGTACTGGGGTCCGACCCCTGTTTTCTTTTGATGTTGTCGTTGTTTTTGATGCCATAGCAGGTCATTCCAGGGGTTTTGACGCGTCTGGTGGAGCGTCAGCGAGTGGAACCCAGTAGTCAGTCGGTTTGTGTCAGAGTTCCCAGATATTTATATATTATACTGGTTTGATACATTTGCCAGGGAGATGCCCTGTGTAGCTGTATGGTGATGTCTTTATGTGGTTTGGATTTTATTTGTGCGGATTGTCTTAGACTAATTGCTCATTTCTCTTCTCAATTTTGACCTTGACCTTTTCATGCAACCCCCTATCAAATTCAGCTTTCTTCTTGCCATCCATATTTAGCCTTTCACTCATAGGTAAAGACATCAAATCCAATGAAGTCAAAGGATTAAAACCATAAACAATTTCAAATGGCGAATAATTTTTAGTACGATGCACGCAACGATTATAAGCAAATTCAACAAAAGGCAAACAATTCTCCCAATTCTTTAAGTTCTTTTTAAGAATAGCACGCAAAAGTGTTCCTAAAGTCCTATTATCAACTTCAGTTTGCCCATCCGTTTGAGGATGACAAGTAGTATAAAACAACAATTTTGTGCCAAGTTTAGCCCATAAAGTCTTCCAAAAGTAACTTAAAAACTTAACATCACGGTCAAACACAATAGTCTTAGGCATGCCATGCAACCTAACGACTTCTCTAAGGAACAAGTCCGCAATGTTAGAAGCATCATCAGTTTTGTGACAAGCAATAAAATGTGTCATCTTAGAAAATCTATCAACAACAACAAATATTGAATCCCTCCCATTCTTTGTCCTAGGCAACCCCAAAACAAAGTCCATAGAAATATCAACCCAAGGTTCACTAGGGGCGGGAAGTGGTGTATACAAGACATGTGGTTGTGTTTTAGATTTAGCTTGCCTACAAGTAATGCACTTGTCACAAACACGCTCAACGTCACGTTTCATGTGTGGCAAATAAAAATGTTCATGCAATGTACTTAAAGTTTTAACCACACCAAAATGTCCCATTAAACCACCCCATGTGCCACCCTAACAAGTAGTTCACGAATGGAGGATTTAGGGATGCACAACCTATCTTCTCTAAACAGGAAACCATGATGCAAGTAGAATTTCTCATGTGGACCATGCATACAAGTTTCAAACAAACTCTTAAAGTCCTCATCTAGCACATTTTTGCGTGTTTTCTTAATTGCTTGCAAGTGCACAACGTCAAGTTTGGAATAAAATGTATTTTCGAGTACAAGTGTCGATCCCACGAGGAGTATGTATTTAAATGTATATTAATTTTTGCAATTAAAATAGTCTCAATTTTATTTAGAAAAATCAATTGACCGATTTGTTTTCACCAATAACTAGATTGAAAATAAATTTAATTATATTATAACACCAAACTTTTTATAACAAATAAATATGGAATAAAAGATCTAGAGGTCCGATTTCACGCAACTATCCACCATGTGTTATTTTGTGTAGCTGTATTATAAATGTCCTTATTATACATTAGCCAAGAATTCTAAATTATCTACTCCCTCTCCCGAGTGCTAAGTAGATACTAATTATCTAACAAAAGATTGTAACGTCCCCATCAACAATCTATAATTAAATAACACAATAAGCAATAAATTCTTTTAATGGCTTCAATAGCAATATATGTCCTCCCGAACTATATAAATACCATCGATGTATTTTTCCCTTTCTTGTTTATAAATTTCCTTTTCCAAGTGATAAATTATAAACATAAGAATCATTCAAGATATGGCCAATAAAATAAAAGCATTAAGATTGGAAAAATACAAATGAACAATAAGGAAAACTTATATAGCATAATTCATAAATCCCAACACATGGTTTCTAGTTTTGTTCTATCTTTCCTCTAGAAATAAGAATTAGTTCATAATAAAAATAACACAACAACACATAAATCTTAAACAAGACATATCAAATAAAAGTAAAAATAAAGAAAGAAGAACTTAGAACAAGAGATTTGTAGTGCAATGAAACTTTTGTCCAAAAGTGAGCAAAAGATTTCCTAAGGATGATGAACTTGAACTTCAATCCTTTCTTTGTAGCCTCCACCCTTTCCTTTTGCTCCCCCAATGATCTAGATGATGAATAATAGAAGCCTTTTATAGTCCTAGACAAGTCTTGTACGCAAAACACAAAAGTCATCAACTCCCATGCGCAGCACACCAAAATTTCAGAATTTCCGAACTCTGTCTGTGCATGACCGCGGGTGCTGTGTAAGATGGACCGCGGGTGCGGTCATATTTCGGGGAAAAAAGAATCTTCAAGCAAAGGAGACCGCGGGTGCGGTCTTGCTTCGGCAAGTTTTGTCCTTTGCAGTTTATAATTCATCACTTTACTACTCCAAATTCTCATTCTAAGCTTCCAAACTACAATAACAAAAATATCAACAAATCACATAAAACCTGCTCAAGAATCACAAAATTCCAAATTAAAAACAAGTAATAAAAGTACAATAAATTACACTTATCAAACTCCCTCAAACTTAAGATTTTGCTAGTCCCGAGCAAAACAAAACAACACAAACAAACAAATCATGAAATATTTTATAGAACTTGGCCTCAAGATAAATTTACAACCCTTCATGCATTCACAATTCAAATCAATCCAACCACTTGTTCATCCGGATAAAATCATGCGATCGGTTAATTCTCTTAACTTCTAATCTCTTCAACTCATGTTTCAAATCATTCTCAATTGATTTCAAATTTTTACAAACACACATCAAGAGGTATTTTCCGGTAAAGATTGGGTTCAAGCAATATTCATTCAAGAAAGGGATACCCAATAAATATTTGATGCAATGAGGTGTGTGTAAAATTGATCAAGATTCTTACTCAATGAAAGTGTTTATCGATTGTCCATAAGCTAGATCCTCCCAATCATTCTCCACTATTATATTGGAAAACTATGACTAGGTTAATAGGATTTTCAATGGTTGTAATGTTAGGCCTTGGTTCATGGCTACAACTAAAGATTAGGAGTTCAAATAAGGGAGTAACTTGATTTTTATCTCTTTTGCAAACTCCACTTTTTCTTTTATCTCCATTTTTTTTTCTTTATTCATTTCATCTCTTTTTTCTCCCTTTTTTTCCTCCAACTTCATCAATGTAACATCATTCATTTTTTTCTTTTCTTTTGTAGGAGAATTTTCATTTCTTTGATCCTTTGAATTCTTACTCCCTTGAGAAGGTAGGAAATTAATTGTATAAGATATTCAAAAGGTTGGTAAATGTGGGATACTTGAAAGAATATTCGAATGGGGATCTTTTACACATTTTTACGTGTGTCATTCGAATTCATATAAGCTCAAAGAGGTAACAAATGATAAACTATTTTTTTATTTGGTAGCTTGAAAGGCTCAATCGATCCAAAAATAACCTAAATCATTCTTAAATCATAATTTGTCCGTATTTCGCCTCGAATGATGTTTGGATAGTTCTAGACAAAATCTCAATTCACCAACACAGAGTAGAATCTAATCATCGTGAAAATGGTGTCTCAATGCATTAACCAAATACATATATATATTCAAAATAAAAGTGCTTGGCTTCCAAGAAATTTCAAGAACACAATTCTTTTCTCATAGGCTCAAGAGGGCTTCAAATGAATTGTGTTCTTGAAATTTCTTGAAGCAAGAGGGCTTCAAATGAATATTTATGAACAATATAAATGACCCAAATAAAATCAAATATTGCCTCAATCATCTATGTTTTTGCAAAAAATATTATTTCAATGTCAAATGAAAATCACAGAGTTCTATAGAAATTATAAGTCTCAAACTTACCACATCTCATGATTGTTCTCTAAATTTTTCAAATTGATCAATTAACATGAATGTAATGCATGACCTTTCTTTTCAAAAAAAAAAAATTTCATCATTGGCCAATTCAAAATAAAAATTTCATGAATAAAACACTACAAACACACAAGCAAATAACTAAAAATAATAATAAACACACAAAATAAACTAAATAATTAAACACACAAAAGAAAATAATCACACCAAATAAAATAAAATAAAACACAAAAACAAAATAAAATAACTCAAATCTCCCCCAAACTAAAACATGTGCATCGTCCTCGATGTAAATAAGCATGAAAATTAGGAGAATACACATACCTCGGGCAACGACCGTCAGTGGTCTTCGCCATCATCATCATCAGCGTCCTCTTGGGGTGGTTGGAACTCCGGCGGGTGGTATATGGGTGGCCACTGTGGAGGAGGTGGAAATGGATTGCCAGAGGTTGAAGTCGATGGAAATTGCTGAGCCAAGCCCATGTAAAATCCATCATGTGTCCCATAAATGTGTCGGTCCTAAACCGAAACGCATCCATTTCTTGGCGTTGGATTCGCATATCTTCTTCCAACTGGGTCAACCTATCTCTCCTATTCCTTTGTTGCGGTTGTGGTTCTTGAGCTTGAGCCTGGGCACGTCTCTCTGCAGCTCTCCTATTGAATTCCCTTTCAGCTCGACGTGCTGCAGCGTGTTCACCTCTGACTGCCCATATGGTTGAATTACCACAATTTCTATTTTTGGCTTCAACAATTCTTCATTCGTTGCCCAAGTCACTCCCGCATTTTGGCATAATGCAGTGATAAGAGAAGGATGGAGAAGTCCACTAGGAGAGTTACCTCTTGCATAGTCAAGTATCGAATTCTGAAGCAATTGACCTAAATCAATTGTCTTCCCTGTCATAATGCAAAAAGTAAGGATAGATCTCTCCTTGATGACCGTGGTGGTGTGTTCGGTCGGCTTAATCCTAGCAGAAATAAATGAATACCAATCTTTTGCAACAGTTTTCAGATCAGACTTTTCTAGGTTGACATACACATCATCCCTCATTCTCCACTCTGCTCCCTGTATGCAAATTGTTTGAAGCATACTATTATAATCAACATGCTCGTTCTGGTATTCTTCATATTCATCGTGCATTATTGCAGGGATACCATATAACGTATTAATCGTATGTGCATCAAAGGCTACCCATTTTCCTCGTACAAAAACCGTCAATTGATCAAACCTAACCTTGAGGTTAGCATAAAATTCTCTCACCAATGAAATGACAGCATCTTGTGGCTACCTGCCAAACTCCTCCCAATGTCGAGCAGTAAGCATTAGTCCAATTTCGGATCGAGGAAAACTCATATCAAATCCCCTCTCTTTTACAATGCTTTTATTCAAAATTTTCCATATTGCTCCTCCGCCTTCTCGTCCCAAAACCTGCTCGCATCGTAATTTACAGATGATGATGATGCACCCTTTGACTGTTTTTTTTCTTTGAGGAATTTTATCGAACACCTTTCAATCACCAACTTCTCCTCAATCCAATTTACAAACTTCAATGATTCTAGCACTCCTCCAAACTTAATACTCACAATATCCACACCTCAACAATATACCCAACAATCAATCAACAATATCCACAATATCAAGAATGGACTTCACTAAATGTAATTTCCTTCCATAGCAACTAACCCCAATAATTTCGATTCTTCAACAAATATGCAATGAAATTGCTCACCTTGAGTGTGTTGAAATGTTTCTTGAAGAACAAAATCAAAGCTCCATTCAAATCTTGAAGAAATTTTCGAGCCCCCTTTTAAACCCTAGGTTTGGTGTTGATTTTTGTGGAAAGAAAAGTGATATTTGATGGAATGAGTGAAGCTATTTAGGTTGGAGTGGTAAATTTGTTGACGGAATAACAAAAATTTAGTGTGAAAAGTGTGTTCTTGAGAAAGGATTTCGAAATGGAGAAGGAAATTTTTGAGAAGTGTTCTTCGTTTATGTCAAAATCTGCCCAATTCTGGTTTAAAAGTGTTCGACCGCGGGTGCAGTGTAAGAGAGACCGCGGGTGCGGTGTGCTCTCGAATTAAATTTTAGATTCCACATTGCGCGACCGCGGGTGCGGTGTCCACAAGACCGCAGGTGCGGTGTACCTTCGGCACTTCCTTTGAAATTCAGTGTTCAGCGACCGCGGGTGCGCTTCGGTAGAGACCACGGGTGCGGTATTCTTTCGGGACTTGTAGAGCGGGTGAGGTGCCATTGTACCGCGGGTGCGGTAATGCTTCGATTTTTTTTATTTTGAACACACCACAAGCGCGGGTGCGGTGTTGTAGTGACCGCGGGTGCGGTCATGTTTCGGGAAAATGTCCTGAAAAGAAAACAATTGGGATTCATTTGATTTGGGAAGATATAAGAACACACTATATTAAAAATGCACAACCAAAAATAATCTCGATACAAAAATAAAATCAAAACCGAAAACAAAATGCAAAAGAGAAACAAAAATTTGGGTTGCCTCCCAATAAGCGCTTGGTTTAACATTTTCAGCCTGACTATCAATTGTCTGATCAGTTTGGTTCGCTCAGCTTTACACTGTTGATATTCCTGACTTCAGTCCCATAGTACGGCTTAACTCGCTGCCCATTCACCTTGAAAGTTCTCCCATCACTGCACTTTAGCTCAATCGCCCCATGAGGGTACACTGTCTCCATCAAAAATGGACCCGACCAACGCGATTTCAACTTACCAGGAAACAACTTCAGACGGGAGTTGAACAATAGTACTTGTTGTCCTGGTTTGAGCTCCCTTCGTACAATGAGTTTATCGTGCCATTTCTTGGTATGCTCTTTGTAAATCTTGGCATTTTCATATGCATCATTGCGGAACTCCTCCATTTCATTTAATTGTAGTTTTCTGCTATCGCCAGATTTTTTCAAATCAAAGTTCAACTTCTTAACTGCCCAAAATGCTCGATGCTCCAATTCTAGCGGCAAATGACAGGCTTTACCAAAAACCATCCTATAGGGAGACATCCCAATAGGCGTCTTGAATGCGGTCCTATAAGCCCACAGTGCATCATCCAACTTTATAGCCCAATCCTTCCGGTTTGTATTGACAGTCTTTTCTAATATTTGTTTGATTTCTCGGTTGGATATTTCAGCTTGTCCATTTGATTGAGGATGATATGCTAGTGTCACTTTGTGCTTCACACTGTATTTAGCCAAAAGTGAGTTGAAAATTTTATTGCAAAAATGCGTACCTTCATCACTTATGATGGCTCTCGGTGTTCCAAACCTGGTGAAGATGTTCTTGTGCAAACTTGACTACAACACGAGCATCATTAGTACTGGTGGCAATTGCTTCCACCCATTTCGACTGTGGGGACCCGGACGCTGATCTGTCTTATTAATCATCTTTGGGATTTAATTATCAATTAAGATAAAACAGGGTCTAAAAATTTTTTCTTTTTAAAATATAAACGCGGAAGGTAATGGAATCTAAACAATATACATCTCTGTATAAAAACTACAGTTCAGTAGAAAAGTACAATACTGTACAACCTAAGTCTAAGGTTCAATTACTAAATTCAAGTAATAAACTAAGTCTGCTACAAGTCCGGAATCACCACGCTAACTCGTCTTCTCTTATCGTCATCTCGACCCTGATCCAGCCCCACCTGTTGTCATGCACACATACAAAACAAGACAACAGCCGGATAACTCCGGTGATAATAAATCCCAGTATAAGACATGGTACGCATGTATATAAACAAACTAATTCATGAAACATGCCATCATGTATAAAAACAATATATTTCATAATCTATGAAATTAAATCAAATAAGCATGCAACTTAAATCAGATAAACATGCATAAAACAATCTAAATCATACAAACATGCTGTCATGCCTGTCATGCCTGAAAGCAATAACGATGGGCCCCATGATCTAGGAACCACACCCATATAAGCATGCAATCCTAATCAAATCATGTCTAGACTTGACTCGACTAGAACTCTAGGGATCCCGTGATGAATAAGACGTCAATGCCTGTTACCTACTCAACCGATCGTGGTAACCGTACGTCTTATTCCTAGACTTCGGTTCGAGCTGTATCAACGGCTGCAATAGGAGTAATACCTGCTCCTAAGTTGAGATACACCGAACGTCTAGAAGTTTGACAATGACTGTCAAGACTTTCCTATCTTAAATGCAATGAATAATAATCTGTAAACAAAGCATAATCATATTCATATCTGAATATGGTAATAATCACATACATTTGAATAAGATGCTAAAATCAAAACATAAACAAGAATATAGTATGTGATTTATTGGGCAACTCAAGGATGATCTCGATTGAGTTGTTTCTTCCCGAATATCACATGAATTATACCTTTGTCTTCCTGATCTGATGAAGGAGACGTCTCGAAGTCGAATTTGTCCATATCTGATCTAAAATGACAATAACCAATACACTGTATCAATGTGTAATCCAATTCAAAATATGTTCTGATCAATACCCAATTCAGTACAAAATCTGATCACATCAACAATATCACGAGATACAGAAAACCAATACTGAATCTGATCAATCTGTACCAACTGATGTTTAGACGGCATAACACTACAGTCTTGTAACCCCGTCAGTCTTAACATCACAATTACACTACCAGAATTCCTAATAAATCTCAGTACAATCTATGACTTCAGTATCTGTACCCTGTAAAATGAATAACAGCATAATTCTGATAGCAATCTCAATCAAATCAACTCTAAAATTCATAACAATTCCATAAACAGTCTGTTTCTAAATCTGACTTCGATTCCACAATATCTACGGTAGTAGAAACTCTATATCTGAATCATATGCAATTCTGACAATATCATAAAATCAAATCTTGTCTAAACGTAATAAAACTTACGTCCTTGCGTAGCCTGCGTTGACAGGAACACAGTACCGAAGTCGGATTTCAATTTGGATAGACGGTTCACTCGCAAATCAATTTAAGAAAATAAGAACGAAGCTTTCCCTTCAATCTCGATTTCTTCTCCCCATTTCTGAAGAATTGCATGCCAATATATATATATATATACATACATTCCGTGCATGCAAAGCAAATGGCACAATCTTTGTGCAACACGTCTCTCGCTCGGGCGGACAAAAGTTGCCGCCCGGGCGAGTCATTCTCGGCCTCGCCCATTCCAGCAGCCTCGCTCGGGCGGTCAAAAACATCCGCCCGGGCGAGTAATTCTCAGCCCTCTTCTCCTAGGCACTCTCGCTCGGGCGGTCAAAGACGTCCGCCCGGGCGAGTCACTTTCGCCCAAATTGTCTAATTTCATATACTTGCTCAAATCTTATCTCGAACTGGCCCGGCTATAATTACATCAATTCATAATCAGTAAATCATATCAGTAATTAAATTCTCGGGCATTACATCGACACATAATCAACAGCTAATAAATATAAGATTGACCAAAAGAGGGGGAGAAGGGTCCCATGAAATCTATGCCCCATACATCAAAAAGTTCCACTTCCAAAATATTTGTCAGTGGCAATTCGTGACGCCTAGAAATGTTTCCTAACCTTTGGCACTGTCACATGATTTCACTAAGGTATAGCTATCCTTAAACAAAGTAGGCCAGAAAAAACCTGATTGCAATACCTTAGCTGCTGTTCGTATTGCTCCCCCAAACTGATTCTGTTGAACCATGTTTATCAATGCTGGCTTAAGCTCAAAGTTGTTTGCATTAATAGTCCCTCGTGCTATGCCCGAGTAATGAGCATTCAGTACCGGCCTAAAATGATCTCTGATGGGTATTGCAGGGGGTGGATTTTCATTATCTCTGTTTTCAGCCATTGCTCGAATCTCTTCTCTTCTTGCCTTTCTTAATCTTCTTGCGGTTCTTTCGATTTCTAGATCAACGATAAGCAAGTCAAGATTTTGCGATCTTCGCATGCACTCAAACAAAGATAAGACACAAATCAATGTTTAATGTATTACAATAAAAACAGCTCTAAATTAAAATAAAGACTAATCGGTAACAATACTAATATAAATTTAAAATATACACTCCCCGGCAACGGCGCCAAAAACTTGTTGCGTGTTTTCTTAATTGCTTGCAAGTGCACAATGTCAAGTTTGTAATAAAATGTATTTTCGAGTACAAGTGTTGATCTTACGAGCAATATGTATTTAAATGTATATTAATTCTTGCAATTAAAATAGTCTCAATTTTATTTAGAAAAATCAATTGACCGATTTGTTTTCACCAATAACTAGATTGAAAATAAATTTAATTATATTATAACACCAAACTTTTTATAACAAATAAATATGGAATAAAAGATCTAGAGGTCCGATTTTACGCAACTATTCACCATGTGTTATTTGGTGTAGCTATATTAGAAATGTCCTTATTATACATTAGCCAAGAATTCTAAATTATCTACTCCCTCTCCCGAGTGCTAAGTAGATACTAATTATCTAACAAAAGATTGTAACGTCCCCATCAACAACCTATAATTAAATAACACAATAAGCAATAAATTCTTTTAATGGCTTCAATAGCAATATATGTCCTCCCGAACTATATAAATACCATCGATGTATTATTCCCTTTCTTGTTTATAAATTTCCTTTTCCAAGTGATAAATTATAAACATAAGAATCATTCAAGATATGGCCAATAAAATGAAAGCATTAAGATTGGAAAAATACAAATGAACAATAAGGAAAACTTATATAGCATAATTCATAAATCCCAACACATGTTTTCTAGTTTTGTTCCATCTTTCCTCTAGAAATGAGAATTAGTTCATAATAAAAATAACACAACAACACATAAATCTTAAACAAGACATATCAAATAAAAGTAAAAATTAAGAAAGAAAGAACTTAGAACAAGAGATTTGGAGTGCAATGAAACTTTTGTCCAAAAGTGTGCAAAAGATTTCCTAAGGATGATGAACTTGAGCTTCAATCCTTTCTTTGTAGCCTCTACCCTTTCTTTTTGCTCCCCCAATGACCTAGTGATGAATAATATAAGCCTTTTATAGTCCTAGACAAGTCTTGTACGCAAAACACAAAAGTCATCAACTCCCATGCGCAGCACACCAAAATTTCAGAATTTCCGGACTCTGTCTGTGCATGACCGCGGGTGCAGTGTATGATGGACCGCGGGTGCGGTCATGTTTCGGGGGAAAAATAATCTTCAAGGAAAGGAGACCGCAGGTGCGGTGCTGATGAGACCGCGGGTGCGGTCTTGCTTCGGCAAGTTTTGTTCTTTGCACTTTATAATTCATCACTTTACTACTCCAAATTCTCATTCTAAGCTTCCAAACTACAATAACAAAAACAACAACAAATCACATAAAACCTGCTCAAGAATCACAAAATTCCAAATTAAAAACAAGTAATAAAAGTACAATAAATTGAACTTATCACACATACAGTTCCTTCACATGCTCAAACCCCAAAATTTTTGACTCCAAGGTAGAGATTAGTACGTACCTTTGTGATAGTGCGTCGGCCACTACATTTTCCTTTCCTTGCTTGTACTTGATGATGTAGGGGAACGTCTCTATGAACGCCACCCACTTGGCATGCCGTTTGTTCAACTTCTGTTGGCCCTTAAGGTGCTTAAGAGACTCATGATCCGTGTGAATCACAAACTCCTTAGGCCTCAAGTAGTGTTGCCACGTCTCTAAGGTCCTCACAAGCGCGTAGAACTCCTTGTCATATGTGGGATAATTCATGGCCGCTCCATTAAGCTTCTCACTAAAGTATGCCACCGGGCGCCCTCCTTGCATCAACACTCCACCAATACCTACACCTGAAGCATCACATTCAATTTCAAACGTATTAGCAAAAGCAGGTAAAACAAGTAAAGGAGCATTAATTAATTTTTGCTTAATGAGATTAAAGGACTTCTCTTGCTCCTCGCACCAATGGAATGGAGCGTTCTTCTTGATCACCGCCGTCATCGGTGCCACAAATGTGCTAAAGTCCTTTACAAACCTCCTATAGAAGATTGCAAGACCATGAAAGCTTCGAACTTGACCAACAGTAGTAGGCGTTGGCCAATCTCGAATAGCACTTACCTTGTCTTCATCAACGTGTATACCCTGTGAACTTACCACAAACCCAAGGAAGACAAGTTTTCTAGTACAAAAATCACATTTCTTCAAGTTAGCATATAACTTTGCAGCCCTTAATGTGATTAGCACAAGTCTCAAGTGGTTAACATGCTCTTTCAAATTTTTGCTATACTCTAGGATATCATCAAAGTAAACCACAACAAATTTCCCTATGTGTGCACGCAAAACATGATTCATTAACCGCATAAAAGTGCTAGGACCGTTAGTTAAGCCAAATGGCATGACCATCCACTCATATAACCCATACTTGGTTTTAAAAGCAGTTTTCCACTCATCACCTTCCCTCATTCTAATTTGGCGATAACCACTCCTCAAGTCAATCTTGCTAAAGATGCAACCACCATGCAATTCATCTAACATATCATCTAGTCTAGGAATGGGATGCCTATACTTAATGGTTATGTTATTGATTGCCCTACAATTTACACACATACGCCATGAGCCATCTTTCTTAGGAACTAATAAAACAGGTACCGCACAAGATGACATGGACTCACGCACAAAACCCCTATCAAACAATTCACTTACCTGCCGTTGAAGCTCCTTAGTCTCCTCCGGATAGCTTCTATAGGCCGGACGATTTGGCAATACACTCCCGGGCAGCAAATCAATTTGGTGCTCGATCCCCCTCAATGGTGGTAGCCCTTGAGGTAGCTCATCCGGAAATATATCGTCAAATTCCTGCAAAAGGGAAACAACAATGCTCGGGAGAGACCCGACTATATCACTTGTGTTAAGGAGGATCTCCTTGTAAAGAATCAACACAAGTGGCTCATGTGTGTGCAACAATTGTTTCAACTCACTTTTTTGGGCCATATATGATTTCTTTTCGGCCTCTTTTCTCTCTTTTCTTTCCCCTCAATTTATTTCCTCTCTTTTTTCTTTTGTATGACTATCTCACTCTTTTCATCTCTCTTTTTTTCAGCCATTTCATTTTTATTTTCTAAGGCCACCTCACTCTTTAATTCACTCTTTTTTTCGAACTCATCTCTCTTTTTCTTTTTCAATTGGTCCTCCAACACTTGCTTTTGGGACAAATGAAGCAATACAATGGATTCTTTCTTTAAAGTAAATGAGTAACGATTTTTGAACCCGTCATGAGTAACGTGCCTATCAAATTGCCAAGGTCTACCCAACAAAATATGGCAAGCATGCATTGGCACCACATCACACATCACCTCAACAATATACTTCCCAATCGAAAACGCAACTAGAACTTGCCTATTCACTTTCACCTCCGCACAATCATTCAACCATTGAAGCATATATGGTTGAGGGTGTTTTATTGTAGGCAACCCCAATTTCTCTACCATCTCAACGCTAGTCACATTAGTGCAACTACCCCCATCTATGATTACATTAAAACCTTACCATTCACAAAACATCTAGTGTGGAACAAATTCTCCCTTTGGCTAGCCTCCTCATCCTTGACTTGGGCACTCATGATACGTCTAGTCACTAGCGCTTCTCCTACAACCACCCAATATCTCTCATCGGGATCCTCCAACGCAGGCATATCACCATCACTACCCTCGCCATCTCCCTCACTTTGAAACTCATGCTCACCATAATCATTCAAAAACATCACCCTCTTATTAGGACATTCACTAGCAATATGACCCAACCCTTGACACCTAAAACATTTAGTATCTCTAGAACGATTAGAAGGAGTTTCAGATTTACCTTGGACTCCTTGCTTAGGTGCCTCTTGCTTAGTGTCAAATCTTGGCTTGGCCACCACTTTATTTTCCTCACGCTTCGGTCCACCTGACCGCCAAGAAGATGATGCACCCCCAGTTTGATTAGTGCGGCCAACTCCTCGCCTCTTGAGTTGTTGCTCCACCTTTATGGCCATTTGCACCATCTCGTCTAGATCTAAGTAGTGCCGCAGCTCCACTTGATCTTGTATCTCCCTGTTCAAACCACAAAGAAAACGTACCATGGTTGCCTCGCTATCCTCCTCAATATTTGCCCTAATCATGACTACTTCCATCTCCTTATAGTAGTCTTCCACACTCTTTACCCCTTGCCTCAAAGTTTGTAACCTCTTGAACATCTCCCTATAATAGTGATTGGGCAGAAACCTCTTCCTCATTACCCTCTTCACCTCATCCCAATATTCAATGGGTCTCTCATTACACCTCCTCCTAGTGGTCACTAGTTGATCCCACCAAATGAGAGCATAGTCTAAGAATTCAACCACCGCCAACCTCAACTTCTTTTGTTCGGAGTAGGGGTGACATTCAAATACGAACTCTACCCTCTTTTCCCACTCTAAGTATGCCTCCGGGTCAGATTTCCCATGGAACGATGGAATTTTCATCTTAATGCTACCCATGTGGCCATCTTCCCTAGTCTCCTCATATCTACCCCGCATGGCTTCCCTTCTTCCTCTACCAAATCCTCTCTCTTCCATTTCTACCCCAATTCTCATTTTGACTCTCCTCGTCTCCTCCCAAATCACATTCCTCATCATCTCTACCTAAATCCCTAGGTTTAGATTTACTCCCACTAACACCAACCTCAAGATTATCCAACCTTTCATGTAACGACTCCATTTTGGTCGTCATCATCATCCTACTAAAATGCCCCAACAACGCATCCATTTGGACCTTAGGCAACCCCGAATTCGAACTATCTCCTACCTCCCTCTCTATTTAATTTTGGATTTGTACCTGCAAGAAAACGTTAGTAGAAAACAAAAATAGTCCTCACCCAAATGCTCACGGTCACTCCAAAGAAGTTCACTCGTCTCTCCTCTCCTATTTTATTTTTGCTCACAACAAATACTCACAAGTCACTCCAAAGAAATAACACTCACACAAATGTTTCCAATCGAATTTGATGCTCTCTCGAAGGTGTGCTAAAGCTTTGTATTTGAGTATATCAAACAATAAAGTCCCAACTTGTGAAAAAATGCGACCGACTCACTTGGACTGTGTAGACAAGAATTCAAAGATATGAAATATATATATATATATATATATATATATATATATTTGACTGTGAGTGGTATTTGATTATGACTCTCTAAAGAAAATAGAACAAGATATCAAAAAGAAATAATGGTGAATTTTCGGAATTTTTGTACTCTTTTTTTTTGGCTGAGTATTACTCGAAAATCCAAAAAAAAAACACCAACAAATTTCGAGAATCACAGATTCACGAAAAAAAATTATGAAGAACGATAGAACAAACAGATCTGAAAGCGGAATTAAAGGATAATTAGATCTGCTAATAGAATGAAAGATAAACTTACTTGAATTCAATTAACCTGAAGCTATGATACCAAATGATGTGAATCTTTGTACGAATAAAAGCAAACACTATTAAAATTGAATCGTGCCCTCAATTTAATATCGAAAAAAGAATCGTTGTGTTGTCCCGATCTTTTGAATCAAGTGTGTGTTGTGATATTCACCTCTAAACTATGAAAAGTTTAGCAACAAATAAACACGGAATAAACAATCGTGATTAGAACGAACCTTCGAAGAACTAGTCTAAGACAATCCGCACAAGAACGATCAACAAACGACACAAAGTTGAAAACTTTGATAAGTTTGATTTTTTGTTTGACAAAGCAAAAGCTTTTAATTGTTTGAGAGAAAACTCAAGAACAATGATAAAATATCAATAATAATCTGAATTTTGTTCACAATTTCGTCCAAAATATATTTTAATAACAAAATATATCAAAATCTAGTCTCCCAAAATAATAAAACTCTAGAAAGGAAACTTTTTTCGCGCAGCCAGCTCAGACACGAACCCCGTTTAGTCCTCCGTGCATGGGTCCGTCTACACTCGGGAAATAAACTTCAGCTGGAAACAATGGACACGGACCCCGTTCCAACCTCTGTGTATGGGTCCGTGTAGACACTGTCTTCGCAAACATCATAGGACACGGACCCCGTGTACTGGTCCGTGCTTGGGTCCGTGTAGACACTGAAATTCTTCATCCTTGGCTGTAAAGGGCACGGACCCCGTGTGCAGGTCTGTGTGCACATCCGTGTAGACTCGGCCTGATTCACTAATATTTGAATAATATTCCTTTGGCCTCCCAACGTACTCCCATGCATAACCACCCCTTCATGCTTGCTCATGACTCCTTGTAGTGCCTCCTTGAACTTCTTTAGGCGACCCCTCGTGATTGGTCCGTCTGGCAACTGCAAAGGATCCCATGCTTTCCTTGGGGCTTGACCACCCGTGTTCGCATCACTTTCTGTGGACATACTCTGGCGAAATGTCCCTGCTGTCTGCAGATATTGCAGCAACCCATAACACCCTGACACTGCTCGGTGCCATGTCGGCCTCCACAAGAACTGCAATATACACCTGTATACTCTGTACTCTGGCCAGGACCTCTCTGTCGTGACACACTGGAGCTCGACAAACTGCTCCCTGATCTTTTTAACTGTTTGCCCTTCGCTTTCAGCTGGTCTTTCCTCCCACTGCTACTACCACAACTCTCGAATCTGGGAGGGGGTTGAACTCAGGGTTGTGGCGGTCTCGGAGTCGGAGAAACATAAGAAGTGCTTCGTTGCCTAAGCAATCCAGCTTCTGCCCTCTTGGCACGGTTCAAGGCATCTGAAAAATTGTTTTGTCTACCGGTATTCACCAAGGTAAAGATTTCCGGATTTAGGCCATTGATAAACTGATCCGCCACGGCCTCTTCATTATCGACGACATGAGGAGCAAATCGGAGCAATGTCGAAAACTTTGCCACATATTTCTCGATGTTCAGCTGTCCCTGTCTCAAATTGGCAAATTCAGCACCTTTATCTTTTCGGTAGGACACAGAAAATAATCGCTGATAGAACTATGTTTAAAAAACTTTCCAAGTGATCTCTATGCCACGATTCTCCAATGCTCTCTTCGTGGTAAGCCACCAGTTCTTTGCAACATCTTTCAGTTGATGCCCAATAAGTTTAACCCGTCGCTCATCGGTATATTCAAGAGATTCAAATAACATCTCGATGTCATCGAGCCAACTTTCATACTCAACTGCACTTTCGGTGCCCTTCAGTAACGATGGTCGAAATGACTGAAACCTTTTCAGCAAGGTCTCCATTGGTGTAACAGTCACATCCATCAGATCATTGGAAGTACTGCCCTGTTCTGGTGCTCGACCTGCTACAGGTTGCGGTACTCGTCGAGAAGGCATATCTGATTATCAAATGGATTAGTACACAATCTATACAATCTGTCTCAGTCGTCCTCTGATCATATACCTCTGATCCATAATCGGTTATGATTCAGTCTTTGCAATTATATGTTGTAATCAACTCAGATAACAATACAACATATAATAGTGAAAGCAATAAATCATGCTAGCACAATCAAAGCAAGGAAGAAAATTCAATCTACCACCGCTCATTCTATTCTATCTCAGTCTAAAGGATCTATCGCTCTGATACCACCTGTTGTGGGGACTTGGGCTCTAACTTGTTTATCTTTGGGATTAATTGGATCTTTGCTAGAAAATGTGGGTCATAAAAAAAATTTCTTTTAATAACATAAACAAATGTATATAAATCATACACAAGATCTATATCAAATTTATTTCATTAAAAACAGATACATGTCTTGTTCCAACATTATCATACCAACTAGTGTTTTTTTTTAGTACAACTACATATCACATATACAATCACTAGTAATCTTCTACGCCCGAAATCACCACGCTATCTTGATCTCTCATCCTCGTCAAGTTCTTCTGGACCCTGATCCTGTCCCCCCCTGTTGTCATGCACACATACAGACACAACAACAGCCGGAAACTACGGTGAGAACAAATCCCAGTATAAAACATGTATACATGCATGTCATTCAATTTCATACTAATTCAGAACACATAATTCAGTAATTATGACACATTAGTGAATACAGATAAAACAATTCGACTCTTACTCTTTAACTCGACTCATATCTAAATCTAGGGATCCCAGTGTGAATAAGATGTAACAAGTCTCCCACCTACTCTCCCAATCGTGGTGGTGGTACGTCTTACTCCTAGACTTCGGCCATGTCTGTATCGAATATCTGCAATCGGAGTCGATCTTCTCCTATGCCTCGATACCACCGAACGTCTAGAACTTGGCATATCTGCCAATGACTCTTCTATCTCAATGCTTGTATATAAATCAATATAAAGTACAAACATAGCAAAGTATAGAAATCTAGTATGTGATTTTGGGAAACTCGAATCAAATCTAATTCGAGTTTTATCTTCCCGAATCAACATGAATTATACCTTTCGTTGTTCAGTCTTTGTCAAGATCAAAGTCTAGAAGTCAAATCTTGACGATATCAATCTGAAATGGCAATGTCAAATAGCACAATATCACTTCACAACTCAAACCGATACATGTACATATCAATATTCAATCTCGGTACATTTCGGCGACATAACAACGTAATCTCGCGATACCGGTCATCTCAAACAACAATAATAAGTCACAATAACTCACATATCCATCTATATACAATCTCAACAAGTCATAATCCTCAAAAAAACAATGTACCGTGCTGATATTTGCATAATCTCCACTCAATACATGCTGGAAATTAATAGAAATCGCATAACGTATCCGTTTTTCGATCCGGTTTCAAATATATGATTTCTATAAGCTCAAGAACACATCATATATATCACAATCTGATTTATCCAACCTCTCAACTTCAAAATATGCAGGAAATGGACAATCCTTACATCCTTCTGAAGCTATCGAAATTAGGAGCAAAAATCTGAACTCGGAATTAATTTCGGGTGGCTAGATTTTGCACAAGTCAATTGCTAAGAAAGGATGAAGCTTGAAGGAGTTCTGAAATGTTCTTTTGGTGAGTCTCTCTGCTGGATGAGAAAATGAAGAGGATACCTATTATATTGCATGGCTAATAGCAAGTGGCTTATTCTTTGGTCTTACCGCAGGTGCGCTAGCTATGCACCGCGGGTGCGCTGAGCCTACTGTAATACTTTCAAAAATTCCGAAGACACGACCGCGGGTGCGTTGCCCTCTCTGTCCCAACACCGCAGGTGCGGTCATATTTCTGGTGCGGTTGCGGTGTCTCTACTGTCCTACCTCCAAAATTCCAGAAGACCCACCGCGGGTGCGCTGGCTCTTTTGCCACCGGTGCGGTCTTGTCTCGGTGTATCCACCGCAGGTGCGGTCCTGTTCTTACCGCGGGTGCGGTCAAGCTATTGTAATTCTTCAATATTTCATGATAAACAATTGCGGGTGCAGTATCTTTTTAACCGTGGGTGAACTGTCTTTGCTGTCCCAACAATATATTTTGCACTAAAATCGAAACGCAACGTCGCTTCTTCGACCTTCGATAAATACATCAAATCATGCATTAATAATTGCTGATTACCAACTCACATTTCGGGCATTACAATAGTTAAAAGATGCTAATTATCCTTGACACCCCTTCTGTAGTAATTTACAAGCCTTCATACAAGAGATTATCCGAAAAGATAAGGATATACCTGCACTTGCTACTTTCAATGGTTCATCTCCGAATAGTGCTAATTTTATCATTTTCATGCCACAATCAATAGTAATTATGTACTTCGAGAGCCAATCCATTCCCAGTATCACATCAAAATCGGTCATTTTCAGAACTATCAAATTAGCATACATATAATGGCCTTGGACATATATTGGACACCCTCGTTCAATCTGATATGTGTGTAATTATTGCCTGGAAGGTAAAGCTATGGTGAGTTGTGTCTCTGTTGTACTTGCAGTAATGCCCATTCTCCTTACAAACGATTTCGAAATAAAGGAATGTGTGGCTCCTGAATCTGGTAAAACAATAGCAGTTATACCAGAAATCAAGAACATACCAGTAATAATCGATGTATCTGCATCCAATTCCTCTTTAGTCATCGAGAAAAGGCGTCCTTGTACTTTCTCAGAACTTCCTGGACAATTTCTGTCGAGATGCTCTGGCTTTTTACAACGATAATAAACATTGGTACCTTGCATGCATTCACCACCATGGGTTTTACCACATTTAGGACATGGTGGTCTATCTTATTCTTTACGTGGAGGGGGACCTTTGCCACGGGGTTCCTCTGGTCAAGTACCTCTGCTATCGGTCTTTTGGACTTGTCTTGATCTTTGACTCTTTTGAAAGTACTGCTGCCTTCGATGTTGCTTGTCTCTGTCAATGTCTTGTTCATATTGTTCTGTCATAAGTGCTCTTCCACTATCTCCCCGTATGTAACAAATTTCGACATTCATACATCTCTTTTAATTTCAGAGCGAAGTCCCCGCATGAATTGTTCGCCCTTACTTGTGTCATGCTATGCAATATATGGTACATATTGGACTCAAGCCTCAAATTGTTATATATATTCATTCATTGACATGGTTCCTATCTTCAAATTGAGGAAATCGCTGGCTTTCTTGGCTCGTACATCTTTGCTAAAATATTTGTTGTAAAACGTTGACTTAAATGTATCCCATGTAAATGGTCTCGCAGGTAATGCAACTTTTGTACTCTCCCACCATATTCTTGAATGTTTCGTTAACAAAAATATGGCACAAGTTACTTTGTCAGCATCTTCCATATGGAGGTAGGAGAAGATGGACTCCAATAACTTAATCCACTTTTCTGCTACTGTCGGATCAGTGCTTCCCATAAATTCAGGAGGATTCAGATTTCGAAAGCGATCATACACATCTGTTTGAACAGGCTCTTGTCTGGGTAGCATGGCTTTTACTTGTGCCTACTCATGTATTTTCTGCTACATTTCAAGCAATTTTTGTATTTGCTCCCCATGAACTTTCATTTGTTGTTGGAGCAGCTGAGCAAAATCATCTATAGGTCGTGGCGCACTGTCTTCACCTTCGGCTGCAGGGGACTTGCCCTTAGATAACTATCCTTCATGTACCTTGTGTTTAGGTGGCATCGTCATTTATTCTATATGTAGGACATGTAGAAGCACATAACTTAGCATAAACTATGGAATACAAGGATACTTACTTGCCGAGTTCCCCATGTGTGGATGAAGTGCATTGTCTTCCCTGTCGAAGAAGCTTGGGCTCTGATAATTGTGACACCCTTCTTCTATTCTTAACATGATTAATGATACTTAACTTGTAATCAAATTAGGGTTTGAATGATATCCTATAGTATGAAGCAATTCGAACAAGGGGCATCAATTTGATGGTTTATAAAAAATTTTGCATGATGTCCCTACATTTTTTAAAAGCCAAACTCAAGCAATAACATCTATATATATGTAGAGTCATATTTTCATACCCAAACATGCATCGTATCGTTATACATATAGTCATAAATGACGTGAAACTTTTTTAAAACCCTGACATAAAATCCATTATAATACATATACGGAAGCTATACAATAAGACCTCCAGGTTCTTATCGAGGTAAGGCACGTCACGAGCATTCATTGGCAAACTGGCATCATATGTATCTTCAATACCTGTTCATGTAATACATGAGCATGTGAGTTTATAATACTCAATAATTTGGCACTTATACGTATCAATATGCATAGAAAGAACATACATATCAAGTCGTTATGAACAATGAATCTTTAAAGCATGTCATACCATAGCATATATTCATGTTATTTTTGTACTTGAGCCTCATTAGTTGACATGTACTGTAGAAGCCCGAAATTCGTACTGGAAAATTTGCAGAATAATTTAAAAAATTTCTTTAAAAGTAAATAACTTGCCGCATTCATTAAATAAGTAATAAAAAGTTTAAATGTTTAAAGTAGCAGCGGGATAAAAGTTCAAGTGTCAAAATAGAAGCGGAAGTAAAAATGTATTCAAAACAACAATTTAAAATAATTCGACAAAATTAAAAACTAAGTTTGGAATAAAAATAATAAGGGCTGAAAATGAGGTCCTCGGGTTCCTACTACTGCCGACCCAAGCTAGCTCACTGGTCCCCGCCCTCGGCCCCGACCTCATCAGTACCTACAACAATAAAGTCTAGTGAGTCTAAAGACTCCGCATGTATATATCATAGGTAACAAGTAAATATATCATAAAATTTCATGCCGTGTAAAGATATCATATCGTAAAGCGTAACGTGAAATATCGTATCATGAATAATTATAAATACGTGCATAACTGAAAAATCGTAAGTGAAATGTTTGCTCGATAGAGCCCTGTCATAAAATAGCATATCATAATTTTCTGTTGAGAATATGTTCTACTCAAGTGGCCCATAACATGAACTGAATCGTCTGATCATACTAAACCACAGTATACTGGGCGGTAGAGATCATCATAGCCCTTGGACTGGATATCCGTACCCATACATGAACATGAACCAGTCAGTAGCCACCGGATGAAGTAATAATCCCATAAGCTGCAATCTCATTAGTGTGAAGTTGCCACATGACATATCGCATATATCTCAAAAATAAACTTTTATATTTTTATGCACGTAATATAATTATACATCCTGTTTTATTTTACCAAATGGTTTGGATCGTTCCCAGGCTCGCTGCGACCTAATTCTAACATGAGAAACATAAAAATAAACTTAACTTGGCCAAAACTTCGTAATTGAACCCAACAACGGGGCCAACTAGACCAAATATTTTAAATCTAAAAAAGAAGGTGGCCGAAAATATCATTCAAAATAAGGTAGGAATATTGCTTAATTATTAATTAATGTTGATTAAAAATGAAGGGATTATCTACCAAGAATGGATATGGAAGGGATTCAAAAATGGTGAGTTGATATCGATAGTATCTCTGTTTGTGGTGCTCGTATCCCATCGATATAAATCGATAACTCTGTCGGGATAAAAGCCTATGGTCGTTGATCAACTAATTGCATGCAATCTCTGACTATGTATCTATCAATCCATAAATCATTTAAACTCTCTCTTTGGCATTTTATCAAACACTTTGAAGACTCTAATCTCTTGTATTCCCTTTAACACAATTGAGACATAAAAATGCCTCCAATATATATATATAACAAGTGTATCAATACATAATCATGAATCAAATGAAGGGAATAGCACATTAAAACCATTGAAAGACAATACATATATTATCATGTGAGCACAAGGAATGAAATTCCACTTACAACCACTTGGAACACTTGAATCTATACTCTTGGTACAAAACCTACAACAATAAACCATGAATTGCACCATTAACATCTCAATAATCATAAACCCATACCAATTAATCCATCAAACCAACACCATCAACAAACCCATGATTTCTCCCAACACCAAAACCAAGAATAAACTAAACCAAAAGCTTACCTTAGCTTCTAGAACCAACAAGAACCTTGCTCACACTTCAAAATTCCAACAAAATGCTTGAATCAAAGGAAGGAAATGAAAAGAAAAGGAACCCTAGCTTCCTTGCTATGAAAAACCCGAGAAGAATGAGGAGAAATGAAGTCTCCACCTATTTTATACCTTAAAACACCAAAAACACGACTTTACTGTTCACAGACCGCGGATGCGCTAGCCCATGCACCACGGGTGCACTATGCCTTCGGCAACTCATCCAAAAATTTGAAACAGTAGACCGCGGGTGCGGTCACCTTTTAGAGCGCGGGTGCGCTCTCCACTCTGCGCACAGCTTCTCCAAAGATCGCCTCTGAAACGCTCTTCCCGTCATAATTTGGAAAAATGGTAAACTACAAAGTTGTATCTCTATGTCCTTTCTTGAACCTCTCAAAATTTCGGATCATTTGGAGGTGTGAGTAAAAATTTATGCTAAATCTCCAAACATATGTCACTGGAGGAACGTCGAAACATACGACACACTTCGGGGCACTTTTGGCTTACCTTCCACAATGATTTGAACAAAACTCAAAATAAGAAAGTTATACCTCTATGTCTTATCTAACCACTCCAATTAGCCTCATACCAATTGTCTCAACATACGAATTATCATGAATTTAATCATAACGACGCTACAATCAAACTACACAACATCTATCATCAATAATACTATAAATCATAAATCGTCATCCTTAACATAAAAACTATACTTAAACTTACCCAAATAGTCAATAAACATAAGATATCCTAAACCATACCGATCACCAAGCTTAGATATTACATGGTGCTTCCTGAGCCTGCTCCTCGGTCAAAGTAAATACTCTGGCATGCTGTTTAGGAGGCTGGCCAACTGTCTGGCTTCCTCCTGGCCTCTGCTGTGACTGAGATAGTGCTGGCTGAAATGAGTGAACAGCAGCTGATCGTCCACTCCACTGTGCCGCTGATCCAGATGATTCGGCTCCCTGGGACCTTTGGGAACCCCTCTGTGGACAAACTCTGGCAAAATGTCCCTGTTGTTTGTAGAAGTGCCAGGTACCAAGGTACTCCTTGGCATTGCTCAGTGGAATGTGTCCCTCCACAAGTTCCACAGTAAGCCCCGGTATAACTCTGTTTGGAACCACTGGAGCTAGAAGAACTGCCGCCAGGCTTCTTAAACTGATTTCCTCTAGTCTTCAGAATATCTTTCTTTCCACCACTGCTACTGTCACTCTCGAATCGGGGAGGTGGTTGTGGTGGTCTCGGTGCGAGAGGAACATCTACAGCTCCTCTCTGCCTTATCAGGCCCGCTTCAGCACCCTTTGCTCTATTCATAGCATCAGCAAATTTATTTGGTCGCCCTGTGTTCACCAATGTAAAGATATCGGGATTTAAGCCATTGATGAACTGATCAGCAACGGCTTCTTCATTTTCAACCACATGTAGCGCAAATTTCAACAAGGTAGAGAACTTGGTCACATATTCTTCAATGTTCAGCTGACCTTGTCTCAAATTGACAAACTCCGCCCCCTTGTTTTTCATGTACGACACTGGGAAAAATCTCTGATAAAACTCAGTTTTAAATACATCCCAAATAATAGTCGTACCTCGATGCTCCAAGGCCCTCTTCATCGTAATCCACCAGTTCTTTGAAATGTCCTGCAACTGGTATCCTGTCAGCCGAACTCGTCGTTCATCTGTATACTCCAACGAATCAAACAACATTTCTATGTCATTCAACCAACTGTCACAGTCAACGGAAGTCTCTGTTCCTTTCAGGGTTGGCGGTTTGAATGACTGAAATCTTTTCAATAAGTTTTCCATAGGAGTGGCTGTAACATCCATGGGAGGGTTCAAAGTACTACCCTGTTCCGGTTTTCTTACTCGGAGGCATATTTGATAACCAAATGGATTAGTAACCCAATCCAATAAACCTTTTTCACTTCAGTTCCCTCCTCCGATCATCTTACTGCTGATCGAGAATCGGTGCTGAGTCATTCTCAATAACACATATTGTTAGAGTAGGTGCCCGTCGAGCCAAGTGTTGGCCGAGTGTTCACAATGAAACTCTATGTATAAGCAATCTTTATTTTAATAATATTTGAAATTATTGTTTTGGCAAATCTTTATCTGTATACCCATGCTAGTTGCATAGATAAAGCCCTTGAATATACAAATAGTAGAAAGAATATGAGATGCTCATATGATGAGTATCATGAAACTCATATTTGGAATATTGTATATTCTAAACAGTTCCTAGTCGATTCAGCCGCCGCTAAGAAGGATATAGGCCGCTCGAGTTTGAGACTAGTATCTGCGATGTGAGTACCGTGTTTCATTGGTAGGGGACATTGTGATGTCCGAGCATACAGATAGGTGCTCCTGGTAGAGTGCACTGAACAACCCTCCATAAAGGACTTTCCAAGTGGTTCTCACTTATCGAGTGGAAACGTTCTGGTTTATGGTTGTACACCATTAGTCCTTATGACCCGGGACAACATTGAGACTCTATGTGCTAGCATTACACTTTGACTTGTTTACCGACTCTCGAGGGGTCATCAGGTGGCAAGGTTGGGTGTTTTGTCGAAACATATAGAAGTCGATGCATTGTAGTTGGGGATTCACCGCTTACCTTCGGGTATAGATATCCTATGTGTTATCATGTGTATGTAGGTTGAAATCTCTGATCAGAGTATGGTGGTAATTATGAAAGGGGTTTCATAGATTACACAATCGATGCAACTACGATATGACACGTAGTATCGATTCTGTGACACCCTGACCCGTTACAATTAAATACAACGGAATTTAAAATTTTCTTTCAAATGGAAGGAGTTTCAAAATACATTTCATAAAAATGTTTACAAAATAGCAATACATGATCATTTAAATGACATAACAAAATACAAAATATCATTCCTATGATCATGCCAAAATCTTCCTTCCAACGGTGCATGCATATGACCCCTATCCACAGTCAACGTCCAGGGCCACCACTCTGATCTGCATCACATGAATAAACTGAAATGAGAATAAATCTCAGCAAGTGGAACTCTAACATAGCAATGATACATAATATACTCTGTAAATCATGACTTTGAAATCATAAATACCATCAACTCTGAAACATAAATACTGTAGCAATAACTGTAGAAATATCATATCAATAATATAGCAATACGATGGTATTTCTCTTTTCTCTGGTTGGATTGATATCAATAGTATCTCTGACTGTGGGTGCAAATATCCCATCGATATAAATCGATAACTGTGAGGGATATAAGCCTATGGGCGTTGATCAACTAATTGCATGCAATGCTCTGACTATGATTCAATCAATCCAATAAAACATTTGAACTCTGAATAACATTTAAAGCCGTCGTTTCGCAATCTCTATCTTTTCTCTTGTATTCCCTTTTTAACAATAGTGAGACATCAATGCCTCCAATAGATAATCAATGGGATCAATACATAACAATGAATCAATTGAAAGGAATAACACTTTGAAACCTTTAAAACACAATACATATAATATCATGTGAGCACAAGGGATGAAATTCCACTTACAAACCAATAGAACACCTCAAACTTAGCTCTTGGTACACCACCTACAACAATAATCCATAAACAACACCAATATCAACTCTATATCCACAAATACAAGTTAAATAATCCATTAAACCAACCAAAACATCAACCTATAGCAACTCATCTCCAAAAACTATGATAGAATCGCACCAAAAACTTACCTAAGCTTCTTTATACCACGGAGAACGTCGATCTCAAGCCGGAATTCCAAATAACTCCAAGAATCAAAGGTAGGAAGCAAAAGAAATAGAGGAAAACCCTTGCCAAAAGAGAGAAAATCTCGAAAAAGGTAGATAGGATAAGGTAGAAATGAAGTCAACTCAATCAAAAAGGTACTAAATATCTCGCCCATACTTACACCGCGGGTGCGGTCACACAAGCACCGCGGGTGCGCTAAGCTCACGGCATTCCAACAAAATCCCATGCACGATGACCGCGGGTGCGGTGCTACAATTACCGCGGGTGCGGTGCACACCGCGGGTGCGGTCCTTGCACTGCCGCGGGTGCGGTCATGCCACGGCCTCCAAATTCTAAAATGATGAATAGTACACCGCGGGGGCACTCCTCTAAGAGCGCGGGTGCACTCTTGCTACGGCAATGAACAGTAATAAAGCCACCAAAATCGATCCGAAACTCTGAAACGAACAATCAACACCAACTAATACCTCAATAAAACAATAACCAATAATACTATAGCCCAAAACACAACTCTAAACATCTAATCTTATAACCCAAATAACAAGTAAAGCTTAAACCGTACCGTACACCGGGCTCGGCTATTACAATCTCCCCTCCTAAGAGGAATTTCGTCCGCGAAATTGACGTCACTGCACGAATAACTCAGGATACTTCTCTCTCATCTCAATCTCTGGTTCCCACGTAGCCTCCTCGATCAAATGGTTCCTCCAAAGGACTTTAACGATGCCGATCTCTTTATTCCTCAATACTCTAACTGTGCGATCCAAAATCTGGACCGGAATCTCTTGGTACGTCAAATTCGGCGTCAAGTCCAATGGCTCATGGTGAAGAACATGGGAAGGATCTGCAATATACTTCCAGAGCATCGATAAGTGAAACACATTATGGACTCTGTCAAGATCGGGCGGTAGGGCTAATCTGTAGGCTCGATCGCCAACTCTGTCCAATATCTCGAATGGACCAATGAATCTAGGACTCAACTTGCCCTTCTTGCCAAATCTCATCACACCCTTGAGAGGTGCTATCTTCAAAAATACATGCTCGCCAACCTCGAACTGCAAAGGTCTGCGACGAACATCTGCATAACTCTTCTGTCTGGACTGAGCAGTCTTCATCCTCTCTCTGATCACTGCAACAACATCGGCAGTCTGCTGGACCAACTCGGGACCCAACATCTACCTCTCACCAACCTCATCCCAAAACAAAGGCGATCTGCACTTCCTGCCATAAAGTGCCTCATACGGTGCCATCCCAATCGACGCCTGGTAACTGTTGTTGTACGTGAACTCCACAAGTGGCAACTTAGAATCCCAGCTACCAGAATAATCAATAGTACAAGCTCTGAGCATATCCTCAAGAATCTGAATGACTCTCTCTGACTGACCGTCGCTCTGAGGATGATAAGCTGTACTGAAAGCTATTCGAGAACCCATAGCTCTGTGCAAACTCTTCCAAAACTCGGAGGTAAATCTAGGGTCACGATCAGACACAATCGACACGGGCACACCATGAAGTCTAACAATCTCTGCAATGTAATCCTCGGCGTACTGAGACATGGAGTACGTCGTATTGACTGGAAGAAAGTGCGCTGACTTGGTCAATCGATCAACGATGACCCAAATGGAATTATAACCTCTCTGAACTCTGGGCAGACCAGTCACGAAATCCATAGTGATATGCTCCCATTTCCACTGAGGAATCGGCAAAGATAGCAATGTCCCAGCAGGTCTCTGATGCTCAATCTTCACCTGCTGACAAGTAAGGCACTGAGAAATGAACAAAGCAACATATTTCTTCATACCTGGCCACCAATAGAGTCGACGAAGATCCTGATACATCTTCGTACTGCCTGGATGAATCGAAATAGGTGCGGTATGAGCCTCTGTCAAGACGTCTCTACAAATATCGTCGTCAATAGGAACACAAATACGGCCTCTGAAAGTCACCAAACCATCACCATTCGAACCAAACTCTGAGTTCCCTCTCTCCTCAGCTCTAGCTCTCAACTCTGTCAACTGAACATCAGTCAACTGCCCTCTACGGATCCTGTCCGTCAAAGTAGATCGAATAACCAACGCTGAAAGACGAGCAATGGTACCTGGAATAACCAGATCTATCTCCTCTCGATGCAAATCCATCAACAATGGTCTCTGAATCAAAGAAATCAATGAAGCACTCGACTTGCGACTCAACGCATCTGCCACAACGTTCGCCTTCCCTGGGTGGTAACTGATAGTCACATCATAATCCTTGACAAGCTCTAACCACCTCCTCTGCCTCATGTTGAGCTCTTTCTGAGAAAAAAGATACTTCAAACTCTTGTGGTCTGTGAAGATCTCACACTTTTCGCCATACAGATAATGCCTCCAAATCTTCAGGGCGAAAACCACAGCTGCTAGCTCCAAATCGTGCGTCGGATAATTTTTCTCATAATCCTTCAACTGGCGAGAAGCATAGGCAATAACCTTACCTCGCTGCATCAGAACTGCACCAAGGCCTCTCTTCGACGCATCGGTATAGACAACGAAATCCTCAGAACCACTAGGCAAAGAAAGAACAGGAGCTGTCGTCAATCTATCCTTCAGCTCTTGGAATGCACTCTGGCAATCAATAGACCACTCGAACTTCACAGCCTTCCTCGTCAGATTGGACAATGGCAGTGCAATCTTGGAAAAATCTGAAATGAAACGACGATAATAACCCGCCAAACCAAGGAAACTGCGTACCTCAGACACAGTGGTAGGAATAGGCCAATTCTGAATCGCCTCTATCTTCAATGGATCAACAGCAATGCCATTTCTCGAAACAACATGGCCTAGAAAAGAAATCTGATCCAGCCAAAACTCACACTTCTTCATCTTGGCAAACAACCTCTTCTCTCGCAACATCTGAAGAACAACTCTGAGATGCTCTGCATGAAGCTCTCTGGTCTTGGAATAGATAAGAATATCGTCGATGAAAACAATGACGAAGCTAACCAAGAACGGCTTGAACACTCGGTTCATCAGGTCCATGAAGACTGAAGGGGCATTGGTCAAACCAAACGACATCACAAGAAACTCAAAATGACCATACCTGGTCCTGAAAGTCGTCTTAGGGACATCAGACTCCCTAACCTTCAACTGATAGTAGCCAGACCGAAGATCAATCTTCGAGAACATAGTGGCACCATGGAGCTGATCAAACAAATCATCTATCCGTGGCAACGGATACTTGTTCTTGACAGTCACTTTGTTGAGCTCCCTGTAGTCGATACACAGCCGCAAGGAACCATCTTTCTTCTTAACGAAAAGAACCGGAGCTCCCCAAGGCGAAGAACTCGGACGAATGAAACCCTTATCTAGAAGATCCTGCAACTGCGCCTTCAACTCCTTCATCTCAGTAGGGGCCATTCGGTACGGAGTCTTAGAGATAGGAACCGTACCAGGAGCTAGATCGATCACGAACTCAACATCTCTGTCCGGCGGCAAACCCGGAACATCATCCTCAAACACATCAGCAAACTCCCTCACCACAACGATATCATCAATATTCAACTTAATCAGTCTATCAACATCCACAATAGAAGCAAGAAACCCATCGCAACCTCTACACAGCAATCTCTCAGCCTCAAGACAAGAAATAAAAGGAAGGACCAGCGAAGTACCTGAGCTGGCGAGAACTCCTCCCTGGCCATCATCTGTAAAAGTCACCTTCTTAGCAACACAATCGATAACTGCACGGTAAGTCGAAAGCCAATCCATGCCAAGAATAACATCAAAGGCAACCATAGGGATAACAATCAAATCAGCGAAGACAACTTGCTCCTCAATACGAACAGGGCACGCAAAGACAATCGATGTCGGGCACAAGAAATCTCCCGAAGGCAAAACAACACTAAGCTGAAGGGGAAGAACAGAAGGAACTATACCCAAAGATCTCAAAAACAATTCAGACATAAAAGAATGAGTAGCACCAGTATCTATCAAAGTAGTAGCTACTCTGCCTGAAATCAAAATAGTACTAGAGATCAATGAAGAATCATGATTAATACCTTCCTTCGTCATCGAAAAGATACGACCCTGCACCTTCCCTTGGCTAGCTCCCTTAGGACAATTTCTGGCAACGTGGCCTGCCGTGCCACAACGATAGCAAGACTGAGTGCCAAATCTGCACTCTCCACGGTGATGCTTGCCACACTTCTGACACAAAGGCTTCTCTAGATCAAATGGAACAACTGGAACTGGCGGAGGTCTAGGACTCGGCTCCATCTTGTCCTTGCCCTTGAAACGATCCCTGCCCCTCTGATTAGAACCCTGGCCTCTCTGAGCAACAGCTTGATGCCTCTCCTGCCTCTCCCTGGCGATATCCTTCTCATCCTGCTCGGCCAACAAAGCTTTGGACACGATCTCCTTGAAAGTCACGGCCTTGGACATATTGATATCACGGCGAATCTCCGCTTTAAGGCCTCGAATGAAATGAGCACCCTTGTCCTTGTCGTTCGAAGCAATATACGGAGCAAATAGGCAACCCTCCTCAAACTTCAGGATATACTGACTAACATCCAAGCTCCCTTGACGAAGCTCCAAGAACTCCGTAACCTTCCTCGCTCGAAGTGCATCGGGGAAATACTTGTCATAGAACAAGTCAGTGAACTCTGACCACTTCAGCGTCGCAACAGTCACACCAACCTTCGTCGCATTCCACCAAATGCGGGCAGCCTAAACCAACATGAACACTGCACAGCTGATCCTGTCTTTGTCCTCATACTGGAGATAATCGAAGATAGCTTCAAGCGCCTTGACCCACTCGACAGCAACAAGAGGATCGGTGCTACCTGCGAATTCCGGTGGATCCATTCTCTTGAAAGCAGAAAAGACGGCATCAGTGCCAACAACCTGAGCAACCTTACCTCTCACTTGGCCTCGACCCTGTCCTGCTCCTTGCAATCGGAGCAACTGCTGAATCTGATCGCTATGCACCTTAGCCTGCTCCTTAAGCAACTTGCCGAACTCGTCGACAACTCTCGAGGAAGAACTATCCTCACCCTCTGCCGCCTTACGCTTAGGAGGCATACTCTACAATTGCTCACAAGACACCAATCAATATATATAACAATGGATAGATGCAAGAAAACATACCCGGACAGTTGAAAGTAGACGAAGTCATATTCATTGGTCCGAAGAACACCGCTCTGATACCACTAAATGTGACACCCTGACCCGTTACAATTAAATACAGCGGAATTTAAAATTTTCTTTCAAATGGAAGGAGTTTCAAAATACATTTCATAAAAATGTTTACAAAATAGCAATACATGATCATTTAAATGACATAACAAAATACAAAATATCATTCCTATGATCATGCCAAAATCTTCCTTCCAACGGTGCATGCATATGACCCCTATCCACAGTCAATGTCCAGGGCCACCACTCTGATCTGCATCACATGAATAAACTGAAATGAGAATAAATCTCAGCAAGTGGAACTCTAACATAGCAATGATACATAATATACTCTGTAAATCATGACTTTGAAATCATAAATACCATCAACTCTGAAACATAAATATTGTAGCAATAACTGTAGCAATATCATATCAATAAGATAGCAATACGATGGTATTTCTCTTTTCTCTGGTTGGATTGATATCAATAGTATCTCTGACTGTGGGTGCAAATATCCCATCGATATAAATCGATAACTGTGAGGGATATAAGCCTATGGGCGTTGATCAACTAATTGCATGCAATGCTCTGACTATGATTCAATCAATCCAATAAAACATTTGAACTCTGAATAACATTTAAAGCCGTCGTTTCGCAATCTCTATCTTTTCTCTTGTATTCCCTTTTTAACAATAGTGAGACATCAATGCCTCCAATAGATAATCAATGGGATCAATACATAACAATGAATCAATTGAAGGGAATATCACTTTGAAACCTTTAAAACACAATACATATAATATCATGTGAGCACAAGGGATGAAATTCCACTTACAAACCAATAGAACACCTCAAACTTAGCTCTTGGTACACCACCTACAACAATAATCCATAAACAACACCAATATCAACTCTATATCCACAAATACAAGTTAAATAATCCATTAAACCAACCAAAACATCAACCTATAGCAACTCATCTCCAAAAACTATGATAGAATCGCACCAAAAACTTACCTAAGCTTCCTTATACCACGGAGAACGTCGATCTCAAGCCGGAATTCCAAATAACTCCAAGAATCAAAGGTAGGAAGCAAAAGAAATAGAGGAAAACCCTTGCCAAAAGAGAGAAAATCTCGAAAAAGGTAGATAGGATAAGGTAGAAATGAAGTCAACTCAATCAAAAAGGTACTAAATATCTCGCCCATACTTACACCGCGGGTGCGGTCACACAAGCACCGCGGGTGCGCTAAGCTCACGGCATTCCAACAAAATCCCATGCACGATGACCGCGGGTGCGGTGCTACAATTACCGCGGGTGCGGTGCACACCGCGGGTGCTGTCCTTGCACTGCCGCGGGTGCGGTCATGCCACGGCCTCCAAATTCTAAAATGATGAATAGTACACCGCGGGGGCACTCCTCTAAGAGCGCGGGTGCACTCTTGCTACGGCAATGAACAGTAATAAAGCCACCAAAATCGATCCGAAACTCTGAAACGAACAATCAACACCAACTAATACCTCAATAAAACAATAACCAATAATACTATAGCCCAAAACACAACTCTAAACATCTAATCATATAACCCAAATAACAAGTAAAGCTTAAACCGTACCGTACATCGGGCTCGGCTATTACAGATTCATTGACAACTCTCGATAAACCAATGGTTGTCGAATCGGTCGGGATATATGAGTTGAAGGGACCGTACTATACGCTAACCATAATTGAATGGTTCTTGCAGGCACTATCATTTGATACCTAGGGAATCATGTAAGCGATGCTGCTAGGCGTTTAACATGATTGGTTGGGTATTATCAGACTTGAGTTCTGACGTTCTTAATATCAAGGAGTTGATAATTAAGAATGGAGCAATTGGGGTATGATCGTATAAGGACATGTTTGGTCTGAATCACATGGAGATGTGAACCCACGGCTAGTTGTATCAATGAACCATTGAGGGCCAAACAAGTACTAGCTTTCTAGATCCCGTTGAGAAGTAAAAATAGTCCAATGTGTTGAACGGCTTATAAAGGAGTTTATAAGCATAAGGAAAATTAGAAGTATGACTTCTATAAAGGAGAAATTAGTTCAATGTGTTGAACGGCTTATAAATGGGTTTATAAGCGTAAAGAAAAATAGAAGTATGACTTCTGTGAGAGAAATGTAAATTTTAATTTATGAATGTGTTCCTAAATTAAAAGTTGGCCAAGTGAATAATGTATTTGAAAATTGTGATTTTCATAAACATTATTATGGACTAAATTAAATTAATTCAATTGTTGAATTAATTAAACACTAGTGGACCTAGTAGAGTCCAAATAATTAAATTAATTCAAGTGTTGAATTAATTAAATTATATTGGGTCTTGTAGAGCCCAATATTAAAATAATTATTCAACTAGTGACTTGAGTAGATTCAAGTAATGTTTAATTAGTCTCAAATTTGTTTGAGATAATTAAAATTAAGTCCATTGATTTTTAATTGTTAAAAATCAAATAAGATATGCATGCATGGGAGGTGAAGAGTTGGAGACAACTTTTTCAAATATCAAGGCTTGGCATGCTACTTTTGCCTTTTGCTTTTTGCAAGTCCAAGATAAGTCTCCCTCCCCTTCACTCCGATCTAGCAATGGCCGAAAATTGAGCAATTCTCTCCTCCATTTTTCTCTCATTTTTCTTCTTCAAGTGTTGAGGAAAGAAAATAATTCTCATTGAAAAATCCTCTTAGTTTTCTAGTGCAAATTAAGAGGGGGTCTACCTAGTTGGTGGTTGGCTTAATAGTTGAGCAAGGAGTGCTCAAAGGAAGCTTGAAGATAGTTTCTACCATTGAAGAGCTAAGGTGTTTACACCTTAGTTGGAGCCATACATCAATCCTTGTGATGATAGGTAAAATTTTAAACACACTATGAATGTCATTTTGGTATTTTATTGTATTTGCTACACAATATCATGTGGTGGCCGAAATTTCTTATGAAAAATAAAAAATTTTAACTTTCGTTGCGCTTCCGGTCACCGTAACCGATCCTCTTTCACATATTACCAATCAAATCAGATAAATCAAGTAACATGTATGTCAAGGCAGTAAATCATGCTAGCAATCACAAGCAAGGAAAGAAAACTCAATCTACCCCGCTCAATAACTTCTATCTCAGTCTAAAGGATCTATCGCTCTGATACCACCTGTTGTGGGAACCCGAACTTAATTCAATTCTTAATCACTTTCTGGGAATAATTAATCAATTAAAATAAACAGGATCTAAATTTTTTTTAAAATACGAGAGAACGCAGCATATGAAATAAGTCTTATCTCTTTTACAAGATCACTATTCAGATCTAGGTACAAGTCCTATACAATCATAAATCATAATAATTATTGTTTCTTCACTACACCTCAAGTGATATAACAGATATACTCCTAAGTGCGGATCTCCACGCTAACTGTCTTCTCTCATCCTCTTCTCGACCCTGATCCAGCCCCACCTGTTGTCATGCACACATACAAAACAAGACAACAGCCGGATAACTCCGGTGAGAATAAATCCCAGTATAAACAATGTACACATGCAATCATATAAAAACATATATAAAAGCATAATAAAGGTATCATTAACATGTTGTAATTCAACAAACATGAAAGACATAACCAATGTAAATCAACATGTCGTATCAGACTCAACTCAACCGACGCGTCGTCTCAGACTCGACTCAATTCTAATCTAGGGATCCCGGTGTCTGAATAATGATAAATATACCGAATCTCAGTCGACAGGAATGAATCAATTTCTAAACGGCATCGATATAATTCATATATCCAGTGTCTGGGCAAATCGGCCGCAAAATTGACGAATCAGTCAAAGAATAGGCAAATCAGCCAATTACTAGACGAATCAGTCGATGAATAGGCGAATCAACCGATGACCAGACGAATCAGCCGGTAACTAGGCGAATCAGCCAATGACTAAACGAATCAGTAGTCAATACACGCAGCGGCTATAAATCAATAGACTACAAACATCAACATCATCAATTGCAAATATCAATACAATAAACTAAGTATGTGATTTAGGGAGACTCGAGTCAAACCTCACTCGAGTTGTGCAATCCCAACTCAACATTAATTTATACCTTTCTTTTTGATACTCTGACTCTGTCGAAGTCTCGAACCCCAAGCCTGTCAATATTCAATCTGACAATAACGATATCGAGGATACAGTATCAATACACCACTCAATCAATACTTGATATAATCAGAATTCAATCAAATTCTGTTTCAACAACATAACGTCATAATTTCAATAAAGAGGGGATCGATATTTCATTCCGTACAACACTTCGAAAGGAGCCATCTCAATACTCGTTTGATAGCTGTTGTTGTACGAAAACTCACAAATGACAATAAATCATGTCAACTAGTGCTAAAATCCAGCACTACAGTTCCTGGATATTCTCCAGTATCCGGATAGTTCGCTCCGACCATCCGTCAATCTATAGACGATAGGTGAAAGAGTTTATGGTATATTCTGTCAAAAATACAAAATCAACCGAAAATCATGGTATGATATAATCAACTTTGGCATTCACTACAATCTAATTACTTTTCTAACATAACTTTTGATCGTCTGATCTTATCTGTATATCATCCTGTACAACATCATATATGCATATTCGAGCATTCCATTGATTACAATCATAATCACATCGCAACATAGTCTTAGGAAGATTTCGATAGTTTCGTCCCCGATCCATACAAATGTACTCCCATTTCTATTTAAGAATCAATAATCTGTATAACCAATCTCCTGGTTTCTATCGTTCTATCTTTATCTATCGGTGATTAGACATTTCAGTACTAACTTTGCCACATCTACTCTCATCTGTTTCTATCAACACCTTTTCTGCTATCAAAATGCATACTGAATAAATTATTGCACACTTCTGACAATATTTATCATTTCAAATTCGAAACATCTGGCTCAACAGATCGATTATTCATATACAATGCAGTATTACTTACCTGATATTCTGATCGACACCCTGTTCTGACCATCGATACCAAATTCCGGATATTTTAATCCACTTTTTGAACTGCTTATATTTCAAAATTAGATCTGGTTCAGACTATACCATATAAATTCCCCACTATCTACTATCTGATTCAATCACGGATTCTGTAATAGCCGATCATTCATTTCTTTTATTATGAATTACGGTATTTTATGGTGATGGTTTATGGCTTTACGTTATGATATGAATGGTAATGAATGTTATAGAATGGAATAGATATGAATGGGTAGAATAGAAGGTTGAATTTGAGTTAAATAAGTAATGGAAGTGCTTTAACGGTATGAAAATGTGGCAGTAGTTGTGATTTTTTAGCATAATGTTTCGTATATTGATCCAATTGATGTGAGGCTACTTTAATTAGAAATATAAGACATAAGGCTATAACTTTGACGTTTTGCGTTTTGTTCAAATCATTGTGGAAGATAGGCCAAAAGCGCCCCGAAGTGTGTCGTGCGTTTCATCGTTCCTCCAGTGACACATGTTGGGCGATTTAGCATAACTTTTTACTCAGACCTCCAAATGACCTGAAACCAGTGGGAGATGCAAGACAAGACATAGAGCTACAACTTTCTAGTTTACCATTTTTCCAAATTATGAAGGGAGAGACGTTTCGGAGGCGATCTTTGAGGCAGCTGTGCGTAGAGTATGCGCCGAGACAGCAGGTACCGCGCTAGGGCGGTAATGTTTGACCGCCCCAGCGCCCCTGGCTCTGAAATTTTGTGTTTCGGACAGTATGGTTCGCGCTCGGGCGGTAATATATGACCACCCGAGCGCCCAGTACAGTACAAAAGCGTGTTTTGGTGTTTGGGAAGGCATAAAATCGAATGGGACACAATTTTTACTCATTTCCCTTCTCCTTCTCTTCTCTCCATCGACTTGGAAGATAGGATTTCTCATTTTCTTCTTTGGATACCTTTGATTCAAGCTTGTAGTTGGATAATTGAAGTGAAAAGAAGTTTATTTTGGGTCCAAGGAGATAAAGTAAGCTTGTGGCTTTAGTTATTGTTGGATTTTAGTGTTGCGGAAATTATGGAACTTATACTTGTGTTGATTTTATGGGTTTATTGGTATGATTAGTTGATTATTGAGTTGTTAATGGTATTATTATTGATATTGTGTTGTAGGAATCCCTCAAGACTTAGCAAGCACTTGTGTATTGGGTTGTAAGTAGACTTTTCCTTTGAATGCATCTTATGAACTATGTATATGTTAAATGGTGTTTTAAATGATCTTAGCTCCTTTAAATCATTGATTATATATATGGTATGTATTGATATGTTCAAAAGAAATGGAATTGAAGCCAAAGGGCAAAATAAAGGAGCTAAGGTTTTAGCACGCACACCACGTGTTTGATTAAATGTTTCAATGAATGTTTTTATGGCTTGATGGTTATATGGTATTGTGGTGTTACCTATGGTAATTCTAAACCCACTTGACTGAAGTTGATCAACATAATGACATGTACTGTGACTGATTTTGACTGAGACGTATATGTGTACCATTGATTGATGACCTATCAATGCCATACAAATGAAAAGAAATTAATTGTGCTATAGATGCCATCTTATAATTGTTATGTATGTATTTTATTGATTGATGGCATATCATGGTAAAGAAATGATACAGATTCTTCCATTGCACTATGGTATATGTATTTGTTATTTAAAGGTCTACTTGCTGAGTTTTATAACTCATTTCAGTTATGTTCATGAGATGCAGATGCAGGTAAACGGGATTGATACAGCGTGGTGTCAAGACAGAAGAAGGAAATGTGCTAAGCTTGGAGGAAGGGTGAACGATTATTTTGGTTATGGATGGATAAGAAAGTATTTCGTTTTGTGATGGTTGAAGTTGGCTATTATATTTTGTTGTAAAGAATTTGGCATATTTTGGGGAGTTTAACTCGTCTCAAATATTTTGGTAATCACAGGTTCTACTTTTAAATGCGTTTATTGTTATGTTTAGTTGTGATAATTCTTTTGTGTTTTGGTTTTATTTCTTGAGGCAGGTTATGAGTTCTTTTTATGGGGAACTTTGCCAAAATTTTTAAAGATTATATATCCTCCAAGTTCATTTATTTTAAAGCTTCCGCATTTTGAGTTTATTTTCTTTTAAAACGGGTCAGAGGTGTCACAGATTCACCATTTCAACAGTTTCTGAATCATATCAAAGCTAAAATCAATCTCTCTGACTGGAATCAGATCTGAAGTCTTATGTGGGGAAAACATCAATAATTTTCATATCATTGGTAAATCAACCAATGATGGACTCAACTTCTGTAAATCAACTGAATACATAAGGAGTCCCTCTACTCCTTTCTGTAATAATCGAGTCATAGATAGTACGGATTATCAAAGGAATTCTCAATCTAGAATCCTTATCGTACAATATTCATCCCTAGGCCATCTCAGGTCCGATTCTCACCATTTTCTGGAACTAATCTATGGTAGCTCCGTACTTGGTCACCATATCAATATCAGTAATGCAGTCCCCAAAATCAGACAACACTAGTCCAATACAAGCTACCTCCATTTCATGCCCGTCATACTGTAGTATACAATGTTTTACAAAATTCACTGATATCAAACCTATCCCCAACGGAGCAAATACATACACTACAGTAGATAAAGACTCAACAGGCAATGCATAACTCAATGCAAATCATTCAAAAATAAACATATGAGGATGTCTTTCACAGCTTTCCAGTGTGGAAGACCAGGGTTCGATTGATATCTACTCACTACACTTAGTGCGAAAAGCCACGTCAGGACGTGTATATATCATCCCATACATGATGCTACCAATCGCAGATGCATAAGGAATGCTTGTCATCGCCGCTATCTCTGCATCAGTCTTGGGAGATATAGAATTGGATAGGGACACGCCATGACACATTGGTAGATGTCCTCTCTTGGACTCATCCATCGAGAACCGCTTCACGATGGTATCAATGTATGTGGACTAGGTGAGACCAAGCAATTTTTTCGATCTATCTCTATAGATCTGTATTCCCAATACAAAAGATGCTTCTACCCAAGTCCTGCATCGAGAACTTACTCGCTAACCATATTTTAGTTGATTGCAACTTTCCTACATCATTCCCAATGAGTAGAATGTCATCAACATACAGTACCAGGAATGTCACAGCACTCCCACTGACCTTCTTATACACACAGGGTTCTTCAGGATTCTTAGTAAAACCAAACTCTTTGATTGTACTATCGAATCTAAGGTTCCAACTCCTAGATGCCTGTTTTAGACCATAAATAGATTTCTGAAGTTTGCATACCATATGCTCACTTCCGACAGATGTAAACCCTTCAGGTTGAGACATGTAAATCTCTTCCTTAATATCCCCATTAAGAAAGGCTGTCTTGACATCCATCTGCCATATCTCATAGTCATACCATGCAGCTATGGCTAGCAATATCCTTATGGACTTGAACATTGCAACTGGAGCAAAGGTTTCCTCAAAGTCAACTCCTTGTCTTTGAGTATATCCTTTTGCCACAAATCGCACTTTGAAGGTCAATACCTTCCCATCCGCCCCAAGTTTCCTCTTGTAAATCCATTTACACCCTATGAGAACAATTCCCTCGGGTGGATCCACGAGATTCCACACTTGGTTCGAATGCATGGAATTCATCTCAGATTCCATTGCTTCAAGCCACTAGGATGAATCGGCATCAGATAACGCTTCCTTGAAGGTCCTTGGATCACATTCATGGTTAGGCTCATCATGGCCCTCTTCAAGAAGCAGACCATACCTCATAGGTGGTCTCGAGACTCTCTCGGATCTTCTAGGAGCTTGTATCTCCTCTCTTGGCTCTTCGGGTGTGGGTTCTATAATTGTGGGTGTCTCTCGAACCTCTTCGAGTTCTATCATCTCCCCTTTTCTATCCAATAGAAATTCCTTTTCCAAAAAGGTTGCATTCCTAGAAACAAACAGCTTTGTTTCTTGGGGATATTATAAATAGTATCCAACTGAATTCTTTGGATAACCCACAAATTAACATAAAATGGATCGACTATCCAATTTATCTCCCACTACCTACTTCAAATAAGCAGGGCACCCCCATATTCTAAGATAAGAATATTTGGGTGGCTTACCAATCTATATCTCATATGGTGTCTTGTCAACTGTCTTTGAATGGACATTGATCAACAACAGTGCCGCTAACTTAAGCGCATATCCCCAAAAGGATGGCGGCAACTCCGTGAACCCCATCATAGACCAAATCATGTCCATCTAAGTCCGGTTACGACGCTACAAACACCATTCAACTGTGGTGTAGCGGGCGGAGCCCACTGCGAGAGAATCTCATTCTCCCTAAGATACTCTTGGAACTCGGCACTCAAGTACTCACCACCTCGATCCGATCGAAGTGTCTTGATGCTTCGTCCCAACTGTTTCTCTACTTCACATCTGAATTCTTGAACCTTTCAAAGGCTTCAGACTTGTATTTCATCAAATACACATACCCATACCTCGAAAAGTCATCGGTAAAGGTGATGAAGTAGGCATGTCCATGCTTAGTGGTGATGCTAAGCGGACCGCACACATCGGTATGGATCAAATCCAATAATCTTTTGGCTCTCTCCACATGGCCCTTAAAGGGAATTTTGGTCATCTTTCCTTCCGAAAAGGATTCACAAGTCGTGAGAGCACTAATATCAGACATATCAAACATGCCTACTCCAACTAGCTTGTTCATCCTTCTTAAGGAAAAAGAAAATATGTCCTAATCGAGCATGTCATAATTGTGCCGAATTTAGAGTATCTTGTTTTCGCTTGTTTGTTTTTGTTATAGCTTGGACATTGTTTAGTGGAATATCTTTCAATTTTAAGTTATAGAGATCGTTTTCAAGTTCTCCAGTACCAATTAAACATTCATTCTTGTAAATGTTGCAAACACGTTTGCTAAATAAATAAGAATATCCATCTTTATCTAACATAGAAATGGAAACAATGTTTTTCATCAAATCTGGTACAAACAAAACATCTCTTAAAATTAACTTAAAATCATTGTTCAACAACAAGTAAACATCCCCTTTGGCCAGGGCAGCAACTCTTGCTCCATTGCCCATCCTCAAGAAGGTCATACCTTCCCTGAGCCTTCTACTTCTTCCCATCACCCGTAACTCATTACAGAGATATGAGCCACAGCCGGTATCAAATACCCAAGAAGTAGAATTATTTAAAATGTTTACTTCAATGTAGAACATACCATTTCCAGAACCTTTCTGGGCAAGATATTCTCTGCAGTTACGCCTCCAATGTCCAGGCTTCTGGCAGTGATGACATACATCAGCAGTCTTGTCAGCCTTCACTGGTATGGCTGTCACATCGGGACTCGGAGATTGCCTCTTCAAGGGCACGTTCCTCTTGGGACGTTGGAAAGAACGCTTCTTTCCTTTCCCACGTGGACCAGTCTTCGTACCAGATGAAGAGCCCACATAAAGAACCGACTTATCATCTTGCATTGAAGCCTGCATATAACACTTGGCTTTCAAGTCATGGTCATACCATTCCTTGTAAGTCTGCAATTCCTCAGGAGTGCAGTCAGTCGGAGCCTCAGCAGGGGACGACTTAGTAAGTGTATACGCTATCCTTTCCGAATTCAAGACGATTTTCAGATTTCTTAGCCAATTGAGGTAATTAGGTCTGGTTAATACGTGTTTGTCGAGTGTTATAGATATTTGATTGCGAATCGAAGACATTGTCAAAAAGTATTGAAAAGTAAAACAGATAAATGTTAATGACTATTTTAAAATATTTAGTAAAATATTAAGTATGGACTTTTACTTCATAAATTTTTACTCCCATTGTTTTAACATCTTTCACTACCCTCTAGTGAAAACGGGAAACTCTTTTCCTCAGTAGGTATGCAAGGTCCAATCAGCGAATTATGATCCCGAATAATAACAGCCAATCACAATTCCTAAAAAGTAGTTTCCAATTGCATCACCATGCAACCCTCTACGTAAACTTTTGTCTCACGTTTGATTAGGACCCAATAATATGACGTCGTTCATCTTTACGTGTCAAGCCTTACCTATCGATGTTGAACCTTAATGGCAGTCGCCATGAGTTCCCTCAATAATATGAGCCGAAATCATGGGAGTTCCACGTAGTTCACATCACCATGTCAATGGATGTCACATCTTTCCGGCACCCAGGGCCCCCCCAATAATATGAGCCGAGCCATGAGCACGGGTAGCGTTCATCATGCACCCACTGTCGATGGAAGACATGGAAATTATAAACAAATTTATAATTCTCCTTTTCGGGCTTGATATTAATTTTGAATCTTTTTTCAAAATGAGGGTTTTTAATTTTGAAAGGTCTCATCATTAATTTGATTTAAAAGCTCGCCATGTTTGATCGTATGTTTGTCGGATTCATGCAACTTTGTTATTATCATAATAATAAGGCACATACTCATTATTTATAACATATCATGCATATATTATAAACAGTAAACAAAACAAGGATGATCAATCTCCCCAATACTAATGGCCCGTGTGAGCTAAGCACGGGCCTAGGTCCAATCCTAGGGAAATGCATGGGATGCAAATGCAACAATTACATAAGCCTCCAATATTTACATGTCTTCGATCTTCATAATCATCAAGGCCACCATCTTCCAATCTTGATCTTCCACTATACTAATATTTACAAATAATATCCATGGCAAATAGGGATACATCTCATGGGGGGTAGGAACGGACCATAAACCAAGCCCACTTTAAATTTGATAATTATTACAATCATTCAACACAAAATATCCTAGCATACACCTAGCAAATTGGGCTTGGGCTTTTGATCATCCTTCATGCATAATATCACATATCATACACTATCAATTAATTATCACAATAATTAATTGGTCAAATATTATACATCTTGATCCAATCACTAACCGCCACGATTATAAACTAAATTAACAAAGTATACAAACTCCTTTGTCTACTTTCTAATAAATTTATTTATAACCGAATTTCTTGTAAATCACCATTAGCTATAAATAATTAAAGTCCAAATTCAATTATTTTTTTCATGAGAAAATATTTGCAACTTTTGTAAATTTAAACTTAAGGGCCCAAAAAATCATTTTTCATCATTTTTCACCAAAAACATTTTGGCCCATTTAAATTTCACAAATATGTTAGCCATCCCATGGCCCAACAATTTCAAGGCCCATGACACTTTGATAATCCAAAACACTTTTGGAAACCCTAGTCGTCATCACCGTTGCTGGAGCTCCGTCGCCGGATTCCGGCCAACTTACAAAAATTTATTATTTTTATTTTAAAATCAAGGGGCTGTTCGGGCAGCCCCTCGGGCTATCCTTGCTGCTCGAAACGGGCAGCCCGAGCTGCTCGAAATGGGCAGCAACTTGCTGCCCAAAAACACCCCAAAATCGGATTTGAATTCGTTGCAACAAATCATCTAATGCGGTTAGAAATCGACCTCAATATAATATCTTGTATAAGCTACACAAAATAGTATCCATAGCTCTGATACCACTTGAAAGAGGATCGATTAAGGTGTTCTAATATGCAACGGAAGTTCAAAATTTTTGAAAATCAAGAAGAGAAAACCGAACACATCTACTAAGATGTGTAGCAAATACAAAAACACAAAATATGACATTCATAGTGTGTTTAGAAGATATACCTATCAATCACAAAGGATTGATGTTTGCCTCCAACTTAGTTGATAAACAACTAAGCTCTTCAAGGATGACAATCTACAAGCTTCCTTCTTTTCTTCAAAATAAGGTCCACCACCAACTATGTAGATCCACTCTAATTTTGCACTAGAAAAATTAGGGCATTTATCTTTGAGAAGTGTATATTTTCCTCAAACAAAATGAAGAGAAAAATGGAGAGAATGTATGCTCAATATTTCGGCCATCTCATGCTCATGGAGTGAAGGGAAGACTTTTCTTGGTTTAGCAAAAAGGTTGTGGTGTCCCAAAAGCATGCCATGCCTTGGACATTGAAAAAGTTGTCTCCCAACTCTTCACCTCCCCATGCACATTCTATTTGAGCTTGTAACAATTACAAGGCCCATGGACTTTAATTTAATTGTCTCAAACAAATTTGAGACCAATTAAATCTTAGTTGATTTTACTCAATCCCACTAGTTTAATAATTATTTCTAATTGGCTCTACAAGGACCAATGTTATTTAATTAATCCAACACTTGAATTAATTTAATTATTTGGACTCTACTAGGCCCACTAGTGTTTAATTAATTCAACACTTGAATTAATTTAATTTAGTACATAATAATGTTTATGAAAATAACAATTTTCAAATACATTATTTATTTAGCCAACTTTTAATTTAGGAACACTTCCTCAAATTAAAAGTTACATTTTCCTTATAGAAGTCATAATTCTATTTTTTCTTATGCTTATAAACTCCTTTATAAGCCGTTCAACACATTGAACTATTTTTACTTCTCAACGAGATCTAAAAGTTAGCACTTGTGTGACCCTCAATGGTTCATTGATACAACTAGCCGTGGGTTCACATCTCCATGTGATTTGGGACTAAACATGTTCTTATTCGAGCATATCTCAATTGCTTCATTCTTACTTATCAACTCCTTGATAATAAGAACTTCAGAATTCAAGTCTGATAGTACCCAACCAATCATGTTAAACGCATAGCAGCATCGCTTACATGATTACCTAGTTATCAAATGATAGTGCCTGCAAGAACCATTCAATTATGGTTAGCGTACAGTACGGTCCCTTCAACTCATATATCCCGACCGATTCGACAACCGTTGGTATATCGAGAGTTGTAAATGAATCGATACTATGTGTCATGTTGTAGTTGCATCAATGGTGTAATCTATTAAACCCCTTTTATAATTACCACCATACTCTGATCAGAGATTTCAAACTACATATACATGATATCACATAGGATATCCATACCCGAAGGTAAGCGGTGAATCCCCGACTACAATGCATCGACTCCTATATGTTTCGACAAAACACCCAACCTTGCCACCTGATGACCCCTTGAGAGTCGGTAAACAAGTCAAAGTGTAATGCTAGCACATAGAGTCTCAATGTTGTCTCGCGTCATAAGGACTAATGGTGTACAACCATAAACTAGGACGTTTCCACTCGATAAGTGAGAACCACTTGGAAAGTCCTTTATGGAGGGTTGTTCAGTGCACTCTACCAGGAGCACCTATCTGCATGCTCAGACATCACAATGTCCCTTACCAATGAAACATGGTACTCACATCGCAGATACTAGTCTCGAACTCGAGCGGCCTATATTCTTTTTGCGGCGGCTGAATCGACTATGAACTATTTAGAATATACAGTATTCCAAATATGAGTTTCATGATGCTCATCATATGAGCATCTCATATTCTTTCTACTATTTGTATATTCAAGGGCTTTATCTATGCAACTAGCATGGGTATACAGATAAAGATGTGCCAAAATAATAATTTGAAATATTATTATAATAAAGATTGTTTATACATAGAGTTTCATTTTGAACACTCGGCCAACACTTGGATCGAGGTGCACCTACTCTAACATGATTAACATAGATAAAGATCTTGATTATACTTTAATACAAATGAATTGTAATTTGATGTTGAAACTTATTTGTAAATACTGTATAATATAAATTCGTTGATAGTCGATTCAGCCACTTAAAACGTGGATAAATGTCGCTTGAACTCGAGACTAGCATCTGTGATGTTGTGTACCGCGTTTCTTTGTAAGGGCATAGATGTCCAAACATGCATATGAGTTAGTCATATGATGATTATACCGAACTATTGTCCCTCGGACTTTCCAAGTGGTTATCATTAATCGAGAGGATAAGTCTGTGGTTATGATTGTACACCATTAGTCCTTACGACCCGGGACAATCGTATAGCCCAAAATCAGTACACATAAAACCTATGTATTTATTTAAATTGTTATATTGTTTATTTAAATTAAAAAGATTTTTAGCGGTACATGATTTATAAATTTGCATTATTTTAAATTATTTATGTTTATGTGATACACGTTAAAATATTTTCTTGAGTTTCATGTTTCAGGCGATTATTCGATGCGGGATCGAGGAAAAAAGAGACCGGCGGCGGTTTTGGCGATTTTAAAATGTTGTATTTTATTTTAAGTTAGGAATGAGGTATTTTAAATGATTTATCTAGTTTTAAGCATTTTGAAGCCTAATTTAATTATCAGATAATTTTAAAATTTTAAAACCTTTAAAGTCTAGCAATGATGGATTTTATTTTTAATTAGGGGATTTTGTAATAGTTAGTGTGAGTTAACTTTTTTAATTAACATTTTTAATTCTTAATTAAGCAATTTTATTACCACAAATTAAATACACACACGTTAATCACTTAAAACACACGCACACACACATTCTCACCCACACACACCTACACGACACACACACACACACACACATTTCTTTGTCTCTTCCATTTCATTTCAGTTTTTGAGAGCGAAACTTAGGTTCTAAGTATTATAGCAGCCGCCCCTTCCTCTGCCATTTTCCAGCAATCAATCGTCCATTTTTCTTCAAGAAAAATCGTTCCACGTTCGTCCCGCATCAATCCTCGCATACTTCCAACTTCGGTATCATCGCTTCTGTAGTTTTAAAGATCAAGGCATGTATATTCTATTGTTTCTACATCGATCTCGTCATATTGTGTGTTGTAATGTTTATTATGCTTGAAAATCCATGTATGTTGTGAAAAAGTTTGAGCAAAAACATTTTAAATGATTTTTAGATCCAAATTTTTGGATTTTAAAACGTGTCCGCTGTCAGCGTCGTGTGTTCAAAAACATTCATAGGTATTTAGAATTATACCTTTGTGTTCCTAACGCTTGGACTCCAAACTATTCCGGTGTTTAAGCGGAGATAGCCCTTTTTGTAAATTCCTACGAACGGCTCTTCAGTTCTGATCGCCTAATTAGGTCCACGATCATAAACTTTGTTCCTGGCTTGGATTGCATTAGAAATCACAAGCTATTTGTGCATTGAGACCGTGGCATATGAATTTCCATAATCCAGAGACGAAATGGCGAAGCGGCGGAAGAAACCAAAAGGCCGAATATTTTCCTTGAAATTTTGCAAGTGGCTGAGACTTCCATGATTCTAAATCATGGATCTTGTGCTAATTGATTATTAATAAATAATTAAAAATTAATTATTGATTTTTAATCCACAATAAAGCAAATCCCATTTGCTTTCATGGCCAAAATTTTCCACCAAAAGCATGAGGTTGGCCGTGGGTTTCAAGGGAGAAAAAGAAGGATTTTGATTTTCTTTGTGTGCAAATTTTCACCATCAAACAGTAAGCTCTAATGTTGTATATATATAGAGTGAGACTCCTAATCTAATTAGGAGTCCATCTCCCACAAGGACTCTAATAATTTCATTATATTTAAACTCTCATATAATTAATATATAATGTATTTATTAACCTTTAATAATACATGATATAATAATATTATATACACATATTTTATATCACCATATAAAATATATACATGTATATTAAATAAATTAAATAACCATTATTTAATTAATAAATTAACTCATTGGTTAATTTAATTCTAGACTCCTCTAGAACATATATGAGAATTCGTGCATGTTAGTAGTCACTACTACTAGCACAATCATTTAATTAGTAAATTATCAATTAACTAAATAAATGATTTCAAACTCATTATAACCCCGATCGATGATCCGAGAGCGTCGATGTGTCAAGGAAACAAATCTTGTTCATATAATGAAAATCCAAAATTTCGAAGATCAAAATTTTCATATTTCGGATTTAGAACTTACCATATATGACAGTTACCATATTTGGCAGCTGCCAGTTTTAGTGAACTCTTTTACAAAACAGGTAGTTCCACTCTCCTTCGTTATTTAGCAATCATGCTAACTTCCATTTGTTCCATCCTATGAAATCAGCACATAAACTCCTTTATAAGCTTTCTTGTTTTACCTCCATCAAATTATAGTCGCCAAATTCCAACTCTTTTAAATTTGACTATCTCAACGGGAACACAGAATCCGATACTTGTGTGATCCTCAATGATTCAGGGATACAGCTAGCCGTGGGTTCACATCTCCATGTGATTCATAATAACATTTATTCTTATTCGGGTTTATCCTATTTAACCCCATTCTTTTCATCAACTCCTTGATCAAGAATGTCAGAACTCATTTCTGATTGCACCCATCGAATCATGGTAAGAGCGTCTAGTATCATCGCCCCATGATCCCCTAGGTATCACTGATAGTGCCTGCAAGAACCTTTAGTCATGGTTAGCGTACAGTACGGTCCCTTCAACACATAGATCCCAATCGAATCTGCAACCATTGGTATATCGAGAGTTGCATATGAATTCGATAACGATGTGATTTATCTTTGAGTACTAAAGTAACATGGTATGTGCAACTAAGAAAACACCTTTTCCTAAAGAACATTTCTTGCTCCGGCCAGAGACTCCTTGCACTATTAACTCATCAGATCACATAGGATATCTTCTCCCGTAGGCGAACGGTGAATCCCCGACTACAATGCATTTGCTCCTACGTATTTTGAAACTACACCCAACCTCGCCACCTAATGACACTCGATGGAGTCGGTAAACTGATCAAAGTGCATGCTAGTACGTATAGCCCCTACATTGTCTCGGGTCAAATGATTAATGGTGTACAACCATAACTTCGGACTATTCCACTCAATAAGTGGGAACCACTTGGATAGTCCGAGGGAGGGTTGTTCAGTGCATCATCATATGATCACCCATCTGCGTGAATGGACATCTCCATGCCTTTGCCAATGAAACAAGGCGTTAACACTACAAATGCTAGTCTCGACCTCGAGCGACCTTTATCCTTGTTTTAGGTGGCTGAATCGACTAGGAACCTATTTAGAATATACGGTACGCTTCCTAATGAGTTTCATGATCTTATGTTGAGAGGCAGACCTCATGGTACCTATTGTATATTCAAGGACTTTATCTATGAAGCTTGCATGGGTATACAGATAAAGTATAATGCCGTAATCGAATAAAATCGTAAAGTATTATTAAAATAAAGATTATTTTACATTAGAGTCAATAAAGCCCGAGCCACAAGTTGGCTTGCCGGGCACCTACTCTAACAGGGTTTACGTGTTGGGTATATATTGGAACAGTATTCCTCCCAGACGTAAGATTGTCCATGGAAGTTCGAGAAGGGTGTCCGGAAGTGTGGCAGACAGGGAGACAACAGTGTGGCAGAGTTTGTCAAGAAGTTTGAGAGGGGGTGTCACTTTGTGCCCCTGATTACAAATGATGCCCGGGAGAATTTGAGGCATTTTATTGATGGTTTACGGTCGATATTGCGTCGTGATGTGAGAGTTGCTAGTCCTACTACCTATGCCGTTGCTGTGTCTAGAGCCTTGGCAGCAGAACAAGACCAAAGGGACATCGAGAGTGATAGACAGGGCAAGAGGCCCTATCAAGAAACTCAGCAGCAGCAATAGCAGCGACCTCAGTTTAAGAGGCATTTCCAAGGACAGCAGGAGAAGAGGCCATTTCAGGGACCGCCGAAAGGCAATGGTCCTATCCCTCAACAATAGAAGTTGATAGGAAATGAGATGAAAATATGGTAGTTCTTATGGGTTTTAGCATAATGATTTGAATTTTTATCCAAATTATGTGAGGCCAGAACCATTACAAATTTAAGATATAAGGTTACAACATTCATGTTTTGAGTTTCGTCCAAATCATTGCGGAAGATAAGCCAAAAGCGCCTCGAAGTGTGTCATGTGTATCGTTATTCCTACAATGACACATTTTGGTAGATTGAGCATAACGTTTTAATCATACCTTCAAATGACATGAGGTCAATTGGAGATGCAATCCAAGACATAGGGCTATAACTTTCATGTTTACCACTATTTCAAGTTATGAAAGGAAGAGATGATTGTGGAGCAATCTTTGAGAAGTCTGCGTGCAGGGATCAGAAGCGCCCGCGCTCGATCGGTCATGTTCGACCGCCCCAGCGCCCCTGTACCAATTTTTAGGTGTTTTTACAGTAGGTCTCATGCTGGGGAGGCCAAAATTAACCGCCCTAGCGCTCCTGTGCGAAAGTGTGCGTTCCAAACACGATTTTTATGGTTTAAAACTCTAGGGATTGATTTGTTTAACCATCCTCATCATTTCTTCAACCAAACTCACGATAGAAAGTGTGTGTTCCAAACATGATATTATGAATTTCAATTGCTTTGCATTGTTTATGTGGGGATCTGGATGCTAATTCATTTCTTAATCATCTTTGGGAATAATTGGATAAATTAAATAAACTGGGTCTAAATTTTATTTATACTCGTACAAAATACATTAATGTAAAACTAGGGTTCAATCACTATGCATCAAGTGATGAAACCTATTCTACTTCTGGGTTCGGACCTCCACTCTAATTTTGATCTCTCATCCTGTAAGGCCTGAGAATTCGATTACCGTAATCTGAAATGATTTGGGGGATAATTGATATGTTTATAGACGGAAAGGATCGGACCGGGAAAGATGAGAAAATGCATGAAAATGTGCGAGGAACAGTAGCCTGGCGCATATGCGCGCATATGGGCAACGGGGGCAGAGAACCTCGCGCATATGCGCGACACGAATCCGCGCATGTGCGCGAGGTAACCCTAGAGTTGTGAAGAATTTTGAAGGACCTTGCGCATATGCGCCGATTGAGGGCGCGCATATGCGCGAGGCATTGTGCATGCTACGCGACGAGACATAGTGTCTCGCACCTATGCGCCGAGTGATGTCGCGCATATGCACGAGACGTGCAACACAAAGATTTAGCCACATGGCTTTAACATGCACGAAGTATATATATATATATATATATATATATATATATATATATATATATATATATATATATATATATATATATATATATATATACATACATATGTTCCTTCATAAATCAGAAACAAAAGAATCGAGAAAGGTTTCTGAAGAAGAGTGAAAATTCCTTACGCTTTTTGTGAGAAATGCGTCCGTCCGATTTTGAATCCGACTTTGGTATTGTGTTCCTATCGACGTAGGCTACAACTGGACGTAAGTTTTGCTACGTTTTGATATGTTTTGAAATTATGGTATTGTAAGAATCTGATATGATTCATATATGATGTTCTTGGCATGTTAGACATCGTATAATCAAAACCAGACAGAGGAACATATACCATATGAAATTGTTATGATTTTTAGAGTTGATTTGATTGAGAATTGATATCAGGATTGGAGTATTATCGAGTATGAGATGTTAGGATGGATATCTGACTAATATGGTAGTGCTGGATATATTGAAATTATGACGTATGTTGTTGAAACAGAATTTGATTGAATTCTGATTATATCCAGTATTGATTGAGTGGTGTATTGATACTGTACCCTCGATATCATTATTGTCAGATTGAATATTGACAGGCTTGGGGTTCGAGACTTCGACAGAGTCAGAGTATCAGAAAGAAAGGTATAAATTAATGTTGAGTTGGGATTGCACAATTCGAGTGAGGTTTGACTCGAGTCTCCCTAAATCACATACTTAGTTTATTGTATTGATATTTGCAATTGATGGTGTTGATGTTTGTAGTCTATTGATTTATAGCCACTGCATGTATTGACTACTGATTCGTTTAGTCATTGGCTGATTCACCTAGTTACCGGCTGATTCGTCTGGTTATCGGCTGATTCGCCTAGTCATCGACTGATTCGTCTAGTCATTGGCTGATTTGCCTATTCTTGGACTGATTCGTCATTTCTGCGGCCGATTCGCCCAGACACTAGATATATGAATTATATTGATGCCGTTTAGGGATTGATTCATTCCTATCGACTGAGATTCGGTGTATTTATCATTATTCAGACACCGAGATCCCAAGATTAGAATTGAGTCGAGTCTGAGACGACACGTCGGTTGAGTCGAGTCTGAGACGACGCGTCGGTTGAGTTGAGTTTGATACGACATGTTGATTTACATTGGTTATATCTTTCATGTTTGTTCAATTACTACATGTTAATGATACCTTTATTATGCTTTTATATATGTTTTTATATGATTGCAAGTGTACATTGTTTATACTGGGATTTATTCTCACCGGAGTTATCCGGCTGTTGTCTTGTTTTGTATGTGTGCATGACAACAGGTGGGGCTGGATCAGGGTCGAGAAGAGGATGAGAGAAGACAGTTAGCGTGGAGATCCGGAATTAGGAGTATATCTGTTATATCACTTGAGGTGTAGTGAAGAAACAGTAATTATTCTGATTTATAATTGTACAGGACTTGTACTTAGATCTGAATAGTGATCTTATAAAAGAGATAAGACTTATTTCATATGCTGCGTACTCTCGTATTTTAAAAAAATTTAGACCCTGTTTATTTAATTGATTAATTATTCTCAGAAAGTGATTAAGAATTGAGTTAAGTTCGGGTCCCCACAACAGGTGGTATCAGAGCGATAGATCCTTTAGACTGAGATAGAAGCTATTGAGCGGGGTAGATTGAGTTTTCTTTACTTGCTTGTGATTGCTAGCATGATTTACTGCCTTGACATACATGTTACATGATTTACTGCCTTGATTGGTAATATGTGTTATTGAGAATGACTCAGCACCGATTCTCGATCAGCAGTAAGATGATCAGAGGAGGGAACTGAAGTGAAACAGGTTTAGTGGATTGGGTTACTAATCCATTTGGTTATCAGATATGCCTCCGAGAAGAATACCGGAACAGGGTAGTACTTCGAACCCTCCCATGGATGTTACAGCCACTCCTATGGAAAAATTATTGAAAATATTTCAGTCATTCAAACCGCCAACCCTGAAGGAACAGAGACTTCGGTTGACTGTGAGAGTTGGTTGAATGACATAGAAATGTTGTTTGATTTGTTGGAGTATACAGATTAATGACGAGTTCGGCTGATAGGACACCAGTTGCAGGACATTGCAAAGAACTGGTGGATTATGATGAAGAGGGCCTTGGATCATCGAGGTACGACTATTACTTGGGATGTATTTAAAACTGAGTTTTATCAGAGATTTTTCCCAGTGTCGTACAGGAAAGACAAGGGGGCGGAGTTTGCAAATTTGAGACAAGGTCAGCTGAACATTGAAGAATATGTGACCAAGTTCTCTACCTTGTTGAAATTTGCCCCACACGTGGCTGAAAATGACGAAGCTGTTGCTAATCAGTTCATCAATGGCTTAAATCCCGATATCTTTACATTGGTGAACACAGGGCGACCAAATAACTTTGCTGATGCCATGAATAGAGCAAAGGGCGCTGAAGCGGGCCTGATAAGGCAGAGAGGAGCTATAGATGTTCCTCCCGCACTGAGACCACCACAACCACCTCCCCGATTCGAGAGTGACAATAGTAGTGGTGCAAAGAAAGATATTCTGAAGACTAGAGAAAAGCAGTTTAAGAAGCCTGGCGGCAGTTCTTCTAGCTCCAGTGGTTCCAAACAGAGTTATACCGGGGCTTACTGTGGAACTTGTGGAGGGAGACATTCCACTGAGAAATGCCAAGGAGTACTTGGTATGTAGTGACCCGTTCCAGAATCACCTACTAATCAAGCGTTAAGCATGCAATTAACTTAAATAATGACAATCAGAGATAACGGCGGAAAAAGTCAACAAATGATAGTTATACAACCCAATCGAAAATCCAGAACTCGCACTTACTCAGCTTAGCATACAATTGCTTCTCGCGAAGAAGCTGCAACACCATCCTCAAGTGATGGATATGCTCTTCCACACTGTGAGAATAAATCAAGATATCGTCGATGAAAACCACAACAAACTGATCCAGGAAATCCCGAAAGACTCGGTTCATCAGATCCATGAACACCGCTGGCGCATTTGTCAATCCGAATGGCATAACTAGAAACTCGTAATGCCCATATCGAGTACGAAATGCAGTCTTGGAAATATCATCATCTCTAACTCTCATCTGATGATAACCCGATCGCAAGTCAATCTTGGAGTAAACAGAGGTACCCTGAAGCTGATCGAACAAGTCATCAATATGAGGTAATGGTTACTTGTTTTTGATCGTCACACGATTCAGCTGGCGATAATCAATGCACAATCGCATCGATCCATCCTTCTTCTTGACAAACAAGACTGGAGCTCCCCAAGGTGAGACACTCGGGCGAATATAACCTTTATCAAGAAGATCCTGCAATTGCTGCTTCAATTCTCTCATCTCTGACGGAGCAAGACGATAGGGGGCACGAGAAATCGGTGTAGTCCCTGGCATTAACTCGATGCCAAATTCCACCTCTCTAATCGGAGGAAAACCAGGAATCTCATCTGGGAAAACATCAGGAAACTCACAAACCACTGGAATATCATCTATACCAACACTACCTGTGGACGAATCAATCGCATAGATGAGGTAGCCTTCCCCGCCCGACTCTAAAGCACGACAGGATTTCAGAGCAGATACCACTGGCATCGGAGGTCGCGCTCCCTCACCATAGAAAAACCAACTAGAGCTCTCAGTCGTACGAAACTGAACAAGCTTCTGGTAACAATCCACAGTAGCTCGGTAGGTAGTCAAAAGATCTATACCCAGAATACAATCAAAATCTTCCATCTCTAGGATCATAAGATTCGCAGTCAATTCGTTACCCTCAAAATCTAAGGAACAACCCATCACTAGACGTTTTTCTAACACCGAATGACCCATCGGAGTAGAAACGGAAAGAATGACGTCTAGAGAAATATACGGTAACTTATGACGCTTAACAAATCGTGCAGAAATGAATGAATGTGATGCTCCGGTATCAATAAGAACAAAAGCAGGAATACCGCATAAACAAAATGTACCTGCTATGACTCTCCCTGTCTCATCTGCAGCCTGATCCTGGTTCAGCGCAAATACCTGACCTTGGGCACGAGGTCGAAGGTTTGAACTACCCATTGCCTGACCCTGAATCCTCTGCTGAACAGTCGTCTTAGATCCGGAACCAGATCCTGTTCCACCTCGCAACTGAGGACAATTCTTCTTAAGATGACCCATCTCTCCACACTGAAAACAAGCTCCCGCGGCTGATCGGCACTGCTCCGATGGATGGTTCTTTCCACAATGCACACAAGAAACCTTCTTCTTACCAAAGCGAAAAACACCGCTAGACCGAGATCCAGATCCAGAAGAAGAAGAACCAGATTTCTTGAACGACTGAGATCGAAGGCTCAAAGTACTCGGAGGTCTGGAAGAAAGAATAGACCTACCACGCTGGAGACTGATCTCTGCCTGACGACACCGGTTCACTAACCCATCATAAGAAGTAGGATTATCGCAGACAGTGACTCGATCAAAAATCTCCTGGTTAAGACCCTGAAGGAAATGGTCATACTTGGCCTCAGAACTGCCACTGATATGAGGAGCAAAGGGTAACAACTCGAAGAACTTCTGCTGATATTCATCAACAGACATACTACCCTGCTTAAGATTCAGAAGTTCAATCGTCTTTGCCTGGCGAAGGGCTGGAGGAAAATATAGCTGCATGAAAGCTGCACGGAAATCGGCCCAAGTCACCCTACCCTGAGACTGGACTATCGGCGCAGAAGTCGATCGCCACCACTTGCGCGCACGGCCCTCGAGAAGAAAACTAAGGGTCTCCATCTGCTGCTCTTCGGTGCACTGGAATGCACGGAAACAACTCTCCATGCGCTCTAACCAATCCTCAGCATCATCGGGAGTCTCACCACCGACTAAAGGCTTAGGCCCCATCTGAATGAAACGATGCATCTCAAAACGCCTAGGGCCATCACGACGATGACGATGTTCACGATGACGCCTACGATCGTCCTGGTCACCCCAACAACCTACACTCCCCTGACTACTCTCATCACCAAAGTGGTCAGCCATTGCTACAAGATAGAATGGGGAAAATGGTAAAATGGTCAACGAAAATCCCAAAACAGAATCTATATCCCAAAATCATATGCATGCTCTGATACCATAAATGTAGTGATCCGTTCCAGAATCACCTACTAATCGAGAGTTAAGCACGCAATTAACTTAATTAATGACAATCAGAGATAACGGCGGAAAAAGTCAACAAATGATAGTTACAGACTTGAATTGCCGCCATACCTATCAAGTATTCATGATGTGTTCCACGTATCTTTGTTGAGACGATACGTAGCAGATGAGTCTCACATCTTGCATCCCTCTGAAGTTCAACTTGATTCGGATTTGTCTTACGTGGAACGACCAGTGCGGATTCTGGATCGCAAAGACAAGGTGTTGCGGAATAAGATCATTCCTCTTGTCTTAGTGCAGTGGCAGCGCCGAGGTACTGAAGAAGCCACTTGAGAACTAGAGAGTCGTATGCGGTCAGAGCATCCAGAGTTGTTCTAGTTGTAGTATTTTCAGTTATGATTGTAATTGCAGTTGTACTTTCGGTTGTAAGTCATTCTTAAGTTGAATGTATTGTTATTCAGAATTATCATTCTTCAGACACGATTTCGCGGACGAAATCCTTTTTAGGGGGGGATAATGTAGTATCCCGATGCCTAATTTGAGTAATTATTGGATTAATTATATTTCGGTGGGATCGGAAGGACCGAACAGGGTTCGGATCGTCCGATCAGGGTTCGGATCGTCCGAGACAGGTGGATGGAACCGTGGAAGACATGCAGGATTCGGATCGTCCGATCAGGGTTCGGATCGTCCGAGCCAGGTGGCTGGACACGTAGAAGACATGCAGGGTTCGGATCGTCCGAAGTGTACCGGATCGGATCTTCCGAAGTGGATCGGATCGTCCGAACGTTGGCTATAAATAGAGGCGCGAGGCTTCACTTTTTACTCGCCAATTCCGAGCGTTCCAGAGCGTTTTAGTCGTTTCTCATGGGTTTCTAGTCTTTTCCCGAGGTTCAGGCACTAGCGGGGAGCTACTGGTTTTGTAGCGGAGCTGTGCTCTAGTTGGGAGCTAGCGGCATCAGTGGGCTGACTGCGGACGCAGGCGTGAGTCTAGGGCTGATTGTTAGGATCTGCTGGTTTGAGGTACGAAAGTACTATCCGAGATATCCTGGTCGAGTATACATTCTTATATGTGTTGCATGATTATTTGGTGCATTGATATATGTCATATGATGCATGCTATTATGTCACGTTTATTACTGCATGTTACATTTCATCTTGAGCCGTATCTCTTTCGAGATAGTCCTTTATTGTTGAGCTGTATCTCTTTCGAGATAAGCTATATCTTGTGGGGCCGCTCAGCCCTGTCTTGTGGACGCATGGACACCGAGAGTACACAGTGGCCGACGGGTCCGGAGGGCTTCGGTGATCCGGGACATTTTAGGTCCACGTCTGATCTTGTAGTGGATGCAGTGACCCAGAGGAGTACCGCGCGGCACTATCCACTTGGCGCCTCTAGACTGAGCATATTTGAGATCTTTTGTGACTCCTGTTTCTTGACTACCCTGGTATCATATCATAGCATGTGCATTTCATATAGGCTTGTATACTCATGCTCTTGTACTGGGCGTTCTTATCGCTCACGTCCTCGGTTTTGTTTATCTTGGACACCCCATTCCCACGGGGCAGGCCTCAGGTTGGATGGCTCAGGAGGAGGATGTTGAGGACGTGGAGTAGCCGGTTGGTTTAGATCTTCAGTACTATTTGATTTCGTTATGGTTGTACCGCATACTTTCATTTTAGCATGAGTTGTTCTGGATTTTCGATTGGGTTGTATAACTATCATTTGTTGACTTTTTCCGCCGTTATCTCTGATTGTCATTATTTAAGTTAATTGCATGCTTAACGCTTGATTAGTAGGTGATTCTGGAACGGGTCACTACATTTATGGAACGACCAGTGCGGATTCTGGATCGCAAAGACAAGGTGTTGCGGAATAAGATCATTCCTCTTGTCTTAGTGCAGTGGCAGCGCCGAGGTACTGAAGAAGCCACTTGGGAACTAGAGAGTCGTATGCGGTCAGAGCATCCAGAGTTGTTATAGTTGTAGTATTTTCAGTTATGATTGTAATTGCAGTTGTACTTTCGGTTGTAAGTCATTCTTAAGTTGAATGTATTGTTATTCAGAATTATCATTCTTCAGACACGATTTCGCGGACGAAATCCTTTTTAGGGGGGAAGAATGTAGTATCCCGATACCTAATTTGAGTTAATTATTGGATTAATTATATTTCGGTGGGATCGGAAGGACCGAACAGGGTTCGGATCGTCCGATCAGGGTTCGGATCGTCCGATACAGGTGGATGGAACCGTGGAAGACATGCAGGATTCGGATCGTCCGATCAGGGTTCGGATCGTCCGAGCCAGGTGGCTGGACACGTAGAAGACATGCAGGGTTCGGATCGTCCGAAGTGTACCGGATCGGATCTTCCGAAGTGGATCGGATCGTCCGAACATTGGCTATAAATAGAGGCGCGAGGCTTCATTTCTTAGTCGCTAATTCCGAGCGTTCCAGAGCGTTTCAGTCGTTTCTGATGGGTTTCTAGTCTTTTCCCGAGGTTCAGGCACTAGCGGGGAGCTACTGGTTTTGTAGCGGAGCTGTGCTCTAGTTGGGAGCTAGCGGCATCAGCGGGCTGACTGCGGACGCAGGCGTGAGTCTAGGGCTGATTGTTAGGATCTGCTGGTTTGAGGTACGAAAGTACTATCCGAGATATCCTGGTCGAGTATACATTCTTATATGTGTTGCATGATTATTTGGTGCATTGATATATGTCATATGATGCATGCTATTATGTCACGTTTATTACTGCATGTTACATTTCATCTTGAGCCGTATCTCTTTCGAGATAGCCTTTATTGTTGAGCTGTATCTCTTTCGAGATAAGCTATATCTTGTGGGGCCGCTCAGCCCTGTCTTGTGGACGCATGGACACCGAGAGTACACAGTGGCCGACGGGTCCGGAGGGCTTCGGTGATCCGGGACATTTTAGGTCCACGTCTGATCTTGTAGTGGATGCAGTGACCCAGAGGAGTACCGCGCGGCACTATCCACTTGGCGCCTCTAGACTGAGCATATTTGAGATCTTTTGTGACTCCTGTTTCTTGACTACCCTGGTATCATATCATAGCATGTGCATTTCATATAGGCTTGTATACTCATGCTTTTGTACTGGGCGTTCTTATCGCTCACGTCCTCGGTTTTGTTTATCTTGGACACCCCATTTCCACGGGGCAGGCCTCAGGTTGGATGGCTCAGGAGGAGGATGTTGAGTGTTAGAGTAGGTGCCCGTCGAGCCAAGTGTTGGCCGAGTGTTCACAATGAAACTCTATGAATAAGCAGTCTTTATTTTAATAATATTTGAAATTATTATTTTGGCAAATCTTTATCTGTATACCCATGCTAGCTGCATAGATAAAGCCCTTGAATATACAAATAGTAGAAAGAATATGAGATGCTCATATGATGAGTATCATGAAACTCATATTTGTAATACTGTATATTCTAAACGGTTCCTAGTCGATTCAGCCGCCACTAAGAAGGATATAGGCCGCTCGAGTTAGAGACTAATATCTGCGATGTGAGTACCATGTTTCATTGGTAGGGGACATTGTGATGTCCGAACATGCAGATAGGTGCTCCTGGTAGAGTGCACTGAACAACCCTCCATAAAAGGACTTTCCAAGTGGTTCTCACTTATCGAGTGGAAAAGTCCTGGTTTATGGTTGTACAGAATTAGTCCTTATGACCCGGGACAACATTGAGACTCTATGTGCTAGAATTACACTTTGACTTGTTTACCGACTCTCATGGGGTCATCAGGTGGCAAGGTTGGGTGTTCTGTCGAAACACATAGGAGTCGATGCATTGTAGTCGGGGATTCACCGCTTACCTTTGGGTATGGATATCCTATGTGTTATCATGTGTATGTAGATCGAAATCTCTGGCCAGAGTATGGTTGTAATTATGAAAGGGATTTCATAGATTACACCATCGATGCAACTACGACATGACACATAGTATCGATTCATTGACAACTATCGATAAACCAATGGTTGTCGAATCGATCGGGATATATGAGTTGAAGGGACCGTACTGTACGCTAACCATAATTGAATGGTTCTTGCAGGCACTATCATGTGATACCTAGGGAATCACGTAAGCGATGCTGCTAGGCGTTTAACGTGATTGGTTGGGTACTATCAGACTTGAGTTCTGACGTTCTTACTATCAAGGAGTTGATAAGTAAGAATGGAGCAATTGGGGTATGCTCGAATAAGGACATGTTTAGTCCGAATCACATGGAGATGTGAACCCACGGCTAGTTGTATCAATGAACCATTGAGGGCCACACAAGTACTAGCTTTGTAAATCCCGATGAGAAGTAAAAATAGTTCAATGTGTTGAACGGCTTATAAAGGAGTTTATAAGCGTAAGGAAAATTAGAAGTATGACTTCTATAAAGGAGAAAAATAGTTCAATGTGTTGAACGACTTATAAATGAGTTTATAAGTGTAAAGAAAAATAGAAGTATGACTTCTATGAGAGAAATGTAAATTTTGATTTATGGAAGTGTTCCTAAATTAAAATTTGGCCAAGAGAATAATGTATTTGAAAATTGTGATTTTCATAAACATTATAATGGACTAAATTAAATTAATTCAAGTGTTGAATTAATCAAATACTAGTGGGCCTTGTAGAGCCCAAATAATTAAATTAATTCAAGTGTTGGATTAATTAAATAATATTGAGTCTTGTAGAGCTCAATTAAAATAATTATTTAACTAGTGGGACTTGGGTAAATTCAAGTAATGTTTAATTAGTCTCAAATATGTTTGAGATAATTAAATTTAGTCCAAAGTTTTTAATTTGATTAAAAACTATATTGTATGCATGCATGGGAGGTGAAGGGTTGGAGATTACTTTTGAATAAAATAATGGCATGGCATGCTACTTTTCACTTTTGCTTTTTGCAACACCAAGACATGGAATTAAAAAATGATTCTCCCTTCCCTCCACAATGCTATGGCCGAAATATTGCTCCCATATTCTCTCAAGTTTTTCTCCTTTTTGTGTTCTTGAATTGTTTAAGAACACACACTTCTCTTTGAAAAATCCTCACATTTTTCTAGTGCAAATTGTGAGGGGATCTACCTAGTTGGTGGTGGGCCTAATTTGAAGAAAATTTTTCAAGGATTTGGAGGAGGAGCTTGTAGATCTTCATGCCTTGAAGAGCTTTGTTGTTTGACAACAAAGTTGGAGCCACAATCAACTTTTTAGAGTTGATAGGTATATTTTCTTATCATCCTATGTATGTTTTGATTTATGTAAATATTACACAAGATTCATTTGGGGTGGCCGAAATTTCCTCCTTAAAATTTCGAATTTTTGCTTCCGTTGCGGCTTCCGGCCACCGTAACCGGTCCGCTTTCAAGTGGTATCAGAGCTTAGGTTACGGATTTTGTGTAATATTTACGTAATATTATGTTGAGATCGATTTCTAACCGCTTGAGAAATTTTTTGGTGCATGTATGGTGAAGGCCGAAATTTTTTGAAGAAAAACAAAAAAAAAAAAATGTTTTTCGGGCAGCCCCTCCTGCCCGAAAATTTCGGGCAGCATAGGGCAGCCCGAGGGGCTGCCCGAAATGTTCAGTTTTTTAAAAAAAAAAAAAAAAAATTTTTTTGTTGTTGCCGGAATCCGGCGACGGAGCTCCGGCGACGGCGATGACGGCTAGGGTTTCCAAAAGTGTTTTGGACAATCTTAGTGTCATGGGCCTTGAGATGTTGGGCCATTGGATGAACAACATTATTTGTGAAATTTAAATGGGCCTAAGTATTTTTGGTGAAAAATGGGTTTTGGGCCCTTAAGTTTAAATTTACAATTGTTGCACATATTTTCTCATAAAATAAATAATTGAAGTAGGACTTCAATTATTTATAGTAAATGGTGATTTACAAGAAATTCGATTATAAATAAATTAATTTGAAAGTAGACAAAGGTGTTTGTATACTTTGTTAATTTAATTTATAATTGTGGCGGTTAGTGATTGGATCAAGATATATAATATTGGATCAATTAATTATAGTGATAATTAATTGATGGTGTATGATATGTGATATTATGCATGAAGGATGATCAAAAGCCCAAGCCCAATTTGCTAGGTGTATGCTAGGATATTTGTGTTGTATGATTGTTATAATTATCAATTTTTAAAGTGGGCTTGGTTTATGGCCCGTTCCCACCCCATGAGATGTATCCCTATGTGCCATGGATATTTATTTGTAAATATTAGAATAGGGGAAGATCAAGATTGGAAGATGGTGGCCTTGGTGATTATGAAGATCGAAGACATGTAATATTGGATGCTAATGTAATAATTTAGTTGCATTGCATCCCGTGCATTTACCCTAGGATTGGACCTAGGCCCGTGTTTGGCTCACACGGGCCATTAGTACTTGGGTCGATTGATCATCCTTGTATTGTTTACTGTTTATAATATATGCATGATATGTTATAAATAATGAGTATGTGCGTTATTATTATGATAATAACAAAGTTGCATGAATCCGGCAAACATACGATCAAACATGGCGAGCTTTTAAAATAAAATTAATGATGAGACCTTTCAAAATTAAAAACCCTCATTTTGAATAAGATTCAAAATAAATATCAAGCCCGAAAAGGGGAATTATAAATCTGTTTATAATTTCCTTGTCTTCCATCGACAATGGGTGCATGATGAACGCTACCCGTACTCGGGGCTCAGCTCATATTATTGGGGGGGCCCTGGGTGCCGGAAAGCTGTGACATCCATTGACATGGTGATGTGAACTACGTGGAACTCCCATGATTTCGGCTCATATTATTGAGGGAACTCATGGCGACCGTCCATTAAGGTTCAATATCGATGGGTTAGGCTTGACACGTAAAGATGAACGACGTCATATTATTGGGTCCTAATCAAACGTGAGACAAAAGTTTACGTTAAGGGTTGCATTGTGATGCAATTGGAAACTACCTTTTAGGAATTGTGATTGGCTGATATTATTCGGGATCATAATTCGCTAATTGGACCTTACGTACCTACTGAGGAAAGGAGTTTCCCGCTTTCACTAGAGGGTAGTGAAAGATGTCAAAACAGTGGGAGCCAATATTTATGAAGTAAAAGTCCAAACTTCTTATCTTACTAAATATTTTAAAATAGTCATCAACATTTATCTGTTTTTACTTTTCAGTACAAATTGACAATGTCATCGCTTCGCAATCCAATATCCGTAATACTCGACAAAAACATATTAACTGGACCTAATTACCTCACTTGGCTAAGAAATTTGAAAATAGTCTTAAATTCGGAAAGGGTAACATATACACTAACTCAGTCGCCCCCTGTTGAGGCTCCGACTGACTGCAATCCTGAGGAATTGCAGGCTTACAAGGAATGGTGTGACCATGACTTGATAGCCAGGTGTTATATGTTGACTTCTATGAACGATGAGCTACAGAGGCGTTTTGAGGGTGCAAAGAGTGCTGCTGACATTCATTTGCATCTCAAAGAGCTCTTTGGTGAGCAAACACGACCTCTTAGGCATGCTACCGTCAAGGAGCTGACCACTTTGCGCATGCGAGAGGGGACCTCGGTCCATGAGCATGGCCTAAAGGTGATCGGGCTCGTGGACAAGCTCGTTGGCATGGATCTGATCCTGCCTTCGGAGTTGACCACCGACATGTTGCTGTTATCGCTGCCTAGCTCATTTGATCCTTTTGTGGTGAACTTCAACATGAACAAGATGGAACCGACCCTTGAGGAGTTGGTGAACATGCTTGTTACGTTTGAATCCACCATCAAGAAAGAGAAGTTGGTTCTTTATGTGGGTTCTTCATCTGGTACGAAGATTGATCCACATGGGAAGGGAAAGAAGAGTTCTTTCCAACGTCCCGAGAAGAACGTGCCCTTGTTGAGGCAATCTCCGAACCCTGTTGAGGCAGCCAGACCAGTTAAGGCTGACAAGACTAATGATGTATGTCATCACTGCAAGAAGCCTGGACATTGGAGGCGTAATTGCAAAGAATATCTTGCCCAGAAGTGTTCTGGAAACGGTATGTTCTAAATTTAAGTAAACATTTTAATTAACTCTACTTCTTGGGTATTAGATACCGGTTGTGACTCACATCTCTGTAATGGGTTACAGGTGATGGGAAGAAGTAGGAAGCTTAAGGAAGGTGTGACCTTCTTGAGGATGGGCAATGGAGCAAGAGTTGCTGCCAAGGCTATTAAGGATGTTTACTTATTGTTGAACAATGACTTTAAGTTAATTTTAAGAGATGTTTTGTTTGTACCTGTTTGGTGTAAAACATTGCTTCCATTTCTATTGTGATAAAAATGGATATTCTTGTTTATTTAGCAAAGGTGTTTGCAACATTTACAAGAATGAATGTTTAATTGGTACTTGAGAACTTGAAAAACGATCTCTATAACTTAAAAGTAAAAGATATTCTACTAAATGTCCATTCAAAGGCAGATACCATGTGAGATATGGATGGGTAAGCCTCCCAAATATTCTTATCTTAGAATATGGGGAGCCCTGCTTATGTGAAGCAGGTAGTGGGAGATAAATTGGATTGTTGATCCATTTTATGTTACTTTGTGGGATATCCAAGGAATTAAGTTGGATATCATTTCTATCATCCCCAAGAAACAAAAGTGTTTGTTTCTAGGAATGCAACCCTTTTGGGAAAAGGATTTTCTATTGGATAGAAAAAGGGAGATGATAGAACTCGAAGAGGTTCGAGAGAAACCCACAATTATAGAACCCACACCCGATGAGCCAAGAGAGGAGATACAAGCTCCTAGCAGATACGAGAAAGTCTCGAGACCACCTATGAGGTATGGTCAGCTTCTTGAAGAAGGCCATGATGAGCCTAACCATGGATGTGATCCATGGACCTTCAAGGAAGCGTTATCTGATGCCAATTCATCCAAGTGACTTGAAGAAATGGAATCTGAGTTGAATTCCATGCATTCGAACCAAGTGTAGGATCTTGTGGATCCACCTGAGGGAACTGTTCCCATAGGGACTTGGGGCGGATGGGAAGGTATTGACTTTCAAGGCGCGATTGGTGGCAAAAGGATGTACTCAAAGACAAGGAGTTGACTTTGAGGAAACCTTTTCCCAGTCGTAATGTTCAAGTCCATAAGGATTTTGCTAGCCATAGCTGCATGGTATGACTATGAGATATGGCAGATGGATGTTAAGACAGTCTTTCTTAATGGGGATTTTAAGAAAGTGATTTACATGTCTCAACCTGAAGGGTTTACATCTATCGGAAGTGAGCATATGGTATGTAAACTTCAGAGATCTATTTATGATCTAAAGAAGGCATCAAGGAGTTGGAACCTTAGATTCGATAATACAATCAAAGAGTTTGATTTACTAAGAATCATGAGGGACCCTGTGTGTATAAGAAGGTCAGTGGGAGTGTTGTGACATTCCTGGTGTTATATGTTGATGACATTCTACTCATTGGGAATGATGTAGGAATGTTGCAATCAACTGAGATATGGTTAGCGAGTAAGTTCTCGATGCAGGACTTGGGTGAAGCATCTTTTGTATTGGGATACATATCTATAGAGATAGATCGAAAAGATGGCTTGGTCTCACCCAGTCCACATACATGATACCATCGTGAAGCGGTTCTCGATGGATGCGTCCTTGAGAGGACATCTACCAATGTGTCATGGCGTGTCCCTATCCAAGTCTGTCTCCTGAGACTGATGCAGAGATAGTGACGATGACACGCATTCCGTATGCTTCGGCAATTGGTAACATCATGTATGGGATGATATCTACACGTCCTGACGTGGCGTTTTCACTATGTGTAGTGAAAAGATATCAATCGAACCCCGGTCTTCCACAACTAGAAAGCTGTGAAAGACATCCTCAAGTTGTTGAGAAGGATCAATAAGTTGTTCTTGGTCTATGGGGGTAGAGAACTGAAATTGGAAGGCTATACCGACTCTAGCTTCCAAAGCGATATCGATAACTCGAAGTCAACCTCTAGTTTTGTATTCATGCTCAACGGTGCTGCTGTCTCTTGGAAGAGTTCCAAGTAAGACAATAATACGGATTCCAGCACAGAGGCCGAATACATTGCTGCATCAGATGCAGCAAGAGAGGCTGTTTGGATAAGGAATTTCGTCCAAGAGTTGGACGTCATTCCTAATGGAATTGCTCCTATCCCGGTGTTGTGTGACAACACGGGAGCTATAGCTCAAGCAAAGGAGCCAAAGGTCTCATCAGAAATCCAAACTCGTATTGAGAAAGTACCACATCCTCGGAGAGATTGTGGAATGAAGAGTAGTGTCTATTGACAAAGTCGGCTCCGCAGATTATGTTGTTGATCCACTAGCTAAGCCTTTACCTGGACCATTATTCGACAAGCATCGCGAATCAATGGGATTTAAGCATATGGGTAGTTGGCTCTAGTGCAAGTGGGAGATTGTTAGAGTAGGTGCCCGTCGAGCCAAGTGTTGGCCGAGTGTTCACAATGAAACTCTATGAATAAGCAGTCTTTATTTTAATAATATTTGAAATTATTATTTTGGCAAATCTTTATCTGTATACCCATGCTAGCTGCATAGATAAAGCCCTTGAATATACAAATAGTAGAAAGAATATGAGATGCTCATATGATGAGTATCATGAAACTCATATTTGTAATACTGTATATTCTAAACGGTTCCTAGTCGATTCAGCCGCCACTAAGAAGGATATAGGCCGCTCGAGTTAGAGACTAATATCTGCGATGTGAGTACCATGTTTCATTGGTAGGGGACATTGTGATGTCCGAACATGCAGATAGGTGCTCCTGGTAGAGTGCACTGAACAACCCTCCATAAAAGGACTTTCCAAGTGGTTCTCACTTATCGAGTGGAAAAGTCCTGGTTTATGGTTGTACAGAATTAGTCCTTATGACCCGGGACAACATTGAGACTCTATGTGCTAGAATTACACTTTGACTTGTTTACCGACTCTCATGGGGTCATCAGGTGGCAAGGTTGGGTGTTCTGTCGAAACACATAGGAGTCGATGCATTGTAGTCGGGGATTCACCGCTTACCTTTGGGTATGGATATCCTATGTGTTATCATGTGTATGTAGATCGAAATCTCTGGCCAGAGTATGGTTGTAATTATGAAAGGGGTTTCATAGATTACACCATCGATGCAACTACGACATGACACATAGTATCGATTCATTGACAACTCTCGATAAACCAATGGTTGTCGAATCGATCGGGATATATGAGTTGAAGGGACCGTACTGTACGCTAACCATAATTGAATGGTTCTTGCAGGCACTATCATGTGATACCTAGGGAATCACGTAAGCGATGCTGCTAGGCGTTTAACGTGATTGGTTGGGTACTATCAGACTTGAGTTCTGACGTTCTTACTATCAAGGAGTTGATAAGTAAGAATGGAGCAATTGGGGTATGCTCGAATAAGGACATGTTTAGTCCGAATCACATGGAGATGTGAACCCACGGCTAGTTGTATCAATGAACCATTGAGGGCCACACAAGTACTAGCTTTGTAAATCCCGATGAGAAGTAAAAATAGTTCAATGTGTTGAACGGCTTATAAAGGAGTTTATAAGCGTAAGGAAAATTAGAAGTATGACTTCTATAAAGGAGAAAAATAGTTCAATGTGTTGAACGACTTATAAATGAGTTTATAAGTGTAAAGAAAAATAGAAGTATGACTTCTATGAGAGAAATGTAAATTTTGATTTATGGAAGTGTTCCTAAATTAAAATTTGGCCAAGAGAATAATGTATTTGAAAATTGTGATTTTCATAAACATTATAATGGACTAAATTAAATTAATTCAAGTGTTGAATTAATCAAACACTAGTGGGCCTTGTAGAGCCCAAATAATTAAATTAATTCAAGTGTTGGATTAATTAAATAATATTGAGTCTTGTAGAGCTCAATTAAAATAATTATTTAACTAGTGGGACTTGGGTAAATTCAAGTAATGTTTAATTAGTCTCAAATATGTTTGAGATAATTAAATTTAGTCCAAAGTTTTTAATTTGATTAAAAACTATATTGTATGCATGCATGGGAGGTGAAGGGTTGGAGATTACTTTTGAATAAAATAATGGCATGGCATGCTACTTTTCACTTTTGCTTTTTGCAACACCAAGACATGGAATTAAAAAATGATTCTCCCTTCCCTCCACAATGCTATGGCCGAAATATTGCTCCCATATTCTCTCAAGTTTTTCTCCTTTTTGTGTTCTTGAATTGTTTAAGAACACACACTTCTCTTTGAAAAATCCTCACATTTTTCTAGTGCAAATTGTGAGGGGATCTACCTAGTTGGTGGTGGGCCTAATTTGAAGGAAATTTTTCAAGGATTTGGAGGAGGAGCTTGTAGATCTTCATGCCTTGAAGAGCTTTGTTGTTTGACAACAAAGTTGGAGCCACAATCAACTTTTTAGAGTTGATAGGTATATTTTCTTATCATCCTATGTATGGTTTGATTTATGTAAATATTACACAAGATTCATTTGGGGTGGCCGAAATTTCCTCCTTAAAATTTCGAATTTTGCTTCCGTTGCGGCTTCCGGCCACCGTAACCGGTCCGCTTTCATTGAGGACGTGGAGTAGCCGGTTGGTTTAGATCTTCAGTACTATTTGATTTCGTTATGGTTGTACCGCATACTTTCATTTTAGCATGAGTTGTTCTGGATTTTCGATTGGGTTGTATAACTATCATTTGTTGACTTTTTCCGCCGTTATCTCTGATTGTCATTAATTAAGTTAATTGCGTGCTTAACTCTCGATTAGTAGGTGATTCTGGAACGGGTCACTACATGGTAGCTGCAACTTCTACAAACAACAGGGACATTTTGCCAGAGTGTGTCCACAGAGGGGTTCCCAAAGATCCCAGGGAGCCGAATCATCTGGATCAGCGGCACAGTGGAGTAGACGATCAGCTGCTGTTCACTCATTTCAGCCAGCACTATCTCAGTCACAGCAGAAGCCAGGATGAAACCAGACAGTTAGCCAGCTTCCTAGACAGCAGGCCAGAGTATTTGCTTTGACCGAGGAGCAGGCTCAGGAAGCACCAGATGATGATGTTGCAGGTAACTGTTCTTGATGTAGTTATCCTGCTTTTTTATTGATAAATACGGATGCTTCCCATATGTTTATTTTTGAATGATTTGCATTGAGTTATGCATTGCCTGTTGAGTCTTTATCTACTGTAGTGTATGTATTTGCTCCGTTGGGGATAGGTTTGATATCAGTGAATTTTGTAAAACATTGTATACTACAGTATGACGGGCATGAAATGGAGGTAGCTTGTATTGGACTAGTGTTGTCTGATTTTGGGGACTGCATTACTGATATTGATATGGTGACCAAGTACGGAGCTACCATAGATTAGTTCCAGAAAATGGTGAGAATCGGACCTGAGATGGCCAAGGGATGAATATTGTACGATAAGGATTCTAGATTGAGAATTCCTTTGATAATCCGTACTATCTATGACTCGATTATTACAGAAAAGAGTAGAGGGACTCCTTATGTATTCAGTTGATTTACAGAAGTTGAGTCCATCATTGGTTGATTTACCAATGATATGAAAATTATTGATATTTTCCCCACATAAGACTTCAGATCTGATTCCAGTCAATGGTGCTGCTGTCTCTTGGAAGAGTTCCAAGAGAGACAGTACTGCGGATTCCAGCACAGAGGCCAAATACATTGCTGCATCAGATGCAGCAAAGGAGGCTATTTGGATAAGGAATTTCGTCCAAGAGTTGGGCGTCATTCCTAATGATGTTGCTCCTGTCCCTGTGTTTTGTGACAACACGGGAGCCATTGCTCAAACAAAGCAGCCGAGGTCTCATCAGAAAACCAAACATGTATTGAGAAAGTACCACATCCTCCGAGAGATTGTGGAAAGTGGAGATGTCTCGATTGACAAAGTCGGCTCCGCAGATAATTTTGCTGCAAGTGGGAGATTGTTAGAGTAGGTGCACGTCGAGCCAAGTGTTGGCCGAGTGTTCACAATAAAACTCTTTGTATAAACAATCTTTATTTTAATAATATTTCAAATTATTATTTTGGCACATCTTTATCTGTATACCCATGCTAGTTGCATAGATAAAGCCCTAAAATGTACAAATAGTAGAAAGAATATGAGATGCTCATATTATGAGCATCAAGAAACTCATATTTGGAATACTGTATATTCTAAACAGTTCCTAGTCGATTCAGCCGCCGTTAAGAAGGATATAGGCCGCTCGAGTTCGAGACTAGTATCTACGATGTGAGTACCATGTTTCATTGGTAGGGGACATTGTGATGTCCGAGCATGCAGATAGGTGCTCCTAGTAGAGTGCACTGAACAACCCTCCATAAAGGACTTTCCAAGTCGTTCTCACTTATCGAGTGAAAACGTCCTAGTTTATGGTTGTACACCATTAGTTCTTATGACCCGGATGTAATGACCCGAATATTTGTTTTGAATGAAGTATTAATTAAGACATAATTAATGAGTTGTTAATTAAGTATTATTAAGGAATTGATAATTCGGGATTAAGCTGTTGGTATCCACCGAATTTTAAATGGATAACCTGACCTACTTCGGATTACATTATCTCGAGAATCCAGCTAGACCAATGAGATTCTGACACGTGGTAGATAAGATTGGTTCGGATTTTCTGGAATAGTGCGGATGCAAACTATAAATGGAAGCCGATTCTTTTGTTTTCTTCACCGCATTCTTCAGAGAGAGCTCTAGTAGTACCTTAGGTTTTCTAGCCAGTTTCTAGGGCACTTTGGTGTCGGGAAGTTTCGGAGCTAGTGTCGACTCGAGGAGGGTCGGTGAACTGAGATCGAGATATCATCAGCGGGCTAACGACGGACGCAGGTATAATCCTAAATCCTTAGATAGTGATTTAAGGATCATTAGGGAGATCTTTGTAGCATGTTTGATCTGGTTTGTTATTGATTTCATTATGTTGGTATTGTCTAGGTTCAGAGCTTTCTGTCAGATTGTTTTAGTGAGGTACATGATGTACTGACTGAGATATCCAAGCGTAGTATACACACTTATATGCTGCATATTTATCTGTTGCATGATACATCTTTTACTGTTTTGGCATATTATGCATGACATATCATGTTGAGCCTGATATCTTTTGAGATATACCTCATTTGTTGGGGCCGCTCAGCCCTATTCTGTATTGTGGACGATGGGGCATCGAGAGCTACAATGTCCGACGGGACCCGCGGGCTCTGATGACCTGGACATTGCAGGTCCCCGTCTTGATGATGAGTGTGGGAGCCAAAACATGCCTAGGGCAGATCAGAGACTACACACTCAGGCGTCTCTAGACTGGGCATGAGATTCTTGACTTGATCCTTGATATCCGAGCATATTGCATTTTGCATGCATCATATCAGTTTGTATACTCGTACATTCTCGTATTGGGCGATTATCGCTCACGTCCTTGTTTTCATCTTGGGCACCCCATTCCACGGGGCAGGTCTTAGGTTGGACGGTTCGGACGACCAGGGCAGTGGCTAGAGCAGTTGGGTTTTCGGTGGTGATCCAGTGGAGGTTTTCTGTGGTTTATCGTTTTCTCGCTCAGAATTATGTTATGGTTGTAATAATTTTTAAGACTGATGTTATTGCTCTGTTTTCGTTTGGGTTGCAAGATGATTAAGTATTTGGTTTCTGCTGTTTAACTGTTGGTATTAAGTTTAATGTTTGCATGTTTATTATTCTGTTTAGTAGTGGCTCGGGTAAGGGCGCTACATTTGGTGGTATCAGAGCATGTAAAGATTTTTGGGACATTAGTAATTCTATTTTGAGGATTTAGAAGTTGATTTTAGTTTCCTTTCAGATGTCAGGAGATGGAAGCAGTCACGGTAGTGTGGGACATTGCCGTTATGGCGACGATGAGGCTGGCCGAGAACATCGTCGTAGAGATCGTGCGGAAGGCGTCACCGAGATCATGATGAAAGGAGACGTAGGAACCGTGTCAACATTATGGATTTCATGAAGATTGGACCTCCACCGTTGACCGGAGATGAGAATGCTGATGTTGCTGAAGCTTGGATTGATATCATGGAGCAGTGTTTTCGAGTGCTGCACTATGACGAGGATGAGAAGATGGAGGTAGCTGATTTCATGATCCAAGGAAAAGCTCGGAAATGGTGGAAACTTGTTTCTGTCATTCTAGTTCAGCAGCATGAGCGGATTCGTTGGGAACATTTCCGTCAGGCCTTCATCAATCATCACTTTCCGCCAGCTCTTCGTCAGGCGAAGGAGATGGAACTGTTGACCATTAAGCAAGGAGATTCGAACATTGAGGATTATCAGAAGCGTTTTACGGATCTGTTGCCGTACGCTCCTCACATCAGTGAGAATTCTGCAGCAAAATATTCTCACTTTTTGAATGGTTTGAACCAGGAGATTTTTGATCGGGTTTCTGTCTGTGATGATCCTACTTCGTACGAAGGATTAGTGAATCGTTGTCGTCAAGCCGAGATCAGTATTGCTAGGAGGAAGGCTATGCAAGCTAGCAAAAGTTCTAGTTCGTTGGGACCAAGGGGTCAGTCTTTCAAGAAGTCTGCATCTTCTTCTTCTTCCGGTTCTGGAGGAGTACACAGCTTTGGTAGGAAAAAGATGCAATGTGGCCACTGCGGAGGCAATCACCCGACGGAGAATTGTCGAAGAGCAACATGTGCATGTTTCAATTGTGGTGGTTTTGGTCACATGAAGAGGGATTGCCCTAATTTGGAGAATCAGAGTGGAGGCGGAGGTTCTATGACAGGGTCTTATAGTGGAAAACAGTCTAAGGCCACTGTTCAACAGAAAGGTTTTCCTGCTCAAGGTTCTCGTCGTGGAGGAATGTCACAAGGATCTCAGCAACGCCCACGAGTTCAGGGGCAAGTGTTTGCCTTAAACCAAGAGCAAGCTGAGGAGCATAACGAGAGAGTCATTGCAGGTAATTTTCTTTTATGTGGTATTCCTGCATATGTATTGATTGACACTGGGGCATCGCATTCATTCATAGCATCAATGTTTGTTAAGAAGCATAAACTACCCTATGTGTCATTAGATGTTTTGTTGTCGGTGTCTACACCGATGGGACAAGAGGTTTTAGCTAAGCGACTTGTAGTAGACTGTTTGCTAGAGTTTGAGGGAAATTACTTGTCTGCCAATTTGATGATATTGGCTATGGAAGATTTCGATTGTATTATGGGAATCGACCTATTGACTAAGTATAGGGCGACGGTAGATTGTTATCAACGTCTCGTTCAGTTTCGTCCAGAAGGAGACGAGAATTGGTTCTTCTTTGGTGAGGGAGCTTGACCTCCAATGCCAGTAGTGTCTGCTGTAAAGGCACAACGAGCTTTAGCAAAAGGAGGAGAAGGATACCTCATTTATGCTGTTGACGTATCAAAGGATGTAATCGGAGTGAAGAACATTCCAGTTGTCAATGAATTTCCTGATGTTTTTCCCGATGAAATTCCTGGATTTCCTCCTGAGAGGGAAGTGGAAGCGGAGATAGAGTAGGTACCAGGAACCGCACCTATCTCCAGAGCGCCTTATATATTGGCACCAATAGAGATGAAAGAGTTGAAACAACAGTTACAAGATCTTCTTGACAAAGGGTACATCAGACCCAGTGTGTCTCCTTGGGGAGCACCAGTGTTGTTAGTTAAAAAGAAGGATGGGTCTATGCGGTTTTGCATAGATTATCGGCAGTTGAACCGAGTAACAGTCAAGAATAAATATCCGTTACCACGGATTGATGATTTGTTTGATCAACTGCAAGGGACTTCAGTGTACTCGAAGATCGATTTACGGTATGGATATCATCAACTTCGAATTCATCAGCGTGATATCCCTAAGACTGCATTTCGAACAAGGTATGGGCATTACGAGTTTCTAGTGATGCCGTTTGGTTTGACGAATGCTCCAGCAGTATTTATGGATTTGATGAACCGAGTATTCCAGGAGTATCTTGACAAGTTTGTCATTGTCTTTATTGATGACATACTGGTATACTCTCGTAGCCTTGAAGAGCATGCACAACATTTAAGGATTGTTTTGCTAACCTTAAGGAATCACCAACTGTATGCGAAGTTGAACAAGTGCGAGTTTTGGCTCGACAGAGTTATCTTCTTGGGACATGTTATATCCAAAGATGGGATATCAGTGGATCCTAGCAAGATCTAAGCAGTGTTGAGTTGGGCACGACCGGAATCAGCTCAAGAGATAAGAAGTTTTCTATGTTTGGCAGGTTATTACCGGAGATTCATCTCAGGATTTTCTCAGATTGCCAAACCATTGACTCGGCTGACCTGTAAGAATGTGCAGTTCGAATGGACTCATGATTGTGAAAATAGTTTCAATGAACTGCGTCAACGTTTGACAACTGCACCAATTTTAGCTCTGCCATCTGGATCAGGAGGGTACATTGTGTACACTGACGCATCACTTCAAGAACTTGGGTGCGTTTTAACCCAGAATGGTCATGTGATTGCATATGCATCCAGACAGTTGAAGAAGCATGAAGAGAATTATCCAGTTCATGATCTGGAATTGACAGCGATTGTGTTTGCATCGAAGATTTGGCGACATTATCTCTATGGAGAGAGATTTGAGATCTTTACAGATCACAAGAGTTTGAAGTATATCTTCACTCAAGCAGAGTTGAATATGCGCCAAAGGAGATGGATGGATTTGTTAAAGGATTATGATTGCGAAATCAAGTATCATCCAGGATCAGCGAATCTTACAGCTGATGCTCTTAGTCGCAAGGTGAGATTATCTGCACTTCAGACAAGTTTCATATCAAGTGTAATCCAAGATTGTTGTTCTCTGGGATTTCACTTCCGTCATAAGAAAGGAATGGAACACATTCGAGTAACGAGAATTTTATCTGAACCGATGTTGTATGCCAAAATCAGAGAAGCTCAGTTTTCTGATCCGAAGGTGGAAAAGTTAGCAAGGTTAGTTAACGGAGACAACACATCTGGCTTTACATTCCAAACAGATGGAACCTTGTGTTTGTCAGGAAGAATCGTAGTTCCAGAAGATTCTAAATTGAGGGACGAGATTTTATCTCAAGCTCATAGGAGTAAGTTGAGTATCCACCCTGGAAGCATGAAAATGTATAAGGATTTGAAGACCAAGTTTTGGTGGAAAGGTATGAAGAGAAGTGTTTACCAGTTTGTAGCCAAGTGTTTGGTTTGTCAGCAAGTGAAAGCTGGGCATCGACGACCAGGAGGATTACTTCAGAATCTTCCTATCCCTGATTGGAAGTGGGAGCATGTAACGATGGATTTTGTCACCCACTTGCCGCTGTCTTCTAAGAATTGTGATGCAATTTGGGTTGTTGTGGACCGACTGACTAAGTCAGCACATTTCATTCCGTATAGTCGGGAATATAGTTTTGATCGCATGGCAAGACTATACATCCAAGAGATTCTTAAATATCATGGTGTGCCAACAAGTATAGTCATTGATAGAGATCCACGCTTTACCTCAAGGTTCTGGGGAAGTTTTCAAAAAGCGTTGGGAACGACATTGAGTCTGAGTACTGCCTATCATCCAGAGACCGATGGTCAGTCTGAGAGGACTATTCAGACACTCGAAGACATGTTGCGTGCTTGTGCTTTGGATTTTGGACCAGCATGGCATGATCATCTGCCGCTTGTGGAGTTTGCATATAACAATAGCTACCACAGTAGCATTGGTATGGCTCCGTTCGAAGCATTGTATGGTAGACGTTGTCGTACTCCTTTTTTTTGGGACGAAGTAGGAGAACGACAAGTGCAAGGACCTGAATTAGTGCAACAAGCGATTGACGTAGTGGAATTGATCAAGAAGAGAATTAAAACTGCACAAGATCGTCAATCGAGTTATGCGAATACCAAGCGTAGACCTCTACAGTTTCAGTCAGGGGAAAAAGTTTTCCTTAAAGTTTCATCGTTCCGAATGGTGATGAGATTTGGACTCAAGGGAAAATTAGCCCCAAGATTCATCGGACCTTTTGAGATCTTCGAATGTGTTGGAAATTTGGCGTACCGATTGGCTTTACCGCCGTATTTGTCCAGCATTCATAATGTCTTTCATGTATCGTTGCTACGACGGTATGTAGCAGATGAGTCGCACGTTCTTAGTCCGACAGATGTTCAACTTGAAGAAGACTTGACTTATGTCGAGCAGCCGCTTTTAATCCTGGGTAGGAAAGAGAAAAAGCTTAGAAACAAGACCATTCCACTTGTTCTAGTGCAATGGCAACGCCGAGGTACTGCAGAAGCGACTTGGGAGTTAGAGAGTCGTATGCGTTCAGAGTATCCTCATTTGTTTTGAGTTGTATTTTATTCAGTTGTATTGTACTTCAGTTTCGATTTCGAGGACGAAATCTTTGTAAGGAGGGGAGGATGTAATGACCCGAATATTTGTTTTGAATGAAGTATTAATTAAGACATAATTAATGAGTTGTTAATTAAGTATTATTAAGGAATTGATAATTCGGGATTAAGCTATTGGTATCCACCGAATTTTTAATGGAGAACCCGACCTACTACGGATTACATTATCTCGAGAAATCCAGCTAGACCAATGAGATTCTGACACGTGGCAGATAAGATTGGTTCGGATTTTCTGGAATAGTGCGGATGCAAACTATAAATGGAAGCCGATTCTTTTGTTTTCTTCACCGCATTCTTCAGAGAGAGATTTAGTTGTACCTTAGGTTTTCTAGCCAGTTTCTAGGGCACTTTGGTGTCGGGAAGTTTCGGAGCTAGTGTCGACTCGAGGAGGGTCGGTGAACTGAGATCGAGACATCATCAGCGGGCTAACGACGGACGCAGGTATAATCCTAAATCCTTAGATAGTGATTTAAGGATCATTAGGGAGATCTTTGTAGCATGTTTGATCTGGTTTGTTAGTGATTTCATTATGTTGGTATTGTCTAGGTTTAGAGCTTTCTGTCAGATTGTTTTATTGAGGTACGTGATGTACTGACTGAGATATCCAAGCGTAGTATACACACTTATATGCTGCATATTTATCTGTTGCATGTTACATCTTTTACTGTTTTGGCATATTATGCATGACATATCATGTTGAGCCTGATATCTTTTGAGATATACCTCATTTGTTGGGGCCGCTCAGCCCTATTCTGTATTGTGGACGATGGGGCATCGAGAGCTACAGTGTCCGATGGGACCCGAGGGCTCTGATGACCTGGACATTGCAGGTCCACGTCTTGATGATGAGTGTGGGAGCCAAAACATGCCTAGGGCAGATCAGAGACTACACACTCAGGCGTCTCTAGACTGAGCATGAGATTCTTGACTTGATCCTTGATATCCGAGCATATTGCATTTTGCATGCATCATATCAGTTTGTATACTCGTACATTCTCGTATTGGGCGATTATCTCTCACGTCCTTGTTTTCATCTTGGGCACCCCATTTCACGGGGCAGGTCTTAGGTTGGACGGTTCGGACGACCAGGGCAGTGGCTAGAGCAGTTGGGTTTTCGGTGGTGATCCAGTGGAGGTTTTCTGTGGTTTATCGTTTTCTCGCTCAGAATTATGTTATGGTTGTAATAATGTTTAAGACTGATGTTATTGCTCTATTTTCGTTTGGGTTGTAAGATGATTAAGTATTTGGTTTCTGCTGTTTAACTGTTGGTATTAAGTTTAATGTTGCATGTTTATTATTCTGTTTAGTAGTGGCTCGGGTAAGGGCGCTACACGGGACAACATTGAGACTCTATGTGCTAGCATTACACTTTGACTTGTTTGCTGACTCTCAAGGGATCATCAGGTGGCAAGGTTGGGTGTTTTGTCGAAACATATAGGAGTCGATGCATTGTAGTCGGGATTCACCGCTTACCTTCGGATATGGATATCCTAAGTGATATCATGTGTATGTAGTTTGAAATCTCTGATCAGAGTATGGTGGTAATTATGAAAGGGGTTTCATAGATTACACCATCGATGCAACTACAACATGACACATAGTATCGATTCATTAACAACTCTCAATATACCAATGGTTGTCGAATCGGTCGGGATATATGAGTTGAAGGGACCGTAATGTACGCTAACCATAATTGAATGGTTCTTGCAGGCACTATCATTTGATACCTAGGGAATCATGTAAGCGATGCTGCTAGGCGTTTAACATGATTGGTTGGGTACTATCAGACTTGAGTTATGACGTTCTTATTATCAAGGAGTTGATAAGTAAGAATGGAGCAATTGGGGTATGCTCGAATAAGGACATGTTTAGTCCCCAATCACATGGAGATGTGAACCCACGGCTAGCATATCAATGAACCATTAAGGGTCACACAAGTGCTAACTTTTTAGATCCCGTTGAGAAGTAAAAATAGTTCAATGTGTTGAACGGCTTATAAAGGAGTTTATAAGCGTAAGGAAAAATAGAAGTATGACTTCTATAAGGAGAATGTAACTTTTAATTTGAGGAAGTGTTCCTAAATTAAAAGATGACCAAATAAATAATGTATTTGAAAATTTTGATTTTCATAAACATTATTATGTACTAAATTAAATTAATTCAAGTGCTGAATTAATTAAACACTAGTGGGCCTAGTAGAGTCCAAATAATTAAATTAATTCAAGTGTTGGATTAATTAAATAACATTGGGCCTTGTAGAGCCCAATTAAAAATAATTATTAAACTAGTGAGCTTGAGTAAAATCAAGTAAGGTTTAATTGGTCTCAAATTTGTTTGAGACAATTAAATTAAAGTCCATGGACCTTGTAATTTGTTACAAGCCCAAATAAAATGTGCATGGGAGGTGAAGAGTTGGGAGACAACTTTTTCAATGTCCAAGGCATGACATGCTTTTGGGACACCACAACCTTTTTGCTAAACCAAGAAAAGTCTTCCCTTCACTCCATGAGCATGAGATGGCCGAAATATTGAGCATACATGCTCTCCAATTTTCTCTTCAGTTTGGTTGAGGAAAATATACATTTCTTAAAGATAAATGCCCTAATTTTTCTATTGCAAAATTAGAGTAGATCTACGTAGTTGGTGGTGAACCTTATTTTGAAGGAAAGAAGGAAGCTTGTAGATTGTCACCCTTGAAGAGCTTAGTTGTTTATCAACTAAGTTGGAGCCAAACATCAATCTTTTGTGATTCATAGGTATATCTTCTAAACACACTATGAATGTCATATTTTGTATTTTTGTATTTGCTACACATTATAGGCTTAGGGTGTTCGAAATTTTCATGCTAGAAAATTATTTTGAAACTTCCGTTGCGCATTTGAACACCTTAATCGATCCCCTTTCAAATCACATGAATATACAGATAAAAAAAATAACAAACAATGAATTAATGAATTATATTAAAATAAAGATTGTTTATTGCGATTGAGTCAATAAATTCATTAGTCAACAGTTGACTTACAGGCATCTATTTTAACACCTAAAATATAACATACAAGTTAATTTTAAATTTTATTATAATAATTGTTTTTATTTCGACAAACCATCAACATCTATCTGGTCATGTTATGCTGCTTTCATGTATTAATTTTATTTTATGCCAACAGCATGTCATCGATATTTTTTAAATTCCAATGTGTTTACTTAGCTGTCTCCGAAAACCCCAATAAAAACAACCGAGGTTACAAATTTTCTTCAACTTTCTATGGATCAAATCTCCATTCAAGGAACAAATCTGAGTTATTTACAGCACTCAGATAAAATATACTAGATAAATGGAGTATATGATGAAACTTTGCAGCTGCATAGGCTACAATCCACCAGGCACTCATTCGGCGGTTGATGTCTCAGCTTCCACACCAGAACAATCATGGCATTTCTTCGGTCATTTATCACAATTCCCTCACAAAAACGAAAGGTTTGCAAAAGAACTGATAGATGCCTTACGGAAAGGGAATTTGGCCGCTCTCCAACAAGGCAATTTCCAAGGCTTCCTCGATCTGCAAACAACATAAACAAGTTGCATTAAAGAATCACGTTCAGTATATATATAGTCTTCAAGTTTGACATATACCTTAGCAGAATATCTGGCTTCAAGATCATTGAATCCGGGCATCCGCTGTTGATTTCCTTGTTCACAGGAACAACACCTATTCGACTCTTTCTTTCAGTGATACGAGGCAATGCTCTCTGGGGCCTGGGGGTATCTACACTAATGCTTAGAGCATTTCCATCAGTGTTCCGTATGGTCTTCACCATCTCTTCTCCATGGCAACATGTGAATGAGATTCGAGACTCGCACTCATGTGAACACATCTCAACACACTTATTGCTAGGCCTGATTATTGGAGTCAAATCAAAACTTTCCCGAGGATTACTTCCATTTTCTGCCGAAAACTCCGACCTAAGATGCACTCTACGTGAGCAACTGAAAAAACTGAAAGATGGCTTCTTGAACGTTACATGTTTGTTTGTAGCATTATTGGCAAGATTTATTCTCAGTTCCACATTATAACCGAGCAAATGCTGAAGTGCACTAGCAATCATTTTCCATGACTTTTCAGTCTTACGTACATATTTAGGATTAGTAAACTCCAACTCTGCCACTGCTATGCCTGGGAAATACACAAGATTTGGCCATGAGTTATCCTTAAATCCACATTAATTGTCATTCATTTACGTTAATGAACAAATTTGCGACCTTGCTGGACTGTTTGGCAAAAGGGGATTAACTAGAACAGATAAGCTTGAGCTACTCCTGCGACAGAAGATGCTTCTGAGTTGTAGAGGCTCACTCTAAGTAAAAATTAAAACGTCTCTAAAATCTCGAATACTCTCTTTGAAAGTTAACAAACTTGAGCATGTTTGAGATACACCAACTTAGTTATATATTTTAATACATTTTCTCACATTAAAACCAAATGTTTAAATTTAACTTCAAATTAATATTAAATGCATAAAAATTCATCTTCGTCAAACATAATGCCGCAGACGCCTAGAAATAAGTACCAAAGACCAACTTATTAACAAAGGGCATTGTGCACCAAAGATTTAGTTCTGGCAACCCCAATACTCCGACACTACATTCAAATCACTTGTCACAGAGGCACGAGCTTATGAGGGATTGGTCAACAATAGTTGTATATTATAATATTATAACAGTGGACACGGTGTGTGATTAAATAACTTACCTAGGGGGGTGAGACGAACAGACACCAGCTTTCCCCGATTTTGGAGGAATTTTTTAAACGAACGGGGCCGACACATTTTAGTGGCTCTCCTCCAAACCAACTCCAATGTTACCCTACCATCCCGAGTCCCTGTTTTCCCAGATACAGCATTCCCACTTGCAGATGTTACAAGATGCTTCAGACACTCCCCAGTTGATGATGTACTGCAGAAATCACCTACAAAGTGGAGCATGGTTAGAGTACTGATGTTATGTACCTTTCTGATACATGAGTGGCTTGCCCAAAATTTACGACTTAAAAATGTTTTTCGACTAGTTTTCACCTTGCGGGTGTAGTGATCTAGGACTCAACCTTGGATTACCGTCATCGTATGACATGTCGGCAGAACCTAACTGTAGAAGAGCTGCAGTGAGCCATGTTGTCTGGTTCTTGGACATTCTTAACTGTTTCTCAGATTCTGATAGTATTTTTAGTGCGTGACTTAGCTGTTGCATGTCAGCTTCAGCTGTAGCACATATTAACTCTTTTAGACTAAAATAAATATTCACCAACACTGTTTACAATAAAACTTACACTTGCGCATGTCAAAAAGTTTCCTTTTGACTTCCGATACACCTACAGGGCATTTGCCTGCAAGAATATCCATTATGAGATTTGCCAATTGTGACACAAGTTGCAACGGATCTATCCGCAATCTCATCAACTCTCTGGCTCTTATGACTGTATTTGAAGCATCAGATGATAATGCCAAATACAACAAATCCAGCAACTCATCATCAGATACAACTCCATTCTAAGCCACCAAACATGAAGTTAGACTGGATCCCAACAAGGTGTAGAAAAATAATCAACAAAAGAATTAAACACTCACTGCTTCATAAACCAATGGCACATTAATCTTTTTTCCGAGCAAACTCAACTGATCAAGCATCATCTCTGCTTCACGCAGCGAACCATTTGACTTAGTAGCAACTAAGTTTAGTGCATCCCGATCAAATTCAAAACCTTCTTTTGCACATATTTTTTCTAACCTGATGGCGATGTCAACATCTTTTAGCTTCTGAAAATAGTATTTCTGAGATTTAGTTATTGCACAACGAGGCAGCTTATCAAGTTCAGGAGTGACCATAATGAAAACAAGTTGTCGAGGAAGTTCCTCGAGCTTGTTCATTATGGTAGCCCATGTTTCCCCTCGCAACAAGTGGCACTCATCTATAATATAAACCTTAAATCGTGAGAAAACTGGAGGGATATCTGCATCCTTAATAAGAATCCGTAACTTTTCTGCTCTGTTGATTTTTGCAGAATCCACTTCCCTGACATCTAGACTCTTTCCAGATAAGAGTAATATGCAATCATGGCACAAGCCACACGGTTTATCAAACTCAGGAGAGAGACAATTTAGCGCAGCAGCAAATATCCTTGATGCGGATGTCTTACCTATTCCACGTGGACCATGAAACAGATACGAGGAAGCTATCTGACCTTGAGAGATGGCATTCAAAAGAGACCTTGTCACCATGTTTTGCCCCACCAAGTCATTAAATGATTTTGGAAGAAACTTTTGACAGAGATTCCTAGGACTATCCGGATACCAGGAAAAATCTTCACTCTTGCACTTCCAATCCAGGTTCTCTTCAGTTGATAGTGCTTGCCCTGAATTTTCCAACAAAAGAATTTGTTCTTCCACTTCATGAGGAACATTAGAATCCCTAAGTTTCAAGGTCCTTGACCAACAGCTGTTAATCCCACATCCTTGATGACCAAACTCCGTTACACCACCATCTTTATTTCCAGCTAATGACCGTCGGTGCCTCGAAACTTCCCTCTTGTGATCACTAACAGCAAAGCACTGACAACCTACATGATCCACAATATCATCACCATCTGTCACTCTAGACAAATTTTCACGCTTTCTACGCAAGCATTTCCTCGTTGAGCCTCCAAAACTTTTCTTTTCTGCTTGCTTTGATGCTACTTCAGGTTCATCATGTGAACCCCCACCTTCGGCCCGGTAACTGGATGGTGTTCTACACTCCAATTCCAATTCTTTGTCTCTGCAGTTTTTGCAGTAACTTTCGCTCAATGTTGTGCTCTTACACCAAATTTCCTGGCTCAAGGAACTAGCATCTGAGCCATCAACACACGTGGAATTTTCAGTTGCCAGTCCTGTGTTTTCAATTGACTCTCCTAAAGTTTCTCGAGAGACTAATCTTGAATCAGTGCGTCTTATAACTCTATACAGCTCATCATCACTCAAATGCTGTTCCTCCCCCAAGAATAATCTTGATCTTCTCAATACAGAAAGATTGTTATCAATATTGCCTTCTTTGTGGCCATTTTCAACTCCCAAAACAATGGGATTATTTAAATTATTTTCCCAATTAATGCTGTCAACTAGGGAAGATAATTTGCTCATAGAGTTAGTAGATGGATCCCGCAGAGACCTCACTCTCTTAAGTGCAATCAGTGCTCTTGATATAGGAACATCAACAGAATGTCGCCGTACATCCATTGCTCAAACAAAACAAGTAAATTTTCTTACTGAATGTGGAACGTTTGTTATAGGAACCACCAAAATAAATTACAAATTCAACCTGCAACGCACAAAACACGGGGACTCAAAAAAGGTCATTTTCTAACTTTTATCGTGTTCTTTCCCCGTGCCCAAAACATGTATTTAGAGATGGGTAAAAATGGGAGAGAGAAAAAATGGCATAGTTGGCAACAAATGGAAGAAAAACGAAAGAAAGATTTCACAAAAACAGTTTACTAAACATTTGGATTCTCATGAAAGCAAATGCTATTGGCCTTCAGTTATCGTATAAACTTTAACATCCATAACCGTTATGAACTTTAATTTAGCACTTCTATCTACCAAAAACAATAATAGTAAATCACAACTTTGGCAAATTTCTAACAAAGAATGCTCAAATAACCATCCAAAAAAAGATAAAGAAATATGAAGCTACATACTAGAAATGAAGCACAATGTATCGCCTTTTCTCAGTCAATAACTCCGCAAAAGTTGAAAATTCCAGTGGCCAACATTTTCACCTGAAAATTTGCACAGAAAACGTCAAGCCAAAACTTACCAAATACACTCACCCACACACAAAAGGATAAATAAAAAGGCATAAACAAATGTAATTTTTTAATTAAAAATCCCAACTTCGCCATCCCTCTTACTTTAAAAAATTTTAAAAAGAGAAAAAAAAATTCTCGAAATTCGAAAAAATCACATAAACAAATAGTATCCAGTATTTCTCATTTACTAATACGTTCTTGACCAGTATTAAACTCCTGCATTCCCAAAGAACAAGGTGGAAAAAATGAAAGTTTGGGAAGAAGCAACACATGGGTTGCCCGCTTCCCATTTAAATACTCGGAAAACCTCAAGATTCAGACTCCAACCGAGATTTTAGGCAGACCAACCACGAAAAGACTGTAAATTTATGCAGTACAGAGAAGTATATACAAACACGATACATACACAGTCCCTAGCCCAAAAAGAACACTGACCTATGCAGTTTTCTCGGGGCTGGAGCCGGAGATGGTGGCATGTGGTTCAGCAGTAAATGTTATTAATGAGAAAGGGCGGTACACGCCATATTTCATTAAGATCCATATTAATTGTTTCTCATATTTTCATTCGAAACGAAAATTTTTAAAGATATATTGTCACATTTGCTGTTCTTTTTCGGCACTTTGGCAGTGGTTTTGGAAGCTTTTTATGTTATTTTTTTAGTTTCTTTTCTCCATATTCCCTCTTTTGGTTAGTAGGGGTAGCTTGGGAATTTCATATCTGACAGTTGCAGTTAGTTATGTTTGGCAGTGGAAAAGGAGCCACTTCACGTGGTGGCGCGTGGGAACACGCTTTGTGTTGTTTGGCTGAGCTGCGTAGTAGTCATATTCATTTGAGTGAGTCTCATGTGAGACCATTTTATGGATCTTATTCTGTGAGATGGGTCAATCCTACTCATATTCATAATAAAAAATAATACTCTTTGCATAAAAAACAATACTTTTTCATAGATGACCCAAATAAAAGATCTGTCTCACAAATATGACCAATGAGACCGTCTCACACAAGTTTTGCCGATTCATTTATACAGTTAAATTTTTTACAGAGAATTGGAGAAAAATCCACATTCAGAAACTCAAACTTGTGTTCAGTCCCTAGGTCAGACGTTTTTGAGCTGCATTCCCTGACACATCAAAAGCTTTATTTTGCAGTCCCTGGTTTTAAAAAAAATTCGTATCTAGCGACGGTTTAAGAAAAACCGTCGCTATTTAAATATAGCGACGGATATAAGTAAAACTGTCGCTAAGTATAAAATGCGACGTTTTTTATTTTCCGTCGGTAATAACGACGGTTTAACCAAAAACCATCGTTATTCGATCCATTTTACCACACACATTTCACCACACACATTTCACTCTCACTTCACAACACATAAAATTTTTTTCTTACACGATTTTAGTTTCGATTTAGGATAATTTTTTCGCTTTAATTTTCTGGTAAATTTTTTAAGTATTTCGATTTAGGGTAAATTTTTTCGCTTTAATTTTCTGATAAATTTTTTAAGTGTTAGTTAAGATAATTAATATTGTTAGCATATTCAAATTGTAAGTTTTTTTTAGATTTATTAAATAATTAAAAATAATTTTTTTATTGAAAATATTAGCGACAGAAATCACGAATTAACTGTCGCTAAAATTAGCGACGGAACTCATGAACCTACCGTCGCTAATTGTAACGACGGTTTATTAAACAGTCGCTAATTAAAATCCGTCGAGATATTAGGCTACTATGAACGGTTCGCTACATATTTATGCTCAAATTCTCATGTCTTATTCTCATTTGTAACCAAATTATACCATATTTTCGAGATATTATGCCTGAATTATTATATTTTGTGTCTTTTATATGGTCTTATATTTTGTAGACCAAAATCACGGTAATAAATTCATTTATCAACTCTTACTCATCAAATATACACATTAGTTAGTGATAAGACAACAAAATGTTCTCTACATATTTATGCAATTATGATCAAATTCTCATGTTAGGTAGAGTAAAATCATGGTAAGGAGTTGATTTCTCTAACCCTTGCTCATTAAATTGAGACACGGGTTTTCATTTTTATGTTAGCGTTTCCCCTCAGAATTTATGCCAAAATGTTTAATTTATGTACCCAATATAATACGAAATACACTGAAATTGTTGTGGTTGTATGCTGAAGTTACCCTATTTTGTGCCGGAAATTATTGTGCTATTGACTTGTGTTAGGTGGACTAAAATCATGGTAAAAAGTTGGTTTCTCAACTCTTACCCATTAAAATTGAGGCATGAATTTGCATTTTTATGCCAGTGGTTTCTCTAAAAATTTATGCTCAAATTCTCAATTCATGTACCCAATATAATACATTAAAAAAATATTGAAATTGTTGTGGTTGTATGGTGGAATTACCCTTATTTTGTGCTAAATATTATTATGATATTGAATTTTGTTCGGTAGATTAAAATCATGGTAATGAGTTGACTTCCCAAATCTTAATCAATAGACCGAGACACGAGTTTGCTTTTTTATGCTACTGGTTCCCCTTGTAATATATGCTCAAATTTTCAATTTACGTACCCAATAGAGTACGAAATATACTGAAATTGTTGTGGTTGTATACTTGAATCAACTTATTTTGTTCTGAATATTATTATGATATTTACTTTTGTTAAATAGCTTAAATTCAAGGTAATGAGTTGTTTCTCAACTCTTACTCATTAAATTGAGACACGAGTTTGCATTTTTATGTTAGTGGTTTCTCTCGAAATTTATGCTCAAATTCCCAATTTGTGTATGTAACAAACCGTACTTTTACTACTTGAAATTTGCGGAAAAATTAAAAATTTTCTTGAATGTAAATATTCATACGGTCGTCACTCAACATTCTTAAAAATAGATCTCATAATCATTCGTCACCAATAAAAATTTTGCTAAAAGAAACTGTCTCAAAATATTTCGCATCCAGATATTTAAAAATCGGAGTATTTTTAAACTTCGCATAAAACGTAAACATTGCGGTCCTCGGGTCTAGCCTGCCACTCAGTCCAAGCCTGCCCCTTGGTCACCACCTCCTGTCTCCTCAACATAGTCACCTGCATCGATCAAGTCTAGTGAGTCTAAAGACTCAACACGTATGAACTGGGATAACGAGTACTACGTAATAAAATCGCATGCAACTTTAAAATAGGACATACATAACTTGAAACTTGAACTTGCATAATAAACTTGGACATACGTACGTACATAACTAGACGTGCCGTCAACATAAACTTTCATAAACATACTGCATACTTGAACATACATAACTTCATCATTTTCTTAGAGGATGTTTCAAAGCAAGTGACCCATACATAATAAACGCCTGATCAGACAAACCACAGTACTGGGCTGACAGGGACGTATCCAATGTCATATACATGAGATCCTCGTTTATAATTTAACGGGCTGGTTGGTTCCCGTTCATAATTTAACGCTTTCCAACCATGATCTAACCCGTTCATAATTTAACGGGGTGGAGAGATCCTCGGCCACGTTCACCGACTTCCAAACCCATTCATAATTTGGTCACAAGACATTTAGCATACCTCAAAAACATAAAATATTTTCTTGCACGTCATACATACTTACTTGGCGTTGAGTGATTCGTTGGACTTCGACTGGGGTCGTTGCTGCACATACTATCATGAATTGACATGCTTAACTTGCATACTTAGACGTAGGTAACCATGCTCACTTACGAGTTCATTCAATTCCTTAGGACGTTCTAAGATTCCCATGACTCGACTTTGTAAATCATTGTACTAAACCATGACATCAAACCTCAAAGCATACTATAAAATTTTTCCCAAAATAGAAGGACACGGACCCCGTGCCTACATCCATGTAGGGGTCCGACCCCGTGCCTACATCCATGTAGGGGTCCGTGTAGACTCGGGTGAAAGGTTCGGAAAGAAGGGTGGACAAGGACCCCTTGTCAGGGTCTGTGTGGGGGTCCGTGTATACTCTGAAAAAATGCACTCCGGAAGGAACAAAGGCACGGACCCCGTGCCAGGGTCCGTCCGTGGGGCCGTGTACCTGGGGGACAAGTGAAGCTTCGGAAATTCTAAACAGGTTTCGCTTAACAGTCTAGACTCGCTTGCACGGACCACGATTCGACACCCCAAGACTCATCCTAGCATGCCATAACATCAAACCATATTCGTACAAAATCCCAAAGCGACGATGTTCACCCTACGACACATACCACTCAAAACGTAGCAATTGACACCAATTCGTTTCCTACGACTTCTAATGCATTCGAGTGCCTATCGATGCTAAACGACGTATCAATTAACATCCCAACATCATACTAATCATGAAAGGGGATCGGTTACGGTGACCGAAAGCGCAACGGAAGTTTAAAAAATAAAATTTTTATAGAAAATTTCGGCCACCTCTACTATATTGTGTAGCAAATACAACAAACACCAAATAATGTCATACATAGGGTGTTTAGAATTTTACCTATCAATCACAAGGATTGATGTATGGCTCCAACTTTGTTGTTAAACAACAAAGCTCTTGAATGGCATGAAGAAATCTACAAGCTTCCTCCTACCTTGAATCTTTCCTTCAAATTAAGCCCACCACCAACTAGGTAGATCCCCTCATATTTTGCACTAGAAAAATAAGAGGATTTTTCAAAGAGAAGTGTGGTGTTCCTCAACAAATTGAAGAACAAAAATGGAGAGAAAACTTGGAGAGAAAGTAAATAGTATTTTCGGCACTATTCATCCTAGGAGAGAAGGAGAGACGTTTTTTTTTGGTTGTGGGAAAAGTTGTGTCAAAAAGGTGCATGATATGCCTTGAAAACTCAAAAAGTAGTCTCCCAACCTTTCACTTCCCATGCATGCATATTATATGGTTTTTAACACATTAAAAACCATGGACTAAATTTAATTATCTCAAACATATTTGAGACTAATTAAACATTACTTGAATTTACCCAAGTCCCACTAGTTAAATAATTAATTTAAATTGAGCTCTACAAGACTCAATATAATTTAATTAATTCAACATTTGAATTAATTTAATTATTTTGGACTCTACTAGGTCCACTAGTGTTTAATTAATTCAACACTTGAATTAATTTAATTTAGTCCATAATAATGATTATGAAAATCACAATTTTCATATACATTATTCACTTGGCCAAATTTTAATTTAGGAACACTTCCATAAATTAAAATTTACATTTCTCTCATAGAAGTCATACTTCTATTTTTCTTTACACTTATAAACTCATTTATAAGTCGTTCAACACATTGAACTATTTTCTCCTTTATAGAAGTCATACTTCTAATTTTCCTTACGCTTATAATCTCCTTTATAAGCCGTTCAACACATTGAACTATTTTTACTTCTCAACGGGATCTAGAAAGCTAGTACTTGTGTGGCCCTCAATGGTTCATTGATACAACTAGCCGTGGGTTCACATCTCCATGTGATTCGGACTAAACATGTCCTTATACGAGCATACCCCAATTGCTCCATTCTTACTTATCAACACCTTGATAACAAGAATGTCAGAACTCAAGTCTGATAGTACCCATCCAATTATGTTAAACGCCTAGCAGCATCGCTTACATGATTCCCTAGGTATCAAATGATAGTGCCTGCAAGAACCATTCTATTATGGTTAGCGTACAGTACGGTCCCTTCAACTCATATATCCCGATCGATTCGACAATCATTGGTTTATCGAGAGTTGTCAATGAATCGATACTATGTGTCATGTCGTAGTTGCATCGATGGTGTAATCTATGAAACCCTTTTCATAATTACCACCATACTCTGGCCAGAGATTTCAACCTACTAACACATGATAACACATAGGATATCCATACCCGAAGGTAAGCGGTGAATCCCCGACTACAATGCATCGACTCCTATGTGTTTCGACAGAACACCCAACCTTGCCACCTGATGACCCCATGAGAGTCGGTAAACAAGTCAAAGTGTAATTCTAGCACATGGAGTCTCAATGTTGTCCCGGGTCATAAGGACTAATTCTGTACAACCATAAACTAGGACATTTCCACTCGATAAGTGAGAACCACTTGGAAAGTCCTTTTATGGAGGGTTGCTCAGTGCACTCTACAAGGAGCACCTATCTGCATGTTCGGACATCACAATGTCCCCTACCAATGAAACATGGTACTCACATCGCATATACTAGTCTCGAACTCTAGCGGCCTATATCCTTCTTGGTGGCGGCTGAATCGACTAGGAACCGTTTAGAATATACAGTATTACAAATATGAGTTTCATGATACTCATCATATGAGCATCTCATATTCTTTCTACTATTTGTATATTCAAGGGCTTTATCTATGCAACTAGCATGGGTATACAGATAAAGATGTGCCAAAATAATAATATGAAATACTACTAAAATAAAGATTGCTTATACATAGAGTTTCATTGTGAACACTCAGCCAACACTTGGCTCGACGGGCACCTACTCTAACAATCTACCACTTGCACTAGAGCCAACTACCCATATGCTTTAAACCCATTGATTCGCGATGCTTGACGAATAATGGTCCAGGTAAAGGCTTAGCTAGTGGATCAACAACATTATCTGCGGAGCCGACTATGTCAAAAGACACTTCTCTACTTTCCACAATCTCTCCGAGGATGTGGTACTTTCTCAATACATGTTTGGACTTCTGATGAGACCTTGGCTCCTTTGCTTGAGCTAAAGCTCCCGTGTTGTCACACAACACCGGGACAGGAGCAACTCCATTAGGAATGACGTCCAACTTTTAGACGAAATTTCTTATCCAAACAGCCTCCCTTGCTGCATCTGATGCAACAATGTATTCGGCCTCTGTGCTGGAATCCGCAGTTATTGTCTTGCTTGGAACTCTTCCAAGAGACAGCAGCACCATAGAGCATGAATACAAACCTAGAGGTTGACTTCAAGTCATCAATATCGCTTTGGAAGCTAGAGTCGGTATAGCCTTCCAATTTCAGTTCTCCACCCCATAGACCAAGAACAATTTATTGGTCCTTCTCAACTACTTGAGAATGTCTTTCACAGCTTTCCAATGTGGAAGACCGGGGTTCGATTGATATCTACTCACTACACTTAGTGCGAAAGCCACGTCAGGACGTGTAGATATCATCCCATACATGATGCTACCAATCGCAGATGCATAAGGAATGCTTTGTCATCGCCGCTATCTCTGCATCAGTCTTGAAAGACAGACTTGGATAGGGACACGCCATGACACATTGGTAGATGTCCTCTCTTGGACTAATCCATCGAGAACCGCTTCACGATGGTATCAATGTATGTGGACTGGGTGAGACCAAGCAATCTTTTCGATTTATCTCTATAGATCTGTATCCCAATACAAAAGATGCTTCACCCAAGTCCTGCATCGAGAACTTACTCACTAACCATATCTTAGTTGATTGCAACATTCCTACATCATTCCCAATGAGTAGAATGTCATCAACATAAAGCAGCAGGAATGTCACAACACTCCCACTGACCTTCTTATACACACAGGGTTCCTCAGGATTCTTAGTAAATCAACTCGTTGATTGTACTATCGAATCTAAGATTCCAACTCCTAGATGCCCACTTTAGACCATAAACAGATCTCTGAAGTTTGCATACCATATGCTCACTTCCGATAGATGTAAACCCTCCAGGTTTGAGACATGTAAATCTCTTCCTTAATATCCCCATTAAGAAAGGCTGTCTTGACATCCATCTGCCATATCTCATAGTCATACCATGCAGCTATGGCTAGCAATATCCTTATAGACTTGAGCATTGCAACTAGTGAAAAGGTTTCCTCAAAGTCAACTCCTTGTATTTGAGTATATCCTTTTGCCACCAATCGCGCCTTGAAGGTCAATACCTTCCCATCCGCCCCAAGTCCCTATCGGAACCGTTCCCTTAGGTGGATCTATAAGATCCCACACTTGGTTCGAATGCATGGAATTCAACTCAGATTCCATAGCTTCAAGCCATTTGGATGAATCGGCATCAGATAACGCTTCCTTGAAGGTCCTTGGATCACATCCATGGTTAGGCTCATCATGGCCCTCTTCAAGAAGCTGACCATACCTCATAGGTGGTCTCGAGACTCTCTCGGATCTTTTAGGAGCTTGTATCTCCTCTCTTGGCTCTTCGGGTGTGGGTTCTATAATTGTGGGTGTCTCTCGAACCTCTTCGAGTTCTATCATCTCCCCTTTTATATCCAATAGAAATTCCTTTTCCAAAAAGGTTGCATTCCTAGAAACAAACACCTTTGTTTCTTGGGGATGATAGAAGTAGTATCCAACCGAATTCATTGGATATCTCACAAAGTAGCATAAAATGGATCGACTATCCAATTTATCTCCCACTACCTGCTTCATAAGCAGGGCACCCCCATATTCTAAGATAAGAATATTTGGGAGGCTTACCCATCCATATCTCATATGGTGTCTGCATTTGAATGGACATTTAATGGAATATCTTTCAATTTTAAGTTATAGAGATCGTTTTCAAGTTCTCAAGTACCAATTAGACATTCATTCTTGTAAATGTTGCAAACACCTTTGCTAAATAAACAAGAATATCCATTTTTATCAGCATAGAAATGGAAACAATGTTTTTCACAAAATTAGGTACAAACAAAACATCTCATAAAATTAACTTAAAATCATTGTTCAACAATAAGTAAAAATTTCTTAAGGTCTTGGCAGCAACTCTTGCTCCATAGCCATTCTCAAGAAGGTCTCACCTTACCCTAAGCTACCTACTTCTTCCCATCACCTGTAACCCATTACAGAGATGTGTCATAACCAGTATCTAATACCCAAGAAGTAGAGTTAATTGAAATGTTTACTTCAATTTAGAACATACCGTTTCCAGAACTCTTCTGGGCCAGATATTCCTTGCAATTTCGCCTCCAATGTCCAGGCTTCTTGCAGTGATGGCATACATCACTAGTCTTGTCAGCCTTAACTGGTGTGGCTGCCACAACGGGATTCAGAGATTGCCTCAACAAGGGCACGTTCTTCTTGGGACGTTGGAAAGAACGCTTCTTTCCATTCCCATGTGGATCAATCTTCGTACCAGATGAAGAACCCACATAAAGAACCAACTTCTCTTTCTTGATGGTTGATTCAAACTTAACAAGCATATTCACCAACTCCTCAAGGGTCGGTTCAATCTTGTTCATGTTGAAGTTCACCACAAAAGGATCAAATGAGCTAGGCAGCGATAAGAGCAACACGTCGGTGGTCAACTCCGAAGGCAAGATCAGATCCATGCCAACGAGCTTATCCACGAGCCCAATCAACTTCAGGCCATGCTCATGGACCGAGGCCCCATCTCGCATGCGCATAGTGATCAGCTCCTTGATGGTAGCATGCCTAAGAGGCCGAGTCTGCTCATCAAAGAGCTCTTTGAGGTGCTTATGAATGTCAACAGCATTCTTTCCATCCTCAAAACGCCTCTGCAGCTCATCATTCATAGAAGTCAGCATATAACACCTGGCTATCAAGTCATGGTCACACCATTCCTTGTAAGCCTGCAATTCCTCAGGATTGCAGTCAGTCGGAGCCTCAACAGGGGGCGACTCAGTCAGTGTATATGCTACCCTTTCCGAATTCAAGACGATTTTCAGGTTTCTTAGCCAAGTGAGGTAATTAGGTCCAGTTAATATGTGTTTGTCGAGTATTACAGATATCAGATTGCGAATCGAAGACATTGTCAATTTGTACTGAAAAGTAAAAACAGATAAATGTTGGTGACTATTTTAAAATATTTAGTAAGATATGAAGTTTGGACTTTTACTTCATAAATATTTGCTCCCACTGTTTTGACATCTTTCACTACCCTCTAGTGAAAACAGGAAACTCCTTTCCTCAGTAGGTACGTAAGGTCCAATTAGCGAATTATGATCCCGAATAATATCAGCCAATCTAAATTCCTAAAAGGTAGTTTCCAATTGCATCACAATGCAACCCTCTACGTAAACTTTTGTCTCACGTTTGATTAGGACCCAATAATATGACGTCGTTCATCTTCACGTGTCAAGCCTTACCCATCGATGTTGAACCTTGATGGACGGTCGCCATGAGTTCCCTCAATAATATGAGCCGAAATCATGGGAGTTCCACGTAGTTCACATCACCATGTCAATGGATGTCACAGCTTTCCGGCACCCAAAGCTTCCCCAATAATATGAGCCGAGCCCGAGTACGGGTAGCGTTCATCATGCATCCATTGTCGATGAAAGACATGGAAATTATAAACAAATTTATAATTCCCCTTTTCGGGCTTGATATTAATTTTGAATCTTATTCAAAATGAGGGTTTTTAATTTTGAAAGGTCTCATCATTAATTTTATTTTAAAAGCTCGCCATGTTTGATCGTATGTTTGCCGGATTCATGCAACTTTGTTATTATCATAATAATAACGCACATACTCATTATTTATAACATATCATGCATATATTATAAACAGTAAACAAAACAAGGATGATCAATCGCCCCAATACTAATGGCCCGTGTGAGCTAAACACGGGCCTAGGTCCAATCCTAGGGTAAATGCACGGGATGCAAATGCAACTATTACATTAGCTTCCAATATTTACATGTCTTCGATCTTCATAATCATCATGGCCACCATCTTCCAATCTTGATCATCCACTATACTAATATTTACAAATAAATATCCATGGCAAATAGGGATACATCTCATGGGGTGGGAACGGGCCATAAACCAAGCCCACTTTAAATTTGATAATTATTACAATCATTCAACACAAAATATCCTAGCATACACCTAGCAAATTGGGCTTGGGCTTTTGATCATCTTTCATGCATAATATCACATATCATACACCACCAATTAATTATCACAATAATTAATTGATCCAATATTATATATCTTGATCCAATCACTAACCGCCACGATTATAAACTAAATTAACAAAGTATACAAACACCTTTGTCTACTTTCCAATTAATTTATTTATAACCGAATTTCTTATAAATCACAATTTACTATAAATAATTAAAGTCCAACTTCAATTATTTATTTTATGAGAAAAATTTGCAACTTTTGTAATTTTAAACTTAAGGGCCCAAAAACTTATTTTTCACCAAAAACATTTTTGGCCCATTTAAAATTCACAAACATGTTAGCCATCCAATGGCCCAACAACTCAAGGCCCATGACACTTTGATATTCCAAAACACTTTTGGAAACCCTAGCCGTCATCGCCGTCGCCGGATTCCGGCAACAAAATTTTTTTTTTTTATTTTAAAACAAGGGGCTGTTCGGGCAGCCCTCGGAGCCCCTTGCTGCCCGAAACGGGCAGCCCCTCGGGCAGCCCGAGCTGCCCGACAAGGGCAGCAACATGCTGCCCGAAAAAATCCCCATCAAACCTTGAATTTTGTTGCAAAATTTCATTCTCATGCGGTTAGAAATCGACCTCAATATAATATCTTGTAAATACTACACAAAAACGTAACCATAGCTCGGATACCACTTGAAAGGGAACGATTAAGGTGGCCGAAAACGCAACGGAAGCTACAAAATTTTCGATTTTCAAGAGGAAAAATTCGGCCACCATGTACTAGTGTAGCATATACAAAAATCTCAACTTTCATGCATAGGGTGTTTAGAAGTTTTACCTATCAATCACAAGGATTGATGTATGGCTCCAACTTTGTTGTTAAACAACAAAGCTCTTGAATGGCATGAAGAAATCTACAAGCTTCCTCCTACCTTGAATCTTTCCTTCAAATTAAGCCACCACCAACTAGGTAGATCCCTTCATATTTTGCACTAGAAAAATAAGAGGATTTTTCAAAGAGAAGTGTGGTGTTCCTCAACAAATTGAAGAACAAAAATGGAGAGAAAACTTGGAGAGAAAGTGAATAGTATTTTCGGCACTATTCATCCTAGGAGAGAAGGAGAGACATTTTTTTTTGGTTGTGAAAAAGTTGTGTCAAAAAGGTGCATGCTATGCCTTGAAAACTCAAAAAGTAGTCTCCCAACCTTTCACTTCCCATGCATGCATATTATATGGTTTTTAAGACATTAAAAACCATGGACTAAATTTAATTATCTCAAACATATTTGAGACTAATTAAACATTACTTGAATTTACCCAAGTCCCACTAGTTAAATAATTAATTTAAATTGAGCTCTACAAGACTCAATATAATTTAATTAATTCAACACTTGAATTAATTTAATTATTTTGGACTCTACTAGGTCCACTAGTGTTTAATTAATTCAACACTTGAATTAATTTAATTTAGTCCATAATAATGTTTATGAAAATCACAATTTTCAAATACATTATTCACTTGGCCAAATTTTAATTTAGGAACACTTCCATAAATTAAAATTTACATTTCTCTCATAGAAGTCATACTTCTATTTTTCTTTACACTTATAAACTCATTTATAAGTCGTTCAACACATTGAACTATTTTCTCCTTTATAGAAGTCATACTTCTAATTTTCCTTACGCTTATAATCTCCTTTATAAGCCGTTCAACACATTGAACTATTTTTACTTTTCAACGGGATCTAGAAAGCTAGTACTTGTGTGGCCCTCAATGGTTCATTGATACAACTAGCCGTGGGTTCACATCTCCATGTGATTCGGACTAAACATGTCCTTATACGAGCATACCCCAATTGCTCCATTCTTACTTATCAACACCTTGATAACAAGAATGTCAGAACTCAAGTCTGATAGTACCCATCCAATCATGTTAAACGCCTAGCAGCTTCGCTTACATGATTCCCTAGGTATCAAATGATAGTGCCTGCAAGAACCATTCTATTATGGTTAGCGTACAGTACGGTCCCTTCAACTCATATATCCCGATCGATTCGACAACCATTGGTTTATCGAGAGTTGTCAATGAATCGATACTATGTGTCATGTCGTAGTTGCATCGATGGTGTAATCTATGAAACCCTTTTCATAATTACCACCATACTCTGGCCAGAGATTTCAACCTACTAACACATGATAACACATAGGATATCCATACCCGAAGGTAAGCGGTGAATCCCCGACTACAATGCATCGACTCCTATGTGTTTCGACAGAACACCCAACCTTGCCACCTGATGACCCCATGAGAGTCGGTAAACAAGTCAAAGTGTAATTCTAGCACATGGAGTCTCAATGTTGTCCCGGGTCATAAGGACTAATTCTGTACAACCATAAACTAGGACATTTCCACTCGATAAGTGAGAACCACTTGGAAAGTCCTTTTATGGAGGGTTGTTCAGTGCACTCTACAAGGAGCACCTATCTGCATGTTCGGACATCACAATGTCCCCTACCAATGAAACATGGTACTCACATCGCAGATACTAGTCTCGAACTCTAGCGGCCTATATCCTTCTCAGTGGCGGCTGAATCGACTAGGAACCGTTTAGAATATACAGTATTACAAATATGAGTTTCATGATACTCATCATATGAGCATTTCATATTCTTTCTACCATTTGTATATTCAAGGGCTTTATCTATGCAACTAGCATGGGTATACAGATAAAGATGTGCCAAAATAATAATATGAAATATTACTAAAATAAAGATTGCTTATACATAGAGTTTCATTGTGAACACTCGGCCAACACTTGGCTCGACGGGCACCTACTCTAACAAATCATACCTAGACGCAGCAACGATCACCCGTCGATCCCCAACGAAGCCTGCAACATAGAAACTTCAAGAACACAATTTTCGTAAAACTCGCAGTTTGAGCAGTCCCACGAGAATTATCATAACTCACTCAATTTGCGTCCAAAAATCTCTAATTTTATATCAAATCGAAGGCATCGAAAAGTTCTACAATGTTCTAGTTGAACCTTTTCTCAAAATCTCGACCAAATATTCTCAGTTTCAACCAGAACAGTAAAAACGTGATTTTTAGATCTAAAAAGGGCTCCAAAAGCGATTTAAACATGATTGCTCAAACTTCTACACGACATACACATGGTTTTACGCATAAATAACAACGCACGCATAATATGACATGATTGATGCATCAAGAACAGAATATACGTGCCTTTTGATAATAAACGTTACCGAACCGGCGATATCGAAGCGGAGATGGAAGCGAGGTTGACCCGGAACGATCGTGCAACGATTTCTTTGAGGAAACTCGACAAAATACTGCTGGAAATAATCAGAGAAAGGGGCGGCTGCTCTTGGGGGAGGAGAACCCTAGGTTTGTCTGGTAAAAATCTGGAAATAAACTTGTAGGTGTGTGTTGTGTGTTTTAGTGTGTGTAAAAACCTGTAAGTGTGTGTGAGTGTAGAAAACGTGTGTGTGTTTTAATTAGGAGAAATTCTAGCTAAATTAACTATTTAAAATACTAATTAAAGGTTAACACCTAATAATTTACTCAAAACTCTTCAATTAAAATGATTACACACCAATTTTAAAAGTTTAAACTCTTAAATCACTCAATACATAAATAATGTTTTAAAATACTAAAACTCTATAATTTATTTAAAATGCCCCATCCTAAATCTTAAAATAAAATACCACATTCTAAATTGCCAAAATCGTCACCGGTCTTTTCCTTGATCCCGCCTCGAATAATCGCCTGAAACATGAAACTCGAAAAACATTTTAACGTGCATCATATAAACATAAATAATTTAAAACAATGCATTCAAATAAATCATGCATGGCTTAAAACTCATTTTCAAATTAATTAAATGATTTACTAGTTAAATAAAAGGATGGGTTATACGTGTACTGAATTTGGGCACTACAGTTCCTCCCCCACTTATAAAAATTTCATCCTCGAAAATAAATCTTACCGAACAACTCCGGGTAGCGAAGTCTCATATCTGCTTCGAACTCCCATGTGGCCTCTTCCACTGATTGGTTTAGCCACCGAACAACTCCGGGTAGCGAAGTCTCATATCTGCTTCGAACTCCCATGTGGCCTCTTCCACTGATTGGTTTAGCCACCGAACTTTGACTAGCTTAGTCACTTTATTCCGAAGCCTACGCTCTTGCCTGTCTAGGATTTGGGTCGGTTTCTCCTCATAAGACAGGTCTGGAGCAAGCTGCAACGGCTCATAACTCAGAGTTTGCGAAGGATTGGCTAGATACTTCCTCAGCATTGAGACATGGAACACGTTGTGTACCCCGGCCAGATTCGGCGGAAGGGCTACACGATAAGCTAGTGTCCCAACTCTGTCAAGAATCTTGAAAGGTCCAATAAACCTCGGACTCAGCTTGCCCCTCTTCCCAAATCTCATAACACCCTTCATAGGTGCTATCTTGACGAATACGTGATCACCAACGGAAAATTCGAGATCTCTCCTCCTCTTATCAGCATAACTCTTCTGACGACTCTGGGCGGTCTTCATTCTATCACGAATCTTGACCACCACGTCTGCAGTCTGCTGAACTATCTCTGGACCGAGTTCCACTCTCTCACCAACCTCATCCCAATGAACTGGTGATCTGCACTTCCTCCCGTACAACTCCTCATAGGGAGCCATACCGATAGATGCTTGGAAGCTGTTGTTGTATGTGAACTCCACTAGAGGTAGTCTAGACTCCCAAGTTCCTTGAAAATCAATCATGCAGGCTCTCAGCAAATCCTCTAAAATCTGAATCACTCGCTCAAACTGACCATCTGTCTGCGGGTGAAAAGCTGTACTGAAAAGCGACTTCGTTCCCATGGCTGCATGTAAGCTCTTCCAGAAGGACGATGTGAATCTCGGGTCCCTGTCGGACACGATTGAAACTGGGAATCCATGCAGACGGACTATCTCCTTGATATAAAGCTCCGCATACTGCGTCATGGAGAAGGTCGTCTTCACTGGCAAGAAATGCGCTGACTTGGTGAGTCGGTCCACTATAACCCAAATAGCATTAAAACCTCTGACTGATCTAGGTAATCCAACGACGAAGTCCATCGTAATGTTCTCCCATTTCCACTCTGAGATGGGGAGTGGCTTAACCAATCCTGCTGGTCTCTGATGTTCAGCTTTTACTTGCTGACAAGTGAGGCATTCTGATATGAATCTACGGATGTCTCGCTTCATCCCTGGCCACCAATACAATAACTGTAGGACTTTGTACATCTTGGTACCTCCTGGGTGAATGGAATACGGAGATGCGTGTGCCTCTGTCAAAATATCATGTCTGATAGATTCACCACTAGGCACCCACATTCTACCTCTGTATCTCACAATCCCATCTGACACTGTATAAAGAACACTGCCCTTGGCCTCATCTTTCAGTCTCCATTTCTGTAGCTGCTCATCTGAAGACTGTCCTGCTCGGATACGGGCTAGCAAATCAGATTTGACTATCAGATTAGACAGCCTAGGAGCTCTGCCTTCACGATAAATCTCTAGACCAAAATTCTGAATCTCATACTGAAGCGGTCTCTGCGCTGAAACTGAGCGACAACTGCCACTTTTCTGCTCAAAGCGTCTGCGACAACATTAGCCTTTCCCGGGTGGTAGCTAATTTCGCAGTCGTAATCTTTCACAAGTTCCAACCACCGTCTCTGTCTCATATTCAACTCTTTCTGCGTGAAAAAATATTTGAGACTCTTATGATCGGTGAAATCTGGCATTTCTCGCCGTATAGGTAGTGTCTCCAAATTTTCAGTGCGAAGACAACGACGGCTAACTCAAGATCGTGAGTCGGGTAGTTCTTCTCGTGCACCTTCAACTGCCTGGAAGCATAAGTGATCGAGCAAAACTTGCACAGTGAATAGTCCCAAAAGTTGTTGTATAATTAAAAGCTCGATTTAAATATCGCAAGTGCACGATAGTCAAGTTATAATAAACGTAAGTGAATACGAGTATCGTTCCACAAGGACTGCATTACAATATCTTTATTTTCAAGTAAATTTCTTTAGCAACGATAGATTGAGTTGGTGATTAAACTAAAGTGAATTTAATAACTAAAATAATTAAAGTGCAAGAAAAAGTAATCAAGAAATCAATGATTAAATTGGATTAAAATCAAATGAGAAACGAATTTGTTGGGAATTATCAGTTCACCTACCGCTCGTGTTCAAATAATTATACTCGACTTTTACTCGTGCATTCGACGGAATTCCCTAGACTAATTAATATACTCTGTCGAGCTATATTAATACTAATCATAAACATGCAGTAATCAAGTATCCTCAATTATTTAACAGTTCATGATTGCATTACGTTCTATGGAATCCACTAGCTTTCATCCGGGTGAATTATCACTATCGACACGTATCCAATTCCGTATATCTACTAAAATTGTAAATCCGTGGTCTATACTATTCGATCCTATTGTCAATTATTCTATCGAAATCATCAACAACATGAAATAATCAAAGGAAGTTAGCTAGACTTCAATTGAAATAAGAAAGCACAAAAGCATAAACAAATCACTCATAAAAACGTCGCTAAATAATGTTCAACAACGAGTGCGGGGTAGGATCCCCTCAAATCCCAACAAATCTAGAGTTTAGCTACTAAAATTCATAATAAAAACCAACAACAATCTAAGAAATGAAAACTGAATAATAAAAATACTAAAGATGACGACGGATGACGGCCACGACGCGTGGAAATCTCGAGGTCTTCGAAATCTCCTTTGCTCCTAGCCTCTTCTCCAAGAAAAAATGCTGAAAATAATGATGATAGATTAAAAAACGGCGCCCCAATCTCGTGTATTAGGTCTAGGTATCTGATAGAGTCCACAAACTTGGAAACAAATCTTCTTGGATCTCGTCGCTCGCTAGGGCGGTCAAAAGTGTCCGCCCTAGCGAGATACTTCGAATAAGTTTCTCGACCATGTCCTTGGTTTCGCTGGGGCGGTCACTTTTGACCGCCCTAGCGAGAGACTTCGAATAAAACTCCTCGGCAAGACTAAAATGCTCGCTGGGGCGGTCACTTTTGACCGCCCTAGCGAGGTACTTCGAATAAGCTGCTCAATTCCTATCCACTTTTTTGCTCAATTCCTACCAAATGACCACAAAAATACACGAGATCAGTCATATTCTAAATAATGCTAAATAATTGCTAAATTAACTAAAACAAACTAATATGATGCATGAATGCGACTCAAAACCAACACTAAAAACACGTAAAAACGAGTCCTATCAACCCCCTCATACTAACCTTTTGCTCGCCCTCGAGTAAAATAGGTTAAAGCACGAGATACTAACAAACTCAACAACCACAAAATTACTCAAACAAGAAATAACTAACACAAGTAAATGTCAATGGTGAGTTAACAACGTTTATGTTCATGCCTCAGTTTACTTTCCCACTACCAATCAAGTCAACTCGCAACCGAATACTCATTCTCATCTACACATAAATTTCGACACTAATTTGAACGTGTGTGTGTGTCATGATGGGTCTTAGTCATTCGTACTTCAAATAGATCAATTATCAAATCATGCGAGTCACTCGATTAACACTTCAATACAAGTCTCACTAGCATGCATCCCCGTGTCCATTCATCACTAGCTACAAATTGAACTTTATTCAACTTTTAAGTACAGATAGGGGTGTCGAAAAGGAGGAAAATAAGCTCAAGTGGCTAAAAGTTGGGAGTACACCGATCATTTTCATTGTGCAATCGTCAAGACTTTTCGTCTGACTTTCCTCGTCTCCTTACATCTCCAACTTTTAGCCTAGGAATAGAATTTCATTCCTTTTATTTCGGCTCCCCCTCACCTTACATCTCCTTCTTTTTTTTTTTTAATTGCACAATTTTCACACATGTACTCCCTAGGCTAAGAATATAATACTTTGGATCACGGCTGGTTAGGAGTATGACATTTTAATTCAGTGCAATGGAAAAGAGGTAAATGTAAAGTTCAAGGCAAATCAAATTTTTTTTCATTCAAGGTCCCAATTAGCGACTTATTTTCACGGGTTTACATGCCAAATCAACTCATAAATGGTGCCTTTCAAGTTAACCACACAAAACTTTCAAATTTCACCATTATTCCTACAAAGTTCTAGTCCCCACACATGTGTGCTCAAAAGGTTCAAATTTTGTACCAAAATTCATGCTTTAACAATCAAGAGTATCATTCACGAAGTGACCCAATCAATACTTTTGTAAACTATCAATTCAAATCATCATTGGCTCATAAACGATGTCTTCTCACCATAAACGACACCCAACAAAAGAAATCAACATAAACGACACCAAACGAAAGAAATGCACCGAAACTAAACCAATTAACTAAACAATCAAAACAATAACCAATTTAACTAAACAACCAAAACAATCTACCCACCCCCTCATACTAGAGTTGTGCAATGTCCTCAGTGCACAAAACGAAACAAACACTAAAAACTAAAAAAAAAACTCATGAATGCAAATGCAACGACAGAATAAATAACAAGAAAGGGGAAACAGTAAACTCCCCTGGTCAGAAATCCTCCTCCTCGTCATGCTCAGGCGGTGCAACTCCCTCTTGAGCGGCTGGGGGCATAGGGTAAGTGTACTGAAAATGGAAGGGCGGCGGGTATGCGGGGGCAGGTGGCCGCCCGGAAGTGTCGATGCCCAAATGCGTCGCGATCCCCTGCGTCAAATATTCTATGTTCTGAATCTGGGCTTGATTCACGGCCTGGTACTCAGTCTGATAAGTGGCCCAAGCGCCCAATTCGTCGACGCGGTCGCGCAAGGCACGGCGGCGTGGCTGCGGAGGTGGTGGTGCCTGTCCCAAGGCTGGTGGTGGTTGAGCTGCTTGCCCATACCCGAAAAATACCTCCGCGGGTAGCTCAGCCTGGCGTTTCTCCCTCTTGGATATATAGAGAGCCTGATCAATGGCTCTCATCGGTTGTAACCACTCATCATCGTCTTCAAAAATCACCCCCGCTCGGGCACACAGTTCAGTCACTAACGTTGGGAAATAGAAGCCCAAATTGCTGCTATTGATACACATGGTAAGCTGCCCGAAAATGAGCTTACCCACATCAATCGGCATCCCAGTACAGAGAGCATAAAGAACAACCGCCCTCTCACGCTGCACATCACTGATATGACCGACTGGCATCAATCTTTTAGACAAGAAAACATACCACAAGGCCTCTTATACTTTCAAAAATTTCTCAAGAAAAACCGTGTATGCCCCAGGTTGTTTCCACGTGATGCCCGGATAACATAGCGTGCGAATTATCAAATCATAGTCCGGGTTAAGCACCCACGCCTGAAACACCGAATCATCCACTGACTGTAGACCCAACACATCATTGATTGCCCTGGAATCATACGGGACTCGACGTCCCCTCACAACCGCCTTATACTCACTTCCCTCCGGGGCATTCGCATAAAATTCACGCACAACCGGAACTACTACGGCATTCGGTTGTGCGACAAACGTATTCCACCCTCGCCTTTCAATTTGAGACTCAGAAAAAAGATCGATAATAAAAGAATCAAATCCACGCTCAGGGATCGGCTTCCTATGCAGCCTAGCATGCTCAAATCGCTCTCTAGCTTTGTCGTTCACAAACATAGAAGGAGTGGAGCGAGAACTAGAGGCACCGTGAGTTACCTTGGATCGTTTGGGTGCCATGGCAAGACCGGAGTGCACAAGTTATGAATATCGCCGGAAAAATTCTTGAGGGTCGCCGGAGATGTCGCCGGAATCTATAGAAGATGACCGGAGAAGAAGAAATTGTCGCCTAAATGCTTCCCTGTGGAGAGGAGAGACCAAGGTGGAGTCTTTGCCCTGAAAAATTGCCAAATAATGAATATTATGCACACAAAAGGGATGGGGGCGCGGGAAAAACGAGAGGAGGGGAGTAGGGTTCGAAGTGAGGAAGAAAGAGAAGGGGAAAACGTTTTATATCTGCGCGACTCGCTAGGGCGGTCAAAAGTGTCCGCCCTAGCGAGTAGTTTCGGCAAACAAAATTTTTAAAGATACGAGTCCTCGCTGGGGCGGTCACTTTGACCGCCCTAAGTAGTTTCGGAAAAAAAACTATTTGAAAAGTATGAGTCCTCGCTGGGGCGGTCACTTGTGACCGCCCTAGCGAGATGTTTCGGCTAACCAATGACTGAAACCAAAACGAAAGCGAGAAGCTTCGGCGAAAAACACGAATGCCATGCCATGCAATGACCTAAATGCAAATGATGCGATAAAAAATAAATAAAATGAAATTAAAACAATATAAGGAGTAGAAGTAGTTCTCAATTTAGAGTCTAGAGCTAGACTTTTCACCCATGTCCTCAAGGACTGTCATGGAGTCGAGTGACTCCAATTTGTGGCTCAATTGTGCCACCAAGATAGTGCTTCAATCTTTGGGCGTTCACAGTAAACGTTCCTTCCTTTCCATCATGTAATACCACTGCACCCGATGGGAACACCTTGGCGATAGTGAATGGCCCTGACCACCTTGATTTTAGTTTGCCCGGAAAGAGTCGCAGGCGAGAATTGTACAACAACACCGCTTCACCCACTTTGAATTCCCTTCTTACAATGTGCTTATCATGGGCTCGTTTGGTGCGTTCCTTGTAGGACAGTGCAAGATCATAAGCTCTTCCTCGGAACTCATCTAACTGATTCAACTGCAGCAACCGTTTTTCACCTGCAAGAGCAAAATCAAAGTTTAGTGCTTTGGTCGCCCAATATGCTCTATGCTCTAATTCTACTGGTAGATGACATGCTTTACCAAAAAGTAACCTATACGGTGTAGTGCCTATAGGTGTTTTAAATGCAGTACGATAAGCCCACAAAGCATCATCTAACCGAACGGACCAGTCCTTCCTATTCACATTGACCGTCTTCTCCAAAATCCTCTTGATTTCCAGATTGGACACTTCAACTTGTCTATTGTCACGCTGTTCCTCTCCACGTTCTTGCTCGTGTCTTTCCATCTGTTCTTTGAGTCTTTGTTGTTGTCTTCGACGTCTAGCTGTGCGTTCAATCTCGGGGTCAAAAGGCTAAAGCTTAAATTCGAGTGATCTTCGCATGCACCACCAGAAAAAATCTGCAACACAAGGGGAGTATCAAATAGCAATAAAATAAGTAATACTAAAGAATTTAAATGAGAAATAAAAAAAATCGTGAATCAACAGTCCCCAGCAACGGCGCCAAAAACTTGATCGAGCAAAACTTGCACAGTGATTAGTCCCAAAAGTTGTTGTATAATTAAAAGCTCGATTTAAATATCGCAAGTGCACGATAGTCAAGTTATAATAAACGTAAGTGAATACGAGTATCGTTCCACAAGGACTGCGTTACAATATCTTTATTTTCAAGTAAATTTCTTTAGCAACGATAGATTGAGTTGGTGATTAAACTAAAGTGAATTTAATAACTAAAATAATTAAAGTGCAAGAAAAAGTAATCAAGAAATCAATGATTAAATTGGATTAAAATCAAATGAGAAACGAATTTGTTGGGAATTATCAGTTCACCTACCGCTCGTGTTCAAATAATTATACTCGACTTTTACTCGTGCATTCGACGGTATTCCCTAGACTAATTAATATACTCTGTCGAGCTATATTAATACTAATCATAAACATGCAGTAATCAAGTATCCTCAATTATTTAACAGTTCACGATTGCATTACGTTCTATGGAATCCACTAGCTTTCATCCGGGTGAATTATTACTATCGACACGTATCCAATTCCGTATATCTACTAAAATTGTAAATCCGTGGTCTATACTATTCGATCCTATTGTCAATTATTCTATCGAAATCATCAACAACATGAAATAATCAAAGGAAGTTAGCTAGACTTCAATTGAAATAAGAAAGCACAAAAGCATAAACAAATCACTCATAAAAACGTCGCTAAATAATGTTCAACAACGAGTGCGGGGTAGGATCCCCTCAAATCCCAACAAATCTAGAGTTTAGCTACTAAAATTCATAATAAAAACCAACAACAATCTAAGAAATGAAAACTGAATAATAAAAATACTAAAGATGACGACGGATGACGGCCACGACGCGTGGAAATCTCGAGGTCTTCGAAATCTCCTTTGCTCCTAGCCTCTTCTCCAAGAAAAAATGCTGAAAATAATGATGATAGATTAAAAAACGGCTCCCCAATCTCGTGTATTAGGTCTAGGTATCTGATAGAGTCCACAAACTTGGAAACAAATCTTCTTGGATCTCGTCGCTCGCTAGGGCGGTCAAAAGTGTCTGCCCTAGCGAGATACTTCGAATAAGTTTCTCGACCATGTCCTTGGTTTCACTGGGGCGGTCACTTTTGACCGCCCTAGCGAGAGACTTCGAATAAAACTCCTCGGCAAGACTAAAATGCTCGCTGGGGCGGTCACTTTTGACCGCCCTAGCGAGGTACTTCGAATAAGCTGCTCAATTCCTATCCACTTTTTGGCTCAATTCCTACCAAATGACCACAAAAATACACGAGATCAGTCATATTCTAAATAATGATAAATAATTGCTAAATTAACTAAAACAAACTAATATGATGCATGAATGCGACTCAAAACCAACACTAAAAACACGTAAAAACGAGTCCTATCAATAAGCTATGACCCGACCCTGCTGCATCAATACTGCGCCTAACCCGAGCTTAGATGCATCGGTATATAACACAAATTCTCCTTGCCCGGACGGCATGGCTAGCACTGGCGCTGAAATAAGAGCTTGCTTCAAGGTATCAAAGATCTTCTGACATTCATCACTCCACACGAATTTAGCATTCTTCTTGGTTAGTGAAGTGAGTAGCACTGCTATGGATGAAAACCCCTTAATAAACTTACGGTAGTACCCAGCTAAGCCCAAAAAGCTGCGGATTTCTGATGCATTCTTTGGCTCAACCCATTCCTTAACGGCTGCTACCTTCGCTTGGTCCACCTCAATACCACTGCTAGAAATTATATGACCAAAAAATGCTACCTTCTCCAACCAAAATTCACACTTACTAAACTTCGCGAACAACTTGCGGCTCTGCAAGGTCTGTAAAACTGTCCTCAAGTGCTGGCTGTGCTCCTCATGGCTCTTCGAGTATATAAGAATATCATCAATGAATACTATGACGAACTGGTCGAGGAACGGCTGAAATACTCGGTTCATGAGGTCCATGAAAATTGCTGGAGCATTAGTCAACCCAAATGGCATCACCAAGAACTCGCAATGCCCATACCGGGTCCGGAAAGATGTTTTGTGGACATCTGCATCCTTCACTTTTAGTTGATGGTACCCTGATCGAAGATCTATCTTAGAGAACACTGTAGCCCCCTACAATTGATCAAACAAGTCTTCGATTCTAGGCAACGGGTACTTATTCTTGATCGTTACCTTGTTCAGCTCACGGTAATCGATGCACAGTCTCATGCTTCCGTCTTTCTTTTTCACAAAGAGCACTGGTGTGCCCCACGGTGAGCAACTCGGGCGGATAAACTCCTTGTCTAAGAGCTCCTGAATCTGCTGCTTAAGTTCTAACATCTCTGCTGGAGCTAATCTGTACGGTGCCTTAGAGATTGGCACTGTACCTGGCATGAGATCGATTGTAAACTCCACCTCTCTATCTGGTGGAAGGCCTGCGACGTCGTCTGGAAAGACGTATGGGAAATCTCTGACTATTGGCACCCCTGATATAGAAGGAGTGGGCACGTCCGGTGCCGAGATGATACTAGCCAAGAAAGCCTGACACCCGTTAGAAATTAGTCTCCTCGCTTGCATGCAAGAGATCATGCGCGGGAAACTCCTCCATCTGGCTGGCTCAAAAAGAAACTGCTCCATGCCCAATGGTCTGACTAACACCGATCTCTTCTGAAAGTCGATAAGAACTCTGTTCTTAGTCAGCCAGTCCATTCCCAATATAATATCGAACTCTGGCATCGGCAAGACGATCAAGTCGGCATATACGAGGTGGCCGTGCAATTCTAGATCGATATCTCTGACCACGTTGGTAGCTAACAGCTCTTCCCCTGATGGGACTGTCACTGAAAAGTTCACGTCTAGGCCAATGGACTTGAGGTCCAAATGATTAGCAAACGTTTCCGATATGAAGGAGTGAGTGGCTCCTGAGTCAATCAGTGCAGTTGTGGATAATCTCTTAATAAAGATGTTTCCTGAGATGCGTTAGCACAACACAAAACTTATATCCTCGAAATTACTAACATACCTCAAGCGTAATATAACTCAATATCCATAGGCACACAAAACATTACTAGCACCCTATTAATCCCAAGTAAAAAATTCCACATGCAAGGCAAAATAATACTGAGCTTAGGTAGAAAAGTATACCGGTCAGCAACGTCGTGTCTGGATTCGCCTCATGTGCATGCATGGCGAATACTCTCCCTTGGGTGGGCTGCTTCCAGTGTGGGCACTCTTTCAACATGTGGTCTGTAGCTCCACATTTAAAACATTTCCCGGATCCCCATAGGCACTGTCCGGGGTGCTGGCGATTGCACTTCTGGCACACTGGGAAGTTACCGGGCTTTTGAGGCGCCCCTTGCTGCTGGATTGGACCATTGCCCTTTGGTGGTCCATGATACGGCTTCTTCCCTGGCGGCCCCGGGAACGGCTTCTTAAACTGGGGCCTCTGATGCTGCTGCTGGTTTTGCTGCTGCGGTGGAGCCTGATAGGGCCTCTTGCCCTGCCTGTCCGCCTCTATATCCCTCAGATCCTGTTCTGCCGCCAATGCTCTAGATACGGCGGCCGCATAGCTAGTAGGGCCAGCTACTCTCACATCGCAGCGCAGGATCGGCCGCAGACCATTCAGAAAATGCCTCAACTTTGCCTGCGCATCATTCGCAATGAGGGGCACGAAGTGACACCCTCTCTCAAACTTCCTCACGAATTCTGCCAAGCTACTGTCTCCCTGCCACAGCGTCATAAACTCGTTGGTGAGTCTGGATCGTACCTCCTCAGTGAAGTACTTAGAGTAAAAGACCTCCTTGAAACCATTCCAAGGCAGCACCTGCAAGTTGACTGCCACTGATGCGCTCTCCCATCACAGTCTAGCGTCTCCAGTCAATAAGAAAGTGGCACAACGGACTCTGTCAGCATCTGTCAGCTCCATAAAGTCAAATATTACCTCGATGGACTTGATCCATCCCTCAGCTACCATCGGGTCAATGGTACCCGCAAACTCCTTTGGGCTCATCCTCCTAAACCGTTCATACACCGCCTCTGGTTGGGGCCTCGCCCCTGCACCTATTGTTGCTGCCTGGTTCCCCGCAAACTGTGCGAAGAACTGCGTCATACCAGCAAGCATCTGAGCCTGCATATCTGGAGGTGGTGGTGGTGGAGGATTGGCCCTCTCCCAACTCGAGGCTCTCTGTCCTCCTCCCTTGCTTCACGGTCGATCATACGTCTAGGAGGCATACTGTTCCAATGAATTACCCAACACGTAAACCCAACATGCATGTACATATATCAATACTTTATGATGCACGTAGATCAAACTTAAAACATGCACATAGTGAAATCATAACTTGATGCTTACTACATAACATAATGCAAAACTTTAAACTTACAAACTTGAGGTGTGACTTCGTGAGCTTCTTGCGACTGGCAGTAGGCGTAACCCTTTACAAGAACACCGCTCTGATACCAACTGTAACGAACCGTACTTTTACTACTTGAAATTTGCGGAAAAATTAAAAATTTTCTTGAATGTAAACATTCATACGGTCGTCACTCAACATTCTTAAAAATAGATCTCATAATCATTCGTCACCTATAAAAATTTTGCTAAAAGAAACTGTCTCAAAATATTTCGCATCCAGATATTTAAAAATCAGAGTATTTTTAAACTTCGCATAAAACGTAAACATTGCGGTCCTCGGGTCTAGCCTGCCACTCAGTCCAAGCCTGCCCCTTGGTCACCACCTCCTGTCTCCTCAACATAGTCACCTGCATCGATCAAGTCTAGTGAGTCTAAAGACTCAACACGTATGAACTGGGATAACGAGTACTACATAATAAAAGCGCATGCAACTTTAAAATAGGACATACATAACTTGAAACTTGAACTTGCAAAATAAACTTGGACATACGTACGTACATAACTAGACGTGCCGTCAACATAAACTTTCATAAACATACTGCATACTTGAACATACATAACTTCATCATTTTCGTAGAGGATGTTTCAAAGAAAGTGACCCATACATAATAAACGCCTGATCAGACAAACCACAGTACTGGGCTGACAGGGACGTATCCACTGTCATATACATGAGATCCCCGTTCATAATTTAACGGGCTGGTTGGTCCCCGTTCATAATTTAACGCTTTCCAACCATGATCTAACCCGTTCATAATTTAACGGGGTGGAGAGGTCCTCGGTCACGTTCACCGACTTCCAAACCCATTCATAATTTGGTCACAAGACATTTAGCATACCTCAAAAACATAAAATATTTTCTTGCACGTCATACATACTTACTTGGTGTTGAGGGATTCGTTGGACTTCGACTGGGGTCGTTGCTGCACATACTATCATGAATTGACATGCTTAACTTGCATACTTAGACGTAGGTAACCATGCTCACTTACGAGTTCATTCAATTCCTTAGGACGTTCTAAGATTCCCATGACTCGACTTTGTAAATCATTGTACTAAACCATGACATCAAACCTCAAAGCATACTATAAAATTTTTCCCAAAATAGAAGGACACGGACCCCGTGCCTACATCCGTGTAGGGGTCCGTGTAGACTCGGGTGAAACGTTCGGAAAGAAGGGTGGACACGGACCCCATGTCAGGGTCCGTGTGGGGATCCGTGTATACTCTGGAAAAATGAACTCCGGAAGGAACAAAGGCACGGACCCCGTGCCAGGGTCCGTCCGTGGGGCCGTGTACCTGCAGGACAAGTGAAGCTTCGGAAATTCTAAACAGGTTTCTCTTAACAGTCTAGACTCGCTTGCACGGACCACGATTCGACACCCCAAGACTCATCCTAGCATGCCATAACATCAAACCATATTCGTACAAAGTCCCAAAACGACGATGTTCACCCTACGACACATACCACTCAAAACGTAGCAATTGACACCAATTCGTTTCCTACGACTTCTAATGCATTCGAATTCCTATCGACGCTAAACGACGTATCAATTAACATCCCAACATCATACTAATCATACTTAGACACAGCAACGATCACCCGTCGATCCCCAACGAAGCTTGCAACATAGAAACTTCAAGAACACAATTTTCGTAAAAGTCGCAGTTTGAGCAGTCCCACGAGAATCATCATAACTCACTCAATTTTCGTCCAAAAATCTCGAATTTTATATAAAATCGAAGGCATGAAAAAGTTCCACAATTTTCTAGTTGAAAGTTTTCTCAAAATCGCGACCGAAAATTCGCAGTTTCAACCAGAACAGTAAAAACGTGATTTTGGATCTAAAAAGGGCTCCAAAAGCGATTTAAACATGATTGCTCAGACTTCTACACAACATACACATGGTTTTACGCATAAATAACAACGCACACATAATATGACATGATCAATGCATCAAGAACAGAATATACGTGCTTTTGATAATAAACGTTATCGAACCTGCGATATCGAAGCGGAGATGGAAGCGAGGTTGACCCGAAACGATCGTGCAACGATTTCTTTGAAGAAACTTGACAAAATACTGCTGGAAATAATCAGAGAAATGGGCGGCTGCTCTTGGGGGAGGAGAACCCTAGGTTTGTCTGGTAAAAATCTGGAAATAAACTTGTAGGTGTGTGTTGTGTGTTTTAGTGTGTGTAAAAACATGTAAGTGTGTGTGAGTGTAGACAACGTGTGTGTGTTTTAATTAGGAGAAATTCTAGCTAAATTAACTATTTAAAATACTAATTAAAGGTTAACACCTAATAATTTACTCAAAACTCTTCAATTAAAATGATTACACACCAATTTTAAAAGTTTAAACTCTTAAATCACTCAATACATAAATAATGTTTTAAAATACTAAAACTCTATAATTTATTTAAAATGCCCCATCCTAAATCTTAAAATAAAATACCACATTTTAAATTGTCAAAATCGTCACCGGTCTTTTCCTCGATCCCGCCTCGAATAATCGCCTGAAACATGAAACTCGAAAAACATTTTAACGTGCATCACATAAACATAAATAATTTAAAACAATGCATTCAAATAAATCATGCATGGCTTAAAACTCATTTTAAAATTAATTAAATGATTTACTAGTTAAATAAATGCATGAGTTATACGTGTACTGAATTTGGGCACTACAGTGTACCTAATATAATATGAAATATACTGAAATTGTTTTGGTTGTATGGTGAAATTACCCATTTTTGGGCTGAATATTATTATGATATTGACTTTTGTTATGTATATTAACATCATGGTAAGGAGTTGGTTTCCCAACTCTTACTCAATAAATTGATATATGAGTTTACTTTTTTATGCTAGTGGTCCCCTCGGAATCAAATTCTCAATTTATGTATGTAATAGAGTACGATATATACTAAAATTGTTGTGTTTGTGTGATGAAATTAACCTATTTTGTGCTGAGTATTATTATGATATCAACTTTTGTTAGGTATATTAAAATCATGGTAAGTAGTTGATTTCTTAACTCTTACTCAATAAATTGATATATGAGTTTGATTTTTTATTCTAGTAGTTCTCCTTGGAATATATGCTGAAATTCCAGATTTATGTGCTCAATAGTGTATGAAATATACTGAAATTATTGTGATTGTACGCTTGAATTAACCTATTTTGTGCTGGAAATTATTATGCTACTGACTTGTGTCAGGTGGATTAAAACCATGGTAAAAAGTTGATTTCTCAACTCTTACTTCATTAAATTGAGACATGAGTTTGCATTTTTTTGTTAGTAGTTCCTCTCAGAATATATGCTCAAATTCTCAATTTATGTATCCAATCATGTAAGAGAAAAATTTTAAAAAATGGATAAAATAGCGACGGTTTTTGTTTAAACCGTGGCTATGACCGACGGAAAATAAAAACTGTTGCATTTGTAAACTTAGCGACGGTTTTACTTATATCCGTCGCTATATTTAAATAGCGACGGTTTTATTAAACCGACGCTTAATACGACTTTTTTTTTTCCACCAGGGACTGCAAAATAAAGCTTTTGATGTGTCAGGGAGTGCAGTTCAAAAACTTCAGACCTAGGGACTGAACAAAAGTTTGAGTTTCTGAATGTGGATTTTTCTCCAATTCTCCCAATTTTTTATTCTTCAAGTAAGTGATTTGTCTGAATGTTTTTTTAAAAAAATTATAAATTATATTATATTTTTAAAAAATAACTCAGATGAACGATGATCATCGAAGGACACCCCATAAAAAAATAAAATAAATTATAATTAGACAATGTTAGGCTCGGGAAGAAAGGAATATTCACAGCTATTTTTTCGACTTTATTGTTTAATCTTCTCCTTCCTACCTCGGCTTTTTTTCTCTTCTGATTCAAAGTCTGATCATTGATGCTATTACATACATATTAAAAATAATATATATACATTATTTGATATGATTCTTCAAAAAAAACATGAAACGCAAACGTGATTTAGAAAAATTCACGTCCTCGATTCAATAAAATAAAGAACTCATTGTGTTGTTTCGATCTTTTAAAACATGTATGTAGTGAAAATTGTTATAGTAGTTGTCCAATGAGCAAACTTATGGGTTGAGCTTTATTGATTCTTATGTAAAAACAGTCGTTATTTTAATAATATTTTACAGTTTTATCCAATTATGAAATTTAATTTATATGTATACTGATGCAAGCTATATAGATAAAGTTCTTGAATATATTATAGATATCATTGTTAGAGTAGTTGCCCGGCAAGCCAACAGGTCGCTCGGGTTTTATTGACTCTAATATAAAACAATCTTTATTTTAATATTCTTTTACGATTTTATTCGATTATGTCATTATACTTTATTTGTATACTCATGCAATCAGCATAGATAAAATCCTTGATTATACTTTAATACAAATGAATCGTAATTCGATGTTGAAACTCATTTGTAAACACTGTATAATCTAAATTTGTTCCTAATCAATTCGGCCGCCTAAAACATGGATAAAGGTCGCTTGAGATCGAGACTAGCATCTATGATGTTGTGTACCGCTGTTGGAAACTGAATTCCGGTGTTTGACAAAAAGTTAAACCAACTGAACTAAGCAACTGAATTCAGCTAACTGATCGACGCAACTGAATTATAACTGAACAGCTAGCTGCTCTTTCAGCTGAAAATATCTTCAGTCATTCTCGTCAACTGACTCTTTACCAGCTGATCTCTCAGCTGTACACGTCATCAGTTGAAAGCGACAACCGAAAAATAGTACAACTACCTGCAACTGGTAGTGGAACGCCGCATTTCAGAATGAGCATTGTACGACAGTCAGAGTATATCGACCTGGCAATCAACAGTTAAAATATTCAAATATCCTTTAATGTTACCGTTTAGAGAGAAGCCTATAAATAATCGAAGATAGCAGCCGAAGACACAACGACTGATTTCAGCTATTACATTCTACTTGCTGTTACGCTGCAAAAATATCTACTCACATTCAGAAGTTAAAAGCTCACGTTTACTGGTTATATCAGTAGCATTCAAGGCTACATTCTCGAGCTTAAATAGCACTGTGTAATCTTTGATAAGTTTTTCTAAGTTGTGCTAAGATCAGTTACCATCTGTAAAAGTGTTATATACTAAGACTTTCAGTTGTGGCAAAGTGATAAGTCCAAACTGAAGTGGGTCAGTGCAGTATCTTGTATTTGATCAAAGTCTTTTAGTGGATATCCTATCTTCGTGATAGAAGGGGTGACGTAGGAGTTATTCAAGTCTCCGAACATCCAGAAACAAATTATGTTATCTTTACTTCAGTCGTTACTTTTCAGTTAGATACTCTATCTTTCAGTCAGTTTATTTTTCCGCAACTGTTTCATTCAGTTTAACTGATTGTCATTGACCGACGTGATACCTAGTATCAGTTTGTAACAAAACTGAACTCAAATTGTCGAAGTATTTTTAAATTTTGAGGAGTGTTTATTCAACCTCCCCTTCTAAACACTCTTTATTCGTTTAACCGATCCTTTCAAGTGGTCATATGATCGATTAGGGGGAGCACCGTTGAGCTACAATAGCTCGGTTCTTGAAATATTGAACACCGATGAATTAAATCAAGTTTGGTTAAAAACCAAGCGGAAGATACTCGAAATAATCCTTCGTAGAAACCGATTAAATATTTTGTAAACCATTTAAAATATTTGCAAGTTGAATGAATAAAAAAAATTTAGTTGAAGCATTTTATCAAACACTTGTATGCAATATTTTTGTATTTTAAGAACACATAAAATGCTTCAACAACCGCGTTTCTTGGTAAGGGCATAGAAATGTCCAAACATGCAGATGGGTAGACATATGATGATTATACCGAACTACCCTTTTTCGGACTTTCCAAGTGGTTATCATTTATCGAGAGGATAAGTCTGTGGTTGTGATTGTACGCCATTAGTCCTTACGATCGGGACAACACTGAGGCTCTATATGCTAGGGTTGTGCTTTGACTCGCTTATCGACCCCGGGAGGGTCATCAGGTGGCGAGATTATGTACAGTTGTGACACATGTAGGAGACATTGTATTATAGTCCGGGATTCACCGCTCACCTACGGTTGTGGATATCCTATGTGACCTGATGAAATAATAGTGCGTGCAATCTCTAGCCAAAGTATGAGATGTACGTTGGAGAAGGAGTTCTCCAATGGCACATGTGATGCCACTGTTAAATGTATCACATAGTTATCTAATTAATATGCAACCCTTGATGAACCAATCATTGCAGATTCGATCGGGATATATGAGATGATGGGACCGTACTGTATGTTAATCATAATCGACTGGTTCTTGCAGACACTATTAGTGATACCTAGGGGATCATGGGGCGATGCTACTAGACGCTCTTACCACGATCCGATGGGTGCAATCAGAAATGAGTTCTGACATTCTTGATCAACGAGTTGATGAAAAGAATGAGGTTAACTAGGATAAACCCGAATAAGAATAAATGTTATTCTAATCACGTCGAGATGTGAACCCACGTCTAGTTGTATCCCTGAACCATTGAGGGTCACACAAGTATCGGATTCTGTGTTCTCGTTGAGATAGTCAAATTTCAAGGAGATGGAATTTTGCGACTATAGTTTGTGTAACGTACCGTACTATTTACTACTTGAAATTTGCAGAAAAATTTAAAAATTTCTTAAATAAATCATAAACATTCAAAATTTGCTAAAATGAACTGTACGTCCCAAAAGCTGTTGCAACAAAAAATCTAGAAATAAAGTTTGACAAAAGTATTTGAACAATTTCTTGAAAACTAAAAACTCGAGAGGTCATCGGGTCTAGCCTCCTGCTCAGTCTAAGCCAGCTCCTTGCTCCCCACCCCTAGTCTCCTCATAAGCATCCTCATCTGCATCGATCAAGTCTAGTGAGTCTAAAGATTCAACACGTATAAACTGGAAGTAGCGAATATTACATAATAAAATCACATGCAACTTCAAAATAGAGCGTACATACTTAAACTTGAACATACATACATATCATAGACGTGCCATAACGTGAAACTTTTATAAACATGCTTGCATACTTGTACTTACATAACTTCATCATTTTTCATAGAGAATGTTTCAAAGCAAGTGACCCATAACATATTTCGCCTGATCAGACTAAACCACAGTATTGGGCTGACAGGGAAGTTCCACTGCCACATACATGAGATCCCCATTCATAATTTAAAGGGTGGATTGGTCCCATTCATAATTTATCGCTTTCCAATCCTGATATAAACCAGTTCATAATTTAACGGGGTGGAGAGGTCCTCGGCCACGTTAACCGACTTTCAAACTCATTCATAATTTGGTCACAAGACATTTAGCATACCTCAAAAACTTAAAATATTTTCTTTTGCACGTCAACATACTTACTTGGCGTTGAGGGATTCGATGGATCTCGCTTGGGGCCACTGCTGCACATGCTAACATGAATTTCAACACTTAACTTGCATAACTTAGACGTAGGTACTCGAGCTTACCACCTAAGTGCATAAATAGCTTATGAAATTCTAGATCACACGGGACTTGACCTCGTTTAATCATACTAACCATGACATCGAACCCCAACAATACCTAAAGTGCTGTGTGAACATTTCCCAACAATAAAAGACATGAACTCACTGTTAGAACTTGAAAAGAAGTGGAAAACCAAACACCCTCACAGAATGGGCCGCGCTCGGGAGGTAATATGTTACCGCTCGAGCGCCAGGTCTACTGGACGCCTACCTCGGACAGAAAGACTGGCGCTCGAGCGGTAAGAAGTTACTGCTCGAGCACTGAGCCTATAAAAATATACTCCCGACAGTGAAGGTGGCGCTCGGGCGGTAAAATGTTACCGCTCGGGCGCCGAGTGAACTAGACTCCGTGACTTGAAGCTTAATACTCCTAACTATATCATACGAATTTGTGACCCAAATCCATCGAGACTTGTCCTAGGACGCTATGGCACTAACTCGACTCCACAAAACGTCCCAAACGACGATGCACACCATACAAGCAACAAATCCGTAAGCCCGACGCTTGACACCAAAATCATTCCTACGACTTCTAATTCAACCCAGTACCAAATGACACAAAACGAAACACCAACAATCATCCCAACAACATTCTCGATAAACCTAAATGCAGCAGCGATCACCCATTGACCCCCAACGAAGCCTGCAACAATAAAACTTCAAGAACACGTCAAAAACGCATTTTCAGAAAAAACGCAGTTTGAGCAGTCTCACGAAAAACGCCATAACTCACTCAATGTTTATCCAAATATTTCAATTTCAATGTCAAATCGAAGGTATCAAAAAGTTCTACAATTCTTATGTTGAAAGTTTTCTAATAATCACGACCGAAAAATCGTAGTATTTAAAAAGACAGAAAAAAGTGATTTTAGATCTTAAAATGGTTTCAAAAGTGATCTAAACATATTTGCTCAAACTTCTACACATCATAGATGTATTTTTACACATAAATAACAACACAACACATAATATGACGAGATCGATGCAGAAATAACAGAATATATGTGCCTTTAAATCTTTATCGTTACTGAACGACGACATCGAGATGGAGAAAGATGCGAGGTTGATCCAGAAGGAGGTGGCGGCTGCTCTAAGGTAGGTGGCACATTTTCTTGCAATAAAATCAACAAAAATTGCTGGAAAAATTCAGAAGGAGGTGGCGGCTGCTCTAAGGTAGGAGAACCCTAGGTTTTCTCTTTTAAAATCTGAAAATTAAAAGTGTGTAGTGTGTGTTGTGTGTTTAGCGTGTATAAGAGTGTGTTAGTGGGGTGTGTGTGTGTGTTTAGTAATTTAGGGAATAAGAATTTGCTTAATTATAAATTAACCACTGAAATATGAAACTCGAAACACAATTTTAACGTGCATCACATAAACCTAAATAATTAGAAATAATGCATTTAGATAAATCATGCATGGCTAAAAACTCATTTTAAATTTAAATAAATGCTTTAATAATTAATTAATTGCATGGGTTATACGTGTACTGAATTTGGGCACTACAGTTTGATGGAGATCAAACATGAAGCTTATAAAGGAGTTTATAAGCCCATGAACAAGACTTGTATCTTTGATACATCAGCGCTCTCGGATCGTCGATCAGGGTTATAATGATTTCGGAATCATTTATTTAGTGAATTTTGAATTTACTAATTAAATAAGTTGTGCTAGTAATAGTGACTAATAACATATACAAATTCTCATAAATATTCTAGAGAAGTCTAGAATTAAATTAAGAAATGATTTAATTTATAAATTAAATTTAATATACATATACATGTACATATTTTATATGGTGATATGAAATATGTGTATATGATATTATTATATCATGTATTATTAAAGGTTAATAAATACATTATATATTACTTATATGAGAATTTAATTATAATGAAATATAGAGTTCTTGTGAGAAAGAGTCTCACTCTACAAATATACCATAAGATGGAATAATTAGATAGAGAATTTTTCCAATAAAAATTCACAAAATTCCTTCCTTAAATTGGAAAAACAACTCACGGGCCAAGCATGAAATGGAAGCAAATCAAACCATGCAATTTTGAATTATTGACTTCATTAGTTTCCTTAATAATTGATTGAGAATCAATTAAGATGCTAATGATAAAACATCTCTCGGCCACTTCATTTTTTTGGGAGAAGAAAACTTTCGGCCACTTTCCAAAAAGTGAGAAAAATTTTTGGCCGCAAGTTTCTTCCTTGTGACGCACCTTGTCGTCGCTACACGACTCCAGATTTGAAAATTCGGACGTCCTAGTCTTAACGAAAAAAATCGTTTGGATTTTCTAATGCAAATCAAACGAGAAAAACAGTTTTCGATCGTGGACCTAATTAGACGATCAAAGGAAGCAAGTTCGTAGGATTTACAAGAAGGATTATATCCGCCTCGAACCGGAATAGTTTGGAGTCCAGCATCTAAAACACAAATGTATGATCTTAATCGCCATATGAATGTTTTAAACACACGACGTCCAAGAACAAAATTTTTAACTTCCGCTGCATCTTGGGTGTGAGAATACGATGACACAACAGTGGTATCAAAGCCATTTATTCTCAATATATGTGTTTTAAATTAAATTGTGTTAAGTTTATTATTTCTAACAGCGTAAGAATTTTTAAGAAAAACACCCCTCAAAATTTTTTTTCAAAAACCAATTTTTTTAAGGAAAAAAAATATTTGGGGTCTGCTCGGAACTGTTCCGGGCAGACGCGCGCAGCTGCCGCGCGGCATGCGCACAGAGCGCGCGCATGGCCTGCACGGCAGGCACGCAGCGTGCGAGGGGCGTCGCACGATGTTTCAAGGAATGCAACTTTTTTGGAAAAAGAATTTCTATTGGATAGAAAAGGGGATATGATAGAACACGAAGAGGTTTGAGAGACACCCACAATTGTAGAACCCACACCCGAATAGCTAAGAGAGGAGATACAAGCTCCTAGAAGATCCAAGAGAGTCTCGAGACCACCTATGAGGTATGGTCTGCTTCTTGAAGGGGCCATGATGAGCCTAACCATGGATGTGATCCATTAACCTTCAAGGAAGCGTTATCTGATGCCGATTCATCGAAGTGGCTTGAAGCAATAGAATCTGAGATGATTTCCATGCATTCGAATCAAGTGTGGTTGTGGATCCACCCGAGGGAACTATTCCCATAGGATGTAAATGGATTTACAAGAGGAAACTTGGGGCGGATGGGAAGGTATTGACCTTCAAGGCGCGATTGGTAGCAAAAAGATATACTCAAAGACAAGGAGTATACTTTGGGGAAACCTTTTCTCCACTTGAAATGTTCAAGTCTATAAGGATATTGCTGGCCAAAGCTGCATGGTATGAGTATGAGATATGGCAGATGGTGTCAAGACATCCTTTCTTAATGGGGATATTAAGGAAGAGATTTATATGTCTCAACCTGAAGGGTTTACATTTGTCGGAAGTGAGCATATGGTATGCAAACTTCAGTATCTATTTATGGTCTAAAGCAGGCATCTAGGAGTTGGAACCTGTAATGCCCGAGAATTTTGTTATTGTAATCTGAAATGATTTATTGATAATTGGTATGATTATAGAAGGAAAGGATCAGACTGAGAAAGAAGAGAAAAGAGAAGAGTTATGTGCGAGGACAGTACCCCTCGTGCATATGCGCGGCATTGATGCGTGCATATGCGCGAAGGAGGTGTGTGCATATGTGCGAGTTGTGGAGGAGATAATTGCCAAGTCCAGAGAACCTCGGACATATGCGCGGCGATGTGCGCGCATATTCGCGAGCAGCCGAGAAGGAAATTGCCGAGACCAGTAGGTCTCGCGCATATGCGCCGAGGAGGGTCGTGCATATGAGCGAGACATGCTTTGAAAAGATGAAGCCACATGGCTTAGACATGCACGAGATGTATATATATTCAACCTTCATTCATTCCATTAGAAAGTTGAAGAAAGGAACGAAATAAAGTTACGAAAAATCCTTACGCCTTTTTATATTTTAGATTTGTGATTGTGCAAGATCCGTCCGTCAGAATTCCAATCCGACCTCAGTACTGTTTTTTTATTGACAAAGACTTAAACCAGACGTAAGTTTTATTGATTTCTGATATGATTTGAAAATATGCTAGTGAAGGAATCGGACATGATTCATATATGGTGTTCTTGACATATTAGACATCGTATAATTGAAACTGGATTGAAGAACGGACATCGTATGAAATTGTTATGATTTTTCAGAATGAATTTGATTGAGATTTAGAATCAGATTTGTATTGTTATTGATTATAAGTAATTGGTATATACTGATCTGTATTACCGGTATTTTGGAATTATACTATCGTTCCATCAGAATTTGATAAGACTGAGATGTCTTTATTTGAATAGTATATTGATACAGTATATTCGATATTGTCATTTCCAGATTGATATTGACAGGCTTTGAATCCGAGACTTTGACAGAGTCAGATTGACAGGAAGAGAGGTATAAATCAATGTTAACCGAGATATCGAATCGAGTCAGATTGGACTTGAGTTTCCCAGAAACCACATACTTTATTTTATTCCATTGATGTTTGCAATTCATGAGATTGATATGCTTAGTGTATTGATTTATAGCAAAGCGTGTATTGAGTCATGGGTGGAGATGCCTAGTCATTGGCGGATATGCCAAGTCTGTGGCGGATATGCCATGACACCAGATGATTGAATTATATCGATGTTGCTTAGGAGTAGATCGACTCCTATCTCTGAGATTCGATATAGATTAGAGATAAGTCGAGTCGGAGATGACGAGTCACTAGTTGAGTTACAGTTTTATATCGATTCATGTTTTCAGATTTGATACATGTTATTGATGACTGCTTATGCATTTATATATGTTATTTTATATGATTGCATTTATTCATTGTTTATACTGAGATTATATTCTCACCGGATTTATCCGGCTGTTGTCGTGTTTGTATGTGTGGATGACAACAGGTGGGACATGATCAGGGTCAAGAAGAGGATGAGAGAGGACAAGTTAGCATGGAGATCCAGATCAGAAGTAGATAGGCTTCAGCACTTGATACATAGTAGTTGAACCCTAGTTTGTTTGTAATATAATTGTACAAGATTTGTACTTTATATTGATGTTTATATTAGAGTGATACCATTACGTTCCATATTTGTATTTTAAAAAAAAAATTAGACCCTATTTATTATAATTGATCAATTTATTCCCAAATATGATTAAGAAATGAAATAGCGTCCGGGTCCCCACAGCAGGTGGTATCAGAGCAGTATTGTAGAGGCCCGTATTTCGTATTTGAAAATTAGCGGAACAATTTAAAATTTTACTTTAAAAGTAAATAACATTCCTCATTCATAAATGAACTGATAAAAGATTTAATGTTTTAAAGTAGCAGCGGAAGTAAATAATGTTTTCAAAACCACAAATTAAAAATAGTTAATCTACGTGAAAACTGAGTTTGAATAAAAATAGTAAGTGCTGAAAATGAGGTCCTCGGGTTCCTACTACTGCCGACCCAAGCTAGCTCACTGGTCCCCTCCCTCAGTCTCGACCTCATCAGTACCTACAACAATCAAGTCTAGTGAGTCTAAAGACTCAGCATGCATATGTCATGGATAACAAGTAAATATATCATAAAATTCTGCGTAACGTAAGAATATCGTATCGTGAAACGTAACGTGAAAATCGTGTCATGAATAATTATAAATACGTGCATAACTGGAAATCGTACGTAAAATGTTTGCACGATATAGCCTTGTCATAAAATAGCATATCATAATTTTCTGTTGAGATAATGTTCTACGCAAGTGGCCCATAACATAACATGAATCGTCTGATTAGACTAAACAACAGTATACTGGGCGGTAGAGATCATCACAGCCCTTGACTGGATATTCGTACCCATACATGAACATTAACCGGTCGTAAGTCACCGGGTAAAGTAATAATCCCATAAGCTGAAATCCCTTAAGCGTGAGGTGGCCACAAGACATGTCACATATATCTCAAAAATAAACATTTTCTAGTTTTATGCACGCAATATAATTAAATTCTTGTATTATTTTACCAACTGAGTTGTATCGTTCCCAGGCTCGCTGAGACCTAATTCTAACATGAGAACATGCAATGAACTTAACTTGAGAATAACTTCGTAATGGAACCCAAAAACAGGGCCAACTAGACCAACAACTTAACTTCTAACCATGACCCTGTACCAACCCGAACAAACATCGAACCATCATTTAGACATGGTCAAAATACGCCTAACATGATGAAATAATACTCCTAAGAATTGTGATACTCGAACTTTGGTAAATGGAGGCCAAAAACATGAAACGATCTTTCGAGAGTCACTTTGGCACATTGTACCGTAAATTCTCGTACGACCTCTAAACTTAACCAAACCAGGAACGGCCAAAAACATGACCTTCCTAACTCAATGAGGTACTGTCCAGTCCAAGGCCATAGACTAAAACCAAAAAAGAACTCGAAACAAGCCTCTGAACCAAAGGCAAAGTTGCTGTCAAAAATACAGCAGCAGCTGTTGTGCTTTCTTGCTTCGTTTACGAGGCTATTGGCCACTGGGCTTAAATCTCCGACCAGAGCCTCTTCCCAACATCCTAAGGTGTGGTTTGAACCATGGCTAAGGGCCCTAGGCCAAACACAATCCAAACCAACACCTACGACAAATCTGAAGTTCCACCCGAGATGCCATTGAGCACGCGTGGGGTTTATTACTTCGCTTGTTGTCTTGGTCATTCCAATTGTCATGAGATCGACCATGGCTTGATATAGACATCATGAGATATTGTGTGAACCATGGCTAAGGGCTAGAAGCCAACCAAGATCGACCCAACATCCTCAAATTCGAAATTATTCACATAAACTCATAAAAACGAAAACCGTAGGGGCTGTCTTGTTTTGTTTTAAAATTGATGGGACCATTAACCAAACCATGAAAGGGCATCTTGGTCATGTCTGAGACATTCCAAGGAGAGGTTCTAACCATGGCTACAGCCCCTAGGGCAGCCAAGATCCGAACTCTCACCTTAGACAATAAATCATGCAAATCGAGACACAAAATGCACCATGGACGAGTTGCTGTCCTTTCCTGTTGTTGGGGGGGCGGGGGGCGGAAGGGGACTTTAACCAATGGAACAATCCCTTCCTAACATACCCAATAACATTCCTAGATGCAGCCTTGAACGCCTGGAACCGAGCCAACCCTGAAACCACTAAAACCATACCAAACCGAGAAGGCATAGGAGGAAGCCGAAAAATTCTGCATACAAATTTTCGAAAAAATGATGTCATGATTTCTGTTTTTGCTATTAAAAATCATGTATATGTGATGTTTTAAAATACATATATGGCTTGATTGAAGAGAAATGAAAGATATATATATGCCTTGAATTTGTTTGAAAAGAAAACAAATTGATACGACGACACGGCACGGCGGAGACGGATCCCTTTTCTTTTCTACTTTTCTCTCTTATTTCTCTCAAGGCATTCACGATTTTCCTACTGATTTTCTTTTGAAAATTTCGAGAATATGGAGTGGGAGGAAGTCTAGGAAATGAATGAGAAGTTTACTAATTAAATGGAATTTGAGAGGCAAGATAAGAAATCTTTCTATCCTACAGTTTGGGAGGTGTGTTGGCCGAAATTTAGTCTAGGTACAAGGTGAAATATTGCTTATTTAATAGTTTCTGGTGATTAAAAGAAGGGATTATCATACCAAGAAAAGAATAAGGAAATGAATCAAAATGGTGAGTTGTCAAAATTTTTAAATCCTTTAACGTGGGGTGGCCGAAATTGCTAGATAAAATGGGGGGGGGGGGGGGGGGGGAGGGGGGGGGGGAATATTGCTAAATCTAGTATTTTAAATCTTTAAAGTTTTATCTACCCATTAAGTATTTTAGTGAATTAAATAATTAATTAGTTTAGGTTAGTAATTATCTTGCATGCATGGCTAATTCTTTAAAATAAATTACTAGCATGATAAGTTGGAATTTCTTAGTTAAAATAGGCCTAGATTAATTTATCTCAATTGGTCATACATTTTAATTTAGGCTAAATTATTGGACATAAAGGAACTTATTTACTACTTATCTCTAATTAATTAAATAAATCCTTAAACTATCTTTTACAATAAAATAAATTATTCTTTATTTTGAATTGATTCGAGAAATATTTTTATATTATTAAATTTTATCTCAATACTCCAACTCCAGTCCGGCCTCGTTTATTTAACCGAAAAGACAAAATTAAACTTATGCGATTTAAAATAAAAACAACTTTAAAATGCATTAAACAATAAAGAAATCATTTTTAATTTAAATACTAGAAATTATACATGGCTTATACGTAGTCTGATTTAACGGGTTCTACAACTCTCCCCCCCTTAAAAGAAATTTCGTCCTCGAAATTAAAACTTACGGAATAACTCGGGGTACCGGCTCCTCATCTCTGGCTCAGATTCCCACATAGGTTCCTCATCTGAATGATTAAGCCATTTGACCTTCACTAGCTTCACCAGTTTATTCCGAAGCTTCTTCTCCTGTCTGTCTAAGATTTGCACTGGTCTCTCTTCATAAGACATGTTCGGAGTGAGCTGCAGCGGCTCAAAGTTCAAGACATGCGAAGGATTTGCCATATACTTCCTCAGCATAGAGACGTGGAACACATTGTGTACTCCGGCCTGATTCGGCGGAAGAGCAACACGACAAGCTAACGTCCCAACCCTGTCGAGGATCTCAAATGGTCCGATGAATCTCGTACTGAGCTTTCCTTTCTTCCCGAACCGCATGACACCTTTCATAGGTGCTACCTTCACAAAAACATGGTCGCCAACGGCAAACTCTAGGTCTCTCCTCCTCTAATCCGCATAGCTCTTCTGTCGACTCTGAGCAGTCCTCATCCTATCTCCAGACCTAATTCTGATCTCTCCCCTACTTCATCCTAATGTACAGGCGATCTGCACTTACGACCATACAGTGCTTCATACGGAGCCATATCTATAGACGACTGAAAACTGTTGTTATAGGTGAACTCTACCCATGGAAATTCGACTCCCAATTCCCTGAGAAATCGATGACACAAGCATGGAGAAGATCCTCGAAAATCTGGATAACTCTCTCTGACTGCCCCATCTGTCTGAGGGTGGAAAGCTGTGCTAAACAACAACCTGTTACCCACTGCTGAATGCAGACTCTTCCTAAATGCGGAAGTGAATACAGGATCTCGGTCAGACACTATAGAAACGAGAATATCATGAAGTCCGACTATCTCTCGGATATACAACTCTGCATAATGAATCATGGTGAAAGTCGTCTTGATAGGCAAGAAGTGCGCTGATTTGGTAAGACGGTCAACAATCACCCAGATAGCATTTGATCCTCTGACTGACTTCGGCAAACCTACCACGAAGTCTATGGTAATATTCTTCAATTTCCACTCGGGAATAGGAAAAGGCTTGAGCAAGCCTGATGGTCTCTGATGCTCCGCTTTCACTAGCTGGCACGTCAGACACTCGGATATAAAACGTCTGATATCCTTCTTCATCCCGGGACACCAATACAACAACTGCTGATCTTTGTACATCTTTGTATTCCCAGAGTGAATAGAGTACGGCGACATATGTGCCTCTGATAAAATATCTGCTCGAATAGAATCACTGCTAGGAACCTACATTATGTCTCGATATCTCACCATACCGTCGCTAACTGTATGCGAGATACTGCCCTTGGCCTCATCTCTTTGCTTCCACTTTGCCAACTGCTCATCTGTTGACTGACCACTGCGAATACGGTCTAGAAGGGAAGACTGAATCGTCAAAGTAGATAGACGAAGAACTCTACCTCGAGGATAAGTCTCTATATCAAACCTCTGCATCCCAGACTGAAGAGGCATCGAAATCGCTAGATGAGCCATCACTGCGACTTTCCTACTCAATGCATCTGCAACTACATTAACTTTACCCGGGTGGTAGCTAATGTCACAGTCATAGTCCTTCACTAGCTCCAACCAACGCCTCTGACGTAAATTCAGCTCTTTCTACGTAAACAAGTACTTGAGGCTTTTATGGTCGGTAAAGATCTGGCACTTCTCTTCGTAATCTTCCAGGCAAAAACTACGGCGGCCAACTCTAGATCGTGGGTAGGGTAGTTCTTCTCATGGATTTTCAACTGACGAGAAGCATATGCTATCACCTTCCCATGCTGCATCAACACTGCGCCTAGACCGAGCTTCGAAACATCGGTATACAAAACAAAGTCTCCGGGCCCTGACGGCATGGCCAACACTGGTGCCGAGATAAGAGCTTGCTTCAAAGTATCGAAGCTCTTCTGACACTAATCGCTCCACACAAATTTAACATTCTTCTTTGTCAAAGACGTGAGTGAAACTGCGATAGAGGAGAATCCCTGAATAAACTTCCGATAGTATCCTGCTAGCCCAAGGAAACTACGGATCTCTGATGCATTCTGCGGCACAACCCAATCTCTGACTGCTGCAACTTTCGCTGTGTCTACCTCAATACCGCTGCTAGAAACGATGTGGCCTAAGAACGCCACTTTCTCTAACCAAAATTCGCATTTACTGAACTTCGCGAATAGCTTATGATTTTGTAGGGTCTGCAAAACTGCGGTCAGATGTCTGATGTGATCCTCTTGATTCTTTGAGTAGAAGAGAATGTCATCTATGAATACTATCACAAAATGATCAAGATACGGCTGAAATACGCGATTCATGAGATCCATGAAGATCGCTGGCGCATTCGTCAAACCTAACGGAATCACAAGGAACTCGAAGTGGCTATAACGAGTCCTAAAAGCAGTCTTGAGAACATCGGCGTCTTTCACCCTCAACTGTGATAGCCAGAATGCAGATCGATCTTAGAGAATACTGAATATCCCGGTAACTGATCAAATAAATCTTCAATCCACGGAAGTGGGTATTTGTTCTTCACTGTAACCATGTTCAATTCCAGGTAATCAATACAGAGCCTCATCGTATCATCCTTTTTCTTCACAAACAAGACAGGCGCGCCCCATGGTTAAAAACCCGGGCGAATGAACTCCTTGTCGAGAAATTCCTGAATCTTCTTCTTGAGTTCTGCCATCTCTGTCGGTGCTAATCGGTACGGTGCTTTTGAGATCGGAGCCGTACTTGGCATAAGCTCAATAGAAAACTCCACCTCTTGCTCGGGTGGCATACCAGAGACGTCCTCAAGAAATACGTCTAGAAAATCCCTAAAAATTGGGATATCGGAGGCTAACTGACTAGGTGCCTTGAGAACAGATACAAAATTCGCTAAAAATGCTCGAAACCCTCTACGCATGAGCTTCCTAGCCTGGACACAAGGTATAATGCACGGTAAAGTAAAGTACATGTCTTGTTCGAATAAGAACTGCTCCATCCCAGGAGGTCAGACTAGAACAGTTCTCCGCTGAAAGTTGATCAAAACTCTGTTCCTTAGTAGCCAGTCCATACACAGAATGAAATCAAACTCTGGAATCGGCAAAACGATAAGATCCGCATAAACAATATTGCCATGAAGCTCGAGGTCTATGTCTCGGATCACATTAGTAGCTGTCAGCTCCTCTCCAGAAGGCAGTACTACTGTATAGGCTATATCTAGCCCAATAGTCTTGACCGTGAGAAAATTTGCAAGGGTCTCCGAAATGAACGAATGAGTAGCCCTTGAATCTATCAAGGTTTTCGTAGGTGAACCAGCTATAAAAATTATCCCTGAAATATTGGAACACTAAACTGAACCCAATAGTTACAAGAACTAAACTTATAGACATGCGAAGGCTAGAGTTCTAAACCAAATTCCCGAAAATAACACTGAATAGAGCATGCAATCCTATCACAAATTCTAAGTTCAAAATCTCAACCCAAAACATAAATACCCAAATACAAACTTAAAGCTTAAAGGTACCTGTCATGAGCATCGTCTCTGGGTTCGTCTCTGCTACATGGAGAGCAAAGACTCTGCCTTGGGTAGGCAGACTCCCCTGTGGGCACTGCTTCAGTAGGTGGTCTGGACTACCACACTTGTAACACTTCCCCGAGCCGTACATACACGCTCCAGCATGGCGGCGTGTGCACCTAGGACAGACTGGATGCTCTAAAGTCGTCGGGACTGCACGTCCCTGCTGCTGATGTCCTCTGTTTCTGGGTGGGCCGTGGAAAGGCCTCTTACTCTATGGCTGCTGCTGAGGATCGGAGGAGGGCGGTGTGGTACTTGGACTTGTCGCTTGCCCTGGCGATCTCTCTCAATATCAATCAGATCTTGCTCTGCAACTAGAGCTCTGGAGACAACGCGACATAGGTAGTAGGGCCAGCCACCCCAACATCATGGCGCTAGATCGGCCGTAGACCATCCAGAATCTGTCTCAGCTTGGCTCCCGCATAATTGGCAATTAGGGGCACAAAATGAAAACCCCTCTCAAACTTATGGATGAACTCCGTAACAGTCATATCTCCTTGCTTCAGGGTCATGAACTCCCTGGTCAACCTGGCACGCACCTCGTCACTAAAATATTTAGAGCATAATAGCTCTGTAAAGCGCGTCTAGCTCAGAGTAGCCACATTCAAGGCTACGGACGCTCCTTCCCACCATAAGCGAGCATCTCCTTTCAACAGATAAGTCGCACAACGAACTCTGTCCTCATCTACAAGCCCCATGAATTCAGAAATAATCTCGAGGGACTTAATCCAGCCCTCGGAAATCATTGGATCTGCCGTCCCTAAAACTCCTTAGGTCTCATCTTCATGAATCGCTCATAGGTCGCCTCAGGCCCCGCCGGCCTGGCTGCACAGCGTTATTCCCCGTAAACTATGCAAAGAACCTAGTCATCCCAGCTAACATCTGGGCGTTCATGTCCGGTGGAGGGGGTGGAGGTACATTCCTCTCCTGCCTCTGATTCTTGTCGTCCTCCTGGTGAGGCTCATCATCTCTCGTGCGCTCAAGAATGCGTCTAGGAGGGATACTGTTCCATATATACAACCCATACGCAAGCAACATGCATAATTCCATTATTTTTTTAAATTTAAATAAATACTGCATAATCATAATCTTGATATAAAATATTTCATGAAAACATGCTGTTAAAATATTTCGTGCATTAAACGAAATGCGTAAACGTAAAACTTACAGACTGAGGATGTGACTTCGTGAGCTTCTCGAGGTCAGTAGTAGTACAATCTTTTACAAGAACATAGGCTCTGATACCAACTGTAAAAGCCCGTATTTCGTATTTGAAAATTTGCGGAATAATTTAAAATTTTCCTTTAAAAGTAAATAACATTCCTCATTCATAAATGAACTGATAAAAGATTTAATGTTTTAAAGTAGCAGTGGAAGTAAATAATGTTTTCAAAACCACAACTTAAAAATAATTCATCAACGTGAAAACAGAGTTTGAATAAAAATAGTAAGTGCTGAAAATGAGGTGCTCGGGTTCCTACTACTGCCGACCCAAGCTAGCTCACTGGTCCCCTGCCTTCGATCTCGACCTCATTAGTACCTACAACAATCAAGTCTAGTGAGTCTAAAGACTCAGCATGCATATATCATGGATAAAAAGTAAATATATCATAAAATTTGGCGTAACGTAAGAATATAGATCGTAAAACGTAACGTGAAAATCGTGCCATGAATAATTATAAATACGTGCATAACTCGAAATCGTACGTAAAATGTTTACTCGATAGAGCCTTGTCATAAAATAGCTTATCATAATTTTCTGTTGAGATAATGTTCTACGCAAGTGGCCCATAACATAACATGAATCGTCTGATCAGACTAAACCACAATATACTGGGCGGTAGAGATCATCACAGCCCTTGGACTGGATATCCGTACCCATACATGAACATAAACCGGTCGTAAGTCACCGGGTAAAGTAATAATCCCATAAGCTGAAATCCCATAAGCGTGAGGTGGCCACGAGACATGTCACATATATCTCACAAATAAACATTTTCTATTTTTATGCACGTAATATAATTAAATTCTAGTATTATTTTACCAACAGAGTTGTATCGTTCCCAGGCTCGCTGCGACCTAATTCTAACATGAGAAACATGCAAATGAACTTAACTTGAGAATAACTTCGTAATGGAACCCAAAAACGGGGGCCAACTAGACCAACAACTTAACTTCTAACCATGACTCCGTACCAACCCGAACCAACATCGAACTATCGTTTAGTCATGGTCAAAATACGCCTAACATCATGAAATAATGCTCCTAAGAATTGTGATACTCGAACTTTGGTGAATGGAGGCCAAAAACATGAAACGCTCTTTCGAGAGTCACTTTGGCACATTGCACAGTAAATTATAGTACGACCTCTAAACATAACAAAATAATGAACAGCCAAAAACATGACCTTCTTAACTCAATGAGGTACTGTCCAGTCCAATGCCATAGGCTAAAAGCCAACTAAGAACTCGAAACAAGCCTCTGAACCGAAGGCAAAGTTGATGTAAAAAATACAGCAGCAGCTGTTGTGCTTTATTGCTTCGTTTACCAGGCTATTGGCCACTGGGGCTTAAACCGCCGACCAGAGCCTCTTCCCAACATCCTAAGGTGTGGTTTGAACCATGGATAAGGGCCCTAGGCCAACCACAATCCAAACCAACACCTACGACAAATCTGAAGTTCCATCCGAGACGCCATTGAGCACGCGTGGGGTTTATTACTTCGCTTGTTGTGTTGGTCATTCCAGTCATCATGAGATCGACCATGGCTTGATATAGACATCATGAGGTATTGTGTTAACCATGGCTAAGGGCTAGAAGCCAACAAAGATAGACCCAACATCCTCAAATTCGAAATTACTCACACAAACTCATAAAAACAAAAACCGAAGGGGCTGTCTTGTCTTGTTTTAAAATTAATGGGACCATGAACCAAGCCATGAAAGGGAATCTTGGCGTCTTAGACATGCCAAGGAGAGGTTATAACCATGGCTACAGCCCCTAGGGCAGGCAAGATCCGAACTCTCACCTTAGACAATAAATCATGCAAATCGAGACACAAAATGCACCATGGACGAGTTGCTGTCCTTTCGTGTTGTTGGGGGGGCGGGGGGCGGAAGGGGACTTTAACCAATGGACCAATCCCTTCCTAACATACCCAATAACATTCCTAGATGCAGCCTTGAACGCCTGGAACCGAGCCAGCCCTGAAACCACAAAAACCATACCAAACCGTGAAGGAATAGGAGGAAGCCGAAAACTTCTGCATACAAATTTTCGAAAAGATGATGTGATGATTTCGGTTTTTGCTATTAAAAATCATGTATATGTGATGTTTTAAAATACCTATATGGCTTGATTGAAGAGAAAGGAAGGATATAAACATGCCTTGAATTTGTTTGAAAAGAAAACAAATTGATACGACGACACGGCGCGGCGGAGACGGAGCAATTTTCTTTTCTAATTTTCTCTCTTATTTCTCTCAAGGCATTCACGATTTTTCTACTGATTTTCTTTTGAAAATTTCGAGAACATGGAGTGAGAGGAAGTCTAGGAAATGAATGAGAAGTTTACTAATTAAATGGAATTTGAGAGGCAAGATAAGAAATCTTTCTATCCTAGAGTTTGGGAGGTAAGGAAATGAGGTGATATCAAGGGATTTGAGGGATATTTGATGGGGTGTGTTGGCCGAAATTTAGTCTAGGTACAAGGTGAAATATTGCTTTATTTAATAATTTTTTGTGATTAAAAGAAGGGATTATCATACCACGAAAAGAATAAGGAAATGAATCAAAATAGTGAGTTGTCAAAATTTTTAAAGCCTTTAACGTGGGGTGGCCGAAATTGCTAGATAAAATTGGGGGGGGGGGGGGGGGGGGTGGGGGGGATATAGCTAAATCTTATATTTTAAATCTTTAAAGTTTTATCTACCCATTATGTATTTTAGTGAATTAAATAATTAATTAGTTTAGGTTGATAATTATCTTGCATGCATGGATAATTCTTTAAAATAAATTACTAACATGATAAGTTGGAATTTCTTAATTAAAATAGGCCTAGATTAATTTATCTCAATTGGTCATACATTTTAATTTAGGCTTTTAATTAAATTATTGGACATAAAGGAACTTAATTACTATTTATCTCTAATTAATTAAATAAATTTTTAAACTATCTTTTACATTAAAATAAATATTCTTTATTTTGAATTGAGTTGAGGAATATTTTTCTTATTATTAAATTTTATCTCAATACTCCAACTCCAATCTGGCCTCGTTTATTTAACCGAAAAGACAAAACTAAACTTATGCGATTTTAAAATAAAAACAACTTTAAAATGCCTTAAATTATAAAGAAATCATTTTTAATTTAAATACTAGAAATTATACATGGCTTATACGTATTCTGATTTAACGAGTTCTACAAGTAGGTTCCAGAACTATAGATTCCTTATACTGAGATAGAAGATAGTGAGCGGGGTAGATTCAGGTTTCTTCCTTGCTTTTAGTATCGTGGAAGATCAAGATTAGAAGATGGTGGCCTTGATGATTATGAAGATTGAAGATATGTAAATATTGGAGACTTATGTAAATGTTGCATTTGCATCCCATGCATTTCCCTAGGATTGGACCTAGGCCCGTGCTTAGGTCATATGGGCCATTAGTTTTGGGGCAATTGATCATCCTTGTTTATTTTATTGTTTATAATATATGCATGATATATTATAAATAATGAGTATGTGCGTCATTATTATGATAATAACGAAGTTGCATGAATCCGACAAACATACGATCAAACATGGCGAGTTTTTAAACAAAATTAATCATGAGACCTTTCAAAAATTTAAAACCATCATTTTGAATAAGATTCAAAAATAAGATCAAACCCAAAAAGAGGAATTATAAATGTGTTTATAATTTCCATGTCTTCCATCGACAATGGGTGCATGATTAACGCTACCCGTGCTCGGGGCTCGGCTAATATTATGGGGGGGGGGCCCTGGACACCGGAAATCTGTGACATCCATTGACATGGTGATGTGAACTACGAGGAACTCCCATGATTTCGACTCATATTATTGAGGGAACTCATGGCAACCGTCCGTTAAGGTTCAACATCGATGGGTAAGGCTTGACACGTAAAGATGAACGATGTCATATTATTGGGTCCTAATCAAACGTGAAACAAAAGTTTACGTAGAGGGTTGCATGGAGATGCAATTGGAAACTACCTTTTAGGAATTATGATTAGATGATATTATTCGGATCATAATTCGCTGATTGGACCTTGCGTACCTACTGAGGAAAAGAGTTTCCCGTTTTCACTAGAGGGTAGTGAAAGATGTCAAAACAATGGGAGCGAAAATTTATAAAGTAAAAGTACATACTTCATATCTTATATATATTTTAAAATAATCAATAACATTTATTTATTTAATTTTCAGTACAAATTTTGACAATGTCTTCGTTTTTCAATCTGCTATCTGCAACACTCGACAAACACGTATTAAGCAGACCTAATTACCTCAATTGGCTAAGAAATATGAAAATCGTCTTGAATTCGGAAAGGATAGCGTATACACTTACTAAGTCGTCCCCTGCTGAGGCTCTGACTGACTGCACTCCTGAGGAATTGCAGACTTACAAGGAATGATGTGACCATGACTTGAAAGCCAAGTGTTTTATATAGGCATATATGATTGATGAGCTGCAGAGGCATTTTTGAGGATGCAAAGAGTGCTGCTCACATTCATTTGCATCTCAAGGAGCTCTTTGGTGAGCAAACCCGACCTTTAGGCATGCTACCATCAAGGAGCTGATCACTTTACGCATGCGAGATAGGGCCTCGGTCCATGAGCATGGCCTAAAGATGATTGGGCTTGTGAACAAGCTCGTTTGCATGGATCTTATGTTGCCTTTGGAGTTGACCATCTGACGTGTTTCTCTTGTCGCTGCCTAGCTCATTTGATCCTTTTGTGGTGAATTTCAATATTAACAAGCTAGAGCCGACCCTTGAGGATTTGGTGAATATGCTTGTTACGTTTGAATCCACCATAAAGAAAGAGAAGTAGGTTCTTTATGATGGGTTCTTCATCTGGTACGAAGAATGTTCCACATAGGAAGAGAAAGAAGCGTTCTTTCCAACGTCCCAAGAATAAAGTGCCCTTGAATAGGAACTCCGAGTCCCGTTGTGGCAGCCGTACCAGTTAAGGCTGACAAGACTGTTGATGCTTGTCATCACTGCAAGAAGCCTGGACATTGGAGGCGTAACTGCAGAGCATATCTTGTCCAGCAAGGTTCTGTAAATGGTATGTTCTACATTGAAGTAAACATTTCAATTAACTCTATTTCTTGGGTATTAGATACGGCTGTTGCTCACATCCCTGTAATGATTTACAGGTGATGGGAAGAAGTAGAAGACTTAGGGAAGGTGAGACCTTCTTGAGGATGGGCAATGGAGCAAGAGTTGCTGCCATGGCCGTAAGAGATGTTTACTTTTTGTTAAACAATGATTTTAAGTTAATTTTGAGAGATGTTTTGTTTGTACACGAGTTGGTGAAAAACATTGTTTCCATTTCTATGATTGATAAAGATGGATATTCTTGTTTATTTAGCAAAGGTGTTTGCAACATTTACAAGAATGAATGTTTGATTGGTACTGAAGAACTTGAAAAAGATCTCTATAACTTAAAATTGAAAGAAATTTCACTAAACAATGTTCAAACAATAACAACAACAAACAAGCGAACAAGATACTCTAAATTCGGCACAATTATGGCATGCTCGATTAGGTAATATTTCCCTAAGAAGGATGAACAAGCTAGTTGGAGTGGGCTTATTTGATATGTCTGATATTAATTCTCTCCCAACTTGTGGATTCTGTTTAAAAGGATAGATGACCAAAATTCCCTTTAAGGGCCATGTGGAGCGAGCCAAAGGGTTATTGGATTTGATCCATACCGATGTGTGCGGTTCGCTTAGCATCACCACTAATCATGGACATTCCTACTTCATCACATTTACCGATGACTTTTCAAGGTATGGGTATGTGTATTTGATGAAATACAAATCAGCAGCCTTTGAAAGGTTCAAAGAATTTAGAGGTAAAGTAGAAAAATAGTTGGGCCAAACCATCAAGTCACTTCAATTAGATCGAGGTGGTGAGTAATTGAGTGCCGAGTTCCACGAGTATCTTAGGGAGAATGGGATTCTCTCGCAGTGGACTCCACCTGCTACACCACAGTTGAATGGTGTTTCGAAGCGTCGTAATCGAACTTTGATGGACATGGTTCGGTCTATGATGGGGTTCACGGAATATGGGGATTCCCTGCTTATGTGAAGCATACAGTGGGAGATAAATTGGATAGTCGATCCATTTTATGTTACTTTGAGGGATATACAAGGAATTCAGTTGGATACTATTTCTATCATCCCCTAGAAACAAAGGTGTTTGTTTCCAGGGATGAAAGTTTTTTGGAAAATGAATTTATATTGGATAGAAAATGGGAGATAATAGAACACGAAGAGGTTTGAGAGACACCCACAATTGTAGAACCCACACCCGAAGAGTCAAGAGAGGAGATACAAGCTCCTAGAAGATCCGAGAGAGTCTCGAGACCACCTATGAGGTATGGTATGCTTCTTGAAGAGGGCCATGATGAGCTTAACAATGGATGTGATCCAAGGATCTTCAAGGAAGCATTATCGGATGCCTATTCATCCAAGTGGCTTGAAGCAATGGAATCTGAGATGAATTCCATGCATTCGAACCAATTGTGGAATCTTGTGAATACACATGAGGGAACTGTTCCCATAGGGTGTAAATGGATTTAAAATAGAAAACTTGGGGCGGATGAGAAGGTATTGACCTTCAAGGCGCGATTGATAACAAAAGGATATACTCAAAGACAAGGAGTTGACTTTGAAGAAACTTTTTCTCCAGTTACAATGTTCAAGTCTATAAGGATATTGCTAGCCATAACTGCATGGTATGACTATGAGATATGGCAAATGGATGTCAAGACGGCCTTTCTTAATGGAGATATTAAGGAATAGATTTACATGTCTCAACCTGAAGAGTTTACATCTATCGGAAGTGATCATATGGTATGCAAACTTCAGAGATCTATTTATGGTCTAAAGCAGACATCTAGGAGTTGGAACCTTAGATTCGATAGTACAATCAAAGAGTTCGGTTTTACAAAGAATCTGGAGGAACCCTTTGTGTATAAGAAGGTCAGTGGGAGTTCTGTGACATTCTTTGTTCTTTATTTTGATGAAATTATACTAATTGGGAATGATGTAGGAATGTTGCAATCAACTAAAATATGGTTAGCAAGTAAGTTCTCGATGCAAGACTTGGATGAAGCATCTTTTTTATTGGGAATACAGATCTATAGAGATAGATCAAGAAGATTTCTTGGTCTCACCCAGTCCACATACATTGATACCATCATTAAGCGGTTCTCGATGGATGAGTCCAAGAGATGACATCTACCAATGTGTCATGGCGTGTCCCTATCCAAGTCTATGTCTCCCAAGACTGATGCAGAGATAGCTGCGATGACAAGCATTCCTTATGCATCTGCAATTGGTAGCATCATGTATGTAATGGTATCTACACGTCCTGACGTGGCTTTTGCACTAATTGTAGTGAGTAGATATCAATCGAACCTTGGTCTTCCACACTGGAAAGCTGTAAAAGACATCCTCAATTATTTGAGAAGGACCAATAAGTTGTTCTTGGTCAATGGGGATGGAGAAATGAAATTGGAAGGCTATACCACTCTAGCTTCCAAAGCGATATCGATGACTCGAATTCAACCTCTGGGTTCGTATTCATGCTCAATGGTGATGTTGTCTCTTGGAATAGTTGCAAGCAAGACAGTACTGCGGATTCCACCACTGAGGCCGAATACATTGCTGCATCAGCTGCAGCAAAGGAGGCCGTTTGGATAAGGAATTTCGTCCAATTGTTGGGCGTCATTTTTAATGGAGTTGCTCCTGTCCCGGTGTTTTGTGACAACACGAGAGCTATGGCTCAAGCAAAGGAGCCAAGGTCTCATCAGAAATCCAAACATGTATTGAGAAGTAACACATCCTCCGAGAGATTGTGGAAAGAGGGATAATGACCCTCTGGTCCTACTCTACCAATAAGGCTCTAGACACGGAAATAACATAAGTGGTAGGACCAGCAACTTTAACATTACCGTGCAAGATCTGACACAATCAATCAATGAAGTGCCTCAGCTTCTCCCTGACATCGTTCGCAATTAGGGGCACAAAGTGGCACCCCCTCTCAAACTTCCTTACAAACTCTGCCACGCTGCTGTCTCCCTGTCGCAAAGTCATGAACTCCATAGTCAGGCAGGAACGTACTTCCTCAGTGAAGTACTTTGAGTAAAACACGTCATTGAAACCCTCCCATGTGAGGGTCTGCATATTCACTGCCACAAACGCGCTCTCCCACCATAATCTAGCGTCTCCTTTCAATAGAAAAGTGGCGCATATGACTCTATCTGCATCCTGCAGTTCCATAAATGCAAATATCACCTCGATGGACTTAATCCATCCCTCCGCTATCATCGGGTCGGTAGCCCCGAGAACTCCTTTAGGTCCATCCTCCTGAACCTCTCATACACTCCCTCTCGCCTGGGCCTCGCCCTCGTGTCTACTCCAACATTGTTCCCCGCAAACTGTGCGAAGAACTGAGTCATCCCTGCAAGCATCTGTGCCTGCATATCTGGCGGTGGGCGAGGAGGAGTGATCATCTCCCTATCCTGAGCCTCTCGATCCTCTTTATCTACTCCACGTGCAATCATACGTCTAGGAAGCATACTGTTCCAACATTTTCCCAACACGTAAACCAACATACATGAACAAAATATCTATATCATAATATGCACGAAAAAATCAAATTTAAACATGTACATGCTGAAATCATGACTTTGATGCTTAATACATGAAAGAATTTCAAAACTTTAAAACTTACAGACTTGAGGCGTGATTTCGTGATTTTCTCACTACCGACAGTAGGCGTAACCCTTTACAAGAACACGACTCTGATACCAACTGTAATGTACCATACTTTTAAACATACTTAAAATTTGCGGAAAATAAAAATGTAACTTAAATAAGAAATTATTTAAAATGCCAAATAATTAAAATGATCGAACAAATATTTGAAATTGTAAACAACTTGCAACAAGAACTTGTTTAAAACGACAAAAAGTAATTCGTTAAAAGATTAGAGTAAAATTTTTATCATGCATAAAAAAATAAAACCCTTGAAAACTAAGGCGGTCTTCGGGTTAGTCCACCGCAAAGTCCGAGCAAGCTCACCGGTCTCCGCCTTTCATCTCCTCAAACTCGTCCTCACCTGCATCGATCAAGTTTAGTGAGTCAAAAGACTCAACATGTAAAAACCGGGAATAGCAAGTAGTACACAATAAAGCCACATGCGTTTTAAAGTAGCACATACATATTTAAACTTTGAACATACTTACATAAATATAGAGGTGCCATCAATTCATAAATATTTTCAAAAAAGTGCTTGCATCGTACATACTTAAACATGCATAATCATCATCATTTTGCATAGAGATATGTTTCAAAGCAAGTGATCCATACATATTGCGCCTGATTAGACTAAACCACAACACTGGGCTGGCAGGGATGTCCACTTCTACATACATAATGTAGAAACCGGTAAATCAGATTACGTATAAGCCATGTATAATTACTATTATTTAAATAAAAAAATTATTTTTTTATTTATAAATTTATGGAGTATTTAAGTCATTTTAAAATTTTGATCATTTATTTTAAAACGCAGATGTTTAGTTTTTATCTTTTCAGTTAAATATGCGAGGCCGGACTGGAGTTGGAGAATCAAGATAAAATTTAATAATAAGAAAATAATCCTAAATTTAATTTAAGACAAGAAATAATTTATTTTAGTGATAGAGAATGTTTTAAGATTTTATTTAATTAATTAGACTTAATTTATTAATTAATTCTCTCATGTCCAATATTTAGTTAATAGACTAAATTAAAATGTGTAGCCAATTGAAATAAATTTATCTGGGTCTAATTTATTCAAGAAATTCAAACCTAACATTTTTAATAATAAATTGTTAGACCAAGCCATGCCATGCAAGAAATCTTTATCCTAATTTAATTTATTAATTCACTAAAATAAATAATGGGTGTTTAAAACTTTAAAGATTTAAAATACAAGATTTAAGCAATATTTTTACCTTCATTTTGCTAGCAAATCTTGGCCAACTCAGCTATCAAATCTCCCTCAATCCAATAATATCACACATCATTCCTTATCTCCTAAAGAATCAAGGATAGAAAGATATTGTTTGCCATTCAAACACCCCATTTAATTAGTAACCTTCCCCTTCATTTCCTTAGCATCTCCCTACCCTCATCTCATTAAAAAATATCAGAAAACTAGCAGCAAAAATCGTGAGTAGGAGCGAGGGATTTAGAGAGAAAAGAAAAGGAAACTCCGTCTCCGCCGCGCCGTGTTCGTCGTAGTGTTTGTTTTCTTCAAAACAAAAATTTCAGGCATGTTTATATTGTTCTTTGCTCTTAAATCAAGTCCTATAGGTATTTTAAAACATCACATGTTCATGATCTAAGGAGAAACACGATTTTTGACAGTAACCATGCGAAAGTTTTGGTGCAGGCCTTCTCGGCCGATTTCTGTGCACCTCATGGTTTGAGTGTTTTTGTGATTTCAGGAGGTTGGCTCGGTTCCAAGCTTTCCAAGATGCATCTAGGCATGTACTAGAGTGTGTCAGGGTCATGTTGGTCCATTGGTTTCAGACAATGCATGCAGGAAAGGGACTTGACAACAACTCTTCCATAGTTGTCCTTTTGAGTCTCGTTTTTGGATTGTTGGTTGTCTAAGGTGATTGTTCGAATCATGATTGGTCCAAGGCCTGTAACCATGATTGGAACCTTCCATTGGCATGCCTAGGACGTGACCAAGACAATCTTTCAAGTCTTGGTTCACGGATCCATCAGTTTTTTACACCAACAATGAAAGTGTCCCACGGGTGTTCATTTCTGATTTTGTGTGAGTGAGGTTTTGGTTTTGGGGTTTTTGGGTGGATGATGGTTGGCTCCTAGACCTTAGCCATGGTTCACACAATACCTCATGATGTCTAGATCAAGCTAGGGTCGTTCATGTGGCCATTGGAATGATAGAAGATAGCAAATAAAGCAACACACCCTACGGCGCGCAGCATGGTTCTCGGGTGGGAGCTTTGTGTTGTCTTAGGTGTTTGATTGGATTGTGGTTTGCCTAGGACCCTTAGCCATGGTTCACGCCATACCTTAGGATGTTGGAAAGAGGCTCTGGTTGGTGGTTCAAGCCCCAATGGCCATTAGCCTTGTAAACAAAGCGAAGCAAGCGCAGCTGCTGCCACTCAACTTTGGCAGCAGCATTGTTGCGGTTCAGGAGGCTTGTGCGAGTTCTTGTTTGGCTTTTATCCTATGGACTTGAACTGGACAGTACCTCAATGAGTTAGGAAGGTCATGTTTTTGGCCGTTCCTGATTTGGTTAAATTTAGAGGTCGTACGAGAGTTTACAGTGCAATGTGCCAAAGTGACTCTCGAAAGAGCGTTTCAAGATTTGGGCCTCCATTCACTGAATTTCGTGAATTAAAATTCTTATAAACATTATTTCATCATGTTAGGAGTATTTTAATCATGACTAAATGATAATTCAATATTGGTTCGGGTTGGTACGGAGTCATAGTTGGAAATTAGTTTGTTGGTCGCGTTGGTCTCGTTTTTGGTTCAGATATTAAGTTTCTGCCAAGATGAAATTATTTGCATGTTTCTCATGTTAGAATTAGGTCGCAGCGAGCCAGGAAACGATCCAAATCACTCGATAAAAACATGGTTATAATTATATTACATGCATAAAATATAAAATGTTTATTTTAGAGATATATGCGATATGTCTTGTGGCCACCTCACGCTTATGGGATCTCTACCCGGTGACTTAAGACCGGTTTATGTTTATGTATGGGTACGAACATAAAGTCCAAGGGCTGTGGTGATCTATACCGCCCAATATGCTGTGGTTTAGTCTGATCAGACGTTCATGTTATGTTACGGGCCACTTGCGTAGAAACATTATCTTTACCAGAAAAATCTCATTATGATATTCTATGACAGGGCTTTATCGAGAAAATCTTTTATGTATGATTTTCAGATATGCACGTATTTATAATTACTCATGACACGATTTTTACCTTACGCTTTACGATCCGATATTTTTACGATTACACGAAATTTTATGATATATTTACTTGCTATTCCCGATATATGGATGCTGAGTCTTTAGACTCACTAGACTTGATTGTTGTAGGTACTGATAAGGTCGAAACTGAGGGCGGAGACCAGTGAGCTACTTGGGTCAGCAGTAGTAGGAACCCGAGGACCTCATGTTTCAGTTTATTCACTATTTTATATGTTCAAACTCAGTTTTAATATGTTGAAGGTTTTTAAGTTGTTGTTTTGAAACACAATATTTACTTCCGCTGTTATTTTAAAGTTAAATCAATTTATCAGTTTATTTTATGAATGATGCATGTTATTTATTTAAAGAGAAATTTTTTAAATAATTCCGCAAAAATTACGAATACGAAATATGGGCCTTTACACATAAGATTCCCGGTCATGCTTTACCGGGTGGATTGGTCCCTGGTCATGTTTTACTGCTTCCCAATCCTGATCATAACCGGTCATGCTTTACCGGAGTTGAGAGGTTCCCGGGCACGTTCTATGCCTTCCAAACCCGTTCATAATTGATCACAAGACAATTCGTATATCTCAAAAACATAAAATATTTTTTTTGCACGTCGAACATACTAATGCATTATGCATGCCTGCCCAAGACAATTTTTTTTTTAGATAAATTTTTTTTTTCCAGAAAGCTTGGCGTTGTGGCGGCAAAAATCACGCCTGAGCGCCGCTCTGTAGCACACCAAAAACACCTTTTTTTTAAACATCAAAGTTTGAGCATGCATACGAAAATGATCATAACTTACTCGTCTCTAGTCCGAAAATTATGAATTTACTGTCAAATCGAAGATGTCAAAACATAATAAGTTTTATATGTTGAAAGTATTTTTAGAAAAACAGATCAAAAATTCGCAGGATTCGAAATGACAGAGGGTGACAGGTTTTGTGACACATAAATTTCACAACTTGAGCGATTTTATGATAAAAATCATATCTCCCTCGTTGCTTATCAAAAAATTACGAGTTTGCTATCAAATCGAAGATATCAAAACGTACTACGTTTTATATGTTGAAAGCATTTCCAGAAAACCGACCAAAAATTCGCATGATTCAAAATGACAGCAGACTCGGTTTTTGAGATCTAAAAACTTGTTCAAAATCGTTTCAAACATTTTCGCTCAAACTTTACACAACACAAATGAATTTTTACGCACTATACACATCAAAATACTAACTTCTACAAGGTCGATGCAGAAGTAAAAGAATATACATGCCTTTGCATCTAAACGCTCGAAGATAATGAATAATGCGCGATGGAATACGGGAGATGACTTGCTCGAAAAAGGGACGTAAATCTCCAGAAATTTTCAAGGGGAAGGGTGGCTGCTGAAAGAACTCAAGAACCCTAGCTATTCTCAAAAATCTGTAACGTGTGTGTGTTGTGTGATATAAAACCTCATATGAAGTGAGGCAAACATGATTAATTGGAATCACGTCCTCGATTCCATAACAAACAAGGATCGTTATTGTGTCCTGATCTTTTGAATCAAGTGTGAGTTTTGTGATATTCACCTCTAAGTTATGAAACTTAGCAACAAATATTCACGATTAAATAAACGAGAAATAGACGAACCTTCAAAGAATTGGTTCTTGACAATCCGTATGAGATCAATCAAAAAATGCCACGAGAATAAATCCTTGATAAGTTTGATTTGAAGAACAAAGCAAAGCTTTGAATGTTTTAGAGAAAAACTCTAAATTTTTTGAATAAACTCAATAATAATCTAAAAAAATGTATGAAATTTCGTTCCTAATATGTTTACATATCAAAAGGATATCAAATCTGGATCCCAAAATAATTAAAACTCTAACTACGAAACTAAATATTTTCTCGCAGCTGGGCGGCGCTCGAGCGGTATTATTTGACCGCTCGAGCGCGAGGTATTCTGTACTTTTGGCGCTCGGGCGGTAAGATCTTAACGATCGAGCGCTCGCCGCTCGAGCACCGATGGTTCTGGACTCCTCGTCATTTGTCACTTGAATAATGTTCCTATTACTCCCATACTTACTGCCATGCATCACGAACCCTTCGACACTTTGCACTTCCCTTGTAAGCCCTTCTTGATTGCTCATAATTCTGTGTAATGCTTCCTTGAATCTTTTCTATCGTCCCCTCGTGATTGATCCCTCTGGCAATGCTAAAGAATCTCATGCCTTCGTTTTAGCTTGGCCTACCATGATTGCATCATCCTCCCCTTCTTGAAAAAGATTTGTCATCAAATCTTGTTTATTACCTACATCAAAAAACGAAAGATCACTAAAACTAGAAGTAGAACTAGCGTTATACTCACTTGGTAGATCCAGTCTGTAGGCATTGTCTTTGATCCTTTCAAGGACTTGAAAAGATCCATCACCCCTAGGTAGTATCTTCGAGCGTCTCTTCTCGCGGAACCATTCCTTTTGCAAGTGTAGCCACACCCAATCACCCTTCTGAAAGACCACCTTCTTCTTCCCCTTGCTAGCTTGCTTGGTGTATTTTTTATTTTTCTTCTCTATGTTGGCCTTGACCTTCTCATGCAAACTCCTAACAAATTCAGCTTTCTTTTTGCCATCCATGTTTAACCTTTCACTCACAGGTAAATACATCAAATCCAATAGAGTTAAAGGGTTAAAACCATAAACAAAATCAAATGGAGAATAATTTGTAGTAGAATGCACACTACGATTATAAGCAAACTCAACAAATGGCAAGCATTCTTCCCCATTTTTCAAGTTCTTTTTAAGTATAGCACGCAAAAGTGTTCATAAAGTTCTATTAACAACCTCAGTCTGTCAATCCGTTTGAGGATGACAAGTAGTAGAAAACAACAATTTTGTGTCAAGCTTAGTCCACAAAGTCTTCCAAAAGTAACTCAAAAATTTAATATCGCGATCAGACACAATATTCCTAGGCATACCATGCAACCTAACGACTTCTCTAAAGATCAAATCCACAATGTTAGATGCATCATCAGTTTAGTGACAAGCAATAAAATGTGACATCTTTTAAAATTTATCCACAACAATAAATATAGAATCCCTCCCCTCCTTTGTCCTAGGCAAACCCAAAACAAAATCCCTAGAAAAATCAACCCAAGGTTCACTAGGGATGGGAAGTGGTGTATACAATCCATGTGGTTGTGTTCTAGACTTAGCTTGTCTACTTGTTATGCACTTTTCACAAACACGCTCAACATAACGTTTCATATGTGGCCAATAGAAATGTTCATGCAAAGAACTCAAAGTTTTAGCCACACCAAAGTGTCCCATCAAGCCACCCCCATGTGCCTCCCTAACAAGTAATTCACGAATTGACGATTTAGGGATGCACAACCTATCTTCTTTAAACAAGAATGCAAATAAAATTTGTCATGTGGACCATGAATACATGTTTCAAAGACACTTTAAAATCCTTATCTAGCACATATAACTCCTTGATATGCTCAAACCCCAAAATTTTAGACTCCAAGATAGAGAAAAGTATGTACCTTCATGATAGTGCGTCGGCCACTACGTTTTCTGTAGAGGCCCGAAATTCGTATTTTAAAATTTGCGGAAAAATTTAAAATTTTATCTTTAAATAAATAAAATGTCTCATTCATGAAATAAACTGATAACAAGTTTAATGTTCAAAATAGCAGCGGAAGTAATTATTGTTTGCAAAATAACAATTTAAAATAATCCAACAAAATATAAAATGTTTGGGCATAAAATGGTAAATGCTGAAAATGAAGTCTTCGGGTTCCACTACTGCCGACCCAAGATGGCTCACTGGTCCCCGCCCTTGATTCCGACCTCATCAGTACCTACAACAATAAGGTCTAGTGAGTCTAAAGACTCAGCATGCATATATCGAAAATAACGAGTAATAATAATAAAATCGCATGCAAAGTGAAAATATCATGTCATGAGTAATTATAATACATGCATAGCTAAACTCAAAATCATAAGTGATATGTTTGCTCAATCGAGCACTGTCATAAAATAACATGTCATAAATTTTTCTATTGAGATTATGTTCTATGCTAATGGCCCCTGAACTGAACTGAATCGTCTGATCAGACTAAACCACAGTATACTGGGCGGTAGAGATCATCACAAGCCCTTGGACTGGATATCCGTACCAATAACTGAGCATGAACTGGTAAGTGATCACCGGGTGAAGTAATAATCCCATGATAAGCTGCCATCACATGATAGTGAAGTGGCCACAAACAATATCGCATAAATCTCAAAAATGAACATTTTATATTTTTATGCACGTAGTATAATTAAGTAACATTATTAAATATCCTCTATTAATTTTACCGAATGGGTTGGATCGTTCCCATGCTTACTACGACCTAAATTTAACATGAAAAATATGCAATAGTTTAACTTGACCAAAAATTTGTAATTGAACCCAAAAACGAGACAATTACGCCCAACAACTTATTATTTAATCATGACTCCGTGCCAACATGAACCAACACCGAAACATCATTTAATCATGATTAAAATACACCTAAAATGATGAAATAATGCCCTTAAAATTACAGTACTCGAAATTTTAGGTGAATGGAGGCCAAAACATGAAACTCTCTTTCGAGTGTCACTTTGGCACATTGCACTGTAAATTCTCGTACGACCTCTAAACTTAACCGAAGCACGAACGGCCAAAAGCATGACCTTCTTAACTCAATGAGCCACTGTCCAGTCCGAGGCCATAGGCTGAATGCCAACCAAGAACTCAAACGAGCCTCTGAACCGAAGCACAACTTGCTGCCACAAAAATACAACAGCAGCGCTTGCGTTCCTTTGCGTTGTTTGCGAGGCTAATGGCTATTGGGGCTTGAACCACCGACCAAAGCCTCTTCCCAACATCTTAAGATGTGGCTTGACCAGGCCTAAGCACCCTAGGCCAGCCTGTAACGCCCAGACATTCGTATGTATATGATGTAAGGTAATGATTATGATTAAGTATGGTCATTATTCCTTTTATGGTTTATTATGATGAACGTTTGGGATATGCTATGTAATGGTGATGGTTTATGACTTGAAGATATGATATGAATGATATTGAATGATTTAGAATGAAACCGAGAATGTATGGGTAGAATAGAAAGTTGATATTTAGCCAAATAAGTAATAAAAGTGCTAAAACTGTATGAAACTGTGGCAGTAGTTGTGGTTTTTAGCATAATGTTTTGTATATTGATTCAAATGATGTGAGGCCACTTTCATTAGAAAGATAACACATAAGGCTATAACTTTCTTATTTTGAGTTTTGTCGAAATCATTGTGGAAGACTAGCCAAAAGCGCCCCGAAGTGTGTCGTGTGTATCGTCGTTCCTCCAGTGACACATGTTGGGAGATTGAGCATAACTTTTTACTTAGACCTCCAAATGCTCTGAAATTTGGAGGGCTTCAAGATAAGACATAGAGCTACAACTTTGTAGTTTACCATTTTTCCAAATTATGACGGGCAGAGGCGTTTCTGAGGCGATCTTTGAGCAGGCTGTGCACATAGCGGCGCCCGAGCGGTAAGAAACTACCGCCCGAGCGCCACTGGTTCTGTTTTTTTGGTGTTTGGCAGAGAGTTCCGCGCTAGGGCGGTAATTTATGACCACCCGGGCGCCAGGCAAAGTGTAAAAACGTGTTTTGGGTAATTTTTAGGCTTAAAATCGATTGAGACTTCATTTTTCTTCACTTTTCTTCTTCTCCTTTCTCTTCTCCATCGATTCCAAGCTAGGGTTCTTCATCTTCTTCTTATTTTCTCTTTATATCAAGTAATTAATCTTCAATCCGGAGTTGGAACTTCACCTTTTTAGTGAAAGGAGCTAAGGTAAGTTGTTTTGCTTCTTGTTCTTGAGTTTTTGTGGATGGTGAAGTTGGGGATTGGTAGTTGTGATTGATATATTGGATTAAATGATCATTAAAGGTTATTATTTGGATGTTGATGATTAGTTGTTGGGTTTATTGTTGTAGGATCATCGTCAAGGTTTAAGAAACCAATTGCTCCAAGTGTAGTAAGTGGAATCATTTCTTCAATGCATCACATGATCCTATATGTATGGGTTTTGATGATTTTATGATGTTAACTCCTTTCATATTTCATTCATGATATATATATGTAAATATGTATATATGGTAGTGCAATTATATGCATTTTGATTGAAAGGAGTTAAACTTTTCAAGATGCCTCTAATGTGTTTGATAAAACGCTTGAATGAAGTTTTATATGATTGAATGATTGGATTGATAGTGATAGTAGCGGTGTTGCCTCTGGCAATTCTAAATCCGCAATGTAATTGGCCAATTAACGATGAAAACATGTGCTCTCTTATAAGATGCATTTTATGCAGAGGTACATGTCCCTCCTATAAGATTCTTTTTTACGAAGAGGGTTAGCAATGAATGAACTATCTTATAAGAACTATCAATTCTTCAGTTAATCAATGAAAATGAATATCATCCTTATGTATTGTTGTATTATGATTCTTGACGGATGATATTAAATGATGTTTCGACGTTTATGATCTGATGAGGTTGACGTTTTCAACAAAATGAAATGGAGGCTACATTTTATGTTTTACAAATAAAATGATATATATGTATCTTGTTAGTATTGATTCTATTTGCTGAGTTTTATACTCATTCCAGTTATGTTCATGTGATGCAGGCACAGGTAAGAAAGACTGATCATCCCTGAGTTGTCGAAGCGAGAGAAGGGAATATGCCAAACTTTGGAGACTTTGAATGGATGTTATTTTGTTATTGTCAAGCTTTTGACTAGTTTGGAAAATATTGAAAATCTTGTTTTGCTCTTAGGTTTTGGCAAGATGTGTAGATACTTTGTTTACTGGTATTTGATGTATATGAAAATCTTTTGTTTGTGTATTATGTGTTGTTTGAGACATGTGGCATGTCCTATTTACGGGGAGATGCTGCCCAAATTTTTTTAAAAGTACACACTTTCTCCAAATTACATTTTAAAGCTTCCGCATTAATTACGTATTTTAGTCTCCAGTGTTACACAGCCACCATCCAAGCAACACCATGGATCACCCGAAACTCCCACCCGAGAGGCGAACCTGCGCGCGTGGGGAGAGTTGCTTCGTTTGATGTCATGGACCATTCCAGTGGCCATTTTATTGACCATGGCATGATCTAGACATCCAGGGGGTATCTTATGAACAATGGATAAGGGCTAAAAAGCCAACCAAGATCCACACCAACCCATAGAGCCGAAGTTACACATGCAGAAAATGGAGGGGTCGAAGGGGCTGTTCTTATTTTATTTTGAAAGACCGATGGAACCATGGACCAAGCCTTGAAAGGCCGACTTGTTCTCGTGTTAGACATGCTAAGGAGATGTTCTAACCATGTCTATAGCTCCTAGGGCAGCCAAGATCAGAACCATCCTCCTTTGACAGCAAACAAGAAAATCGAACACAAAGTGACACTAAGGAAGAGTTGCTGTCAATTTCTGAATTCCAGCATGCATGGGGCTTGAAATAATGGACCAACATGGTCCTAATGCACCCTAGTACATGTCTAGGTGCCGCCTTGGGAGCCTAGGATCGAGCCAACACCTGAAACAATAAAAAACAATCCAAACCCGTGAGAGAACAAGGGAAGGGCCGAAATCTGCACATGTTTTTAAATCGAAAATCCTGTCATGTATTTCGGTTTTTGCCTATAAAAACATAATCATGAAATGTTTAAAAATCATATTATTACTTGATTGAAGAGTGAAAGGGAATATAGACATGCCTGGATTTTTGTTTTGAAGAAAACAAAAAAGAAACAACGACGCGGCGCGGAGGAGACGGAGTGCTTCGCTTTCTCACTTTTCTACTCGATTTTTCTCTCTTGTTTCTCTCGGTTTTTCTCAGGATTTTTACTCTGAAAATTGCTCTGAATTTTGGTGAAAGGGAGAGAAGAAAATGAGTCTAGGAGATGAAGGAAAGGTTGCAAGATAAAGGGAGCAAATAATCTTTGCTATCTTTGAATTTGTGAGATAAGGAAATAAGAATGGTATCAAAAGATTTTTGAGGGATATTAGAGGGTGCACCTGGTCGATTATAGTGTCTAGGAACAAGGATAAAATTGTTTAATTAATTATTTGTTAGTGATTTAGAAGTGGGGAAAATATCTACCTAGAAAAGATTAAGGAAAGATAACAAGGAATGAGTTGTCAAACAAATTTTGAATCTAGAAAGGAAGGAGGGGCCGATTTTATGCTTTAAAAAGAAGGGAAATATTGCTAGATAAATATGGTAGAAATATTTCTTAAATATTAATTAGTGGTGAATAAATTTTAGGGAATTATCTATCATGAATGGATAGGGAAAGATATCAAGGTTTGAGGGTTGACAAATTAATTAAATTCCTACAAATGTAATGGACGAAAATTAAGATAATGGGTGGGAAAATATTTCTTAAATATTGTATTTTAAATCTTTAGTGTTTTATCTACCCATTAAATATTTTAGTGAATTAAGATTTTAATTATTGAACTTTATTTACTACTTATCTCAAATTATTTAAATAATTCCTCAAACATTCTTTTATATTAAATTGACTTATTATTTATCTTAAATAAATTCTAAGAATGTTTTCTTAATATTAAATTTTATCTCATTACTACAACTCCAGTCCGGCCTCACTTATTTAACTGAAAAGATAATAGTTATACTACTGCATAAAAATAATTAAATTTCAAGAAAAGAATTTAAATCCTCATGCAATAAAAATCATTTTAATTTAAATACTAGAAATTATGCTTGGCTTATACGTAGTTCGATTTACGGGTTCTACAACTCTCCCCCCTTAAAAGAAATTTCGTCCTCGAAACTAAAACTCACCGAATAGCTCGGGATAACGACTCCTCATTTCTGGCTCAGACTCCCACGTAGCTTCCTCCTCTGAATGATTAAGCCATTTGACATTCACTCGCTTAACCAGCTTGTTCCGAAGCTTCTTCTCCTGTCTGTCTAAGATCTGCACTGATCTCTCCTACTAAGACAGGTTCGGAGTGAGATGCAACGGCTCGAAGTTCAAGACATGCGAAGGATTTGCCATATACTTCCTCAGCATAGAGACGTGGAACACATTGTGTACTCCGGCCAGATTCGGCGGAAGAGCAACACGATAAGCTAACGTCCCAACCCTGTCGAGGATTTCAAATGGTCCGATGAATCGCGGACTGAGCTTCCCTTTCTTCCTAAATCGCATGACACCCTTCACAGGTGCTACCTTCACAAAAACATGGTCGCCAACGGCAAACTCCAGATCTCTCCTCCTCTGATCCGCATAGTTCTTCTGTCGACTCTGAGCAGTCCTCATCCTGTCACGGATCTTGACTACTACATCGACAGCCTGCTGAATAATATCTGTACCGAACTCTGATCTTTCCCCTACCTCATCCCAATGAACAGGCGATCTGCACTTACGACCATACAATGCTTCAAACGGAGGCATACCTATAGACGACTGAAAGCTGTTGTTATAGGTGAACTCTACCAATGGCAAGTTCGACTCCCAACTCCCTGAGAAGTCAATGACACAAGCACGGAGAAGATACTTCAAAATCTTGATAACTCTCTCTGACTGCCCATCTGTCTGAGGGTGGAAAGCTGTGCTCAACAACTTCGTACCCACTGCTAAATGCTGACTCTTCCAAAATGCGGAAGTGAATCTAGGATCTCTGTCAGACACTATAGAAACTGGAATACCATGAAGTCGAACTATCTCCAGGATATACAACTCTGCATACTGAATCATGGTGAAAGTCGTCTTGATATGCAAGAAGTGCGCTGACTTGGTAAGACGATAATCAATCACCCAGATAGCCTTTGATCCTCTGGCTGACTTCGGCAAACCGGTAACAAAGTCCATGGTATCATTCTCCCACTTCCACTCGGGAATAGGAAGAGGCTTGAGGAAGACTGCTGGTCTCTGATGCTATACTTTCACTAGCTAGCAAGTCAGACACTCGGATACAAAACGCCTGATATCCTTCTTCATTCCTGGCCACCAATACAATAACTGCAGATCTTTGTACATCTTGGTACTCCCAGGATGAATAGAGTACGGCGACATATGGGCCTCGGATAGATTATCTGCTCGGATAGAATCACTGCCAGGAACCCACATCTTGTCTCGGTATCTCACAATCCCGTCGCTAACTGTATACAAGATACTGCCCTTGGCTTCTTCCCTCTGCTTCCACTTCGCCAACTGCTCATCTGCTGAATGACCACTGCGAATACGGTCTAGAAGGGAAGACTGAATCGTCAAAGTAGATAGACGGGGAACTCTACTTCGAGGATAAGTCTCTAGATCAAACCTCTGCATCTCAGACTGAAGAGGTCTCGAAATCGCTAGATGAGTCATCACTGCGATTTTCCTGCTCAGTGCATCCGCAACTACATTAGCCTTACCCGGGTGGTAACTAATGTAACAGTCATAGTCCTTCACTAGATCCAACCAACGCCTCTGACACATATTCAGCTCTATCTGCGTAAAGAAGTACTTGAGGCTCTTGTGGTCGGTAAAGATTTGGCACTTCTCACCGTACAAATAATGTCTCCAAATCTTCAAGGCAAATACTACGGCTGTCAACTCTAGATCATGGGTAGGGTAGTTCTTCTCATGGATTTTCATCTTTCGAGAAGCATACGCTATCACCTTCCCATGCTGCATCAACACCGCGCCTAGACCGAGCTTCGAAGCATCGGTATACAAAACAAAATCTCCGGGCCCTGACGGCATGACCCATACTGGTGCTGAGATAAGAGCTTGCTTCAAAGTATCAAAGCTCTTCTGACACTCATCGCTCCACACAAAATTAACATTCTTCTTTGTAATTGATGTGAGTGGAACTGCGATGAAGGAGAATCCCTGAATAAACTTCCGATAATATCCTGCTAGTCCAAGGAAACTACGGATCTCTGATGCATTCTGCGGCACAACCCAATCTCTGACTGCTGCAACTTTCGCTGGGTCTACCTCAATATCGCTGCTAGAAACGATGTGGCCTAAGAATTCCACCTTCTCTAACCAGAACTCGCACTTAGTGAACTTGGCGAATAACTTATGCCTTTGCAAGGTCTGCAACACTGTGGTCAGATGTTTGCTGTGATCCTCTTGATTCTTGGAGTAGACGAGAATGTCGTCTATGAATACTATCACAAACTGATCAAGATACGGCTGAAATACGCGATTCATGAAATCCATGAAGATCGCTGGCGCATTCGCCAGACCGAACGGCATCACAAGGAACTCGAAGTGGCCATAACAAGTCCTAAAAGCAGTCTTGGAAACATCGGCATCTTTCACCCTCAACTGGTGATAACTGGAACGCAGATCAATCTTTGAGAATATCGAAGCTCCCGGCAACTGATCAAATAAATCTTCAATCCTCGGAAGTGGGTATTTTTTCTTCACTGTAACCCTGTTCAACTCCCGGTAATCAATGCAAAGCCTCATCGTACCATCCTTTTTCTTCACAAACAAGACTGGTGCGACCCATGGAGAAAAACTCGGGGGGATGAACTCCTTGTCAAGAAGTTCCTTAATCTGCTTCTTAAGTTCTGGCATTTCTGTCGGTGCTAATCGATACGGAGCTTTTGAGATCGGAACCGTACCTGGCATAAGCTAAATAGAAAACTCCACTTCTTGCTTGGGTGGAATACCGGAGACGTCCTCAGGAAAAACACCTAGGAAATCCCTAACACTCGGAACATCTGAGGCTGACTGACTGGGTGCCTCGAGGACAGATATAAAAGTCGCCAAAAACGCTCGACACCCTCTATGCATGAGCTTCCTTGCCTGGACACAAGATATCAAACACGGTAAATGAAAGTACCTGTCTGGCTAGAATAAGAACTGCTCCATTCCAGGCGGTTGGACTAGAACAGATCTCCGCTGGAAGTCGATCAAAACTCTGTTCCTCAATAGCCAGTCCATCCCCAGAATGATGTCAAACTCTGGCATCGGCAATACGATCAGATCCGCATAAACAAGGTTGCCATGAAGCTCGAGGTCTATGTCTCGGATCACATTAGTGGCTGCCATCTCCTCGATAGACAGCAATACTACTGAGTAGGCTGTATCTAGCCCAATGGTCTTGACCTTGAGAAAATTAGCAAAGGTCTCCGAAATGAATGAATGAGTAGCCCCTGAATCTATCAAGGATTTCGTAGCTGAACCCGCTATAAAAATTCTCCCTGAAAGATTGGAACGTCAAGCTGAACCCAATAATCACAAGAACTAACCTATTGACATGCGAAGGTCAAAGTTCTTCTAACCTAACTCCCAAAAGTATCACTGATTAGAGCATACAATCCTATCATAATTCTAAGTTCAAAATCTTAATCCAGATCCCAAAACATTGAATTTCAAATATTAACTTAAAGCTTTAAGATACCTGTCATGAGCATGGTGTCTGGGTTCGTCTCCACTGCATGGAGTGCGAAAACTCTGCCTTGCGTAGGCAGACTCCCCTGTGGGCAGTGCTACAGCAAGCAGTCTGGACTACCACACTTGTAACACTTCCCTGAACCATATATATACGCTCCAGCATGGCGGTGTGTGCACCTAGGACAGACTGGGTGCTCAAAAGTCCTCGGAACTGCGCGTCCCCGCTGCTGCTGCTGTCCTCTGTTCCTGGGTAGGCCGTGGAAGATGCTGCTGCTGAGGAGGGGGATGGTGTGGTACTTGAACTGGTTGCTTGCCCTAGCGGTCTCTTTATATATCCTGCTGATCGTGCTCTGCAGCTAGAGCTCTGGAGACAACGACATCATACGTAGTAGGGCCAGCCACCCTAACATCACGGCGCAAGATCGGCCGTAAACCATCCAGAAAGTGTCTCAGCTTTGCTCCGGCATCGTTGGCAATTAGGGGCACAAAGTGGCAACCCCTCTCAAACTTACGAATGAACTCCGTAACAATCATATCTCCCTGCCTCAAGGTCATGAACTCTCTGGTCAACCTGTGTGGGGACCCGAACTTAATTCAATTCTTAATCACTTTCTGGGAATAATTAATCAATTAAAATAAACAGGGTCTAATTTTTTTTTTAAAATACGAGAGTATGCAGCATGTGAAATAAGTCTTATCCCATTTACAAGATCACTATCCAGATCTAAGTACAAGTCTTGTACAACAATAAATCATAATAACTGTGACACCCTGACCCGTAACGATAAAAAATACAGCGGAATTTATAATTTTCTTTAAAATATGGAAGGAGTTTCAAAATACATTTCATAAAGATGTTTACAAAATAAATACATGATCATTCAAATGATATACAAAATAAAAAAAAATCATTCCTATGATCATGTCCCAAAATATTTGCAAAAACATCATCCTTCCAATCTTCGTATGCATATGACCTCTGACCACAGTCAACGTCCTGATCTGTCGCTCTTATCTGCATCACATGAAAATAACTGAAATGAGTATAAAAACTCAGCAAGTGGAACTCTACATAGCAATGATACATAGTATACTCTGTAAAGCATGACTTTAAAATCATAAATACCATCAACTCTGAAACATGAATACTGTAGCAATAACTGTAGCAATAGGATGGTATTCTCTTTTCTCTGGTTGGATTGATATCAATAGTATCTCTGACTGTGGTTGCAAATACCCCATCGATATAAATCGATAACTGTGAGGGATAAAAGCCTATGGTTGTTGATCAACTAATTGCATGCAATGCTCTGACTATGATTCAATCAATCCAATAAAACATTTGAATTCCCAATAGCATTTAAACAATCACTTTGGAAACTATATCTTTTCTCTTGTATTCCCTTTCCAATAAATGAGACATACAATGCCTCCAATAGATAATCAATGAAATCAATACATAACAATGGATCAATTGAAGGGAATAACACTTTGAAACCTTTGAAATACAATACATATAACATCATGTGAGCAAAGGGATGAAATTCCACTTACAACCAATAGAACACCTCCAAACTATACTCTAATTGGTACACCACCTACAACAATAATCCATAAATAACACCAAAATCAACTCTATATCCAAAAATACAAGTCAAATAATCCATTAAACCAACCAATACATCAACCTATAGCATCTCATTACCAAAAACCATGATAGAACTCAACCAAAAACTTACCTAAGCTTCCTAGCACCAAGGAGAACCTCGATCTCAAGTCGAAAATCGAACTAGATCCACGAATCGAAGATAGGAAGCAAAAGGAAATGGAGAAAACCCTTGGGAAATGAGAGAAATCTCGAAAATGAGGGAAAGATAAGGTAGAAATGAAGTCAACTCAATCAAAAAGGTACTAAATAACTCGCCCATACCTCCACCGCGGGTGCGTCAACACAAGGGCCGCGGGTGCGCTGAGCTCACGGCACACCACAAAAATCCTGAACCACGAACACCGCGGGTGCGGCACTGTAAGTACCGCGGGTGCGGTGCACACCGCGGGTGCGGTCCTTGCACTACCGCGGGTGCGGTGATGCTACGGCCTCCCAAATCCAAAATCATGAACAGTACACCGCAGGGGCACTCCTCTAAGAGCGCGGGTGCACTCTTGCTACGGCAATGAACAAAACCAACGCAACTAAAATCGATCCGCAACGCTGAAACGAACAACCAACAACAACTAACACCTCAAGAACAATAATAACCAATAATACTATGGCCCAAAACACAACTCTAAACATCTAATCACATAACCCAAATAACAAACGAAACTTAAATCGTACCGTACACCGGGCTCGGCTATTACAATCTCCCCTCCTTAGAGGAATTTCGTCCACGAAATTGACGTCACTGCACGAACAACTCAGGATACTTCTCTCTCATCTCATCCTCTGGTTCCCACGTAGCCTCCTCGATCAAATGATTCCTCCAAAGGACTTTAACAATGCCGATCTCTTTGTTCCTCAAAACTCTAACTGTGCGATCCAAAATCTGAATCGGAATCTCTTGGTACGTCAAACTCGGCGTCAAGTCCAATGGCTCGTGGTGAAGAACATGGGAAGGATTCGCAACATACTTCCTGAGCATCGATACGTGAAACACATTGTGAACTCTGTCAAGATCAGGCGGTAGGGCTAATCTGTAGGCTCTGTCACCAACTCTGTCCAATATCTCAAAAGGGACAATAAACCTCGGGCTCAACTTACCCTTCTTGCCAAAACGCATCACACCCTTGAGAGGTGCTATCTTCAGAAACACGTGATCGCCAACCTCGAACTGCAAAGGTCTACGACGAACATCTGCATAGCTCTTCTGTCTAGATTGCGCAGTCTTCATCCTCTCTCGGATCACAACAACAACATCAGCAGTCTGCTGGACCAACTCTGGTCCCAACATCTTCCTCTCGCCAACCTCATCCCAATACAAAGGCGATCTGCACTTCCTGCCATAAAGTGCCTCATACGGTGCCATCCCAATCGACGCCTGGTAGCTATTGTTGTACGTGAACTCCACAAGAGGCAATTTAGAATCCCAGCTACCAGAATAATCAATAGTACAAGCTCTGAGCATATCCTCAAGAATCTGAATGACTCTCTCTGACTGACCGTCGCTCTGAGGGTGATAAGCTGTACTGAACGCTAACCGTGATCCCATAGCTCTGTGCAGACTCTTCCAAAACTCGGAGGTAAATCTAGGATCACGATCAGACACGATCGAGACAGGGACACCATGAAGTCTAACAATCTCTGCAATATAATCCTCGGCATACTGATTCATGGAGTACGTCGTCTTGACTGGGAGAAAGTGCGCTGATGTAATGCCCAGAGCAATGATTGACATGTACGAATTCATAGATATGTTGTGAAGATTGTACATAACCATAAGAAATACGAAATGATATCTATTGAGATTAGATTGACCGATATCGAGAATGTTGGCTTATTTATATTTCGGTGAGACCGGAAGGACCGAACCGAGATCGGAACGTACGATCAGAGTTCGCACCGTCCGTTCGGAGTTCGGAGCGTCCGAGCCAGGTGGCTGGACACATGGATGGCATGCAATAGTTCGGATCGACCGATCGTAGTTCGGATCATCCGAGACAGTTGGCTAGAGACGTGGAAGACATGCAGGATTCGGAACGTACGAAGTAAGTTCGGAGCGTCCGAAGGGTGTCCGATCGGAGCGTCCGAAGTGGATCGGATCTTCCGATCATTGTCTATAAATAGAGGCGAGGTTTCGTTAGATTTGAAAGCATTAGAAACATTTCTTAGAAGTGTTAAGAATCATTCCTATTGCAGATTCATCTTCACGACTGTAACAGCAATTCTACGACGAAAGGTATACTACATGCTTTGTTTTGGGGAATCACGACTCAAATGAGATCACATTTGAGTTTCCCAACTAAAATCACATACGAGTTTTATTGTTTATATCTTGATATAGGTATTATTATAGATTTGTTTATATGCAAATCTCGTTATGCTTTGTTTACAGATCATGTTACATTGCATTAGATATTTATTAGAACTTGTATTCAATTCCTATTATGCTTTGTTTACAGATCATGTTACATTGCATTAGATGATTATGCTTGTTTACAGATTTTGTATTCATGCATTAAGATAGGGCAGTCTGGAGATCAGGCAGACTACTAGATGTTCGGTTCTATCCCAGCTTAGGGGAAGATCACCGCCCCTATTGTAGACGTGGATACAGATCAGGCCGAAGTCTAGGAATAAGACGTACCGTCACCCCGATTGGGAGGGTAGGTGATAGATCGTCTTATTCACACCGGGATCCCTAGAGTTTTAGTCGAGTCGCATCTAGACATGATTAGGCTCGCATTTCATGATTTTATATGAATGACATTCATATCAGCATGTTTCATGTTTTATAGTATTTATATGCATGTTCACATGTTTATACTGGGATGTGTTCTCACCGGTTTTCCGGCTGTTGTTATGTCTGTATGTGTGCATAACAACAGGTGGGGCAGGATTTGGGTCGAGACAGAGATGATCGTGTTAGCGTGGAGATCTCGGGCCTAGCAGACGGACCAGTAGTTGTCTTTTGTTATGTACTGTATTTTATTACTGGTTAGTTGAGGATATACGGAACAGGACATAGATTTTATGTTTGTATGTTGTAAATTAAATAAAGAACTTGTGCTTGTCTAGTTACATTTTGATTTAAATATAAAAGCGAAAAATTGACCCACATTTTAGAATAACAATCCATTTAATCCCAAGAAAAAGATTTAGAGCCCGGGTCCCCACAACAGGTGGTATCAGAGCCGATAGTTCCGTTAGACTGGCCGATAGTTCCGTTAGACTGAAATAGGATAGAATGAGCGGGGTAGATCGAGTCTTCTTCCTTGCTTGATGATGTGCTAGCATGATTATTGCTTTCTTATTACATGTTGTTTGGTATTTGATTAATTTCAGCATGTGATTGACTGAATCAGAACCGATTCTAGATCAGAGGTAACTGACTAGATGATGGCTGAGACAGTTGTATATCTTGTTTACTAATCAGTTGGATTATTAGATATGCCTCCTAGAAGAGCAGCCGTACCTCTACGACCAGCAGCGCCAGAGCAGGGGAGTACATCCGGAGATTCTATGGATGTTACAGCGACCCCTATGGAGACGTTGCTGAAGCGATTCCAATCCTTTCGACCTCCCACTTTAAAAGGTACCGAGAATGCCATCGAGTGCGAAAGTTGGCTTGAAGATATTGAGATGCTATTCGACTCGTTGGAGTACAGTGATGAGAAGAGGATCAAGCTAATTGGCCATCAATTGCAAGATATAGCAAAGAATTGGTGGTTGAACATTAGGAGAGCTTTAGAGCAGCGGGGTACCGAAATTTCTTGGAAGGTATTCAAGACCGAGTTTTATCAGCGATTCTTCCCTGTATCCTACCGTAAAGATAAAGGCGCTGAATTCGCAAACCTAAGGCAAGGGCCATTGAACATTGAAGAGTACGTTGCTAAATTCTCTTCTTTGCTTCGTTTTGCACCCCATGACTGAACAGTGCCAGGGAGTTACAGGTCGATGCAACGTTTGTAGGCAACCGGGGCATTTTGCCAAAGTCTGTCCACAAAGAGGTGTACAGCAAGGCCAGAGTGGAAGAGCATCCGGTTCAGTACCTCAGTTTGAGCGGCAGGCATCATCGGTTCACTCTTTTCAGCCTCCACCAGCACCGACTCCACCCGGAGGCCGAGGTAGTCAGACGGTGACTCAACCTCCGAGGCAACAAGCCCAAGTGTTTGCATTGACAGAAGAGCAAGCACAAGATGCACCAGATGATGTGATAGCAGGTAACTGCTCTCTGTATGGTTATCCTGCTTATATCTTGATAGATACAGGTGCATCGCATACATTCATCTCAGAACGATTTGCATTGTTGCATTCATTGCCTGTTGAGTCTTTGTTAGATGTGGTGTCGATTAATTCTCCGTTGGGAAGTGGATTAATATCTGTAACTACGGTTAGACATTGCATTCTACAGTTTGAAGGGCATGAGATTGACCTAGATTGTATAGTGTTGGGTCTAGCTGATTTTGATTGTATAGTCGGTATTGACATGCTAACGAAGTACAGAGCCACCGTGGATTGTTTCCACAAGATTGTCAGATTCAGACCCGAGATGACAGACGAGTGGAAATTCTACGGGAAGGGTTCCAGATCTCGGATTCCCTTGATTTCGGCTCTTACTATGAACAGACTGTTACAGAAAGGAGCGGATGGTTTCTTTGTTTATGCTGTAGATATGCAGAAGTCGAGCCCGGCATTGGCAGATCTGCCAGTAGTACGGGAATTTCCAGATATTTTTCCAGATGAGATCCCAGGATTACCTCCGGTTCGTGAGGTAGATTTTAGCATTGAACTTGCGCCAGGTACCGTACCTATTTCGAGAGCTCCATATAGGATGGCACCCATCGAACTCAAAGAATTGAAAGCACAATTAGAAGATCTTCTAGCCAAGGGATATATCAGACCTAGTGTATCTCCTTGGGGCGCTCCGGTGCTGTTCGTGCGAAAGAAAGATGGGTCGATGCGGTTGTGTATCGATTACCGGCAGTTGAACAAGGCAACGATCAAGAATAAATATCCTTTGCCTAGGATCGATGACCTATTTGATCAGTTGCAGGGATCCTCGGTCTATTCTAAGATTGATTTACGTTCTGGTTATCATCAGCTCAGAGTTCGAGATATAGACATACCAAAGACAGCGTTTCGAACCAGGTATGGACATTACGAATTTATTGTCATGCCTTTTGGTTTAACAAATGCTCCTGCGGTATTTATGGGCTTGATGAACCAAGTGTTTCAGAGATATCTAGATGAATTTGTGATTGTCTTCATTGATGACATTTTGGTGTATTCGAAGAACAGAAATGAGCATGCAGAGCATCTCAGAATTGTGTTGCAGACGTTGAGGAACGAGCGACTGTATGCTAAATTGTCAAAGTGTGAGTTTTGGTTGAATAGAGTTGTCTTCTTAGGACATATCATTTCTGGAGATGGTATTTCTGTTGATCCGAGTAAAGTGGAAGCTGTGATTAGTTGGTCGAGACCGACTTCTGTACCAGAAATACGCAGTTTCATGGGCTTAGCCGGATACTACAGAAGATTTATCAAAGATTTCTCCAGTATTGCAAAACCAATAACTCAATTAACACAAAAGAATGCACCATTTGTTTGGTCAGAGGAGTGTGAGTCTAGCTTTGTTGAATTGAAGAAAAGGCTGACCAGTGCTCCAGTATTGACGATACCTTCAGGTACAGGTGATTTTGTTGTATATTGTGATGCTTCTCATAGAGGTTTGGGATGTGTTCTTATGCAGCGAGGTCATGTGATCGCATACGCCTCGAGACAATTGAAGCCACATGAAGTTCGATACCCCATTCATGATCTTGAATTGGCGGCTATCGTGTTTGCATTAAAGATTTGGCGTCATTATCTCTATGGCGAGAAATTTGAGATCTTTTCCGATCACAAGAGCTTAAAGTACCTATTTTCTCAATCAGAATTGAATATGAGGCAACGTAGATGGCTAGATCTTCTGAAAGACTTTGACTGTGAAATCAAATATTATCCAGGTAAGTCAAATGCAGCAGCAGATGCCTTGAGTCGTAAGGTATGTTCATTGTCCTTATCGACGATAGGTGTTAACAAGTTAGTTGAAAATTGCTGTACATCTGGATTAGAATTTGATACAGATAGTAAGCCACTACGACTCTTTACGATCCAAGTTGAGCCCAATTTGATTATGAGGATTAAGGAAGCACAAAGAACTGATCAGAATGTGCAAAGATCAATCCAAATGGTCAGATCAGGGCATGTATCAGAATATCAGGTACGAGATCATGTGTTGTACGTGAATAACCGTCTAGTTGTGCCAGATGTTGCAGATTTGAGACAGCAGATTCTGAGAGAGGCACATTGTAGTCGGTTCAGCATCCATCCTGGTGGCAGAAAGATGTACAATGACTTGAAGACACAGTTCTGGTGGAAGCAAATGAAGTCAGACATTGCCGAATTTGTGTCTAAATGCTTGAACTGCCAACAGGTGAAGGCCGAGAGGAAGAAGCCGGGGGGTTTACTTCAGAGTTTATCCGTTCCAGAATGGAAATGGGACCACATTTCCATGGATTTCGTGACGAAGTTACCTCGATCATCCAGAGGCTGCGATGCGATTTGGGTCATTATTGACAGATTGACCAAATCTGCTTGTTTCATCCCTTATAGAATGACGTATAGACAGGATCAGATGGCGGAGATTTATATTCGAGAGGTAGTCAGATTACATGGAGTGCCGAAGTCCATCGTATCAGATCGTGATCCACGATTCACTTCTCACTTCTGGCACAGTTTACAGCAGGCCTTAGGTACGACATTACACCTGAGTACTGCTTACCATCCTCAGACAGACGGACAGTCAGAACGGACTATCCAGACATTAGAATATATGTTGAGAGCCGTCGTGCTAGATTTTGGCATTAGTTGGCAAGATTCCCTACCTCTTTGCGAATTCTCGTACAATAATAGCTATCAAACAAGCATTGAGATGGCACCGTTTGAAGCTTTGTATGGCAAGAGGTGCAGATCTCCGCTATATTGGGATGATGTTTCAGAAGTACCAGAACTTGGGCCAGATATGATTCGTGACATGACTGAGAAGGTAAAGATCATTCAGAAACGAATGAAGACAGCACAAGATCGACAAGCAAAGTACGCCAATATCAGACGTAGACCGTTAGTATTTGAGGCGGGAGATAGAGTGTTTTTAAAGATTTCTCCATTCAGAGGCGTTGTTCGATTTGGCAAACGCGGAAAACTCTCTCCTCGATACATTGGTCCTTACGAGATTCTTGAAAAGATTGGCGATCGAGCTTATCGACTTGCTCTTCCTCCTTCTTTATCCGGAATACATGACGTATTTCATATATCAATGTTACGCAGATATATGCCAGATGTTTCTCATGTTATTCAACCGAACGAAGCTGAACTTGATCAAACCTTGAGCTATATAGAACGACCGATACAGATTCTTGATCGAAAGGACAAACAGCTCAGAACGAAGACCATTCCACTTGTGAAAGTTCAGTGGAGTCGACATGGCATTGAGGAAGCGACGTGGGAAACGGAAGAAAACATGAGGCAGAAACACCCCGAGTTATTTATATGATATGAGTATGTATTCAGTTTTAGATTATCAAACTGTTTTAGATATTTTGTATGGTTACTTCAGTTCGAGGACGAACTTCTGTCTTAGAGGGGGAGAAATGTAATGCCCAGAGCAATGATTGACATGTACGAATTCATAGATATGTTGTGAAGATTGTACATAACCATAAGAAATACGAAATGATATCTATTGAGATTAGATTGACCGATATCGAGAATGTTGGCTTATTTATATTTCGGTGAGACCGGAAGGACCGAACCGAGATCGGAACGTACGATCAGAGTTCGCACCGTCCGTTCGGAGTTCGGAGCGTCCGAGCCAGGTGGCTGGACACATGGATGGCATGCAATAGTTCGGATCGACCGATCGTAGTTCGGATCATCCGAGACAGTTGGCTAGAGACGTGGAAGACATGCAGGATTCGGAACGTACGAAGTAAGTTCGGAGCGTCCGAAGGGTGTCAGATCGGAGCGTCCGAAGTGGATCGGATCTTCCGATCATTGTCTATAAATAGAGGCGAGGTTTCGTTAGATTTGAAAGCATTAGAAACATTTCTTAGAAGTGTTAAGAATCATTCCTATTGCAGATTCATCTTCACGACTGTAACAGCAATTCTACGACGAAAGGTATACTACATGCTTTGTTTTGGGGAATCACGACTCAAATGAGATCACATTTGAGTTTCCCAACTAAAATCACATACGAGTTTTATTGTTTATATCTTGATATAGGTATTATTATAGATTTGTTTATATGCAAATCTCGTTATGCTTTGTTTACAGATCATGTTACATTGCATTAGATATTTATTAGAACTTGTATTCAATTCCTATTATGCTTTGTTTACAGATCATGTTACATTGCATTAGATGATTATGCTTGTTTACAGATTTTGTATTCATGCATTAAGATAGGGCAGTCTGGAGATCAGGCAGACTACTAGATGTTCGGTTCTATCCCAGCTTAGGGGAAGATCACCGCCCCTATTGTAGACGTGGATACAGATCAGGCCGAAGTCTAGGAATAAGACGTACCGTCACCCCGATTGGGAGGGTAGGTGATAGATCGTCTTATTCACACCGGGATCCCTAGAGTTTTAGTCGAGTCGCATCTAGACATGATTAGGCTCGCATTTCATGATTTTATATGAATGACATTCATATCAGCATGTTTCATGTTTTATAGTATTTATATGCATGTTCACATGTTTATACTGGGATGTGTTCTCACCGGTTTTCCGGCTGTTGTTATGTCTGTATGTGTGCATAACAACAGGTGGGGCAGGATTTGGGTCGAGACAGAGATGATCGTGTTAGCGTGGAGATCTCGGGCCTAGCAGACGGACCAGTAGTTGTCTTTTGTTATGTACTGTATTTTATTACTGGTTAGTTGAGGATATACGGAACAGGACATAGATTTTATGTTTGTATGTTGTAAATTAAATAAAGAACTTGTGCTTGTCTAGTTACATTTTGATTTAAATATAAAAGCGAAAAATTGACCCACATTTTAGAATAACAATCCATTTAATCCCAAGAAAAAGATTTAGAGCCCGGGTCCCCACAGCTGACTTGGTCAACCGATCAACAATGACCCAAATGGAATCATAACCTTTCTGCACTCTGGGAAGACCAGTCACGAAATCCATCGTAATGTGCTCCTACTTCCACTGAGGAATCAGCAAAGATAGCAATGTCCCAGCAGGTCTCTGATGCTCAATCTTCACCTGCTGACAAGTAAGGCACTGAGAAATGAACAAAGCAACATCTTTCTTCATACCTGGCCACCAGTAGAGTCGACGAAGATCCTGATACATCTACGTACTGCCTGGATGAATCGAATATGGCGCGGTATGAGCCTCTGTCAGAATGTCTCGTCGAATATCATCGCCAATAGGAACACAAATACGGCCTCTGAAAGTCACCAAACCATCACCATTCGAACCAAACTCTGAGTTACCCCTCTCCTCAGCTCTAGCTCTCAACTCTGACAACTGCAAATCAGTCGTTTGCTCTCTACGGATCCTGACCGTCAATGTAGCCCGAATGACCAACGCTGAAAGGCGAGCAATGGTTCCCGGAACTACCAAAGAAATATCCTCTCGATGCAAGTCCATAAACAATGGCCTCTGAATCAAAGAACTCAAAGAAGCACTCGATTTGCGACTCAACGCATCAGCCACAACGTTCGCCTTCCCTGGGTGGTAACTGATAGTCACATCATAATCTTTGACAAGCTCTAAACACCTCCTCTGTCGCATATTGAGCTCTTTCTGAGAGAACAGATACTTCAAACTCTTGTGGTCTGTGAAGATCTCACACTTTTCGCCATACAAGTAATGTCTCCAAATATTCAGGGCGAAAACCACAGCTGCTAGCTCCAAATCATGCGTCGGATAATTCCTCTCGTAATCCTTCAACTGGCGAGAAGCATAGGCAATGACCTTACCTCGCTGTATCAGCACTGCACCAAGGCCTCTCTTCGGCGCATCGGTAAAGACAACAAAATCCTCAGAACCACTGGGTAATGAAAGAACAGGAGCTGTCGTCAATCTATCCTTCAGCTCTTGGAATGCACTCTGGCAATCGATGGACCACTCGAACTTCACAGTCTTCCTCGTCAGATTGGACAATGGCAGGGCAATCTTGGAAAAATCTGAAATGAAACGACGATAATAACCCGCCAAACCAAGGAAACTGCGTACCTCTGAAACAGTAGTAGGAATAGGCCAATTCTGAATCGCCTCTACCTTCAATGGATCAACAGCAATGCCATCCCTCGAAACAACATGGCCTAGGAAAGAAATCTGATCCAGCCAAAACTCACACTTCTTCAGCTTGGCAAACAACCTCTTCTCTCGCAACAACTGAAGAACCACTCTGAGATGCTCTGCATGAAGCTCTCTGGTCTTGGAATAGATCAGGATATCATCGATGAAGACAATGACGAAGCTATCCAGATAAGGCTTGAACACACGGTTCATCAGATCCATAAAGACTGAAGGGGCATTGGTCAGACCAAAAGACATCACGAGAAACTCATAGTGACCATACCTGGTCCTGAACGCCGTCTTAGGGATATCGGACTCCCTAACCTTCAACTGATAGTAGCCAGACCGAAGATCAATCTTCGAAAAGATAGTAGCACCATGGAGCTGATCAAACAAATCATCAATCCGTGGCAACGGATACTTGTTCTTGACAGTCACTTTGTTGAGCTCTCTGTAGTCGATACACAGACGCAAAGAACCATCCTTCTTCTTGACAAAAAGGACCGGAGCTCCCCAAGGCGAAGAACTCGGTCGAATGAAACCCTTGTCCACTAGATCCTACAATTGCGCCTTCAACTCCTTCATCTCGGTAGGTGCCATCCTGTACGGAGCCTTAGAAATAGGAACCGTACCTAGAGCTAAATCGATCGAAAACTCAACATCCCTATCCGGCGGCAAACCCGGAACATCATCCTCAAACACATCAGCAAACTCCCTCACAACATCGATATCATCAATATTCAACTTAATCAGTCTATCCACATCCACAATAGAAGCCATAAACACATCACAACCTCTACACATCAACTTCTCAGCCTCAAGACAAGAAATAAAAGGAAGGACCAGCGAAGTACCTGTGCTGGCGAGAACTCCTCCCTGGCCATCATCTGCAAAAGTCACCTTCTTAGCAACACAATCGATAACTGCACGGTAAGTCGAAAGCCAATCCATGCCAAGAATAACATCAAAGCCAACCATAGGGATAACAATCAAATCAGCGAAGACAACTCGCTCCTCAATACGAACAGGGCACGCAAACACAATCGATGTCGGGCACAACACGTCCCCCGAAGGCAAAACAACACTAAGCTGGAGGGGAAGAACAGAAGGAACTATACCCAAAGATCTCAAAAACAATTCAGACATAAAAGAATGAGTAGCACCAGTATCTATCAAAGTCGTAACTACTCTGCCTGAAATCAAAATAGCACTAGAGATCAATGAAGAATCATGATTAATACCTTCCTTGGTCATCGTAAAGATACGACCCTGCACCTTCCCTTGGCTAGCTCCTCGTGGACAATCTCTGGCAACGTGGCCTGCTGTGCCACAACGATAGCAAGACTGAGTGCCAAATCTGCACTCTCCTCGATGATGCTTGCCACACTTAGGACACAGTGGCTTCTCGGGATCAACTGGAACTGGCGGTGGTCTAGGACTCGACTCCATCTTGCCCTTGCCCTTGAAACGATCCCTGCCCCTCTGATTCGAGCCTTGGCCTCCCTGAGCAACAGCTTGGTGCCTCTCCTGCCTCTCTCTAGTGATGTCCTTCTCGTTTTGCTCGGCCAACAAAGCTTTGGACACGATCTCCTTGAAAGTCACGGCCTTGGACATGTTGATATCACGACGAATCTCAGATCTAAGGCCTCGAATGAAATGAGCGCCTTTGTCTTTGTCATTGGAAGCAATGTAAGGAGCAAACAAGCAACCCTCCTCAAACTTGAGAATATACTGACCGACATCCAAGCTCCCCTGTCGAAGTTCCAAGAACTCCGTAACCTTCCTCGCTCGAAGTGCATCGGGGAAATACTTGTCATAGAACAAGTCCGTGAACTCTGACCACTTCAATGTCGCAACATCAACTCCAACTTTCGTCGCATTCCACCAAATGCGGGCAGCTTTAACCAACATGAAAACGGCACAACTGATCCTGTCTTTGTCCTCGTACTGGAGATGATCGAAGATCGCCTCTAAAGCCTTGACCCACTCGACAGCAACTAAAGGATCGGTGCTACCTGCGAATTCCGGTGGATCCATTCTCTTGAAAGCAGAAAAGACGGCATCAGTGCCAACAGCCTGAGCAACTGGAACTCTACCTTGGCCTCTACCCTGTCCTGTTCCTTGCAATCGAAGCAGCTGCTGAATCTGCTCACTATGGACCTTGGCCTGCTCCTTAAGCAACTTGCCGAACTCATCGACAACTCTAGAGGAAGAACTATCCTCACCCTCTACTGCTTTCCTCTTAGGTGGCATACTCTACAATTGCTCACAAGACACCAATCAATAGATAACAATGAATAAATAGATGCAAAGAAAACATACCCGGACAGTTGAAAGTAGACGAAGTCATATGCATTGGTCCGAAGAACCGGTGCTCTGATACCACTAAATGTGACACCCTGACCCGTAACGATAAAAAATACAGCGGAATTTAAAATTTTCTTTAAAATATGGAAGGAGTTTCAAAATACATTTCATAAATATGTTTACAAAATAAATACATGATCATTCAAATGATATACAAAATACAAAACAATCATTCCTATGATCATGTCCCAAAATATTTGCAAAAACATCATCCTTCCAATCTTCGTATGCATATGACCTCTGACCACAGTCAACGTCCTGATCTGTCGCTCTTATCTGCATCACATGAAAATAACTGAAATGAGTATAAAAACTCAGCAAGTGGAACTCTACATAGCAATGATACATAGTATACTCTGTAAAGCATGACTTTAAAATCATAAATACCATCAACTCTGAAACATGAATACTGTAGCAATAACTGTAGCAATAGGATGGTATTCTCTTTTCTCTGGTTGGATTGATATCAATAGTATCTCTGACTGTGGTTGCAAATACCCCATCGATATAAATCGATAACTGTGAGGGATAAAAGCCTATGGTTGTTGATCAACTAATTGCATGCAATGCTCTGACTATGATTCAATCAATCCAATAAAACATTTGAATTCCCAATAGCATTTAAACAATCACTTTGGAAACTATATCTTTTCTCTTGTATTCCCTTTCCAATAAATGAGACATACAATGCCCCAAATAGATAATCAATGGAATCAATACATAACAATGGATCAATTGAAGGGAATAACACTTTGAAACCTTTGAAATACAATACATATAACATCATGTGAGCAAAGGATGAAATTACACTTACAACCAATAGAACACCTCCAAACTATACTCTTGGTACACCACCTACAACAATAATCCATAAATAACACCAAAATCAACTCTATATCCAAAAATACAAGTCAAATAATCCATTAAACCAACCAATACATCAACCTATAGCATCTCATTACCAAAAACCATGATAGAACTCAAACAAAAACTTACCTAAGCTTCCTAGTACCAAGGAGAACCTCGATCTCAAGTCGAAAATCGAACTAGATCCACGAATCGAAGATAGGAAGCAAAAGAAAATGGAGAAAACCCTTGGGAAATGAGAGAAATCTCGAAAATGAGGGAAAGATAAGGTAGAAATGAAGTCAACTCAATCAAAAAGGTACTAAATAACTCGCCCATACCTCCACCGCGGGTGCGTCAACACAAGGGCCGCGGGTGCGCTGAGCTCACGGCACACCACAAAAATCCTGAACCACGAACACCGCGGGTGCGGCACTGTAAGTACCGCGGGTGTGGTGCACACCGCGGGTGCGGTCCTTGCACTACCGCGGGTGCGGTGATGCTACGGCCTCCCAAATCCAAAATCATGAACAGTACACCGCGGGGGAACTCCTCTAAGAGCGCGGGTGCACTCTTGCTACGGCAATGAACAAAACCAACGCAACTAAAATCGATCCGCAACGCTGAAACGAACAACCAACAACAACTAACATCTCAAGAACAATAATAACCAATAATACTATGGCCCAAAACACAACTCTAAACATCTAATCACATAACCCAAATAACAAACGAAACTTAAATCGTACCGTACACCGGGCTCGGCTATTACAATAACTACTATTTCTTCATTACCCTTAGGTGATATTACAGATATATTCCTAAGTCTGGATCTCCACGCTAACCGTCTTTTCTCATCCTCTTCTTGACCCTGATCCAGCCCCACCTGTTGTCATGCACACATACAAAACAAGACAACAGCTGGATAACTCCGGTGAGAATAAATCCCAGTATAAACAATGTAAACATGCAATTATATAAAAAAAACATATATAAAAGCATAATTAAGATATCATTGACATGTAGCAACTGAACAAACATGAATGATATAAACACTGTAAATCAACATGTCGTATCAGACTCAACTCAACCGACGCGTCGTCTCAGACTCGACTCAATTCTAATCTAAGGATCCCGGTGTCTGAATAATGATAAATATACCGAATCTCAGTCGATAGGAATGAATCAATCCCTAAACGGAATCGATATAATTCATATATCCAGTGTCTGGACGAATCGGCCGCAGAATTGACGAATCAGTCAAAGAATAGGCGAATCAGCCAATGACTAGACGATTCAGCTAGTAACTAGGCGAATCATCCAGTAACTAAGCGAATCAGCCAATGACTAGGCGAATCAGCCAATGACTCAATACATACATTGTCTATGAATCAATAGACCACACATATCAATCTCATCAATTACAAGTATCAATGCAATAAACTAAAGTATGTGATTTAGGGAGACTCGAGTCAAACCTCACTCGAGTTGTGCAATAACAACTCAACATTAATTTATACCTTTCTTTCTTATACTCTGACTCTGTCAAAGTGTCGAATCCCAAGCATATTTATACTCAATCTGACAATAACGATATCGAGGTTACGACATCAATACACCACTCCATCAATACTGGATATAATCATAATTCAATCAAATTATATTTCAACATAACGTCATAATTTCAATATATTCAGCACTACCATATCAGTCCAATATCAATCCCAACACTTCATACTCGATAACACTTTAATCCTGATATCAATTCTTAATCAACTCAACTCTAAAAATCATAACAATTTCATATGGTATATGTTCCTCAATCCAGTTTCAATTATACGATGTCTAACATGCCAAGAACATCATATATGAATCATATCAGATTCTGACAATACCATAATTTCAAAACATATTAAAACCTAGCAAAACTTATGTCCAATTATAGTCTACGTCGATAGGAACTCAATACCGAAGTCGGATTCCAAATCAGATAGACGGATTTCTCACAAAAGGCGTAAGGATTTTTCACTATTTCTCTGAAGCTTTCTATACGATTCTTTCCTTCGTTTTCTTCTTTCTGAAGAATTGCAAGGTATATATATATATATATATATATATATATATATATATATATATATATATATATATACATACACGTACATGCAACAAGGCAAATGGCACATCCTTTATGCAACACGTCTTGCGCATATGCGCGACCCTCCTCGGCGCATATGCGCCAGACATTATGTCTCAGCGCGTGTCTTCCCGGCAGCTCGCGCATATGCGCGCCTCATTTCCGTGCATATGCGCGAGGTTCTCTGGACTTCACTCGCAAAAGCTCGCGCATATGCGCGCACACCCTCCGTGCATATGCACGAGGTTCTCAGCCCATCTCGCGCATATGCGCGCCTACTGGTCATGCATATGCGCGAGGGCTACTGTTCCTCGCACATTTTTATGCATTTTCTCGTCTTTCCCGGTCCGATCCTTTCCATCTATAATCACATCAATTTATCAACAATTCATTCTAGATTATTATAATCAAAATCTCGGGCATTAAATTTCTCCCCCCTAAGATATTATTTTGTCCCCGAAATCACAGACAATCAAATCATATCATAAGAGGGTATATATAAGAAGCTGAGTAAAATAACTCACATCAGTGAAATAACTCTGGAAACCTCTGTCTCAGATTTGACTCAGTTTCCCAGATAATTTCTTCAATGCCATGACGACTCCGCTGAATCTTCATAAGTGGAATAGTCTTCGTTTTGAGCTGCTTATTCTTTCCGATCAAGAATTTGAATCGGTTTTTCGAAATAACTCAATGTCTCATCCAACTCGGCCTCATTTGGTTGGATGACATGTGAAGCATCTAGCAGGTATTTTCACAAGAAAAAACTTGAAAAACATCATGTAATCAAGATAATGAAGGCGGTAAAGTGAGTCAATAGGCACGATCTCCTATATTCTCAAGAATCTTGTACGGCCCAATATATCGTGGAGATAGTTTCCCTTTCTTGCCAAATCTGACAACTCCTCTGAAAGGTGAAATTTTCAAAAATACTTGGTCTCCAGCCTCAAATACCAACAGTCGTCGTCGGACATTGGCATATTTGGCTTTTCTGTCTTGGGCTACCTTCATTCTCTTCTGAATCAGCTTCACTTTTTCAGTCATATCTCTGATCATGCCAGGACCGATCTCAGGAACCTCAGAGATATCATCACAATAAAGAGGGGATCAACATCTGTTTTCGTACAATGCTTCGAAAAAAAATCATTTCAATACTCGTCGGATAGCTATTGTTGTACGAAAACTCACCAAGTGGCAATGCATCTTGCCAGCTAGTGTTAAAATCAAGAACTAATGCTCTCAGCATATCCTCCAATATCTGGATCGTCTACTCAGACTATCCATCGGTCTGTGGATGATATGCGGTACTAAAATGTAACTTCATATCCAAAATCTGCTGTAAATTCTGCCAGAAGTGCGTTGTAAACCGAGGATCACGGTCTGCTACAATCGACTTCGGCACTCTGTGCAGTCTGACTACCTCTCTGACATAAATCTCAGCCATTTGTTCATGTCGGTACGTCATCTTGTACAAAATAAAGCATGCGGATTTGGTCAATCTGTCACTCACAACCCAAATCGCATCTCAACCCCGGGAGGATCTCGGTAACTTCATTACAAAATCCATGGAAACGTGATCCAATTTTCCTTCAGGAATAGACAAACTCTGTAATAGTCTTCCGGGTTTATTTCTCTCGGCCTTCATTTGTTGGCAATTTAGACATTTAGCAACAAATTCAGCAATATTAGTTTTCATTCGTTTCCACCAAAACTGTCTCTTCAATCATTATAAATTTTTCTGCCATTAAGATGAATACTGAATCGATTGTTATGTGCTTCTGACAATATCTGTCGTTTCAACTCTGAAACTTTTGGCACACCAAGACGATTATTCACATACAGAGCATTATCACGAACCTGATACTCGGATCGATGTTCTGTTCTAACTATCGCTAACGATTCTGTACATTCTGATCATCTTTTTGAGATACTTTAATCCTCAAAATCAGCGTTGGTTCGACTTGAACAACATATAATCTCAATGGTCTGCTATCTGTCTCAAATACCAATTCAGAAAAACAGCAATCTTCTACCATCTTCGACACACTCATAGTCGATAAGGATAAAGAACATACCTTTCGACTCAGTGCATCAGCTGTCGTATTAGATTTCTTCGGATGGAATTTGATTCCACAATCACAATAATCCACAAAATCACCAGTATCTGGTGGAATAGTCGACACCATAGCACTGGCCAATCTCTTCTTCAACTCAAGAAAACTAAATTCACAGTCTTCTGGTTCTGAACGCTGTCTTTGAGATATCAGAATTCCCTGACTCTCAGCTAATGATATCTAGATATCAGATCGATCTTGGAATATACAAAAGAACCCTGTAACTGATCAAATAAATCATCAATACGAGGCAAGGAATATTTATTCTTTACCGTTGCCTTATTCAGTTACCGGTAGTCAATGCAGAGTCTCATTGAACCGTCTTTCTTCCTCATAAACAATACTGGCGCATCTCAAGGAGAAATACTTGGTCTGATGTACCCCTTGGCCAGCAAATCTTCCAACTGTTCCTTTAACTCTTTCAATTCTATTGGTGCCATTCGGTACGGAGCTCTAGAAATCAGAACTGTACCTGGTAACTCGATGCTGAAGTCTATTTCTCGAATCGGAGGCAATCCAGGAATCTCATCTGGAAAGACGTCAGTAAACTCACACACCACTAGCAGCTCAGCTAATGATGGACTCGATTTCAGTAAATCAACTGAATAAACAAGGAATCCTTCCGCTCCTTTCGTAAAATCTCCACTCCTCAGCCATCTCGGGTCTGAATCGTACAATCTTGTGGACACATTCAACGGTTGCTCTGTACTTGGTTAGCATATCGATACCGATAATACCGTCAAAGTCAGACAATCCAAGTACAATACAATCTAACTCCATTTCATGCCAGTACTACTGTAGCATGCAATGTTTTACAGAATTCACTGATACCAAACATATCCCCAACGGAGCAAAGACATACACTACAGTAGATAGAGACTCAACAGGCAATGCATGACTCAATGCAAATCGTTCAAAAATAAACGTATGGGAAGCATCCGTATTTATCAATACAAAAGCAGGATAACTACATCAAGAACAGTTACCTGCAACATCATCAACTGGTGCTTCCTGAGCCTGCTCCTCGGTCAAAGCAAATACTCTGGCCTGTTGTCTAGGAGGCTGGCCAAGTGTCTGGCTTCTTCCTGGCCTCTGCTGTGGCTGAGATGGTGCTGGCTGAAATTAATGAACAGAAACTGATCATCTACTCCACTGTGCCGCTGATCCAGATGATTCGGCTCCCTGGGATCTTTGGGAACCCCTCTGTGGACACACTCTGGCAAAATGTCCCTGTTGTTTGCAGAAGTGGCAACTACCAAGTACTCCTTGGCATTGCTCAGTGGAATGTCTCCCTCCACAAGTTCCACAGTAAACCCCGGTATAACTCTATTCGGAACCACTAGAGCTAGAAGAACTGCCGCCAGACTTCTTAAACTGCTTTCCTCTAGCCTTCAGAAAATCTTTCTTTCCACCACTACTACTGCCACTCTCAAATTTGGGAGGTGGTTGTTGTGGTCTCGGTGCTGGAGGAACAAACGAAGCTTCTTTCTGTCTCATCAGACCGGCTTCTGATCCTTTGGCTCTGTTCAGGGCGTCAGTAAAATTATTCGGTCGCCCTGTGTTCACCAATGTAATGATCTCGGGGTTCAAACCATTGATGAACTGATCAGCAGTAGCTTCCTCGCTCTCAGCAACATGTGGGGCAAATCTCAACAAAGTAGAGAACTTGGTCACATATTCTTCAATATTCAATTAACCCTGTCTCAGATTGGCAAATTCGGCCCCCTTGTCTTTCCTATACGATACCGGGAAAAATCGCTGATAGAATTCAGTTCTAAATGCATTCCAGGTAATAATCGTACCTCGATGCTCTAATGCTCTTTTTTTCGTAATCCACCAGTTCTTTGCAACATCCTGCAACTGGTGTCCTATCAGCCGAACTCGTCGTTCATCTGTATACTCCAACGAATCAAACAACATTTTTATGTCATCCAACCAACTCTCACAGTCAACCAAAGTCTCTGTTCCTTTCAGGGTTGACGGTTTGAATGACTGAAATCTTTTCAATAATTTTTCCATAGGAGTGGCGGTAACATCCATGGGAGGATTCGAAGTGCTACCCTGTTCTGGTATTCTTCTCGGAGGCATATCTGATAATCAAGTGGATTAGTAACAAATACCACAATTCTGTTTCAGTCCTCCTCTGATCATCTTACTGCTGATCGAGAATCGGTTCAGATTCGTTCCCAATAATACATATTACAAAATCAAATCAGATAAGTCAAGTAACATGTATTATAAAAGTAATAAAGCATGCTAGCAATCACAAGCAAGGAAAGAGAACTCAATCTACCCCGCTCACTAGCTTCTATCTCAGTCTAAAGGATCTATTGCTCTGATACCACCTGTTGTGGGGACCCGAACTTAATTAAATTCTTAATCACTTTCTCGGAATAATTAATCAATTAAAATAAACAGGGTCTAATTTTTTTAAAAAAATACGAGAGTACGCAGCATGTGAAATAAGTCTTATCCCATTTACAAGATCAGTATCCAGATCTAAGTACAAGTCTTGTACAACAATAAATCATAATAACTACTATTTCTTCACTATCCTCAGGTGATACAACAGATATATTCCTAAGTCCGGATCTCCACGCTAACCGTCTTTTCTCATCCTCTTCTTGACCCTGATCCAGCCCCACCTGTTTTCATGCACACATACAAAACAAGACAATAGCCGGATAACTCCGGTGAGAATAAATCCCAGTATAAACAATGTAAAATGAAATTATATAAAAAAACATATATAAAAGCATAATTAAGATACCATTAACATGTAGCAACTCAACAGGCATGAATGATATAAACACTGTAAATCAACATGTTGTATAAGACTCGACTCAACCAATGCGTCGTCTCAGACTCGACTCAATTCTAATCTAGGGATCCCGGTGTCTGAATAATGATAAATATACCGAATCTCAGTCGATAGGAATGAATCAATCCCTAAGCGGAATCGATATAATTCATATATCCAGTGTCTGGACGAATCGGCCGCAGAATTGATGAATCAGTCAAAGAAGAGGCGAATCAGCCAATGACTAGACGATTCAGCCAGTAACTAGGCGAATCAGCCAGTAACTAAGAGAATCAGCCAATGACTAGGTGATCAGTCAATGACTCAATACATACAATGTCTATGAATCAATAGACCACACATATCAATCTCATCAATTACAAGTATCAACGTAATAAACTAAAGTATGTGATTTAGGGAGACTCGAGTCAAACCTCACTCGAGTTGTGCAATCCCAACTCGACATTAATTTATACCTTTCTTTCTGATACTCTGACCCTGTCGAAGTCTCGAACCCCAAGCCTGTTTATACTCAATCTGACAATAACGATATCGAGGGTACGACATCAATACACCACTCAATCAATACTGGATATAATCAGAACTCAATCAAATTCTATTTCAACAACATTACGTCATAATTTAAATATATCCAGCACTACCATATCAGTCCAATATCAATCCCAACACTTCATACTCGATAATACTTCAATCCTGATATCAATTCTTAATAAACTCAACTCTAAAAATCATAACAATTTCATATGGTAACTGTTCCTCAATCCAGTTTCAATTATACGATGTCTAACATGCCAAGAACATCATATATGAATCATATCAGATTCTGACAATAACATAATTTCAAAACATATCAAAACGTAGCAAAACTTACGTCCAGTTATAGTCTACGTCGTTAGGAACTCAATACCGAAGTCGGATTCAAAATCAGATAGACGGATTTCTCACAAAAGACGTAAGGATTTTTTCACTTTTTCTCTGAAGAATTGCAAGGTATATATATATATATATATATATATATATATATATATTTATATATATATATATATATATACACACACACACACATACACGTACATGCAACAAGGCAAATGGCACATCCTTCATGCAACACGTCTCGCGCATATGCGCGACCCTCCTCGATGCATATGCGCGAGACATTATGTCTCAGCGTGTGTTTTCCTGGCAGCTCGCGCATATGCGCGCCTCATCTCCGCGCATATGCGTGAGGTTCTCTGGACTTCACTCGCACTGGCTCGCGCATATGCGCACACACCCTCCGCGCATATGTGCGAGGTTATCTGCCCATCTCGTGCATATGCGCGCCTACTAGTCGCGCATATGCGCGAGGGCTACTGTTCCTCGCACATTTTTATGCATTTTCTCGTCGTTCCCGGTCCGATCCTTTCCATCTATAATCACATCAATTTATCAACAATTCATTCCAGATTATTATAATCAAAATCTCGGGCATTACAACCTGGCACACACCTCGTCAGTAAAATATTTCGAGTAGAATACCTCGGTGAAGCGCGTCCAGTTCAGAGTAGCCAAGTTCAGGGCTACGGATGCTCCTTCCCACCATAAGCGGGCATCTCCTTCAAATAGATAGTTCGCACAACGGACTCTGTCCGCATCTCCAAGCTCCATGAACTCGAAGATAACCTCGAGGGACTTAATCCAGCCCTCAGCAATCATGGGATTTGATGACGTGAATCTTGATACGAATAAATAGCAAACACGATTGAAAATAAATCGCACCCTCTATTCAATTACGATATTAAGATCCGTGCGTTTTCCCGATCTTTAGATTCAAGTATTGTGTGATATTCACCTCTAAACTAGCAAGAGTTTAGCAACAAATAAACACGAGAATAAACAATCGAAAACTATACGAACCTTCGAAGAACTTTGCCTACGACAATCCGCACAAGCAACGATCGACAAACGCCACAAAGTTAAAAACTTTGATAAGTTTGATTTTGATTTAACAAAGCTTGGCTTTGAAAAGTTGAGAGAAAATTCTCAAAGTTGATAAAATATCAATAACAAAAGTTAAATTGTTTACATGGTAGTCTAGCTTATATATAGGCAACAAACCCTACCTATAGAAACTTGCTTATTTAAAGATATCAAATCTACTTGCCAAAATAATTAAAACTCTAACCAAAATAATTAAAACTCTAATTTAAGAAAAAAATATTCTCTCCAATTCGTAAAGGACAAGGACCCCGTGTAGGCCTCCAGGTACGGGTCCGTGTATACTCGGGTAAAATATTCTCCGAAAAACAATGGACACGGACCCCGTGTATGCCTCCGTGCTCGGGTCCGTGTAGGCTCTGTAAAACTCAATCTCGAATATATGAGACACGGCCCCCGTGTACAGGTCCGTGTAGCCTCGGTCATCCTCTACTTGATTGTGATGCAACCCGAACCCTTCGAGTCTTGTTTCCAAGCTTTCATTGGTTGGATGAAGGCCAACATTCAACATCTTCAAGCGTCCTCTCGGGATTGGTTCTTGGAACGCATAGTGGTTGGCTAGATTCACATCATTTGACGTCTCTGAAAACTCCTTCGGACGCATCTTCATAAACTGCTCATAAGTAGCCTCGGACCCTGTCGGCCTGGCTACCACATCATTGTTCCCCGCAAACTGTGCAAAGAACTGAGTCATCCCAGCCAGCATCTGGGCATTCATGTCTGGTGGAGGGGGTGGAGGTACATTCCTCTCCTGTCTCTGATCCTCCCTGTCCTCCTAGCGAGGCTCATCGTCTCTCACACGCTCAAGAATGCGTCTAGGAGGCATACTGTTCCATACGTATAATGTTATAGTAGATGCCCTGCAAGCCAACGGTTGGCTAGGAAATTTATTGATTTAAGTAAAATAAACAATCTTTATTTTAATATAATTTAACTTTTTATGGTCTTGTTATACTTTATCTGTATACCCATGCAAACATCATAGATAAAGTCCTTGATTATGCTTTAATACAAATAAATCGTAATTCGATGTTGAAACTCATTTGTAAACACTGCAAATTCTAAATTCGTTCCTAGTCGATTCTGAAAGGGGATCGGTTACGGTGACCGGAAGCGCAACGGAAGCAACAAAAATTTCGAAAATCATATTTTCTAGCAAAAATTTCGGTCACCTCTCATATATTGTGTAGCAAATACAATAAAAACAAAATGACATTCATAGTGTGTTAAGAAATGTACCTATCAATCTCAAAGATTGATTGTGGCTCCAACTAAGGAGTAAACACCTTAGCTCTTGAAGGTAGACAATCTACAAGCTTCACCTTTCTTTTGGACTCCTTTCTTCCAATCAAGCCCACCACTAACTAGCTAGAACCCTTCTTATTTTGCACTAGAAAAATAAGAAGATTTTTCAAAGAGAAGTGATTTCTTTCCTCAACAATTGAAGAAGAAAATTGAGAGAAAAACTTGGAGACAAAAATGTGAATAGTAACTCGGCCACTATTCATGCTACGAGAGAAGGAGAGATATTTTTTTGGTTGTGGGAAAAGTTGTTCCAAAAAGTTGCATGCCATGCCTTGAAAACACAAAAAGTAGTCTCCCAACCTTTCACCACCCATGCATGCATATTATAGGGTTTTTAATCAAATTAAAACCTTGGACTAAATTTTAATTATCTCAAACATATTTGAGACTAATTAAACATTACTTGAATTCACCCAAGTCCCACTAGTTAAATAATTATTTTAATTGAGCTCTTCAAGACTCAATATTATTTAATTAATTCAACACTTGAATTAATTTAATTATTTGGACTCTACTAGGTCCACTAGTGTTTAATTAATTCAACACTTGAATTAATTTAATTTAGTCCATAATAATGTTTATGAAAATCACAATTTTCAATTACATTATTCACTTGGCCAATTTTAATTTAGGAACACTTCCTTAAATTAAAATTTACATTTCTCTCATAGAAGTCATACTTCAATTTTTCTTTACACTTACAAACTCATTTATAAGTCGTTTAACACATTGAATTATTTTCTCCTTTATAGAAGTCATACTTCTAATTTTCTTTACGCTTATAAACTCCTTTATAAGACGTTCAACACATTGAACTATTTTTACTTCTCAACGGGATCTAGAAAGCTAGTACTTGTGTGGCCCTCAATGGTTCATTGATACAACTAGCCGTGGGTTCACATCTCTATGTGATTCGGACTAAACATGTCCTTATATGAGCATACCCCAATTGCTCCATTCTTATTTATCAATAACTTGATAATAAGAACGTCAGAACTCAAGTCTGATAGTACCCAACCAATCATGTTAAACGCCTAGCAGCATCGCTTACATGATTCCCTAGGTATCAAATGATAGTGCCTGCAAGAACCATTCTATTATGGTTAGCGTATAGTACGGTCCCTTCAACTCATATATCCCGATCGATTCGACAACCATTGGTTTATCGAGAGTTGTCAATGAATCGATACTATGTGTCATGTCGTAGTTGCATCGATGGTGTAATCTATGAAACCCTTTTATAATTACCACCATACTCTGATCAGAGATTTCAACCCACACATACGTGAAAAACACATAGGATATCCATACCCGTAGGTAAGCGGTGAATCCCCGACTACAATGCATCGACTCCTATGTGTTTCGACAGAACACCCAACCTTGCCACCTGATGACCCCATAAGAGTCGGTAAACAAGTCAAAGTGTAATTCTAGCACATAGAGTCTCAATGTTGTCCCGGGTCATAAGGACTAATGGTGTACAACAATAAACTAGGACCTTTCCACTCGATAAGTGAGAACCACTTGGAAAGTCCTTTAATGGAGGGTTGTTCAGTGCACTCTACAAGGAGCACCTATCTGCATGTTCGGACATCACAATGTCCCCTACCAATGAAACATGGTACTCACATCGCAGATACTAGTCTCGAACTCTAGCGGCCTATATCCTTCTTAGTGGCGGCTGTATCGACTAGGAACCGTTTAGAATATACAGTATTACAAATTTGAGTTTCATGATACTCATCATATGAGCATCTCATATTCTTTCTACTATTTGTATATTCAAGGGCTTTATCTATGCAACTAGCATGGGTATACAGATAAAGATGTGCCAAAATAATAATTTCAAATATTACTAAAATAAAGATTGCTTATACATAGAGTTTCATTGTGAACACTCGGCCAACACTTGGCTCGACGAGCACCTACTCTAACAATCTTCCACTTGCACTAGAGCCAACTACCCATATGCTTTAAACCCATTGATTCGCGATGCTTGTCGAATAATGGTCCAGGTAAAGGCTTAGCTAGTGGATCAACAAAATTATCGGCGGAGCCGACTTTGTCAAAAGACACTTCTCCTCTTTCCACAATCTCTCCGAGGATGTGGTACTTTCTCAATACTAGTTTGGATTTCTGATGAGACCTAGGCTCCTTTGCTTGAGCTATAGCTCCCGTGTTGTCACACAACACCGGGACAGGAGCAACTCCATTAGGAATGACGCCCAACTCTTGGACGAAATTCCTTATCCAAACAGCCTCCCTTGCTGCATCTGATGCAGCAATGTATTCGGCCTCTGTGCTGGAATCCGTAGTATTGTCTCGCTTGGAACTCTTCCAAGAGACAGCAGCACCATAGAGCATGAATACAAAACCAGAGGTTGACTTCGAGTCATCGATATCGCTTTGGAAGCTAGAGTCGGTATAGCCTTCCAATTTTAGTTCTCCACCCCATAGACCAAGAACAATTTATTGGTCCTTCTCAACTACTTGAGGATGTCTTTCACAGCTTTCCAGTGTGGAAGACCAGGGTTCGATTGATATCTACTCACTACACTTAGTGCGAAAGCCACGTCAAGACGTGTAGATATCATCCCATACATGATGCTACCAATAGCCGAAGCATACGGAATGCGAGTCATCGCCACTATCTCTGCATCAGTCTTGGGAGACAGACTTGGATAGGGACACGCCATGACACATTGGTAGATGTCCTCCCTTGGACTCATCCATCGAGAACGGCTTCACGATGGTATCAATGTATGTGGACTGGGTGAGACCAAGCAATCTTCTCGATCTATCTCAATAGATCTGTATTCACAATACAAAAGATGCTTCACCCAAGTCGTGCATCGAGAACTTACTCGCTAACCATATATTAGTTGATTGCAACATTCCTACATCATTCTCAATGATTAGAATGTCATCAACATAAAGCACCAGGAATGTCACAACACTCCCACTGACCTTCTTATACACACAGGGTTCCTTAGGATTCTTTGTAAGGCTCGAGAATTATCCGTGTCATCGATGTGAGAGTTGAAGAGGATTATGCATGACATGAAAATGTTAGTTTGAGCAAGCATGGCCGAGACAAGACCGCACCTGCGGTGCTAGCAAGACCGCACCCGCGGTGTGAGACCGCACCCGCGGTCATGTAAGGACCGCACCCGCGGTCTAGGTGCTACATTTTTGAATGAACTCGCCGTGAGCACAGCGCACCCGCGCTCCTGAGCTACCGCACCCACGGTGTTGCATGCGAAGTGCCACCTTTGTTTCTCAACTTGACACATGGCATGATATATATATATGTTGAATTGACACATCACTTCCTCATTCCTCCATCAGGCAAGAACCGAGAGAATCTCAAGAAAGGAGCAAGCTTCTTCATTTCTTAAAATTTGTATTGTGCAAGATTTACACATCCGAATTGGAAACCGAGTTGAGATTATTGTTCCTTACCCCAAGAGCTATCTAAGGATGTAAGTTTCTTCTATTTTCAACATGTTTCAGATTTTAGATATTGGGGGAAATTATGATTTGATTTGTGAAAGGTGTTCTTGATATATAGCACACTATAGAAATGCGATCGGAACGATTTTCGGATACCATATGATGCTACTTCGAATTTTCAGCATGTGTTATTGAAGAGTATATAGATTTTCAGAGTTTGAGAAGATTATGTCATTGATATGATGATGTTGATGAGATTATGGTATTGATATGGGAGTTGTGAATTGGCCGGTACCGAGAATTACGCTGTTATGCCGTTGATTTGTACCGAGATTTATTATTGATTAGATTATGTGTTGCTTTGAGTTAGAGATTGATATTGTGTGTCTACACATTGCTATTTCAGATTTGAAGTGACAAGTTTGCCATTTGATTCGAGATCTCGAAAGACAGTGCGACAAGGAAGGTATAATTCATGTGGTCTTGGGATTGCACAACTCGATTCAGATTTGATACGAGTTTCATTAAATCACATACTTGATTGTTATTACATTGATTATGTAATGTCTTGTTTATTGATTTATATTCGAGTCTTGAGATAGGTGATATTGGCAGATTTGCCAAAACTAGACGTTTCGGTGTATCGACGCATAGAAGCAGATTTGCTATATATGTAGACCCTCGATACAGAGTTGACCGAAGTCTAGGAATAAGACGTACTGTTGCCCCGAGTGGTTGGGTAGGTGACAGACCGTCTTATTCACACCGGGATCCCTAGATTAGAAACGAGTCGAGTCAAGATTTAAATGTTGAATACAGAATTGTATTCTTCTACATGTTTAGATTTACATTCATGTTACTTGATATATGCTGTGCTTTTGTACATGATTATTACATTGCATGCATCCATGTTTTATACTGGGATATGTTCTCACCGGAGTTATCCGGCTGTTGTCGTGTCTGTATTTGTGCATGGCAACAGGTGGGGCAGGATCAGGGTCACGACGAGGAAGAGAGAGTTGATAGCGTGGAGATCTCGGGCGTGGAAGATTCCTAGTGTTTCCTACTAGACTTGTAGCACTTATGTTTGTAGTTGTTATTGAACACTAGTGTATGTTTGTACGCACAGACTTGTATGTACATTACGTTGTTTAATTTCTATCGAGACATGTGATGCTTTCGCTAATACATTTGAATTGATGTTAAAAGCAAATTTTTGACCCACATTTTCGAACAAAGATCCAATTAAATCCCAAAAGAATTGAGTTAGAGCCCGGGTCCCCACAACAAGTGGTATCAGAGCCGAAGGTTCTGTAGACTGAGATAGAGTAGAATGAGCGGGGTAGATCGAGTCATCTTCCTTGCTTTTGAGATGCTAGCATGGTTTACTGCTTTCCCTATTATATGTTGTTGTATTATCTGAATTGATTTACAGCATTTCAAGCCTGAATCAGAACCGATTCTCGATCAGAGTCTATGATCAGAGGAGGGCTGAGACAGATGATATTGATTGTGTACTAATCAGTTTGATAATCAGATTTATGCCGCCTAGACGTATACCACAGCCAGAGCAGGGTAGCACATCCGGTGCACAGATGGATGTTACCGCTACGCCGATGGAGACCTTATTGAAGAGATTTCAGTCTTTCCATCCGCCTACTCTGAAGGGCACAGAGAGTGCAGTAGAGTGCGAGAGCTGGCTTGATGATATTGAGATGTTGTTTGAGTCTTTGGCCTATACTGATGAGCGACGTGTGAAACTGATAGGGCATCAGATGCAAGAGATTGCCAAGAGCTGGTGGTTGATGACGAAGAGAGCCTTGGAGCACCGAGGCATTGAAATCACGTGGAAAGTCTTCAAGGATGAGTTCTATCAGCGTTTCTTCCCCGTCTCCTACCGGAAAGATAAGGGAGCTGAATTTGCGAATTTGAGACAGGGACAGTGGAACATCGAGGAGTATGTTGCTAAATTTTCTGCTTTGCTACGATTTGCACCGCATGTGGCCGGGAACGACGAGGCAGTGGCCGATCAGTTCATCAACGGATTGAATCCGGATGTCTTTACTTTGGTGAACACGGGACGGCCTAACACTTTTTCAGAGGCACTGAACCGAGCGAAGGGAGCAGAGGCTGGCTTGATCAGGCAGCGAGGAGCTTCCTACGGTGTTCAGGGGCAGAGACCGCCTTAGTCTACGACCGTACAGTTTCCACCACCTCCTCCTCGTTTTGACAGCGGAGCTAGTGGTAGTGGCAAGAAGGAATTTCTAAAGGCTAAGGGCAAACAGTTTAAGAAATCTGGGAGTAGTTCATCGAGTTCGAGTGGATCTCGACAGAGAGGTCAGGGGTCAGATTATAGTGGCGCATACTGTGGTTCGTGCGGAGGGCGACATGCCACGGAGCAGTGTCAAGGAGTTCTGGGACGATGCAACATCTGTAGGCAACAGGGACACTTCGCCAGAGTTTGTCCCCAGAGAGGTGCACAACGATTCCAGAGCACAGGATCATCAGCACCAGCGCCACAGATGGAGAGACAGGCATCGTCTGTACACTCCTTTCAGCCACCTTCTACCCAGACCCAGCAGAGACCAGGAGGTAGTCAGACTGTGAGTCAGCCTCCCAGACAGCAGGCACGTGTTTTTGCCCTGACAGAGGAGCAGGCGCAGGAGGCGCTAGATGACGTCATTGCAGGTAATTGTTTCCTTTGCGGTTATCCTGCATATGTGTTGATTGACACAGGTGCATCTCATACATTCATCTCTGAACATTTTGCATTGAGACATGCATTGCCTGTTGAGTCCTTGTCAACAGTAGTGTCTATAGTTTCTCTGTTGGGGAGTGGTTTGATATCTGTAACTACTGTTAGACACTGTATGCTTCAGTTTGAAGGGCATGAGATCGATCTTGATTGTGTAGTACTTGGCTTAGCTGATTTTGATTGTATAGTTGGTATAGACATGTTAACCAAGTACAGGGCCACTGTAGATTGTTTCCACAAGATTGTCAGATTCAGACCCGACATGACAGATGAGTGGAAATTCTACGGCAAGGGTTCCAGATCTCGGATTCCCTTAGTATCTGCTCTGACTATGAGTAGATTACTTCAGAGAGGAGCAGAGGGCTTTCTCGTATATTCAGTAGATCTACTGAAGTCGAGCCCAGCATTGGCAGATCTGCCAGTGGTTTGCGAGTTTGCAGATGTTTTTCCTGATGAGATTCCAGGGTTGTCTCCGGTTCGAGAGGTCGATTTCAGCATAGATCTTATGCCCGGTTCTGTTCCTATTTCGAGAGTTCTGTATAGGATGGCGCCGATAGAGCTGAAAGAGTTGAAAGCACAGTTGGAGGATCTTTTGTCCAAGGGATATATCAGATCCAGTGTATCTCCTTGGGGTGCTCCGGTGCTTTTTGTTCGAAAGAAAGATGGTTCGATGCGATTGTGTATTGATTACAGACAGCTGAACAAGGAAACCGTGAAGAACAAGTATCCTTTGCCTCGCATCGACGACTTGTTTGATCAGCTACAGGGATCTTCTGTATATTCGAAGATCGATTTGAGATCAGGGTATCATCAGCTCCGAGTTAGAGATGTTTATATACCGAAGACTGCATTCCGAACCAGGTATGGACATTACGAGTTTGTTGTTATGCCTTTTGGTTTGACGAATGCACCTGCGGTGTTTATGAGTTTGATGAACCGTATTTTTTAGAGATATTTAGATGATTTTGTGATTGTGTTTATTGACGACATTTTGGTGTATTCGAAGAGTTTGACTGAGCATGCAGATCACCTGAGGATTGTATTGAAGATTTTGAGACATGAGCGGTTGTATGCCAAACTGTCCAAATGTGAATTCTGGCTGCGACAGGTTGTCTTCTTGGGGCATATTATATCTGGAGAGGGTATTGCGGTAGATCCGAGTAAAGTTGAGGCTGTGATCAGTTGGCCGAGACCGACTTCTGTGCCAGAGATACGCAGTTTCATGGGTCTAGCCGGGTATTATCGACGTTTTATTCGAGACTTCTCCAGTATAGCGAAGCCTATCACTCAGTTGACACAGAAGAACATGCCATTTGTGTGGTAAGAAGAGTGTGAGAGTAGTTTTGTTGAGCTGAAGAAGAGTCTGACTAGTGCGCCTGTCTTGACGATTCCTACCGGTACAGGTGAGTTCGTTGTATATTGTGATGCATCTCACAGAGGGCTAGGATGTGTTCTTATGCAGCGAGGACACGTGATAGCGTACGCCTCTAGACAGCTGAAGCCGCACGAGACTCGTTACCCGATTCATGATCTTGAGTTAGCAGCGATTGTCTTTGCTTTGAAGATCTGGCGTCATTATCTGTATGGCGAGAAATTTGAGATCTATTCCGATCATAAGAGCCTGAAGTATCTCTTTTCTCAGTCAGAGTTGAATATGAGGCAGCGACGATGGCTTGATCTGTTGAAAGATTTTGATTGCGAGATCAAGTACTATCCAGGGAAGTCGAATGCAGCGGCAGACGCCTTGAGTCGAAAGGTATGTGCTCTTTCCTTGTCGACTGTAGGTGTATCAAATTTAGTAGAAGATTGTTGCTTGTCTGGATTGACATTTGATACAGAGAGTAGACCGTTGCAACTTGCTGCGATTCAGATTGAGCCAGACTTGATTATGAGGATCAAAGAAGCACAGAGAACCGATCCGAGTGTGCAGAGATCGAGTGATATGGTCAGAGCTTGACATATCTCAGAATATCAGGTTAGAGATTCTGTTCTGTATGTGAATAACCGTCTAGTAGTGCCAGATGTTTCAGATTTGAGACGACAGATCATGTCAGAGGCACACTGTAGTCGGTTCAGCATTCATCCTGGAGGCAGAAAGATGTACAATGACTTGAAGACGCAATTCTGGTGGAAGCAGATGAAAACAGATATTGCAGAATTTGTGTCTAAATGCCTGAATTGCCAACAGGTGAAGGCAGAGCGGAAGAAACCCGGAGGTTTACTTCAGAGTTTGTCTGTTCCTGAATGGAAATGGGACCACATTTCCATGGATTTCGTGACGAATTTACCTCGATCTTCGCGGGGCTGTGACGCGATTTGGGTTGTAATAGACAGACTGACCAAATCCGCGTGCTTTATTCCGTACAGAATGACCTATCAACACGATCAGATGGCAGAGTTGTATGTCAGAGAGGTCGTCAGATTGCATGGTGTGCCGAAGTCGATCCTATCAGATCGTGATCCACGATTCACTTCTCACTTCTGGCACAGCTTGCAGCAGGCTTTAGGTACGACTTTACACCTAAGCACTGCTTATCATCCTCAGACAGACGGACAGTCAGAGCGGACTATCCAGACTTTAGAAGACATGCTGAGAGCTGTAGTACTAGACTTTGGTACTAGTTGGCAAGATTCATTGCCGTTGTGTGAGTTTTCATACAACAACAGCTATCAGACGAGCATAGAGATGGCACCGTTCGAAGCTCTATACGGAAAGAAGTGCAGATCTCCGTTGTACTGGGATGATATATCTGAGGTACCAGAGTTGGGGCCTGATATGATTCGTGAGATGACCGAGAAAGTGAAAGTCATTCAGAAGAGAATGAAGACGGCACAGGATAGGCAAGCGAAATACGCCAATGTCAGACGCAGACCGTTGGTATTTGAGCAGGGAGACAGAGTATTTTTGAAGATTTCACCTTTCAGGGGCGTTGTCAGATTTGGTAAGCGTGGGAAGTTGTCTCCTAGATACGTTGGTCCGTACGAGATCCTTGAGAAGATTGGCGATCGAGCTTACAGACTTGCTCTTCCTCCTTCACTGTCCGGTATACATGATGTTTTTCATGTATCAATGTTGCGCAAATATATGCCGGATGATTCTCATGTCATTCACACTGACGAAGCCGAGTTAGATCATACTCTGAGCTATGTGGAAAGACCGATACAGATTCTTGGTCGGAAGGAGAAACAACTTAGAACCAAGACCATTCCGCTTGTGAAGGTTCAGTGGAGTCGTCATGGCATCGAGGAAGCAACTTGGGAGACGGAGTCTGAGATGAGACAGAGGCATCCCGAGCTATTCTTATGATGTGAGTCTTTCTTCCCGCTTTGACTTTACTGTTTTGTGTATACTGGTGTGATTACTGGTTTATGAGTTCGAGGACGAACTATTGTCTAAGAGGGGGAGAAATGTAAGGCTCGAGAATTATCCGTGTCATCGATGTGAGAGTTGAAGAGGATTATGCATGACATGAAAATGTGAGTTTGAGCAAGCATGGCCGAGACAAGACCGCACCTGCGGTGCTAGCAAGACCGCACCCGCGGTGTGAGACCGCACCCGCGGTCATGTAAGGACCGCACCCGCGGTCTAGGTGCTACATTTTTGAATGAACTCGCCGTGAGCACAGCGCACCCGCGCTCCTGAGATACCGCACCCGCGGTGTTGCATGCGAAGTGCCACCTTTGTTTCTCAACTTGACACATGGCATGATATATATATATGTTGAATTGACACATCTTTTCCTCATTCCTCCATCAGGCAAGAACCGAGAGAATCTCAAGAAAGGAGCAAGCTTCTTCATTTCTTAAAATTTGTATTGTGCAAGATTTACACATCCGAATTGGAAACCGAGTTGAGATTATTGTTCCTTACCCCAAGAGCTATCTAAGGATGTAAGTTTCTTCTATTTTCAACATGTTTCAGATTTTAGATATTGGGGGAAATTATGATTTGATTTGTGAAAGGTGTTCTTGATATATAGCACACTATAGAAATGCGATCGGAACGATTTTCGGATACCATATGATGCTACTTCGAATTTTCAGCATGTGTTATTGAAGAGTATATAGATTTTCAGAGTTTGAGAAGATTATGTCATTGATATGATGATGTTGATGAGATTATGGTATTGATATGGGAGTTGTGAATTGGCCGGTACCGAGAATTACGCTGTTATGCCGTTGATTTGAACCGAGATTTATTATTGATTAGATTATGTGTTGCTTTGAGTTAGAGATTGATATTGTGTGTCTACACATTGCTATTTCAGATTTGAAGTGACAGGTTTGCCATTTGATTCGAGATCTCGACAGACAGTGCGACAAGGAAGGTATAATTCATGTGGTCTTGGGATTGCACAACTCGATTCAGATTTGATACGAGTTTCCCTAAATCACATACTAGATTGTTATTACATTGATTATGTAATGTCTTGTTTATTGATTTATATTCGAGTCTTGAGATAGGAGATTTTGGCAGATTTGCCAAAACTAGACGTTTCGGTGTATCGACGCTTAGAAGCAGATTTGCTATATATGTAGACCCTCGATACAGAGTTGACCGAAGTCTAGGAATAAGACGTACCGTTGCCCCGAGTGGTTGGGTAGGTGACAGACCGTCTTATTCACACCGGGATCTCTAGATTAGAAACGAGTCGAGTCAAGATTTAAATGTTGAATACAGAATTGTATTCTTCTACATGTTTAGATTTACATTCATGTTACTTGATATATGCTGTGCTTTTGTACATGATTATTACATTGCATGCATCCATGTTTTATACTGGGATATGTTCTCACCGGAGTTATCCGGCTGTTGTCGTGTCTGTATGTGTGCATGGCAACAGGTGGGGCAGGATCAGGGTCACGACGAGGAAGAGAGAGTTGATAGCGTGGAAATCTCGGGCGTGGAAGATTCCTAGTGTTTCCTACTAGACTTGTAGCACTTATGTTTGTAGTTGTTATTGAACACTAGTGTATGTTTGTACGCACAGACTTGTATGTACATTACGTTGTTTAATTTCTATCGAGACATGTGATGCTTTCGCTAATACATTTGAATTGATGTTAAAAGCAAATTTTTGACCCACATTTTCGAACAAAGATCCAATTAAATCCCAAAAGAATTGAGTTAGAGCCCGGGTCCCCACATTCTTATTAAATCAACTCTTTGATTGTACTATCGAATCTAAGGTTCCAACTCCTAGATGCCTGCTTTAGACCATAAATAGATCTCTGAAGTTTGCATACCATATGCTCACTTCCGATAGATGTAAACCCTCCAGGTTTGAGACATGTAAATCTCTTCCTTAATATCCCCATTAAGAAAGGTTGTCTTGACATCCATCTGCCATATCTCATAGTCATACCATGCAGCTATGGTTAGCAAAATCCTTATGGACTTGAACATTGCAACTGGAGAAAAGGTTTCCTCAAAGTCAACTCCTTGTCTTTGAGTATATCCTTTTGCCACCAATCGCGCCTTGAAGGTCAATACCTTCCCATCCGCCCCAAGTCCCTATGGGAACCGTTCCCTCAGGTGGATCTATAAGATCTCACACTTGGTTCGAATGCATGGAATTCAACTCAGATTCCATAGCTTCAAGTCATTTGGATGAATCGGCATCAGATAACGCTTCCTTGAAGGTCCTTGGATCACATCGATGGTTAGGCTCATCATGGCCCTCTTCAAGAAGCTGACCATACCTCATAGGTGGTCTCGAGACTTTCTCGGATCTTTTAGGAGCTTGTATCTCCTCACTTGGCTCTTCGGGTGTGGGTTCTATAATTGTGGGTGTCTCTCGAACCTCTTCGAGTTCTATCATCTCCCATTTTCTATCCAATAGAAATTCCTTTTCCAAAAAGGTTGCATTCATAGAAACAAACACCTTTGTTTCTTGGGGATGATAGAAGTAGTATCCAACCGAATTCATTGGATATCCCACAAAGTACCATAAAATGGATCGCCTATCCAATTTATCTCCCACTACCTGCTTCATAAGTAGAGCACCCCCATATTCTAAGATAAGAATACTCAGGAGGCTTACCCATCCATATCTCATATGGTGTATGCCTTTGAATGGACATTTAGTAGAATATCTTTTAATTTTAAGTTATAGAGATCGTTTTCAAGTTCTCAAGTACCAATTAAACATTCATTCTTGTAAATGTTGCAAACACCTTTGCTAAATAGACAAGAATATCCATCTTTATCACAATAGAAATGGAAACAATGTTTTTTCACCAAAATGGTACAAACAAAACATCTCTTAAAATTAACTTAAAATCATTGTTCATAAGCAAGTAAACATCTCCAATAGCTTTGGCAGCAACTCTTGCTCCATTGCTCATCCTTTAGAAGGTCACACCTTCCTTAAGCTTTCTACTTCTTCCCATCACCTGTAACTCATTACAGAGATGTGAGTCACAACCGGTATCTAATACCCAAGAAGTAGAGTTAATTGAAATGTTTACTTCAATTGAGAACATACCGTTTCCAGAACTCTTCTGGGCCAGATATTCCTTGCAATTTCGCCTCCAATGTCTAGGCTTCTTGCAGTGATGACAAACATCACCAGTCTTGTCAGCCTTAACTGGTCTGGCTGCCTCAACGGGATTCGGAGATTGTCTCATCAAGGGCACGTTCTTCTTGGGACGTTGGAAAGAACGCTTCTTTCGATTCCCATGTGGATCAATCTTCGTACCAGATGAAGAACCAACATAAAGAACCAACTTCTCTTTCTTGATGGTGGATTCAAACGTAACAAGCATGGTCACCAACTCCTCAATGGTCGGCTCTAGCTTGTTCATGTTGAAGTTCACCACAAAAGGATCAAATGAGCTAGGCAGCGATAAGAGCAACACGTCGGTGGTCAACTCCGAAGGCAAGATCATATCCATGCCAACGAGCTTATCCACGAGCCCAATCAACTTCAGGCCATGCTCATGGACTGAGGCCCCATCTCGCATGCGCATAGTGATCAGCTCCTTGACGGTAGCATGCCTAAGAGGCCGAGTCTGCTCACCAAAGAGCTCTTTGAGATGCTTATGAATGTCAGCAGCATTCTTTGCATCCTCAAAACGCCTCTGCAGCTCATCATTCATAGAAGTCAGCATATAACACCTGGCTATCAAGTCATGGTCACACCATTCCTTGTAAGCCTGCAATTCCTCAGGATTGCAGTCAGTCGGAGCCTCAACAGGGGGCGACTCAGTCAGTGTATATGCTACCCTTTCCGAATTCAAGACGATTTTCAGGTTTCTTAGCCAAGTGAGGTAATTAGGTCCGGTTAATATGTGTTTGTCGAGTATTATGGATATCGGATTGCGAATAGAAGACATTGTCAATTTGTACTGAAAAGTGAAAACAGATAAATGTTGGTGACTATTTTAAAATATTTAGTAAGATATGAAGTTTGGACTTTTACTTCATAAATATTTGCTCCCACTGTTTTGACATTTTTCACTACCCTCTAGTGAAAACGGGAAACTCCTTTCCTCAGTAGGTACGTAAGGTCCAATTAGCGAAATATGATCCCGAATAATATCAGCCAATCACAATTCCTAAAAGGTAGTCTCCAATTGCATCACAATGCAACCCTCTACGTAAACTTTTGTCTCACAATTGATTATGACCCAATAATATGACGTCGTTCATCTTCACGTGTCAAGCCTTACCCATCGATGTTGAACCTTAATGGACGGTCGCCATGAGTTCCCTCAATAATATGAGCCGAAATCATGGGAGTTCCACGTAGTTCACATCATCATGTCAATGGATGTCACAGCTTTCCGGCACCCAAAGCTCCCCCAATAATATGATCCGAGCCCCGAGTACGGGTAGCGTTAATCATGCATCCATTGTCGATGGAAGACAAGGAAATTATAAACAAATTTATAATTCCCCTTTTCGGGCTTGATATTAATTTTGAATCTTATTCAAAATGAGGATTTTTAATTTTGAAAAGTCTCATCATTAATTTTATTTTAAAAGCTCGCCATGTTGATCGTATGTTTGCCGGATTCATGCAACTTTGTTATTATCATAATAATAACGCACATACTCATTATTTATAACATATCATGCATATATTATAAACAGTAAACAAACAAGGATGATCAATCGCCCCAATACTAATGGACCGTGTGAGCTAAACACGGGCCTAGGTCCAATCCTAGGGTAAATGCATGGGATGCAAATGCAACTATTACATTAGCTTCCAATATTTACATGTCTTCGATCTTCATAATCATCATGGCCACCATCTTCCAATCTTGATCATCCACTATACTAATATTTACAAATAAATATCCATGGCAAATAGGGATACATCTCATGGGGTGGGAACGGGCCATAAACCAAGCCCACTTTATAAACTGATAATTATTACAATCATTCAACACAAAATATCCTAGCATACACCTAGCAAATTGGGCTTGGGCTTTTGATCATCCTTCATGCATAATATCACATATCATACACCATCAATTAATTATCACAATAATTAATTGATCCAATATTATATATCTTGATCCAATCACTAACCGCCACAATTATAAATTAAATTAACAAAGTATACAAACACCTTTGTCTACTTTCAAATTAATTTATTTATAACCGAATTTTTATAAATCACAATTTACTATAAATAATTAAAATCCAACTTAAATTATTTATTTCATGAGAAAATATTTACAACTTTTGTAATTTTAAACTTAAGGGCCCAAAAACTCATTTTTCACAAAAATATTTTGGCCCATTTAAAATTCACAAACATGTTAGCCATCTAATGGCCCAACAACTCAAGGCCTATGACACTTTGATAATCCAAAACACTTTTGGAAACCCTAGCCGTCATCGCCGTCGCCGGATTCCGGCAACAAAAAAATTTTTTTTTTAATTTTAAATTAAGGGGCTGTTCGGGCAGCCCCTCGGGCTGCCCTTGCTGCCCGAAACGGGCAGCCCCTCGGGCAGCCCGAGCTGCCCGACACGGGCAGCAACATGCTGCCCGAAATTCCCCAATAGATGGCCTCGATTTTTATGCAAAAAATTATCTCAAGCGGTTAGAAATCGATCTCAACATAATATTATGTAAATGCTACACAAAAAACATAACCATAGCTCGGATACCACTTGAAAGGGGATCGGTTACGGTGACCAAAAGCGCAACGGAAGCAACAAAAATTTCGAAAATCATATTTTCTAGAAAATTTCGGCCACCTCTCATATATTGTGTAGCAAATACAATAAAAACAAAATGACATTCATAGTGTGTTAAGAAATATACCTATCAATCTCAAAGATTGATGTGGCTCCAACTAAGGTGTAAACACCTTAGCTCTTGAAGGTAGACAATCTACAAGCTTCACCTTTCTTTTGGACTCTTTTCTTCCAATCAAGCCCACCACTAACTAGCTAGAACCCTTCTTATTTTGCACTAGAAAAATAAGAAGATTTTTCAAAGAGAAGTGATTTCTTTCCTCAACAATTGAAGAAGAAAATTGAGAGAAAAACTTGGAGACAAAAATGTGAATATTAACTCGGCCACTATTCATGCTAGGAGAGAAGGAGAGACATTTTTTTTGGTTGTAGGAAAAGTTGTTCCAAAAAGTTGCATGCAATGCCTTGAAAACACAAAAAGTAGTCTCCCAACCTTTCACCTCCCATGCATGCATATTATATGGTTTTTAATCAAATTAAAACCTTGGACTAAATTTTAATTATCTCAAACATATTTGAGACTAATTAAACATTACTTGAATTTACCCAAGTCCCACTAGTTAAATAATTATTTTAATTGAGCTCTTCAAGACTCAATATTATTTAATTAATTCAACACTTGAATTAATTTAATTATTTGGACTCTAATAGGTCCACTAGTGTTTAATTAATTCAACACTTGAATTAATTTAATTTAGTCCATAATAATGTTTATGAAAATCACAATTTTCAATTACATTATTCACTTGGCCAATTTTAATTTAGGAACACTTCCTTAAATTAAAATTTACATTTCTCTCATAGAAGTCATACTTCTATTTTTCTTTACACTTACAAACTCATTTATAAGTCGTTTAACACATTGAATTATTTTCTCCTTTATAGAAGTCATACTTCTAATTTTCTTTACGCTTATAAACTCCTTTATAAGACGTTCAACACATTGAACTATTTTTACTTCTCAACGGGATCTAGAAAGCTAGTACTTGTGTGGCCCTCAATGGTTCATTGATACAACTAGCCGTGGGTTCACATCTCTATGTGATTCGGACTAAACATGTCCTTATATGAGCATACCCCAATTGCTCCATTCTTATTTATCAATACCTTGATAATAAGAACGTCAGAACTCAAGTCTGATAGTACCCAACCAATCATGTTAAACGCCTAGCAGCATCGCTTACATGATTCCCTAGGTATCAAATGATAGTGCCTGCAAGAACCATTCTATTATGGTTAGCGTATAGTACGGTCCCTTCAACTCATATATCCCGATCGATTCGACAACCATTGGTTTATCGAGAGTTGTCAATGAATCGATACTATGTGTCATGTCGTAGTTGCATCGATGGTGTAATCTATGAAACCCTTTCATAATTACCACCATACTCTGATCAGAGATTTCAACCCACACATACGTGAAAAACACATAGGATATCCATACCCGTAGGTAAGCGGTGAATCCCCGACTACAATGCATCGACTCCTATGTGTTTCGACAGAACACCCAACCTTGCCACCTGATGACCCCATAAGAGTCGGTAAACAAGTCAAAGTGTAATTCTAGCACATAGAGTCTCAATGTTATCCCGGGTCATAAGGACTAATGGTGTACAACCATAAACTAGGACGTTTCCACTCGATAAGTGAGAACCACTTGGAAAGTCCTTTAATGGAGGGTTGTTCAGTGCACTCTACAAGGAGCACCTATCTGCATGTTCGGACATCACAATGTCCCCTACCAATGAAACATGGTACTCACATCGCAGATACTAGTCTCGAACTCTAGCGGCCTATATCCTTCTTAGTGGCGGCTGAATCGACTAGGAACCGTTTAGAATATACAGTATTACAAATATGAGTTTCATGATACTCATCATATGAGCATCTCATATTCTTTCTACTATTTGTATATTCAAGGGCTTTATCTATGCAACTAGCATGGGTATACAGATAAAGATGTGCCAAAATAATAATTTCAAATATTACTAAAATAAAGATTGCTTATACATAGAGTTTCATTGTGAACACTCGGCCAACACTTGGCTCGACGAGCACCTACTCTAACAGATTCAGCCGCCTAAAACAGGGATAAATGCCGCTTGAGCTCGAGACTAGCATCTGTGATGTTCTGTACTGCGTTTCTTGGTAAGGACATAGAGATGTCCAAACATATAGATTGGTAGTCATATGATGATTATAACGAACAACCCTCCTCGGACTTTCCAAGTGGTTATCATTCATCGAGAGGATAAGTCCGTGGTTATGATTGTACATCATTAGTCCTTACGACCGGGACAACACTGAGGCTCTATATGCTAGGGTTGTGCTTTGACTCGTTTACCGGCTCTAGGAGAGTCATCAGGTGGCGAGGTTGAGTACAGTTGCGACACATATAGGAGCCAGTGCATTGTAGTCGGGGATTCACCGCTCACCCGCGTGTGTGGATGTGGGGACCCGGACGCTAATCATCTTCTTAAGCATCATTGGGATTTAATTATAAATTAAGCTAAATAGGGTCTAATTTTTTTTTTAAAAAAAATACAATGCGGAAACGTAATGTAAATCAATCTGAATTACATATTAAGTATAAGCATACAAGTCTTGTATTGTCTACGATAATTCAACTAGGTTCAACTACATATCAGTGCTGAAACCTAATTTAATTCTGAGCCCGGATCTCCACGCTAACTAGTCCTGCCTTGTTCTCTTGTTGACCCTGATCCTGTCCCACATGTTGTCATGCACACATACAAACAAGACAACAGCCGGATAACTCCGGTGAGATATAAATATCCCAGTATAAACAATGTATACATATGCATTTCATATAAACTATATAAAAGCATAAAACCGATATCTAAAACATGTAACATAATCAGAAACATGAGTTAATATCAAAATATCAATCATACTCTGAACATGTATCAATCAGAACATGACTCAATAAACAACTCTGAATCACACTCTGTGACTCTTAAACTCTGACTCGACTCGTCTTAATCTAGGGATCCCGATCTGAATAAGAACGCAACGTTCTACCATCTACTTTACCCCAGCTAGATGGTGGTACGTTCTTAGTCCCAGACTTTGGCTGTCTCTATCGAAAATCTATAATAGGAGTCGGTCTTTTCCTCAGCATATCCATATGTATATCCAAAAGTCCAGGGACTTGGCGGTTCTGCCATGGTGGTTCTACCAAAGACTAGGCGGATATGCCCAATGGCTACTCTGACAACGTGTAATGGGCCAGTGATCATTCTGTCACAATCTAGCCTTTCTGTCAGCGACTCTCGCTCAATCGCTATCTACTATTCTCTGCTTTCAATAAAACAATAGAATCAACATACTCATTCAAATAACATAAAGGTATGAAAACAATAACATACAAGTATGTGGTTTTAGGAAAACTCAAGTTAAATCTAACTCGAGTCGCATCTCCCAATTAACATTGATTTACCTTTGTCTGCTCCGTCAGACGAAGACGAAGTCTCGCATTCCAATCGGTCCATACCCAATCTGGCAATAACAATATCAAATATGCACAATATCAATGTACAACTCAATTTAAGACATGTTCTGATCAATATCAATCTACTGATGCTTCGACGGTATAACAATACAATCTTGATAACCCCGTCAATCTCAACATCCCAGATAGAATAACACAACTCAAAATCGGTCTCAATACAAATCATAATCTTTAATAATAACAGGGCATAAAATCACATCTGCGCAATCTCAATCATATCATTTCTGAAAATCATAACAATTACATATACAGTCTGTTCTTCGATCTGACTTCAATTATACAATGTCTGATATCGCAGGAACAACATATATCGATCATATCTGATTCTGGCAATATCATAATTTCAAATCATGTCAAAAACGTAAGAAACTTACGCCCAGTTGAATCTCTCGTCAATAGAAACACGGTGTTGTACTCAGATTCAAAATCAGACGGGCGAATCGTCACCAGGTCAAATTTCAAAATCAGAATATGAAGTTTCCCTCGATTCCATCTTTTCTTCTGAATAGTGAAATCAAGTTGTGTGTGTATATACATATATATATATATATATATATATATATATATTTATATACATACATACACGGTGCATGAGAAGGCTAGGTGGCGTGATCCATGCGTTGCACGTCTCGCGCATGTGCGCGACACCACTCGACGCAAATGCGCGAGACCTTATGTCTCGGTGCGTGTGTTCTCGGCAGCTCGCGCATATGCGCGCCCTTCCTCCGTGCATATGCGCGAGACCTACTGTCTCGGCATTTTACCACTCGCGCATATGCGCGCCTCAATGTACGCATATGCGCCCACTTCTTTGAACATCACGTTTAGCTACTGGACACCTCGCGCATATATGCGCCCTCATGCCGCGCAGATGCGCTGGGTCTTCTGGCCAATTCGCGCATGGCTCGCGCACCAAGTCGCGCATGTGCGCGAATGCACTACCCTCGCACATCTTTTACATCTTTTCTCGTCTTTCTCTGTCTAATCTCTTCCGTCAATATTTACCTTAACTAATCAATAATCATTTCAGATTAATCTCAGATTTCGATAAATAAAATCTCGGGCATTACAGTGGATATCCTATGTGATCTGATGTAATAATAGTGCATGGAATCTCTGGCCAGAGTACGAGATGTATGTTGGAGAAGGAGTTCTCCATTAGTACACGCGATGCCACTATCATAGTTATCACATAGTTATAGAATTATTATGCAACCCTCGATGAAGTCAATGGTTGCAGATTCGATCGGGATATGTGAGATGAAGGGACCGTACAGTACGTTAATCATAATCGACTGGTTCTTGAAGGCACTATCAGTGATACCTAGGGGATCATGGGGCGATGCTACTAGACGCTCTTACCATGATTCGATGGGTGCAATCAGAAATGAGTTCTGACATTCTTAATCAAGGTGTTGATGAAAAGAATGGGGCTAACTAAGGTAAGCCCGGATAAGAATAAATATTATTCTGAATCACAAAGAGTTGTGAACCCACAGCTAGCTGTATCCCTGAACCATTGAGGGTCAAACAAACACTAGATCGTTTGTTCCTGTTGAGAGAATAAATTCAAAAGTTGATTTTATATTATGATATAGTAAATTAAATTCAAGGAGTTGAATTTATGATAATTAAATTTTGAGAAAATAAATTCAAGGAGTGGAATTTATGAAATAATAAATTCAAGAAGTTGAATTTATGAAATTTGGAGAGAATAAATTCGAGGAATTGAATTTATAGAATTTGTGAATTTAATTTATTAAAACTCAAAAGTTGGGTTTATTAAATATTAAATTTTGGAGGTGATAAATTCAAGGAGTTGAATTTATAATTTAAATATTAAATTCAAATGTTGAATTTATAATTGATTTAATTTATTAAACTCAAAAGTTGAGTTTATTAAATATTAAATTAAATGTATTGAGAATATGTTTAATAGACTTGTAAGAGTACAAGTCCAACATATTAAATAATTAAAGTTATTAATGGACTTTGATTAATTAATTAAACTAGTTGGACTAACCCATTTAATTAATCAAGCATATTAATATTAATTGTGCAATTTAGGTTAAATGACTTGTTTATAAGGAAATAAAAAGTTGACCTAGCCTCTACTCATTTTTTTGATGGTGATGATCGGCAATCACAATCCAAAAATCCTCCAAATTCTTTTGCCAACTTTTCAAGTAAAAGAGAGTTGGGCCGTCTCTCGATTTTAATCACCAACGTTGAAACTTCTTCCAAATATTCTAGTGCTATTTGGAAGAGGAACAAATCTTCTAGTCGTGGACCTAATTAGAAGAATCGAAGAAAGTTCGTAGGGATTCATCAAGAGCTAATCCGTTCATACCTGATTAGTTGGAGCCAAGTGATTTAATTCACTAAAGGTATAATCTTTAACATCCTATGTATGATTAATTAAAACCATACGAGCGCCCAAAGCAAAACATATTTTGATTGTCAAAATAAAATAAAATTTTTAAAACTTCTTCTGCGTTTGGGCGTGTAGAAAACCGTGATCCAACAGTGGTATCAGAGCCAAGGTTTTTCTAATCGTATGGTTTGATATTGAATAATTTATTTCTAACCATACAAGAAAATTTTTAAGAAAATTTTAGCACCAAGAAAAATTATTTTTTTTCCAGAAAACAAAAAAAAAAAAAATTTAATCTGCCCGGACCTGTTCCGGGCATTCATGTGCGCAGGGACGCGCACGGCAGCGCGCAGCGTGCGCGCGTGGCGTCGGACGCCCGTGCGCAGCACGGCAGCGCGCACGGGCCATATGACGCCCGCGCGTAGACGGTAGCGCGCGGCGCGCGCAGCGCGCACGCACCTGTGCGCGCACTGTGCGCACAGGGGCTGCCGCCACTGCCCGAAATGTTTGGGCAGTGGGCGGGCAGCGAGGGCGGCTGCACGGGATCGTCTCGAGAACCGTGCTAGATGTTGGGCCTGAATTGTTTCGGCCTAGGGTGCAATTTTATGAATTTTAAAATTTTTTGGGTAAAATTGATATTTTGGAAAATTGGTTCAATTTTTATTTTGGAAAATTGATTTTTAGAAACTTAATAATTTTCTTGTGAAATAAATAATTAGAATATGAATTTAATTATTTATGGTAAAAATGAGTTTTTACAAGAAATCAATTATTATTGATTTAATTGGAGATTAAATAAAAGAATTTATTTAATTTATTAAATTCTTTAATAATTGTGGTGGTTAGTGATAAAATTATTAGATATATGATTTATCAATTAATTAAATTGTTTAATTAAATTGATGTTAATATTTGATATTAAATGCATGAAAGATGATCGAGAGCGTGTTAGGTGTATGTTAGGATATTTTATTGTTTTATTCGTTTTTAATATTTGATATTATTAAAGTGGGCCTGGTTTATGGCCCGTTCCCACCCCATGAGATGTATCCCTTATGTGCTATGGCTATTTAAATGTAATTATTAGAAATAGTGGGTGATCAAGACTGGAAGATGGTGGGCCTGAGGAACGAGATTAAGAAATGTAAAATATTGGAAGCTCTTGTAATAGTTGCATTTGCATCCCTGCATTCACCTAGGTTTTGGAACTGGATCCATGTTTGGCTCACATGGATCTAATAGTGTTGGCAATCAATCATCCTTATTTATTGTTGAATGTCATATTATGATATATGTGATATATAGTAGTATGCATGTATGTATAATATTATATAATATAGTTGCATGAATCCGAAAAACATACAAACTCGTGGCACGCGATTTTTAAATTAAAATGGTGAGACAATTTTAAAATTAAAATCCCTCATTTTGAATAAGATTCAAAATTTATATCAAACCGAAAAAGTAAAAATTAAAGGAGTTTAATTTTTCTTAACCTTCTATCAACCGTGGTTGCATGTTGATCGCTACCCGCGAATAGTGTCTGGCTCTTTATTGGATAGGCTTGTACGCCGGAAAGCTTTGACTTCCACCAGACATATGATGTGAATTGAGTGGAACTCCCATGACTTCGGCTCATATTATTGGGGGAACTCATGGCGACCGTCTACTATAATTCAATATTTATGGGTTGGTTTGACACGCGAAAATAAACGACGTCATATTATTGGGTCCTTATTAAACGTGAGGCAAAACACGCGGAGGTTGCATAGGGATGCAATTGGACTCTACATTTTAGAAATTATAATTGGCTGATATTATTCGGGATTATAATTGGCTAATTGGACTCTACGTGCCTACTAAGGAAATACGATTTTCCTTTTTCATCAGAGGGTGGTGGAAATGTCAAAATAGTAGGAGGGTAATTTATAAAATGAAATCCATATTTTATATCTTAAAATTATTTTAAATAATTAGCAACTATTATTCTGTTTCCGTATCAGTATATTTTCGATTTCGTCACGTAATAAATTTTTATTATTAACAAGCTAATCGAATCTAATTTTCAAGACTGGTTGGGAAAATTGTTCTGAATTCAGAGAAAATGACATACACACTAATTTCAGTCTTGTTGAACTGACAATGCATGCAAGATGGTGGGACCATAGTATGCAAGCTAAAGTGTGATGTGCTCGCTTCTATGTCAAATGAACTGTAGGGACAGTTTGAGGAAATTTTGAATGCTGCTGACATTCGAATGCACGTGCAAGAGTTGCATGGTGCATGAAACTATGCACACCACTTTCAAGGAGCTCATGACTACACGCATGCAAGACAGGGCTTTGGCCCATGAGCATGGTGTACATATGACTGGGCTTATTAAGAATGTGATGGGCCTGGAATATGTGATTCCTAATGAGTTACTAGATAACATCAATTTTTTTTTCTTTTTCATCCTCGTTTGACGGGGTTATGGTGAACTTCAATTTGAATAAGATAGATGATAGCCTTGAAGAGCTAGTCAACACGCTTATAACTTATGAGATAACCACAAAATAGGAAATTATTGTTTTTCTAATGGGCTTCTCGTCAGACGAAAAATGTCCCACAAGGTAAGGGAAAGAAATGTTCTGTCCCTCACAAGAAAAACAATCCCAATAAGAAGCAAACTCTGAAGGACACTTAAAAGGCCTACAAAGCCCGATAAGTCAGAACATATTTCACTGCAAGAAGTCCGGACATAAGAAATTATATATGTGAGAAATGTTCTGGAAATGATAAGTGAATGTCCAAGTAAACATGATTTCAACAACAAAAGCCAAAAGAAAGTTAGATGATCCAAATCCCACACAAATATGGCACGCTAGACTAGGTCATATTTCCTAAAGAAGGATGCACAAGCTAGTGGGAGAAAGCATGTTTGACTTGTCAGACATAAATTCTCTACCTGCTTGTAAGTCCTGTCTAAAAGGAAAATTGACCAAGACTCAATTCAATGGAAACGTGGAACGTGCACATGGTCTACTGGATTTGATCCACACAGACGTTTGTGGCCCGTTAAGTGTTAGCACAAAATATGGGCAATCCTACTTCATTACCTTTACTAATGACCATTCGAGGTATTGGTATGTTTATATGATGAAACACAAATCTGAAACATTTGAAAGGTTCAAAGAATTCAGATTTGAAGTAGAAAACCAGCTAGAAAGAAGTATTAAGGCATTTCGATCTGATCGAAGTGGAGAATACTTGAGTGCTGAATTTTTGGGTTATCTAAAAGAGAATGTGATTCTCACAGTGGACTCCACCAGCAACACCAAAATTGAACGGTGTTTCTGAACATTGTAAGCGAACCTTGTTGGACATGGTTCGATCAATGATGAGATTCACTGAATTGCCTACATCGTTTTGGGGCTTTGCGCTTGAAACTGCGGCAATGTTGTTGAATAATGTCCATACTGGAGCAGTGGATAAAACACCATATGAGATATGGATGAAAAAAAAAACTCCCAGATATTCTTACATGAGAATATGGAGATATCTTGCTTACAAAATTGGATAGTAGATCCATTTTATGCTACTTTGTAGGATATCCAAAGAATTCTGTTTGATATTATTTCTATCTTCCTAATGAAGCAAAATTGTTTGTTTCAAGAAATGCCACCTTTATGGAAAGAGAATTTCTATTAGATAGAAAAAGGAAAGATGATAGAACTTGAAGAAATTCAAGATACTCCCTCAAATATAGTAGTTGAACATAATCTCCAACAACCAGTAGTTGAAGTACAAGCTTCTAGGAGGTCTGATAGGGTTATCAGACCACGTGCTAGATATACGCTTCTTCATGAACAAGACCATGATGAGTCTTGTGTTGGATATGATCCAATGAACTTTAAAGAAGAAATATCTGATACTGATTCAACCAAATGGCTTGAAGCCATGCAGTCAAAAATGGACTCTTTATATTCAAACCAAGTTTGGATATTGGTGGATCAACCTGAGGGAATCGTTCCTATAGGGTGCAAATGGATCTACAAAAGAAATCTTGGGGCGAATGGGAAGGTAGTGACCTTCAAAGCAAGGCTGGTTGCAAAAGATTATACTCAAAGGCAAGGAGTTGACTATGAGGAAATTTTTCACCAGTTGCTCTGTTTAAGTCCATTAGATTACTACTAGCCATAGTATCATGGTATGACTATAAGATATGGAAAATGGATGTAAAGACTGCATTCCTCAATGGAGACATCAAAAAGGAAATTTATATGTCTCAACCTGAGGGATACACATCAGTAGGAAGTGAGCATAAGGTATGCCAACTTCAGAGATCAATATATGGTCTTAAGCAGGAGTCAAGGAGTTGGAACCTCAGATTTGATAGCACTATCAAAGAGTTTGGTTTTGCTAAGAATCCTGAGGAACCATGTGTGTACAAGAAAATTAGTGGGAGTGCAGTGACATTCCTAGTACTTTACGTTGATGATATCATGATCATTGGGAATGATGTAGGATTACTGCAATCAACTAAAGTATGGTTAGCTAGTAAACTCTCCATGAAAGACATGGGTGAAACATCCTACGTATTGGGAATACAAATCTATAGAAATAGATCAAAGAGGATGCTCGGACTCACCCAAGCCACCTATATCGATACCATTATAAAACGATTCTCTATGGAAGAGTCCAAGAGAAGATACTTACCAATGTGTCATGGTATTACTCTATCTAAAGCTATGTGTACCAAAATTGATGAAGAGATAGAGATGATGACACGTATTCCATAGGCGTCAGCTATTGGTAGTATCATGTATGGTATGATATCGACACGTCCTGATGTTGCTTACGCTTTGAGTGTTACAAGCAGATATCACGCAAACCCTGGTCCAATGTATTGGAAGGCCGTGAAAGATATTCTTAAGTACTTGAGAAGGACTAAGAACTTGTTCATGGTCTATGGAGTGGATAATTGAAATTGGAAGGCTACACTGATTCTAGCTTCCAATGTGACGTAGATGATTTGAAATCGACCTCTGGCTTTGTATTCATGCTTAATCGTGCGGTTGTCTCTAGAAAAAGTTCCAAGTAAGACACCGTTGCGGATTCCACCACTGAAGCTGAATATATTGCTGCATCTGATGCAGTCAAAGAGGTAGTTTGGATGAGGAATTTTGTTCAAGAGTTGGGCGTTATTCCTAATGGAGTTGACCAGTCCCGTTTTAGTGGGACAACACTGGTGCCGTTGCGCAAGCAAATGAACCAAGGTCTCATCAGTAAACCAAAAATGTACTGAGGAAGTTCTACATCATACGGGAGATAGTGGGAAGAGGAGACATATCAGTTGAAAGAGTCCCCTCTGCAGATAATGTTACTGATCCACTTACAAAGTCCTTTCCAGGACCATTGTTTGAAAAGCATCGCGAAGCAATGGGATTAAGGGTAGTTGGCTCTAGGGCAATTGGGAGATTGTTAGTGTAGATGCCCTACAAGCCAACTGTTGGCTAGGGAATTTATTGAGTCAAGTGAAATAAACAATCTTTATTTTAATATAATTTAAATTTTTATGGTCTTGTTATACTTTATCTGTATACCCATGCAAACAGCATAGATAAAGTCCTTGATTATGCTTTAATACAAATGAATCGTAATTTGATGTTGAAACTCATTTGTAAACACTGCATATTCTAAATTCGTTCCTAGTCGATTCAGCCGCCTAAAACAGGGATAAAGGCCGCTTGAGCTTGAGACTAGCATCTGTGATGCTGTGTACTGCGTTTCTTGGTAAGGGCATAGAGATGTCCAAACATACAGATGGGTAGTCATATGATGATTATACCGAACAACCCTCCCTCGGACTTTCCAAGTGGTTATCATTCATCGAGAGGATAAGTCCGTGGATATGATTGTACATCATTAGTCCTTTCGACCCGGGACAACACTGAGGTTCTATATGCTAGGGTTGTGCTTTGACTCGTTTACCGGCTACAGGAGAGTAATCAGGTGGCGAGGTTGGGTACAGTTGCGACACATATAGGAGCCAGTGCATTGTAGTCGGGGATTCACCGCTCACCCGCGGGTGTGGATATCCTATGTGATCTGATGTAATAATAGTGCATGGAATCTCTGGCCAGAGTACGAGATGTATGTTGGAGAAGGAGTTCTCCATTAGTACACGCGATGCCACTATCATAGTTTGAAGAACCTAAAGGGGGGGGGGGGGTGAATAGGTTCTTTTAGGCCCTTTAGCGTTTTTAAAACGAGTTTGCAAAAATTGCAAGCGGAAGACTTGAGGGACAATCACAAATAAAAAAGAATACGTAAAGTAAGTGCGTAAAATAAATGCGTAATTTAAATGCAATAAAGTAAATGCGTAAAGTAAAGAGGGATAGAGATGTTTATGGAAGTTCGACGAAGAATCGTCTACGTCTCCCCTTCTCGATGAGGATCGAGGTATCACTATAACGACTTGGCTTTAGGAGCTCCAAGCTAGCTTTTACAACCACGCCTCGATGCGTCTACTTGGCCTTGAGGGCTCCAAGGATAGCCACGAACTTTACAACCCACTCGAGAGTATTACTTTCACTCTTTTTCTACAACTCTTTTGATATTACAACTCTTTTAATCAACGCACACAAGAGATAGTAGAAAGCTTTGTAAGAGACAAGAGAGAATGGAGTGGGATGATGAGAATGCATCCTCAAAGGCCTATTTATACTAGTCTTGGACGCCAAGGTTCGGATCTTCTGTTTATGCTTCGGAACGTCCGATGTGATTGAAATCAATTTGCGTAATTCTGGAATGACTTCGGATCTTCCGTTCTTGACTTCGTAGGGTCCGAACTTATGCTTCGGAGGGACCGATCAAACTTCGTTTCTTCCAAACAATTCTTTCAGACGGTGTATGAACGACTTCGGAAGGTCCGAACTCCAGTTCGTACCGTCCGAACATTCCCGCGTTCCGGAGATTTGAAATCTTCAACACTTCGTAGCTTCCGATCATGTCCATCGTAGCGTCCGAAATCTACTCAATCAACAGTCAGATCAATTTGTCTCCGGATTGAAGTGATTTGATTGCTTGTGTTCGGAACGTCCGATCCAGTCTTCGGAGCGTCCGAACGTGCTCCTCGCAGCTTCCGAACAGCTTCTATTTTGCTTCTGATTGGCACAATTTCGGAACGTCCGAACCAAATTCGGATCTTCCGAACGTAACCTTGTTCTTAATTTCCTGCATGCCTCAATATAAAACATTAGCACATTTTTAATCCAAGTTTTGGTATCATCAAAACAAAAACTTTGGGATATATTACAGCATTAAAAACATTAATCTCATCCTCGAGATTTGTATGCGTTTAAGGCGTAACAATCTCCCCCTTTTTGATGATCACAAAACTTGGTTAAAAATTGAGAAACAATACTCAACATAATCTAAATGTTATTAAATAACTCCCCCTTAATCAAATAACAAGTCTAAGAGGTTGAATTAAGGCGAATTTATTTAATAACCATTTAAAAGCAATTTTAACCAAATAAATTCTTAAAAGCAATTTTAACCAAATAAATTCTCCCCCTTTTTGTGATAATCAAAAAGACATAAGCATAAAGAGAGATAAATAAACAGGTAAAATATCCACTAATAAATGCAAGATGAGGAACGGTGATTCCGAAGTAGCCAAGATGAGGAACACTTAAAATTTAAAATATTTAGCACATAAATGAATGTTGAGCCATAATTATGGATAGATACAATTAATTTGTATTATCCGACATTATAATGCTCACATTAATAATACTCCCCCTCAATTTAACAAATATGTACGAGAGTATTTGACTAATGTTTACAACTCAATCATGCCAAGTTCACCACGCAAACGAGTAAAAGTAGATTCATCTAGTGGTTTTGTAAAAATATCAGCAATTTGATTCTTGGTGTCAACATAGTGAAGTTCAACATCATTTTGCTCAATGTGATCACGAATAAAATGATGTCGAATGTCAATATGTTTAGTACGAGAATGTTGAACTGGATTCTTTGTTAGACATATGGTGCTTGTATTATCACAAAAGATTGGAATTTTTGAAAAAGTAACACCATAGTCGAGTAATTGATACTTCATCCAAAGAATTTGTGCACAACAACTACCGGCAGCCATATACTCGGCCTCGGTCGTTGAAAGTGCAACACAGTTTTGCTTTTAGAAAACCATGACACCAAGCAATTTCCCAAAAAGAAACAAGTACCACTAGTGCTCTTTCTATCCACCTTATATCCTCCAAAGTCGGCATCACAGTAAGCTTTTAAATCGAAAAATGAGTTCTTAGAATACCATAATCCGAGATTTGGAGTATTTGAAAGATATTTGAAAATGTGTTTTAAGGCGAATAAGTGTGATTCCTTTGGACATGATTGAAATCGTGCACACAAGCAAACACTAAACATAATGTCAGGTCTACTAGCAGTCGCATAGAGTAGGGAGCCAATCATGCTACGAAATAACTTTTGGTCAACAGGTTTACCTCCCTCATCTTTGTCGAGTCTGACTGTCGTGCTCATAGGTGTGGATGAGGCTTTGGAAGACTCCATCCCAAACTTTTTGAGCATCTCCTTGATGTACTTCCCTTGGTTGACAAAGAAACCATCCTTGCATTGCTTGATTTGGAGACCAAGGAAGTAGTTGAGCTCGCCCATCATGCTCATCTCAAAGTTATTCTGCATAAGCTTAGAAAAATCTCTACACAAGTGTTCATTAGTAGCACCAAAAATAATATCATCTACATATATTTGTACTATCAGCAAATCATTATCTTTAGTCAAGGTAAACAAGGTAATATCAACTTTACCCTACAAAAACCATTAGACAGCAAGAAAGTAGACAATTTCTCATACCAAGCTCTAGGAGCTTGTTTCAAACCATACAAAGCCTTATCAAGTTTATACACATAATCAGATAAGTGCACATCTTCAAAACCAACAGGTTGCTCAACATACACTTCTTCTTTCAAATCACCATTAAGAAAAGCACTTTTAACATCCATTTGAAACAATTTAAAGTCTCTAGAGCAAGCAAAAGCAAGTAGCATGCGAATGGATTCTAGTCTAGCAACAGGGGCATAAGTCTCATCATAATCAATTCCCTCTTCTTGACTATATCCTTTAGCTACTAGCCTAGCTTTATTTCTAGTGATTGTACCATGCTCATCTAACTTGTTCCTAAATACCCATTTAGTTCCTATGACAGGTCTATCAGTGGGTCTAGGTACAAGATTCCAAACTTTATTCCTTCTAAATTCATTTAGTTCATCTTGCATAGCAATAATCCAAGAATCATCAAGTAAAGCTTCTTCTAAGTTCTTAGGCTCTATGTGAGAAAGAAAAGCAAGATAATTGCACATATTAGAAGAGCGAGTAGATACTCCCTTCGATGGGCTACCAATGATGAGGTCCATGGGATGATCCTTGTGCGTAGTCCACTCCTTCGGAAGAGGTGCGTCCTCTTGATCTTTAGGAACATCATCTAGGCTTGTGGACTCCAACTCTTCGCCAAGGATATCTATATCATCATCATCAGAAACAACAGGTCTAGGCAAGCAAGGGTTAGTTTCATCAAATATGACATGAATAGATTCTTCAACTAGTAAAGTACGTTTATTAAAGACTCTATATGCTTTGCTAGAAGTAGAGTAACCAAGAAAGATACCTTTGTCCGATTTAGCATCGAACTTACCCAGGTTGTCCTTACCATTGTTGTGGATGAAGCATTTTGATCCAAAAGCGCGGAAGTAAGAAATGTTAGGCTTTCTCCCTCTCCATAGTTCGTATGGAGTTTTCTTGAGAATTGGCCTTATTGATACGCGATTGATGATGTAACAAGCAGAACTCATCGCTTCAGCCCAAAAATATTTTGGTAGAGAATGCTCACATAGCATGGTCCTTGCAATTTATACTAGGGTCCTATTCTTCCTCTCAACGACACCGTTTTGTTGAGGAGTTCTAGGGCAAGAAAAGTTGTGACCAATGCCTTTGTTTTGACAAAAAATTGAAAAATTTTCATTTTGAAATTCCGTTCCGTGGTCACTACGGATTTGTTTGATCAAAAGATTTTTCTCATTTTCAACCTTTTTGACAAAAATTTTGAAATGATCAAAGGCATCACTTTTATGGGCTAAAAACAATGTCCAAGAAAAACGTGAAAAATCATCCACAATGACAAAAGCATAGGATTTACCTCCTAGACTAGTTGTCCTCGAGGGACCACATAAATCTAGGTGAAGTAATTCAAGGGGCATAGAAGTGGATACAAAAGTTTTATTTTTGAAAGATTCCTTTGTGTGTTTACCAAGTTGACAAGCATCACAAAAAGAATCTAATTTTAAATTTAGCTTTGGCATTCCGGAAACTAGGTCAAGTTTTAAAAGTTTTTCTATGGTGCTCATCCCAACATGACCAAGTCGTCTATGCCAAAGAATGTTGTCATCAAAATTTAATGTTACAAGGCTTTTTATTTTTGAAAAAGATGAAATCTTTAAATCGACCTTGTAAACATTTTCACTTCTATAACCTTTGAAACTAATGGATTTGTCAGTTGTGAGTGATACAGTGCAATCGTGTGGTGTGAATTTGACTTCATAACCCCTATCGCACAATTGACTAATGCTTAGGAGGTTATGTTTAAGTCCTTTCACAAGAAGTACATCATCAATAATAGTAGAGTTAGATATATCTATTGAGCCGATGCCTTCTATGATCCCTTTGCTGTTGTCTCCAAAGGTCACCGATCCCTTTTCTTTTGGTCGAATGGATTGTAGCAGCTTCTTTTCTCCCGTCATGTGTCGAGAGCATCCACTGTCAAGATACCAAGTGCTCGATGACTTGTCTCCCCTTTGTCCCTACAAGGTTGAGATACAGTTTGATAGTTGGTACCCGTTTCTTTGGGTCCTTTGAGGTTAGTAGTAGTTGGGGATTTGGGGATCCATTTCCAATAACTATTCTTATTGTGTTGGTGTCTAAGTTTCTTGCATTTAGGTCTTATGTGGCCTATCTTACAACAGTAAGTGCATGTTGGCGGTGTTCTTAGTTTTGCCTTTGCGATAAGACTAGTGAAGTTGACTGATTTCTTTTCATATCCTAGACCTCCTTTGTCGAAGTTACACCTTTGCATGCTCAAGAGGTTTTCTAGTTTACCGCTACTCACATTGAACTTGTTGAAGGCTTTCTCTAAGTCTCTTAGATTTGTCTTGAGCCTAGTGTTGTCATGCATCCTAGCTTCTAGTTCAGTTTTAAGTTGTTTATTCTCATTTCTAAGTGACTTAGCCTTATTGTACATACTAGTGTAAGCGGAGAGTAATTCATCGTAAGTGGGTACCTCGTCGTCATCCGAGTCGGTCAGATGATCTTCCTTCGCCATGAAGCATAGGGTAGACTCCTCTTCGTTGTCGTTGTCGCTCCACGTGGCTAGAAGGGCCTTCTTCTTGTCTTTGCCGGCCTTCTTCTTGGAGGGACACTCGTTTGCATAGTGACCCTTTTGTTGACAGTTGTAGCAGGTCACTTCCTTCTCAATCTTTTTGTCCTTCTTGTTGAAGTTGGAACTCTGCATGAATCTTTTGAACTTTCTAGTGAGGAGTGCCATTTCTTCATCGTCGCTATCTTCAAGTTGACTGGTCAAGGCGATCCATTTCGCCTTTACTTTGTCGTCATCTTTCTTTGTCTCCTTCCGGGTAGATACTTCAAGTTCATGGGTCTTTAGGGTCCCATGAAGTTGATCAAGGTCGTAGGATGCCGCATCTCCCTTGTTGGATTCAATGATAGCCGTGCGCTTTGCATCCCATTCCGCCGGTAGTGCTCGAAGGGCTCTCCTCCACACTTGTTTAGTTGGGTAGTTCTCACCAAGTTGGGCAAGCTCATTGATGATTTGGGTGAGCCGCCGGAACATGGTGTCGATATTCTCCTTGGGTTCCATCTCAAAGGTCTCGTACTTGAGTTGGAGAAGATCTATCTTCGTTTCTTTGACTTGATTGGTTCTCTCGTGGCAAATCTCCAATTTGTCCCAAATCTCTTTGGCGGAGGTGCAAGCCGAGATTCGGTTGTATTCATTCATATCTAGGGAACAATGAAGAATATTCATAGCTTTAGCATTTTGAGAGATAAGTTTCATATCGTCCTTGGTGAAGTCATCCATTCCCTTAGGAATTTCCTTATTATCCACCGTTTTCATGGGGATATAGGGACCTTTCACCGTTATTTTCAAAGGTCGTAATCGACGGATTGGATGTATAGAGATATTCTATTTTTCCAATATCCGTAATTAGTACCATTGAAAAGAGGGGGACGATTTGTGGATTGTCCTTGGGCATACTCGCTTGCTAGATTGGCCATTTAAAAGATTTTGAAAAACTTGGCTCTGATACCACTTGAAGAACCTAAAGGGGGGGGGGGGGTGAATAGGTTCTTTTAGGCCCTTTAGCGTTTTTAAAACGAGTTTGCAAAAATTGCAAGCGGAAGACTTGAGGGACAATCACAAATAAAAAAGAATACGTAAAGTAAGTGCGTAAAATAAATGCGTAATTTAAATGCAATAAAGTAAATGCGTAAAGTAAAGAGAGATAGAGATGTTTATGGAAGTTCGACGAAGAATCGTCTACGTCTCCCCTTCTCGATGAGGATCGAGGTATCACTATAACGACTTGGCTTTAGGAGCTCCAAGCTAGCTTTTACAACCACGCCTCGATGCGTCTACTTGGCCTTGAGGGCTCCAAGGATAGCCACGAACTTTACAACCCACTCGAGAGTATTACTTTCACTCTTTTTCTACAACTCTTTTGATATTACAACTCTTTTAATCAACGCACACAAGAGATAGTAGAAAGCTTTGTAAGAGACAAGAGAGAATGGAGTGGGATGATGAGAATGCATCCTCAAAGGCCTATTTATACTAGTCTTGGACGCCAAGGTTCGGATCTTCTGTTTATGCTTCGGAACGTCCGATGTGATTGAAATCAATTTGCGTAATTCTGGAATGACTTCGGATCTTCCGTTCTTGACTTCGTAGGGTCCGAACTTATGCTTCGGAGGGACCGATCAAACTTCGTTTCTTCCGAACAATTCTTTCAGATGGTGTATGAACGACTTCGGAAGGTCCGAACTCCAGTTCGTACCGTCCGAACATTCCCGCGTTCCGGAGATTTGAAATCTTCAACACTTCGTAGCTTCCGATCATGTCCATCGTAGCGTCCGAAATCTACTCAATCAACAGTCAGATCAATTTGTCTCCGGATTGAAGTGATTTGATTGCTTGTGTTCGGAACGTCCGATCCAGTCTTCGGAGCGTCCGAACGTGCTCCTCGCAGCTTCCGAACAGCTTCTATTTTGCTTCTGATTGGCACAATTTCGGAACGTCCGAACCAAATTCGGATCTTCCGAACGTAACCTTGTTCTTAATTTCCTGCATGCCTCAATATAAAACATTAGTACATTTTTAATCCAAGTTTTGGTATCATCAAAACAAAAACTTTGGGATATGTTACAGCATTAAAAACATTAATCTCATCCTCGAGATTTGTATGCGTTTAAGGCGTAACATAGTTATCACATAGTTATCGAATTATTATGCAACCCTCGATGAACCAATGGTTGCAGATTCGATCGGGATATATGAGATGAAGGGACCGTACTGTACGTTAATCATAATCGACTGGTTCTTGCAGACACTATCAGTGATACCTAGGGGATCATGGGGCGATGCTACTAGACGCTCTTACCATGATTCGATGGGTGCAATCAGAAATGAGTACTGACATTCTTAATCAAGGTGTTGATGAAAAGAATGGGGCTAACTAGGGTAAGCCCGGATAAAGATGAATATTATTCTGAATCACAAAGAGTTGTGAACCCTCGGCTAGTTGTATCCCTGAACCATTGAGGGTCAAACAAACACTGGATCGTTTGTTCCCGTTGAGAGAATAAATTCAAAAGTTGAATTTATATTATGATATAGTAAATTCAAGGAGTTGAATTTATGATAATTAAATTTTGAGAAAATAAATTGAAGGAATTGAATTTATGAAATAATAAATTCAAGAAGTTGAATTTATGAAATTTGGAGAGAATAAATTCAAGGAATTGAATTTATAGAATTTGTGAATTTAATTTATTAAAACTCAAAAGTTGGGTTTATTAAATATTAAACTTTGGAGGTGATAAATTCAAGGAGTTGAATTTATAATTTAAATATTAAATTCAAATGTTGAATTTATAATTGATTTAATTTATTAAACTCAAAAGTTGAGTTTATTATATATTAAATTAAATGTATTGAGAATATGTTGAATGGGCTTGTAGGAGTACAAGTCCAACATATTAAATAATTAAAGTTATTAATGGACTTTGATTAATTAATTAAACTAGTTGGACTAGCTCAATTAATTAATCAAGCCCATTAATATTAATTATGCAATTTAGGTTAAATTAATTGTTTATAAGGAAATAAAGAGTTGACCTAGCCTCCACTCATTTTTTTGATGGTGATGACCAAAAATCCTCCAAATTCTTTTGCCAACTTTTCAAGTAAAAGAGAGTTGAGCCGTCTCTTGATTTTAATCTCCAACGTTGAAACTTCTTCCAAATATTTTAGTGCTATTTGGAAGAGGAACAAATCTTCTAGTCGTGGACCTAATTAGAAGAATCGAAGAAAGTTCGTAGGGATTCATCAAGAGCTAATCCGTTCATACCGGATTAGTTGGAGTCAAGTGATTTAATTCATTAAAGGTATAATCTTTAACATCCTATGTATGATTAATGAAAATCATACGAGCGCCCAAAGCAAAACATATTTTGATTTTCAAAATAAAATAAAAGTTTTTAAAATTTCCGCTGCGTTTAGGCGTGTAGAAAACCGGGATCCAACATATAACCCATACGTAACTAACAAGCATAATTTCTATTATTTCTTTAAAGCTAAATAAATACTACATAATCGAAATCTGAACGTAAAATATTTAATGAAAACATGCTGTTAAAATTGAAAGATGATTGATTTTAGGTGTTCAAATGCGCAACGGAAGTTCAAAAATGTTTTCAATGCATGAAAACCGAAAATTTTTAAAGAAAATTTGAACACCTCATGTACTATCATGTAACATGTACAAAAACACAACTATGTCATACATAGGGTGTTAAGATAATTACCTATCAATCTCGAAGATTGATGTTATGGCTCCAACTAAGGTGTAAACACCTTAGCTCTTGAATGGATGACAATCTACAAGCCTCCTTCCTTCAAAATTAGGCCCACCACCAACTAGGAAGATCCTCTCATATTTTGCACTAGAAAAATATGAGGATTTTTCTTTGAGAAGCAAGTGTTTTTCTCCTCAACTATTGAAGAAGAAAATTGAGAGAAAATGAGGTAGAATAGCAAGTGAAGTTTCGGCCATTGCAAGGTGTAGTGTAGGGAGAATGAGTTTTCTTGGTCTTGCAAAAAGCTAAAAGCAAAAAGTGCATGCCAAGCCTTGGAGATTGAAAAAGTAATCTCCAACCCTTCACCTCCCATGCATGCACTGTTATTTCATTTTTAACAATTAAAAATCCATGGACTTAATTAAATTATCTCAAACAAATTTGAGACAAATTAAACATTACTTGAATTTACTCAAGCCACTAGTTGAATAATTATTTTAATTGGGCTCTACAAGACTCAATATGATTTAATTAATTCAACACTTGAATTAATTTAATTATTTGGACTCTACTAGGCCCACTAGTGTTAATTTAATTCAACATTTGAATTAATTTAATTTACTCCATAATAATGTTTTCGAAAATCACAATTTTCAAATACATTATTTATTTGGCCAACTTTTAATTTAGGAACACATTCATAAATTAAAAATTACATTTCTCTCATAGAAGTCACACTTCTATTTTTCCTTACGCCTATAAACTCTTTTATAATCCGTTCAACACATTAAACTATTTTACTTCTCAACGGGATCTAGAAAGCTAGTACTTGTGTAGCCCTCAATGGTTCATTGATACAACTAGCCGTGGGTTCATATCTCCATGTGATTCGGACTAAACATGTCCTTATACGAGCATACCCCAATTGCTCCATTCTTAATTATCAACTCCTTGATAACAAGAACGTCAGAACTCAAGTCTGATAGTACCCAACCAATCATGTTAAACGCCTAGCAGCATCGCTTACATGATTCCCTAGGTATCAAATGATAGTGCCTGCAAGAACCATTCTATTATAGTTAGCTTACAGTACGGTCGCTTCAACTCATATATCCCGACCGATTCGACAACCATTGGTATATCGAGAGTTGTCAATGAATCGATACTATGTGTCATGCCGTAGATGCATCGATTGTGTAATCTATGAAATTTCATAACTACCACCATACTCTGATTATAGATTTCAAACTACATACACAAGAGATCACATAGGATATCCATACCCGAAGGTAAGCGGTGAATCCCCGACTACAATGCATGGACTCCTATATGTTTCGACAGAACACCCAACCTTGCCACCTGATGACCCTTGAGAGTCGGTAAACAAGTCAAAGTGTAATGCTAGCACATAGAGTCTCAATGTTGTCCCGGGTCATAAGAACTAATGGTGTACAACCATAAACTAGGACGTTTCCACTCGATAAATGAGAACCACTTGGAAAGTCCTTTATGGAGGGTTGTTCAGTGCATTCTACTAGGAGCACCTATCTGCATGCTCGGACATCACAATGTCCCCTACCAATGAAACACGGTACTCACATCGCAGATACTAGTCTCAAACTCGAGCGGCCTATATCCTTCTTAGCGGCGGATGAATCGACTAGGAACCGTTTAGAATACACAGTATTATAAATATGAGTTTCATGATACTCATCATATGAGTATCTCATTTTCTTTTTACTATTAGTAAATTCAGTTACTTTATCTATGCAACTAGCATGTGTATACAGATAAAGAAGTGCCAAAACAATAAATTCAAATATTATTAAAATAAAGATTGTTCATACATAGAGTTTAAACATGAACCCTCTGCCAACACTTGGCTCGACGGGCACCTATTCTAACAAAAATGTTTCATGCTGTAAACAAAATGCGCAAACGTAAAACTTACAGACCGAAGACGTGACTTTGTGAGCTTCTCTTGGTCAGTAGTATTACAACCCTTTACAAGAACATAGACTCTGATACCAGCTCTAGAGGCCCGAAATTCGTATTTGAAAATTTGCGGAAGTAATTATTGTTTGCAAAATAACAATTTAAAATTATCCAACAAAAGATAAAATGTTTGGGCATAAAAATGGTAAATGCTGAAAATGAGGTCCTCGGGTTCCACTACTGCCGACCCAAGATGGCTCATTGGTCCCCGCCCTCGATCCCGACCTCATCAGTACCTACAACAATCAAGTCTATTGAGTCTAAAGTCTCAGCATGCATATATCATAAATAACGAGTAATAATAATAAAATCGCATGCAAAGTGAAAATATCATGTCATGAGTAATTATAATACGTGCATAACTAAACTGAAAATCATAAGTGATATGTTTGCTCAATCGAGCCCTGTCATAAAATAACATGTCATAAATTTTTCTATTGAGATTATGTTCTACGCTAATGGCCCCTGAACTGAACTGAATCGCCTGATCAGACTAAACCACAGTATACTGGGCGGTAGAGATCATCACAGCCCTTGGACTGGATATCCGTACCAATAACTGAGCATGAACCGGTAAATGACCACAGGGTGAAGTAATAATCCCATGATAAGCTGCCATCCCATGATAGTGAAGTGGCCACAAACAACATCGCATAAATCTAAAAAATGAACATTTTATATTTTTATGTACGTAGTATAATTAAGTAACATAATTAAATATCCTGTATTAATTTTACCAAATGGATTGGATCGTTCCCAGGCTCACTGGGACATAAATTTAACATGAAAAATATGCAATGGTTTAACTTGACCAAAACTTTGTAATTGAACCCAAAAACGAGACCATTACGCCCAACAACTTATTATTTAATCATGACTCTGTGTCAACCGGAACCAACACCGAACCATCATTTAGTCATGTTTAAAATACACCTAAAATGATAAAATAATGCCCCTAAAACTACAGTACTCGAAATTTTGGTGAATGGAGGCCAAAACATGAAACGCTCTTTCGAGAGTCACTTTGGCACATTGCACCGTAAATTCTCGTACGAGCTCTAAACTTAACCGAAGCACAAACGGCCAAAAGCATGACCTTCCTAACTTGATGGGGCACTGTCAAGTCCAAGGCCATAGGCTAAATGCCAACCAAGAACTCAAACTGACCTCTGAACCGAAGCACAAATTGCTGTCACAAAAATACAGCAGCAGCGCTTGCGTTCCTTTGCCTTGTTTGCGAGGCTAATGGCCATTGGGGCTTGAACCACCGACCAGAGCCTCTTCCCAACATCGTAAGGTGTGGCTTGAACCATGGCTAAGGGCTCTAGGCCAGCCACAATCCAAGCAACACCATGGATCACCCGAAACTCCCACCCGAGAGGCGAACCTGCACGCGTGGGTAGAGTTGCTTCGTTTGCTGTCATGGACCATTCCAGTGTCCATTTGATTGACCATGGCATGATCTACAGATCAAGGGTGTATGGTATGAACCATGGCTAAGGGCTAAAAAGCCAACCAAGATCCACACCAACCCATAGAGCCGAAGTTACACATGCAGAAAATGGAGGGGTCGAAGGGGCTGCTCTTATTTTCTTTTGAAAGACCGATGCAACCATGGATCAAGCCTTGAAAGCCAACTTGGTCTTGTATTAGACATGCTAAAGAGATGTTCTAACCATGGCTATAGCCACTAGGGCAGCCAATATCAGAACCATCCTCCTTTGACAACAAACAAGAAAATCGAACACAAAGTGACACTAGGGAAGAGTTGCTGTCAATTTCTGAATTCCATCATGCATGGGGCTTGAACTAATGGACCAACATGGTCATAATACACCCTAGTACATTTCTAGGTGCCACCTTGGGAGCCTAGGATCGAGCCAAAACCTGAAACAATCAAACACAAGCCAAACCCGTGAGAGAACAAGGGAAGGGCCGAAATCTGCACATGTTTTAAATAAAAAATCCTGTCATGTATTTCGGTTTTTGCCTATAAAAACATAATCATGCAATGTTTAAAAATCATATTATGACTTGATTGAAGAGTGAAAGGGAATATAGACATGCCTGGATTTTTTTTTTTTTGAGAAAACAAAAAGGAAACAACGACGCGGTGCGGAGGAGACGGAGTGCTTCGCTTTCTCACCTTTCTACTCGATTTTTCTCTCTTGTTTCTCTCGGTTTTTCTCACGATTTTTACTCTGAAAATTGCTCTGAATTTTGGTGAAAGGGAGAGAAGAAAATGAGTCTAGGATATGAAGGAAAGGTTGCAAGATAAAGGGAGCAAATAATCTTTGCTATATTTGAATTTGTGAGAATAAGAATGATATCAAAAGATTTTTGAGGGATATTAAAAGGTGCACTTGGTCGATTAAAGTGTCTAGGAACAAGGAGAAAATTGCTTAATTAATTATTTGGTAGTGATTTAGAAGTGGGGAAAATATCTATCTAGAAAAGATTAAGGAAAGATAACAAGGAATGAGTTGTCAAACAAATTTTGAATCTAGAAAAGAGGGAGGGGCCGATTTTATGCTTTAAAAAGAAGGGAAATGTTGCTAGATAAATATGGTAGAAATATTGCTTAAATATTAATTAGTGGTGAATAAATTTTAGGGAATTATCTATCATGAATGGATAGGGAAAGATATCAAGGTTTGAGGGTTGACAAATTAATTAAATCAACTACTGCATAAAAATAATTAAATTTAAAGAAAAGAATTTTAATCCTCATCCAATAAAAATCATTTTAATTTAAATTCTAGAAATTATGCATGGCTTATACGTAGTCCGATTTATGGGTTCTACATTTTCCTTACCTATCTTATATTGGATCATGTAGGGGAATGTCTCTACAAATTCCCCCCACTTGGCATGTCTCTTGTTCAACTTCTGCTGTCCCTTAGGATGCTTTAAGGATTCATGATCCGTATGAATCACAAATTCCCTAGGCCTCAAGTAGTGCTCCCAAGTCTCTAGCGTACTCCTAAGTGCGTACAACTCCTTGTCATACGTCGGATAGTTCAGCGCTGCTCCATTGAGCGTCTCACTAAAGTACGCCACCGGACGTCCTCTTGCATCAAAACTCCACCAACAACTACACCTGAAGCATCACATTCAATTTCAAATACATTAGCAAAGTCGGGCAAAACAAGTAAATGAGCATTAATTAATTTTTTCTTAATAATATTAAAGGAATTCTCTTGCTCATCGCCCCAATAGAATGGAACGTTCTTCTTTATCATCGCCATCAATGATGCTGCCAGTGTGCTAAAATCCTTTACAAACTTCCTATAGAAACTTGCAAGGCCATGAAAGCTTCGGACTTGACCAACAGTAGTAGGCGTTGGCCAATCTCGAATAGCACTTATCTTGTCTTCATCCACTTGTATCCCTAATTTAGAGGTGAATATTACAACCTTAATTATGTCAAAAAGATTGGGACAACACAATCGTTTCTTTATTTCATCAAATCAAGGACGTGACTCCGTGTGATATGAATCTTGTCGGGCATGTCGTTCAAAGGATTGGAAGGAGGTTCAAGGAAGCATTACGTCAACTCATGAGCAATCGAGAAGATCTTGCAAGAAAGGTTTTAACCCTCGAAGAGTTTGCGATGCATGGAAATAAGCTTGGAGTCCATAGGTGTAATGCCCGAGATTTAACATCGTGTTAAATTACGATTATTGATTTTTAATCGAAACGATTATTAAAGGGCTAATCGGGACACGAATTGCAAGTGTGCATGTGAAATCGTGAGTACGAGAGCCGAAGGTGTCGCGCATATGCGCGAAGAGTAGGCGCGCATATGCGCGAGCAGGGCAGAAGCTCATGGTGCCAAACAGAAAGGTTGGCGCATATGCGCGATTTTATGCGCGCACATGCGCGAGAGCTCCAGAGAGGGTGGCGCACATGCGCGGCAGAAGGCGCGCATATGCGCGAGGGTGGCCGAGAGTTACGAAGAAAGCAGTAGCGCACATGCGCGGAAGATTGGCGCGCATATGTGCGAGCTGCCGAGAAGCTTATCCGCCGAGACCAGTAGGTCTCGCGCATATGCGCCGAGGAAGTCGCGCATATGCGCGAGACGTGGTGCACGCGGGATGTGCCATTTGCCTTCATGCATGTTTGAGATGTATATGTATATATATATATATACATGCACGAATTTTTTAAAAGAATCAGAACGAGAGAAATCGAGGAAAGGCTTCAGAGAAAAGGTGAAAATCCTTACGCCTTTTTATTTCAATCCGTCTGTCCGATTTTGAATCCGACTTCGGTACTGTGTTCCTATCGACGTAGGCTACAACTAGACGTAAGTTTTGCTATGTTTTGATATGAGTTGAAATTATGGTATTGTCAGAATCTGATATGATTCATATATGTTGTTCTTGGCATGTTAGACATCGTATAATCTAAACCGGACTGAGAAAAAGAGACCATATGAAATTGTTATGATTTTTAGAGTTAAGTTGATTGAGAATTGATATCAGGGTTGGAGTATTATTGAGTACGAGATATTAGAATTAATATTTGATTGATATGATATTGCTGGATGTATTGAGGGTATACCGTTATGCCGTCAATATTGAATTAGATTGAGTATTGCGTATAACATATTTGAATGGAGTGAGGTATTGATATTATACTTCTCGGTATTGGCATTTCAGAGTAATATTGACAGGTTTGAATTCGAGACTTCGACAGAGGCAGAATATCAGAGTGACAGGTATAAATTAATGTGGAGTTGGGATTGCACAACTCGAGTGAGGTTTGACTCGAGTTTCCCTAAATCACATACTTTTATGATTTCTTTGATATTTGTGATTGATGTTTGTAGACTATGGAGTTATAGTCATTATATGTCTGAGATTGATGTTCGTAGGCTATTGATTCATAGCCAAAGCATGTATTGACTGTTGAATTGTATATTCATCGGCTGATTCGCCTAATTACTGAATGCATGTATTGACTACTGAGTCGTTGAGTCATAGGCTGATTCGCCTATCTATAGACTGATTCGTCTAATCATTGACTGATTCGTCAATTCTGCGGCTGAGTCGCCCAGACATTGCTGATTCGCATAATCCTTGACTGATTCGTCACTTCTGAGGCTGATTCGCCCAAACACTGGATATATGATTTATATCGATGCCGTTTAGGGATTGATGCATTCCTATCGACTGAGATTCGATATATTTGTAAATGTCCAGACATCGGGATCCCTAGGTTAGAGTTGAGTCGAGTCTGAGACGACGCGTTGTTTGAGTTGAGTTTGAGTCTGAGTGTGAGTCATTGCTAGATATTGATTTATATTATTTGATGTTGATTATGTTCCTGATGATGGTACATGTTTAGAATAAGAGTTATTCTTGATATTGTTTCATGTTCTGATTTGATACATGTTATGATTATTGCTTATATGCTTTTATATAGGTTTTTATATGATTGCACGTTTACATTGTTTATACTGGGATATTTATATCTCACCGGAGTTATCCGGCTGTTGTCTTGTTTTGTATGTGTGCATGACAACAGGTGGGGCAGGTTCAGGGTCAAGAAAAGAAAGAGGCTGGACTAGATAGCGTGGAGATCCGGGCTTCGAAGCAACTTAGGATTCAGCACTGATATGTAATTGAACCTAGTTGAATCCTTGTAGATAATACATGATGTGTATGTTTATGTTTAATATGTAATTTGAAGTTAATTACATTACGTTTCCGCTTTGTATATTAAAAGAAAAAAAAAATTAGACCCTGTTTTAAAATTGATTAATTAGTCCCAAACATGATTAAGAATTTGATTAGCGTCCGGGTCCCCACAACAGGTGGTATCAGAGCCCTAGGTACTAGAACTGTAGACTTTTGAGATTGAGATAGAAGAGGCTAGTGAGCGGGGTAGATTGAATTTTCTTTCCTGCTTTTGAATGCTAGCATGTTGTACTGCTTTATATAACACATGTTACTTGATTTATCTGATTTGATTTTGTAATATGTATTATTGGGAACGAATCTGAACTGATTCTCGATCAGCAGTAAGATGATCGGAGGAGAGACTGAATCGAAACAGGTATGTTGGATTGAGTTACTAATCCTTTTGAGTTTCAGATATGCCTCCTAGACGAATTCCAGAACAGGGTAGTACATCAAATCCTCCAATGGATGTAACACCGACTCCAATGGAAACCTTGCTGAAGAGGTTTCAGTCATTCAAACCACCCACTCTGACGGGTACTGAGACATCAGTCGAGTGTGAGAGTTGGTTAGGTAGCATTGAGTTGCTGTTTGATTCACTGGAATACAGTGATGAGCACCGGATTAAATTGATTGGACACCAGTTGCTTGATGTTTCACAAAGCTGGTGGGTTACAATGAAGAGGGCCTTGGAGCAGCGAGGTACGATTATTACTTGGGATGCATTTAGAACTGAGTTTTATCAGAGATTTTTCCCAATATCGTACAGAAAGGACAAGGGGGCGGAGTTTGCCAATTTGAGACAGGGTCAGCTGAACATTGAAGAATATGTGACCAAATTCTCTACCTTGTTGAAGTTTGCTCCTCATGTGTCTGAAAATGACGAAGCCGTTGCTGATCAGTTCATCAATGGCTTGAATCCCGATATTTTTACATTGGTGAACACAGGACGACCGAATAACTTTGCTGATGCCATGAATAGAGCAAAGGGCGCTGAAGCAGGCCTGATAAGGCAGAGAGGAGCTGAATTTGTTCCTCCAGTGTCGAGACCACCGCAACCATCTCCCCGATTCGAGAGTGGCAGTAGCAGTGGTGGAAGAAAAGATTTTCTGAAAGCTAGAGGAAAGCAATTTAAGAAGCCTGGTGGCAGTTCTTCTAGCTCTAGTGGTTCTCAGCAGAGTTATGCTGGCGTGTACTGCGGAAATTGTGGAGGGAGACATTCCACTGAACAATGCCAAGGAGTACTTGGTAGCTGCCACTTCTGCAAACAACAGGGACATTTTTCCAGAGTGTGTCCACATAAAGGTTCTCAAAGATCCCAGGGAACCGAAGCATCTAGATCAGTGGCACAGTGGAGTAGACAATCAGCTGCTGTTCCTTCATTTCAGCCAGTACCATCTCAGTCACAGCAGAGGCCAGGAGGAAGCCAGACAGTCGGCCAGCCTCCTAGACAACGAGCCAGATTATTTGCTTGGACCGAGGAGCAGGCTGAGGAAGCACCAGATGATTGATGTTGCAGGTAGCGATTCTTGATATAGTTATCCTGCTTTTGTATTGATAGATACAGGTGCTTCACTTATATCTATTGTTGAATGATTTGCATTGAGTTATGCATTGCCTGTTGAGTCTTTATTTACTGTAGTGTATGCCTTTGCTCCGTTGGGGAGAGTTTTTATAGCAGTGAATTCTGTAAGACGATGTATACTACAGTAGAATGAGAATGAGACTAAGTTAGAACATGTGGTAGCTGGTATTGTACTGGTGGTTTCTGATTTGGGACTGCATGACTGATATTGATATGCTGACCAAGTACAGAGCTAACCTAGATTAGTTCCAGAAGATGGTGAGAATCGGACCTGAAATGGCCAAGGGAGGGATATTGTACGATAAGGATTCTAGATTGAGAATTCCTTTGATAATTCGTACTATCCATGACGCAAATATTACAGAAAGGAGCAGATGGACTCCTTATGTATTCAGTTGATTGACTGAAGTTGAGTTTATCATTGGCTGATTTACCAATGATATGAAGATTATTGATGTTCTCCCTGATAAGATTTCAGATCTTATTTCAGTCGGAGAGATTGATTTTCAGCCTTGATTGGATATCAGAAACAGTTGAAATAGTGAATCCTGATTAAGACAGATTGTATTCAGGGTGTTATATCTGAGGATGATATATCTGATGATTCTAGCAGAATTAAACCGTAATTAGTTTGCCAAGGTGGATATCAGTGTCAGATATTTGCGGTTTTATGAGTTTAGCAGATCAGTACTGATGAGTGATGTCTTGAATCCGACTGAATATTGTTGTTATTCTGAATTTGGGTTTGAATCAAATAGAAGACAGTGTTGGTGGAAACAAATGAAAGCTGATATTGCTTAATTTGTGGCCAAATGTCTGAATTGTTAATAGATGAAGGCTAAGAGAAAGAAAACAGGAAGACTATTACAGAGTTTGTATATTCTTAAAGGAAAATGAGATCACATTTCCATGGATTTTGTAATAAAGTTACTGAGATCCTCCCGAGGTTGTGATGTGATTTGGGTTGTGATTAACAGATTGACCAAATCCACATGTATGATTCAGTACAAGATGATGTACCGATATGACCAGATGGCTGAGATTTAGGTCAGAGAGGTAGTCAGACTGCATAGAGTGCCAAAGTCTATTGTAGTAGACCGTGATTTTTGGTTTATATCGTACTTTGGACAGAGTTTGCAGTAGGCTTTAGGTATGAAGTTACCTTTTAGTACCGCATATCATCCATAGATTGATGGATAGTCTGAGCAGACGATCCAGATATTGGAGAATATGCTGAGAGTAGTAGTGCTTGATTTTAGCACTAGCTGGCAATAAGCATTGCCACTTTGTTAGTTTTCGTATAACAACAGATATCAGACAAGTATTGCAATGACTTTTGTCGAAACGTGATACGGAAAGACATGGTGATCCCCTTTTTATTAGAATGATATCCCTGAGATTCCTGAGATCGGACCTGACATGATCCGGGGTATGACTAGAAGAGTGAAGCTGATTGAGAAGAGAGTGAAGATATCTCTAAACAAATAAGCCAACGTCGGATGATGACTGTTGGTATTTGAAGCCAAAGGTTGAATATATCTTTGACTAAGATTTCAGAATGGATTCATTGGGATGAGTTCTGATTTAAACTTTGTATACATTTCTTCTGATATGTCTGAATTGATTACTTACGAGTTCGAGGACGAACTCAGATCCTAGAGGGAAGGAAATGTAATGCCCAAGATTTAACATCGTGTTAAATTACGATTATTGATTTTTAATCGAGACGATTATTAAAGGGCTAATCGGGACACGAATTGCAAGTGTGCATGTGAAATCGTGAGTGCGAGAGCCGAAGGTGTCGCGCATATGCGCGAAGAGTAGGCGCGCATATGCGCGAGCAGGGCAGAAGCTCATGGTGCCAAACAGAAAGGTTGGCGCATATGCGTGATTTTATGCGCGCACATGCGCTAGAGCTCCAGAGAGGGTGGCGCACATGCGCGGCAGAAGGCGCGCATATGCGCGAGGGTGGCCGAGAGTTACGAAGAAAGCGTAGCGCACATGCGCGGAAGATTGGCGCGCATATGCGCGAGCTGCCGAGAAGCTTATCCGTCGAGACCAGTAGGTCTCGCGCATATGCGCCGAGGAAGTCGCGCATATGCGCGAGACGTGGTGCACGCGGGATGTGCCATTTGCCTTCATGCATGTTTGAGATGTATATGTATATATATATATACATGCACGAATTTTTTAAAAGAATCAGAACGAGAGAAATCGAGGAAAGGCTTCAGAGAAAAGGTGAAAATCCTTACGCCTTTTTATTTCAATCCGTCTGTCCGATTTTGAATCCGACTTCGGTACTGTGTTCCTATCGACGTAGGCTACAACAAGACGTAAGTTTTGCTATGTTTTGATATGAGTTGAAATTATGGTATTGTCAGAATCTGATATGATTCATATATGCTGTTCTTGGCATGTTAGACATCGTATAATCGAAACCGGACTGAGAAAAAGAGACCATATGAAATTGTTATGATTTTTAGAGTTAAGTTGATTGAGAATTGATATCAGGGTTGGAGTATTATTGAGTACGAGATATTAGAATTAATATTTGATTGATATGATATTGCTGGATGTATTTGTTAGAGTAGGTGCCAGTCGAGCCAAATGTTGGCCGAGTGTTCACAATGAAACTCTATGTATAAGCAGTCTTTATTTTAATAATATTTGAAATTATTATTTTGGCAAATCTTTATCTGTATACCCATGCTAGCTGCATAGATAAAGCCCTTGAATATACAAATAGTAGAAAGAATATGAGATGCTCATATGATGAGTATCATGAAACTCATATTTGTAATACTGTATATTCTAAACGGTTCCTAGTCGATTCAGCCGCCACTAAGAAGGATATAGGCCGCTCGAGTTAGAGACTATTATCTGCGATGTGAGTACCATGTTTCATTGGTAGGGGACATTGTGATGTCCGAACGTGCAGATAGGTGCTCCTTGTAGAGTGCACTGAACAACCCTCCATAAAAGGACTTTCCAAGTGGTTCTCACTTATCGAGTGGAAAAGTCCTGGTTTATGGTTGTACAGAATTAGTCCTTATGACCCGGGACAACATTGAGACTCTATGTGCTAGAATTACACTTTGACTTGTTTACCGACTCTCATGGGGTCATTAGGTGACAAGGTTGGGTGTTCTGTCGAAACACATAGGAGTCGATGCATTGTAGTCGGGGATTCACCGCTTACCTTCGGGTATGGATATCCTATGTGTTATCATGTGTATGTAGGTTGAAATCTCTGGCCAGAGTATGGTTGTAATGATGAAATGTGTTTCATAGATTACACCATCGATGCAACTACGACATGACACATAGTATCGATTCATAGACAACTCTCGATAAACCAATGGTTGTCGAATCGATCGGGATATATGAGTTGAAGGGACCGTACTGTACGCTAACCATAATTGAATGGTTCTTGCAGGCACTATCATGTGATACCTAGGGAATCACGTAAGCGATGCTGCTAGGCGTTTAACGTGATTTGTTGGGTACTATCAGACTTGATTTCTGACGTTCTTAATATCAAGGAGTTGATAATTAAGAATGGAGCAATTGGGGTATGCTCGTATAAGGACATGTTTAGTCCGAATCACATGGAGATGTGAACCCACGGCTAGTTGTATCAATGAACCATTGAGGGCCACACAAGTGCTAGCTTTGTAAATCCCGATGAGAAGTAAAAATAGTTCAATGTGTTGAACGGCTTATAAAGGAGTTTATAAGCGTAAGTAAAATTAGAAGTATGACTTCTATAAAGGAGAAAATAGTTCAATGTGTTGAACGACTTATAAATGAGTTTATAAGTGTAAGGAAAAATAGAAGTATGACTTCTATGAGAGAAATGTAAATTTTGATTTATGGAAGTGTTCCTAAATTAAAATTTGGCCAAGAGAATAATGTATTTGAAAATTGTGATTTTCATAAACATTACTATGGACTAAATAAATTAATTCAAGTGTTGAATTAATTAAACACTAGTGGACCTAGTAGAGTCCAAATAATTAAATTAATTCAAGTGTTGGATTAATTAAATAATATTGAGTCTTGTAGAGCTCAATTAAAATAATTATTTAAACTAGTGGGACTTGAGTAAATTCAAGTAATGTTTAATTAGTCTCAAATATGTTTGAGATAATTAAATTTAGTCCAAAGTTTTTAATTTGATTAAAACTATATTATATGCATGCATGGGAGGTGAAGGGTTGGAGATTACTTTTTATTAAAATAATGCAAGGCATGCACCTTTTTCACTTTTGCTTTTTGCAACACCAAGACATGGAATTAAAATCATTCTCCCTTCCCTCCCACTTTGAGTTGGCCGAAACTTCCATCTAAATTCTCTCAAATTTTTCTCCATTTTTGTGTTCTTCAATTTGTTGAAGAAAACACACTTCTCTTTGAAAAATCTTCTAGTTTTTCTAGTGCAAAACAAGAAGGGATTTACCTAGTTGGTGGTGGGCCTAATTTGAAGGAAAGATTCAAGAAGAAAGGAGGAGAGCTTGTAGATTCATCTTCCATTCAAGAGCTTTGTTGTTCAACAACAAAGTTGGAGCCAAACATCAATCCTTGTGATTGATAGGTAAATTCTAAAACACCCTATGTATGGAGTTTTATTGTAAATATTGCACAAACAAGGGTGGCCGAAATTTTCCCTTAAAAATTCGATTTTTTTTGCTTCCGTTGCGCTTCCGGCCACCGTAACCGGTCCGCTTTCAAGTGGTATCCGAGCTTAGGTTACGGATTTTGTGTAATATTTACGTAATATTATGTTGAGATCGATTTCTAACCGCTTGAGAAATTTTTGGTGCAAAATTTGAGAAGGCCGAAATTTTTGAAGAAAAACAAAAAAAAAAAAAATATTTTTTCGGGCAGCCTGTGAGCTGCCCGAAGGGCTGCCCGAAAATTTCGGGCAGCTCGGGCTGCCCGAATGTTTCTGTTTTTAAAATAAAAAAAAAAATTTGTGTGGCCGGAATCCGGCGACGGAGCTCCGGCGACGGCGATGACGACTAGGGTTTCCAAAAGTGTTTTGGACAATCTTAGTGTCATGGGCCTTGATGTAGTTGGGCCATTTGATGGTCAACATATTTTGTGAAATTTAAATGGGCCAAAGTATTTTTGGTGAAAAATGGTTTTTGGGCCCTTAAGTTTAAATTTACAATTGTTGCACATATTTTCTCATAAAATAAATAATTGAAGTGGGACTTTAATTATTTATAGTAAATTGTGATTTACAAGAAATTCGATTATAAATAAATTAATTTGAAAGTAGACAAATGTGTTTGTATACTTTGTTAATTTAATTTATAATTGTGGCGGTTAGTGATTGGATCAAGATATATAATATTGGATCAATTAATTATAGTGATAATTAATTGATGGTGTATGATATGTGATATTATGCATGAAGGATGATCAAAAGCCCAAGCCCAATTTGCTAGGTGTATGCTAGGATATTTGTGTTGAATGATTGTAATAATTATCAATTTTAAGTGGGCTTGGTTTATGGCCCGTTCCCACCCCATGAGATGTATCCCTACGTGCCATGGATATTTAATTGTAAATATTAGAATAGTGGAAGATCAAGATTGGAAGATGGTGGCCTTGGTGATTATGAAGATCGAAGACATGTAATATTGGATGCTAATGTAATAATGTAGTTGCATTTGCATCCCGTGCATTTACCCTAGGATTGGACCTAGGCCCGTGTTTAGCTCACACGGGCCATTAGTATTGGGCCAATTGATCATCCTTGTCTTGTTTTCTATTTATAATATATGCATGATATGTTATAAATAATGAGTATGTGCGTTATTAATATGATAATAACAAAGTTGCATGAATCCGGCAAACATACGATCAAACATGGCGAGCTTTTAAATAAAATTAATGATGAGACCTTTCAAAATTAAAAACCCTCATTTTGAATAAGATTCAAAATTAATATCAAGCCCGAAAAGGGGAATTATAAATTTGTTTATAATTTCCTTGTCTTCCATCGACAATGGATGCATGATGAACGCTACCCGTACTCGGGGCTCGGCTCATATTATTGAGGGGGCCTTGGGTGCCGGAAAGCTGTGACATCCATTGACATAGTGATGTGAACTACGTGGAACTCCCATGATTTCAGCTCTTATTATTGAGGGAACTCATGGCGACCGTCCATTAAGGTTCAACATCGATGGGTAAGGCTTGACACGTGAAGATGAACGACGTCATATTATTGGGTCCTAATCAAACGTGAGACAAAAGTTTACGTAGAGGGTTGCATTGTGATGCAATTGGAAACTACCTTTTAGGAATTGTGATTGGCTGATATTATTCGGGATCACAATTCGCTAATTGGACCTTACGTACCTACTGAGGAAAGGAGTTTCCCGTTTTCACTAGAGGGTAGTGAAAGATGTCAAAACAGTGGGAGCAAATATTTATGAAGTAAAGGTCCAAACTTCGTATCTTACTAAATATTTAAAATAGTCATCAACATTTATCTGTTTTTACTTTTCAGTACAAATCAACAATGTCTTCGATGCGCAATTCGATATCTGTAATACTCGACAAACACATATTAACTGGACCTAATTACCTCACTTGGCTAAGAAATTTGAAAATAGTCTTGAATTCGGAAAGGGTAACATATACACTGACTCAGTCGCCCCCTGTTGAGGCTCCGACTGACTGCACTCCTGAGGAATTGCAGGCTTACAAGGAATGGTGTGACCATGACTTGATAGCAAGGTGTTATATGTTGACTTCTATGAATGATGAGCTGCAGAGGCGTTTTGAGAGTGCAAAGAGTGCTGCTGACATTCATTTGCACCTCAAGGAGCTCTTTGGAGAGCAAACGCGTCCTCTTAGGCATGCAACCGTCAAGGAGCTGATCACTTTGCGTATGCGAGATGGGGCCTCGGTCCATGAGCATGGCCTAAAGGTGATCGGGCTCGTGGACAAGCTCGTTGGCATGGATATGATCTTGCCTTCGGAGTTGACCACCGACGTGTTGCTGTTATCGCTGCCTAGCTCATTTGATCCTTTTGTGGTGAACTTCAACATGAACAAGCTAGAACCGACCCTTGAGGAGTTGGTGAACATGCTTGTTACGTTTGAATCCACCATCAAGAAAGAGAAGTTGGTTCTTTATGTGGGTTCTTCATCTGGTACGAAGATTGATCCACATGGGAATGGAAAGAAAAGTTCTTTCCAACGTCCCAAGAAGAACGTGCCCTTGATGAGGCAATCTCCGAATCCCGTTGAGGCAGCCACACCAGTTAAGGCTGACAAGACTGCTGATGAATGTCATCACTGCAAGAAGCCTGGACATTGGAGGCGAAATTGCAAGGAATATCTGGCCCAGAAGTGTTCTGGAAACGGTATGTTCTAAATTTAAGTAAACATTTCAATTAACTCTACTTCTTGGGTATTAGATACCGGTTGTGACTCACATCTCTGTAATGGGTTACAGGTGATGGGAAGAAGTGGGAAGCTTAAGGAAGGTGTGACCTTCTTGAGGATGGGCAATGGAGCAAGAGTTGCTACCAAGGCTATTAAGGATGTTTACTTATTGTTGAACAATGACTTTAAGTTAATTTTAAGAGATGTTTTGTTTGTACCTGTTTGGTGTAAAACATTGTTTCCATTTCTATTGTGATAAAAATGGATATTCTTGTTTATTTAGCAAAGGTGTTTGCAACATTTACAAGAATGAATGTTTAATTGGTACTTGAGAACTTGAAAACGATCTCTATAACTTAAAATTAAAAGATATTCCATTAAATGTCCATTCAAAGGCAGACACCATATGAGATATGGATGGGTAAGCCTCCCAAATATTCTTATCTTAGATTATGGGGAGCCCTGCTTAAGTGAAGCAGGTAGTGGGAGATAAATTGGATTGTTGATCCATTTTATGTTACTTTGTGGGATATCCAAGGAATTAACTTGGATATCATTTCTATCATCCCCAAGAAACAGAGGTGTTTGTTTCTAGGAATGTAACCTTTTTGGAAAGGGATTTTCTATTGGATAGAAAAAGGGAGATGATAGAACTCGAAGAAGTTCGAGAGAAACCCACAATTATAGAACCCACACCCAATGAGCCAAGAGAGGAGATACAAGCTCCTAGCAGGTACGAGAAAGTCTCGAGACCACCTATGAGGTATGGTCAGCTTCTTGAAGAGGGCCATGATGAGCCTAACCATGGATGTGATCCAAGGACCTTCAAGGAAGCGTCATCTGATGCCGATTCATCCAAGTGGCTTGAAGCAATGGAATCTGAGTTGAATTCCATGCATTCGAACCAAGTGTAGGATCTTGTGGATCCACCTGAGGGAACTGTTCCCATAGGGACTTGGGGCGGATGGGAAGGTATTGACCTTCAAGACGCGATTGGTGGCAAAAGGATATACTCAAAGACAAGGAGTTGACTTTGAGGAAACCTTTTCCCAGTCGTAATGTTCAAGTCCATAAGGATTTTGCTAGCCATAGCTGCATGGTATGACTATGAGATATGGCAGATGGATGTTAAGACAAGTCTTTCTTAATGTGGATTTTAAGAAAGTGATTTACATGTTTCAACCTGAAGGGTTTACATCTGTCAGAAGTGAGCATATGGTATGCAAACTTCAGAGATCTATTTATGGTCTAAAGCAGGCATCAAGGAGTTGGAACCTCAGATTCGATAGTACGATCAAAGAGTTTGATTTACTAAAAATCATGAGGGACCCTGTGTGTATAAGAAGGTCAGTGGGAGTGTTGTGACATTCCTGGTGCTTTATGTTGATGACATTCTACTCATTGGGAATGATGTAGGAATGTTGCAATCAACTAAGATAAGGTTAGCGAGTAAGTTCTCGATGCAGGACTTGGGTGAAGCATCTTTTGTATTGGGATACAAATCTATTGAGATAGATCGAAAAGATGGCTTGGTCTCACCCAGTCCACATACATTGATACCATCGTGAAGCGGTTCTCGATGGATGAGTCCATGAGAGGACATCTACCAGTGTGTCATGGCATGTCCCTATCCAAGTCTGTCTCCCAAGACAGATGCAGAGATAGTGGCGATGACACGCATTCCGTATGCTTCGGAAATTGGTAATATCATGTATGGGATGATATCTACACGTCCTGACGTGGCGTTTGCACTATATGTAGTGAAATGATATCATTCGAACCCTGGTCTTCCACACCTGAAAGCTGTGAAAGACATCCTCAAATAGTTGAGAAGGACCAATAAGTTGTTCTTGGTCTATGGGGTAGAGAACTGAAATTGGAAGGCTATACCGACACTAGCTTCCAAAGCGATATCGATAACTCGAATTCAACCTCTAGTTTTGTATTCATGCTCAACGGTGCTGCTGTCTCTTGGAAGAGTTCCAAGCAAGACAATAATACGGATTCCAGCACAGAGGCCGAATACATTGTTGCATCAGATGCAACAAGAGAGGCTGTTTGGATAAGGAATTTCGTCCAAGAGTTGGACGTCATTCCTAATGGAATTGCTCCTATCCCGGTGTTGTGTGACAACACGGGAGCTATAGCTCAAGCAAAGGAGCCAAGGTCTCATCAGAAATCCAAACTAGTATTGAGAAAGTACCACATCCTCGGAGAGATTGTGGAAAGAAGAGTAGTGTCTATTGACAAAGTCGGCTCCGCAGATTATGTTGTTGATCCACTAGCTAAGCCTTTACCTGGACCATTATTCGACAAGCATCGCGAATCAATGGGTTTTAAGCATATGGGTATTTGACTCTAGTGCAAGTGGGAGATTGTTAGAGTAGGTGCCCGTCGAGCCAAATGTTGGCCGAGTGTTCACAATGAAACTCTATGTATAAGCAGTCTTTATTTTAATAATATTTGAAATTATTATTTTGGCAAATCTTTATCTGTATACCCATGCTAGCTGCATAGATAAAGCCCTTGAATATACAAATAGTAGAAAGAATATGAGATGCTCATATGATGAGTATCATGAAACTCATATTTGTAATACTGTATATTCTAAACGGTTCCTAGTCGATTCAGCCGCCACTAAGAAGGATATAGGCCGCTCGAGTTAGAGACTAGTATCTGCGATGTGAGTACCATGTTTCATTGGTAGGGGACATTGTGATGTCCGAACGTGCAGATAGGTGCTCCTTGTAGAGTGCACTGAACAACCCTTCATAAAAGGACTTTCCAAGTGGTTCTCACTTATCGAGTGGAAAAGTCCTGGTTTATGGTTGTACAGAATTAGTCCTTATGACCCGGGACAACATTGAGACTCTATGTGCTAGAATTACACTTTGACTTTTTTACCGACTCTCATGGGGTCATTAGGTGACAAGGTTGGGTGTTCTGTCGAAACACATAGGAGTCGATGCATTGTAGTCGGGGATTCACCGCTTACCTTCGGGCATGGATATCCTATGTGTTATCATGGGTATGTAGGTTGAAATCTCTGGCCAGAGTATGGTTGTAATGATGAAATGTGTTTCATAGATTACACCATCGATGCAACTACGACATGACACATAGTATCGATTCATAGACAACTCTCGATAAACCAATGGTTGTCGAATCGATCGGGATATATGAGTTGAAGGGACCGTACTGTACGCTAACCATAATTGAATGGTTCTTGCAGGCACTATCATGTGATACCTAGGGAATCACGTAAGCGATGCTGCTAGGCGTTTAACGTGATTTATTGGGTACTATCAGACTTGAGTTCTGACGTTCTTAATATCAAGGAGTTGATAATTAAGAATGGAGCAATTGGGGTATGCTCGTATAAGGACATGTTTAGTCCGAATCACATGGAGATGTGAACCCACGGCTAGTTGTATCAATGAACCATTGAGGGCCACACAAGTGCTAGCTTTGTAAATCCCGATGAGAAGTAAAAATAGTTCAATGTGTTGAACGGCTTATAAAGGAGTTTATAAGCGTAAGTAAAATTAGAAGTATGACTTCTATAAAGGAGAAAATAGTTCAATGTGTTGAACGACTTATAAATGAGTTTATAAGTGTAAGGAAAAATAGAAGTATGACTTCTATGAGAGAAATGTAAATTTTGATTTATGGAAGTGTTCCTAAATTAAAATTTGGCCAAGAGAATAATGTATTTGAAAATTGTGATTTTCATAAACATTATTATGGACTAAATAAATTAATTCAAGTGTTGAATTAATTAAACACTAGTGGACCTAGTAGAGTCCAAATAATTAAATTAATTCAAGTGTTGGATTAATTAAATAATATTGAGTCTTGTAGAGCTCAATTAAAATAATTATTTAAACTAGTGGGACTTGAGTAAATTCAAGTAATGTTTAATTAGTCTCAAATATGTTTGAGATAATTAAATTTAGTCCAAAGTTTTTAATTTGATTAAAAACTATATTATATGCATGCATGGGAGGTGAAGGGTTGGAGATTACTTTTTATTAAAATAATGCAAGGCATGCACCTTTTTCACTTTTGCTTTTTGCAACACCAAGACATGGAATTAAAATCATTCTCCCTTCCCTCCCACTTTGAGTTGGCCGAAACTTCCATCTAAATTCTCTCAAATTTTTCTCCATTTTTGTGTTCTTCAATTTGTTGAAGAAAACACACTTCTCTTTGAAAAATCTTCTAGTTTTTCTAGTGCAAAACAAGAAGGGATTTACCTAGTTGGTGGTGGGCCTAATTTGAAGGAAAGATTCAAGAAGAAAGGAGGAGAGCTTGTAGATTCATCTTCCATTCAAGAGCTTTGTTGTTCAACAACAAAGTTGGAGCCAAACATCAATCCTTGTGATTGATAGGTAAATTCTAAAACACCCTATGTATGGAGTTTTATTGTAAATATTGCACAAACAAGGGTGGCCGAAATTTTCCCTTAAAAATTCGATTTTTTTTGCTTCCGTTGCGCTTCCGGCCACCGTAACCGGTCCGCTTTCAGTATTGAGGGTATACCGTTATGCCGTCAATATTGAATTAGATTGAGTATTGCGTATAACAGATTTGAATGGAGTGAGGTATTGATATTATACTTCTCGGTATTGGCATTTCAGAGTAATATTGACAGGTTTGAATTCGAGACTTCGACAGAGGCAGAATATCAGAGTGACAGGTATAAATTAATGTTGAGTTGGGATTGCACAACTCGAGTGAGGTTTGACTCGAGTTTCCCTAAATCACATACTTTTATGATTTCTTTGATATTTGTGATTGATGTTTGTAGACTATGGAGTTATAGTCATTATATGTCTGAGATTGATGTTCGTAGGCTATTGATTCATAGCCTAAGCATGTATTGACTGTTGAATTGTATATTCATCGGCTGATTCGCCTAATTACTGAATGCATGTATTGACTACTGAGTCGTTGAGTCATAGGCTGATTCGCCTATCTATAGACTGATTCGTCTAATCATTGACTGATTCGTCAATTCTGTGGCTGAGTCGCCCAGACATTGCTGATTCGCATAATCCTTGACTGATTCGTCACTTCTGAGGCTGATTCGCCCAGACACTGGATATATGATTTATATCGATGCCGTTTAGGGATTGATGCATTCCTATCGACTGAGATTCGATATATTTGTAAATGTCCAGACATCGGGATCCCTAGGTTAGAGTTGAGTCGAGTCTGAGACGACGCGTTGTTTGAGTTGAGTTTGAGTCTGAGTGTGAGTCATTGCTTGATATTGATTTATATTATTTGATGTTTATTATGTTCCTGATGATGGTACATGTTTTGAATAAGAGTTATTCTTGATATTGTTTCATGTTCTGATTTGATACATGTTATGATTATTGCTTATATGCTTTTATATAGGTTTTTATATGATTGCACGTTTACATTGTTTATACTGGGATATTTATATCTCACCGGAGTTATCCGGCTGTTGTCTTGTTTTGTATGTGTGCATGACAACAGGTGGGGTAGGTTCAGGGTCAAGAAAAGAAAGAGGCTGGACTAGATAGCGTGGAGATCCGGGCTTCGAAGCAACTTAGGATTCAGCACTGATATGTAGTTGAACCTAGTTGAATCCTTGTAGATAATACATGATGTGTATGTTTATGTTTAATATGTAATTTGAAGTTAATTACATTACGTTTCCGCTTTGTATATTAAAAGAAAAAAAAAATTAGATCCTGTTTTATAATTGATTAATTAGTCCCAAACATGATTAAGAATTTGATTAGCGTCCGGGTCCCCACAATAGGATCTTTGTGCGAGTGTTAAATGAAGATGGCGGCAGAACGCTCCGTGCCCTAGCGGTAAAATCCTACCGTCCGAGCGCCACATACACTGTCCAGAAGATGGGTCCAAGCAGTAGAATTGAGCGCCCAAGCGCGCCATGTTACGAGAATATTTATCTTTCCTAGTTTAGAGTCCAAATAATTTGGTAACAAGATTGGCACACCCTGTTACGAGAATATTTTATCTTTCCTAGTTTAGAGTCCAAATAATTTGGTAACAAGAATTTTCATTTCTTTTAGATTTGTATACAATATATGGACGAAAATTATTGATTGAAAACAATAATTCTTCAAAATAATAATACACCTTTGTGTCTTTTTAAATCAAACTTATCCAAGTTTAATACTTTCTGGCGTTTGTCGATTGTTCTTCATTCGGATAGGAAAAGATGAGTTTTTGAAGGTTCTCTTTAATTTCAATTTTTTATCTTCTTTAATATTTATTGTTAAATTATTCGTAATTTTTTATCTTCTTTAATATCTACAATGTCTACGGTAGCAGAAACACCATATCTGAATCATATTCAATTCTGAGAATATCATAAATTCAAATATTGTCTAAACGTAACAAAACTTACGTCCAAATGAAGCTTGCGTTGCTAGGAACACGGTACTGTAATCGGATTCAAAATCAAATAGACGGTTTGCTCACAAATCAATGTGAAAAATAAGAACAAAGCTTTTCCCTCAAAATCTCGATTCTTGCTTCCATCCAATCTGAGAGACACGCTTATGTTATATGTATATATACTACATGCATTTCAAGAAAGGTGGCACACTCCTTTTCGCGACACGTCTCGCGCTCGGGCGGTCAAAAGTTGCCGCCCGGGCGAGTAATTCTCGGCCCTCGCCCATTCCAGCAGCCTCGCTCGGGCGGTCAAAAACATCCGCCCGGGCGAGTGACTCTCGGCCCTCTTCTCCTAGGCACTCTCGCTCGGGCGGTCAAAAACGTCCGCCCGGGCGAGTCACTTTCGCCCAAATTGTATAATTTCATATATTTGCTCAAATCTTATCTCGAACTGGCCCGGCTATAATTACATCAATTCATAATCAGTAAATCATATCAGATTACAATAATTAAATTCTCGGGCATTACATTTCTCCCCCTCTTAGATCTGAGTTCGTCCTCGAACTCACAACAATCAATTCAGATATATTAGAAGAAATGTGTACAGAGTTTAAACCAAAACTCAAATATCTGATTCCAGTCTGGAATAAGAATTCACGAAGTATAATGTCATAATACTTTTTCTCCAGTTCTTCTGACAGAATCAATCTCGCATTACTGGTTATACAACATCCGTATAAACCAATCTACAGCTCATCACCTATCAGGACCATCAGCTGTTATCAAATCTGTTTATCTCAAGCAAAGATATATACAATCTTTAGCTTCAACTACCAATCGTCATCATTCGACGTTGGTTTCTTAAATCTGTCTATTCTGAACTATCTGGATAACTAGTGCTAACATCCAGCACTAAAGTTCTACCAATATCTGCCAATATCTGATTACCACACCCTGACTATCTGTCTATCTCTCTGACTACCTGTCAATCTGTAATAAAGAGAGCTTATGATATAGTCTATCACAAGTACAACTCCCTTAAAATCACAATCTGATATCATCTAATTCAATACTCTAATCCATCTGATTATTTCTTTGACATCGATCTATGTCATCTAGTTCTGTTTGTACGTAATCTGGTACAAACTGATAGATATAGATTGAGATATCAGTCAATCATAATTATATCATATCAAAATCTAAGAAAAATGGCTGTAATGTCATTACGAAACCATAGAAATGTACTCCCATTTCTATTCAGAAATATACATATTCTGTAATAAATCTTCTGATTTCTATCTTTCTGTTTTCTTCTGTTAGCAATTCAGACCTATCAGTACAATTTCTGCTAACATTTCTGTACAATCTCTGCCAGCCTTTCTGTACAAATTCTGTTACAACTGATCAAATCTGTTTATATTATCACTATCTGTTCGAATATAATACATTCACAATCATTTGAATGAAATCTGAACCCATTACGGAGCATTTCTGACACTATCTGTAAGTTCAGATTCGAACTATCCGGTATAAACAAATCAGTTAATAACATATATAAAGAAGACATACCTACCTGATATTCAGCTCTGACTGTAGATATCAATTCTGTTACAAAATTCTGAACCATTTTGATATCATAAAATAATCAGTCCCATACAATCACAAAATCAAATATCTGTTAATCTGACTGATGCTCTGTTCTGATTAGCAAAATACAATGCTGAACCCTCTAATTTCTGAACTGATGTACAATCAACTGATTACAATAAACTGTGTCAACACTGATTCACAATAACAGTAATATCACATCAGATTCAGAATAGAAAGAACCTATACAGATCTAGTGAGTTTAAGAAAACTCATAACACAACGATTCCTGGTAAATATCTTGATATCAATCTGATCAACTGCTATATTTCATCTGCCAATAGAATATGCTCCCAACAATATAAGATATCGCAAATACTGATGTAGAACAATAATAATACTCAGCAGATATATAACAATAAGAGAATAAGATAACCAGAATATGATAATCTGCAGATAATAAATTTCTGACATTTCTGGCATTCCTGATCTTTCTGTCTTAACTGTCTAAATCAATCAATTCTCAGGTACTGTATACTCTGAATAAACACTGTATCAATAACTGCATACCAGATTCATACCTGATCCATTTCTGTATAAAATAATCGCAGTTCTCTGAATATTTAACACAGTCTTTAAATATTCAACAGAATCAATCAAGTGCTGCAAGATATCAATAAATCATAGATATACCAAGCATAATCTTCAGAATACCTCTGAACATAAACGCCATTAATTTAGACACAGAACTGAAATATCTTCAAGAGAATACTCAATCAACTGTAATTCTCAGTCAGTATTCTAATCTGTCAATTCTTTCAATTCTGTCTAATCATTCAGTATCATTCTATACATTCAATGTCATTCTTGACTGGATTCTATCATATAAACAATACCTGGTATCGATTCAATTCTGAAATCTACCCTTTTTGATATCAAACACATCTGAAATTTTATCTAGGCAACCACCAGTCAACTTATACATTACGGGCAAATCTGTCACCGTTAGACTCGATTTCAGCATATCTACCAAACACATAAGGATACCATCTGTTCCTTTTTGTGATAATCGAGTCATAACAGTACAATGATCTAAGGAATTCTAGATCTAGAATCCTCATTTCTCAACTAGATCCAATCTTAATCTTACCATTTCTGGAACACATTCTACGATATTTCTGTACTTGTTTAGCATTACATGTCAATAATGAAATCGAAATCATATAACACAAGTACATCATAATCTAACCCAATCCCGGGTTCATCTCACTGTAGTATATAACATGTCACAGAGATCTCTGATATCAACATATTCCTCAACAACCAAGGAATCAATACTACAGTATACACAGACCCCACAAATATAGCATATCACCATGCTACTCAATCACAGATACTCATGAAGAATGCATTAGTACACATCAATACGTATGCAATATATCATAAAAGAGTAGTACCTGTTGTAAATTCTGGGTCTGTTCTTCTGTCATTACCACCAATGACTTTGCTCTTTAAGATCTTCGAAAATGTTTCTGAGGGCAAACTTTAGCAAAGTGTCCCGTCTGCTTACAGATATTGCACTTCCCAAGCACTCCCTGACATTGTTCTGTGGAGTGTCTCCCTCCACAAGTCCTGCAATACACTCCGATATAGCTCGGACCAGGACTGCTAGAACTAGAGGAATCACTTCCTAACTTCTTGAACTGTTTCTTTTGAATTCTCAATGGTTCTTTTTCCTTACCACTACGACTGCCAATCTCTATTCTGGAAGGCAGTTGCTGTGCAGTCTGTTCTGGAAGAACATATAATGCTCCCGGTTGTCCTATCAGAACCGTTTCCGCTCTTTTAGCTCTATTCAAGGTATCCGCAAAATTACTCGATTGCTTTACATTTACCAACGTGCGTATTTCTGGATTCAATCCTTGAATGAACTGGCTAGACATAGCATCATCATTTCTAGCCACAAGAGGAGCAAAACGTAGAAGTGTGAAGAACTGTACCAAGTATTCATCAACACTCAAAAGACCCTGTCTCAGGTTTGCAAATTCTGCACTTCTATCCTGTCTATATGAGGTAGGGAAGAATCTTTGATAAAATTCAAATCTAAAGGTCTTCCACGTGATCACTGAACGACTCTGCTCTAAGGCTCCTTTGGTGAGTAACCACCATCTTCTAGCAGTCTCTTGCAACTGGTTCTCAATAAGCCTAATTCTACACTCATCTGCGAAATTCAGGAATTCAAATAACATTTCTGTCTCCTCTAGCCATTTCTCACAATCTACTGACGTCTCAGTTCCCTTCAGAATTGGCGGTTGAAACGACTGAAACCTCTGTAACTGTGTTTCCATCTGAATTTCTGCCACATCTATCTGAGATTCTGTTCTATCTGTCTGATCATATGACGTACTGCCTTTTTCTGGAATTCTGCGGGGAGCTATATCTGATTACCAAAAACATCAGTAATCCCATACCACAAACCTGTTTCAAATCTTTTCCTGACCATCTTACTGCTGGTCATGAATCCGATCTGATTCGTATTCAGTGATACATAATACCAATCTAATTCACTTAATCAGGTAAACATGTATCTAAAAGCAATAACACATAATCTCATGCTAGCATCACAATGTAGATAAACATCATAAGCAATCTCATGCTAGCACACACATGCAAGGAAAGAAAATTCATCTACCCCGCTCATTCTCTTCTATCTCATTCTGACTCAATCTAATAGATCTATCAGTTCTAACTATCTTAATCTAAAGATCTAACTCTAAAGGAACTATCAGCTCTGATTATCTACCTTTAAAGGATCTATCGCTCTGATACCACCTGTTGTGGGGACCTGGACGCTAATCATCTTCTTAATCGTCTTTGGGATTTAATTATCTGTTCTGATAAACAGGGTCTAAAAATTTTTCTTTTTAAAATATAAACGCGGAAGGTAATGGCATCTAATAATATACATATCTGTATAAAATACATTTCAGTATTAAAATACAATAATCTAGTCTAAGGTTCAACTACTAAAGTCAAGTAATAAAACCAAGTCTACTGTAAGTCCGGAATCACCACGCTAAACTCGTCTTCTCTCATCTTCATCTCGACCCTGATCCAGCCCCACCTGTTGTCATGCACACATAAAAAAACAAGACAACAGCCGGATAACTCCGGTGAGAATAAATCCCAGTATAAAACATGGTAAGCATGTATATAAACAAACTAAATCATAATACGTGCTATCATGTATAGAAATAATCTATTTCATAGTCTATGAAATTAATCAAATAAGCATGCAACTCAATTCAGATAAACATGCATATAAACAATCTTAATCATAAAACATGCTAACCCAACTGAAAGTAGTAACGATGGGTCCCATGATCTAGGAGCCACATCCATATAAGCATGCAGTTCTAATCAAATCATGTCTAGACTTGACTCGATCTATAACTCTAGGGATCCCGGTGTGAATAAGACGTCACTGTCTGTCACCTACCCTACCAATCGAGGTGCTGTACGTCTTATTCCTAGACTTCGGCCTGATCTGTATCCACGTCTACAAAGGGGCGGTGATCTTCCCCTAAGCTGAGATATCGCCGAACATCTAGTAGTCTGCCTGATCTCCAGACTGCCCTATCTTAATGCATGAATACAAAATCTGTAAACAAGCATAATAAGATAAAACATAAACAAGAATATAGTATGTGATTTATTGGGCAACTCAAGGATGGTCTCGCTTGAGTTGTTTCTTCCCGAATATCACATGAATTATACCTTTGTCGTCCCGGTCTGACGAAGACGATGACTTGTATTCAACTCTGTCCATATCAAATCTGAAATGACAATATCGAATACACTGTATCAGTAAATAACTCAATATACAATCTGTTCTGATCAATACTCAATTCTGTATACAATCTGATCAATGTCTGAACATAATACAATCTGAGTCATATCAATAATATCACAATCTAATCGAAATCATATCTGAATCTGATCAATCTAACTCAACTGATGTTTCGACGGCATAACAATACAATCTGAATAATCCCGTCAATCTGAACATCACAAATATAATACTGGAACTCATAATCTGTGTCAACATAATTCCTACTCTGAATATTAACACAATTCTGATATAAAATCTCAGTCAATATCTCTCAAAAATCATAACAATTACAGGAATAGTCTGTTCTTTATCTGACTTCAATTCTACAATGTCTACGGTAGCAGAAACACCATATCTGAATCATATTCAATTATGAGAATATCATAAATTCAAATATTGTCTAAACGTAACAAAACTTACGTCCAAATGAAGCCTGCGTTGCTAGGAACACGGTACTGTAATCGGATTCAAAATCAAATAGACGGTTTGCTCACAAATCAATGTGAAAAATAAGAACAAAGCTTTTCCCTCAAAATCTCGATTCTTGCTTCCATCCAATCTGAGAGACACGCTTATGTTATATGTATATATACTACATGCATTTCAAGAAAGGTGGCACACTCCTTTTCGCGACACGTCTCGCGCTCGGGCGGTCAAAAGTTGCCGCCCGGGCGAGTAATTCTCGGCCCTCGCCCATTCCAGCAGCCTCGCTCGGGCGGTCAAAAACATCCGCCCGGGCGAGTGACTCTCTGCCCTCTTCTCCTAGGCACTCTCGCTCGGGCGGTCAAAAACGTCCGCCCGGGCGAGTCACTTTCGCCCAAATTGTATAATTTCATATATTTGCTCAAATCTTATCTCGAACTGGCCCGGCTATAATTACATCAATTCATAATCAGTAAATCATATCAGATTACAATAATTAAATTCTCGGGCATTACAGGAATGATTTGATATCAAAAGATTTTTGAAGGAAAATAAGGGGTGCACTTGGTCGAATTTTTGGTCTAGGAACGAGGGAGAAAATTGCTTAATTATTTATTTGTTGGTTAAAAATGGGGGAAATTATCTACTTAGAAAAGATTAAGGAAAGATATCAAGGAAATGAGTTGTCAAACAAATTTTAAGTCTAGAAGGGAAGGGCCGATTTTATAAGATAATTGGGGTGAGAATATTGCTTAATTATTAATTATTGAAGATTTAAAGTTGAAGGAATTATCTATGCGGAGAAGGGATAAAGAAAGATACCCAAAATTGTGAGTTGACAAATTTAAATCCTACAAAGTGAAATGGCCGAAAATTGTAGGGTAATGGGAGGGAAAATATTGCTTACATAATGTATTTAAATCTTTAGTGTTTTATCTACCCTTTAAATATTTTAGTGAATTAATAAATTAATTATGGAATAACATTATCTTGCATGCATGGCTAAATGTTTAAATTACTTAAATAATTCCATAAACCTTCTTTTACATTAAATTAACTTATTATTTATCTTAAATAAATTCTAGGAATGTTTTATTAATATTAAATTTTATCTCAAAACTCCAACTCCAGTCCGGCCTCACTTATTTAACTGAAACGATAAAACCATACTTATGCGATTAAAAATAAATAATCATGACTAACAACTTTAAAATTCTTTAAATAATAAAGAAATCATTTTTAATTTAAATACTAAAAATTATGCATGGCTTATACATAGTCTGATTTAACGGGTTCTACAAGTCTCCCCCCTTAAAAGAAATTTCATCTCCGAAATTCGCTTATCCTCGATAAAAAAAAAGTTTAGACTATTAATTCTAGAATCCTAATAATCTACGCTTCCGATGCGCTACTCTGATAAGATAAATATTAAGCTGTTCTTCCGCTTCCTCAATCCTAAATAAATTTGTCTACCAAAATCCTCGTTTGTGAATCACAAATTAAAACAACTTATGGTGACTTAGTTCTATTCAACTATAGCCTCGAATTTTGACTTATTACGCAATTCCTCATACTAGAGATGGATGTCCAAATTTATCGCACCTTACTTTCATTATAATATACCCAAGATGTTCATTGACCTATTATATTCCAATATTGAAATCTTAATAACATCCCTTCTTAACTTTATTGACTTCTATCCTGGGGTAAAATACTTAAAAGTTAAACCTTATCTCAATCCCACAATAATATTAAACTTAGATCCTTGAATTGAATCTTTATCTTACCACACCAAACTTACATAACCTAAATATTTAGAAGTACATCCCAATATAATGTTGTTGCAAATCTTAAGTTCGAGTAGTCTTAATCCATAAAACCCAATATATATAATATCGATATTCTACCTGAATAATAAAATTATTCTAGCACCAATTACATGCTTAAACTATTTCCTTTTTAATTAGAATAAATTTGAGACCTAAGACCCTTGGACTTTCCTTATTTAAGCGAATGTCGCATTCTTACGTATCCTTAATGCTTAATTAATTAATACTAGCGTATAAAACTTAATAAGTTCTCCTATGATAATGATGGACTAACTCTAATAAATCAACTTCACTTATAACCCATAAATTCTAGAATCCCCATATTAAGATTTTAGATTTCTTACTCGATAAAAATCTTAATATTCGTTCATTGATAACCTATGATGAACACAACTCGTTTCTTTTGGTTTTTATTTCACCCAAAATTTTCTTACGAACACCTATTTCATAAACTTAAAATTCAAGCTTACGCGACCCAAATAGTGATAACATAATCCCAACATACATATTCATTTATTCTCAAGTTTCTCAATGACTTTTAAAAATTTCTTAAAACCAGGTGTCTACCTCAAATCTTATATGCGTCTATCAAGTAATCTAACCATCGATCGTACCCAATTTTTTTTGAAAAATTAAATTCCAACAAAGGTATAATTTTAACTCTTAAGATCATGATTAAAAATTATGATTCATCAAACTTAAATTCCCAATTTTTTTTGTTAGCTCCATATCTATTCTTAAAACTTAACTAACTGATCAACTGTATCTTAAATTGTTATCAATCTAAATTCTTAATTTGTCACAGTATTAATTCACTAGAGATTAAACTTTCAAGCCAAATGTTGATTCATCCTACAATGCCCTTGGTTACCATTCCTTATAACCTTATAACCCAATTGTTTCAAGGTTCTAGATATCCCTTCAAACCTAAATCATCAAATTTCATATCCTTTAAACCATTCGCTTCTCACTTACTTGTTAGAGTAGGTGCACGTCGAGCCAAGTGTTGGCCGACTGTTCACGATGAAACTCTTTGTATAAACGATCTTTATTTTAATAATATTTGAATTTATTAATTTGGCGCATCTTTATCTTTATACCCATGCTAGTTGCATAGATAAAGTCCTTGAATATACATATAGTAGAAAGAATATGAGATGCTCATATGATGAGTATCATGAAACTCATATTTGGAATACTGTATATTCTAAACGGTTACTAGTCGATTCAGCCGCCGCTAAGAAGGATAAAGGCCGCTCGAGTTAGATACTAGTATCTGCGATGTGAGTACCATGTTTCATTGGTAGGGGACATTGTGATGTCCGAGCATGCAGATAGGTGCTTCTTGTAGAGTGCACTGAACAACACTCTATAAAGGACTTTCCAAGTGGTTCTCACTTATCGAGTGGAAATGTCCTAGTTTATGGTTGTACACCATTAGTCCTTATGACCCGGGACAACATTGAGACTCTATGTGCTAGCGTTTCAATTTGACTTGTTTACCGACTCTTATGGGTCATCAGGTGGCAAGGTTGGGTGTTACGGCGAAACATATAGGAGTCGATAAATTGTAGCCGGAGATTCACCGCTTATCTACGGGTGTGGATATCCTATGTGTTTTTCATGTATGTGTGGGTTGAAATCTCTGATCAGAGTATGGTGGTAATTATGAAAGGGGTTTCATAGATTACACCATCGATGCAACCACAACATGACACATAGTATCGATTCATAGACAACTCTCGATAAACCAATAGTTGTCGAATCGGTCGGGATATATGAGTTGAAGGGACCGTACTGTACGCTAACCATAATTGAATGGTTCTTGCAGGCACTATCATGTGATACCTAGGGAAGCACGTAAGCGATGCTGCTAGGCGTTTAACGTGATTGGTTGGGTACTATCAGACTTGAGTTCTGACGTTCTTACTGTCAAGGAGTTGATAAGTAAGAATGGAGCAATTGGGGTATGCTTGAATAAGGACATGTTTATTCCAAATCACATGGAGATGTGAACCCACGGCTAGTTGTATCAATGAACCATTGAGGGCCACACAAGTACTAGCTTTGTAATTCCCGATGAGAAGTAAAATAGTTCAATGTGTTGAACGGCTTATAAATGTGTTTATAAGCGTAAAGAAAAATAGAAGTATGACTTCTATGAGAGAAATATAAATTTTAATTTATGGAAGTGTTCCTAGATTAAAATTTGGCCAAGTGAATAATGTATTTGAAAATTGTGATTTTCATAAACATTATTATGGACTAAATTAAATTAATTCAAGTGATGAATTAATTAAACACTAGTGAGCCTAGTAGAGTCCAAATAATTAAATTAATTCAAGTGTTGAATTAATTAAATAATATTGAGTCTTGTAGAGCTCAATTAAAATAATTATTTAACTAGTGGGACTTGGGTAAATTCAAGTAATGTTTAATTAGTCTCAAATATGTTTGAGATAATTAAATTTAGTCCAAGGTTTTTAATTTGATTAAAAATCATATAATATGCATGCATGGGAGGTGAAGGGTTGGGAGACTACTTTTTGTGTTTTCAAAGCATGGCATGCAAAAAGGTGATTCTACTTTTTCAACAACCAAGGCTAGTCTTCCCCCCACTCCATTCCATCTCACTTGGCCGAAATCCCTCTCCCATTTTTTTCTCTCAAGTTTTCATTTTTCTTTTGTTCTTCAAATTGTTGGAGAATAAAACACTTCTCTTTGAAAAATCTTCTTGTTTTTCTAGTGTTAAACAAGAAGGGATTTACCTAGGTAGTGGTGGGCCTAATTCTTGAAGTAAAGGAGGAGGAGCTTGTAGATTTTTCATCCTTTCAAGAGCTTAGTTGCTTGTCAACTAAGTTGGTGTCATCATCAACCTTGTAAGGTTGATAGGTAATATATCTCTTACACCCTATGATTGTTTTTTGTGTTTGTTTTGTAAATATTGCACATAAACAAGGGTGGCCGAAATTTTGCTTGAAAATGTTTAAATTTTGACTTCCGTTGCGCTTCCGGCCACCGTAACCGGTCCGCTTTCAAGTGGTATCAGAGCTAAGGTTACGGTTTTTGTGTAATATTTGCATAATATTATGTTGAGATCGATTTCTAACCGCTTGAGAAATTTTTGGTGCAAGGAATCATGAAGGCCGAATTTTTGAATCAAAAAAAAAAAAAAAAAAACATTTTTCGGGCAGCATGTTGCTGCCCGAGGGCTGCTCGAGCTGCCCTTGATTTTTCGGGCAACAAAGGGCAGCCCGAGGGGCTGCCCGAAAATTGCAGTTTTTAAATATAAAAAAAAATATTTTTGTTACCGGAATCCGGCGACGGAGCTCCGGCGACGGCGATGACGGCTAGGGTTTCCAAAAGTGTTTTGGACAATCTTAGTGTCATGGGCCTTGAGATGTTGGGCCATTGGATGGCCAAAATAATTTGTGAAATTTAAATGAGCCAAAATATTTTTGGTGAAAAATTGGTTTTTGGGCCCTTAAGTTTAAATTTACAATTGTTGCACATATTTTCTCATAAAATAAATAATTGAAGTATGACTTTAATTATTTATAGTAAACTGTGATTTATAAGAAATTCGATTATAAATAAATTAATTTGAAAGTAGACAAAGGGGTTTGTATACTTTGTTAATTTAATTTATAATTGTGGCGGTTAGTGATTGGATCAAGATATATAATATTGGATCAATTAATTATTGTGATAATTAATTGATGGTGTATGATATGTGATATTATGCATGAAGGATGGTCAAAAGCCCAAGCTCAATTTGCTAGGTGTATGCTAGGATATTTGTGTTGTATGATTGTAATAATTATCAATTTAAAGTGGGCTTGGCTTATGGCCCGTTCCCACCCCCATGAGATGTATCCCTATGTGCCATAGATATTTAATTGTAAATATTAGAATAGTGGAAGATCAAGATTGGAAGATGGTGGCCTTGGTGATTATGAAGATCGAAGACATGTAATATTGGATGCTAATGTAATAATTTAGTTGCATTTGCATCCCGTGCATTTACCCTAGGATTGGACCTAGGCCCGTGTTTAGCTCACACGGGCCATTAGTTTTGGGGCGATTGATCATCCTTGTATTGTTTTCTATTTATAATATATGCATGATATGTTATAAATAATGAGTATGTGCGTTATTATTATTATTATAATAACAAAGTTGCATGAATCCGGCAAACATACGATCAAACATGGCGAGCTTTTAAAATAAAATTAATGATGAGACCTTTCAAAATTAAAAAACCCTCATTTTGAATAAGATTCAAAATTAATATCAAGCCCGAAAAAGGGAATTATAAATTTGTTTATAATTTCCTTGTCTTCCATCGACAATGGATGCATGATGAACACTACCCGTACTCGGGGCTCGGCTCATATTATTGAGGGGGCCCTGGGTACCGGAAAGCTGTGACATCCATTGACATAGTGATGTGAACTACGTGGAAATCCCATGATTTCGGCTCATATTATTGAGGGAACTCATGGCGACCGTCCATTAAGGTTCAATATCGATGGGTTAGGCTTGACACGTAAAGATGAACGACGTCGTATTATTGGGTCCTAATCAAACGTGAGACAAAAGTTTACGTAGAGGGTTGCATGGCGATGCAATTGGAAACTGCCTTTTAGGAATTGTGATTGGCCGATATTATTCGGGATCACAATTCGCTAATTGAACCTTACGTACCTGCTGAGGAAAATGTTTCCCGTTTTCACTAGAGGGTAGTGAAAAATGTCAAAACAATGGGAGCGATAATTTATAAAGTAAAAGTTCAAACTTTATATCTTATTAAATATTTTAAAATAGTCATTAACATTTATCTGTTTTACTTTTCAGTACAAATCTTTGACAATGTCATCAATTCGCAACCCGTTTTCCGTTATTCTCGAAAAACACGTTCTAACCGGACCTAACTATATCACTTGGCTAAGAAATCTAAAGATTGTCTTGAACTCGGAGAAAATTGCATACACACTGACTGAGTCGCCCCCTGCTGAGGCTCCGACTAGCTGCACTCCTGAGGAATTGAAGACCTACAAGGATTGGTGCGACCATGACTTGAAGGCGAGGTGTTATATGCAGGCTTCGATGAACGATGAGCTGCAGAGGCGATTCGAGGATGCTAAGAATGCTGCTGACATTCATATGCACCTCAAGGAGCTCTTTGGTGAGCAGACTCGGCCTCTAAGGCATGCCACAGTCAAGGAGCTCATCACTTTACGCATGCGAGATGGGGCTTCGGTCCATGAGCATGGCCTAAAGTTGATTGGGCTCGTGGATAAGCTCGTTGGCATGGATTTGATCTTGCCTTTGGAGTTGACCACCGACGTGCTGCTGTTGTCACTGCCAAGCTCGTTCGATCCTTTTGTGGTGAATTTCAATATGAACAAGCTTGAGCCAAGCCTTGAAGAGTTGGTGAACATGCTTGTGACCTTTGAGTCCACAATCAAAAAGGAGAAGCCGGTTCTTTATGTGGGCTCTTCATCTGGCACGAAGACCTGTCCACCTGGGAAGGGAAAGAAGCGTTCTTTCTAGCGCCCCAAGAAGAGCGTGCCCTTGAAGAGGCAGACTCCGAGTCCCGTAGTGGCAGCCGCGCCAGCCAAGGCTGAGAAGACAGTTGACATCTGTCATCACTGCAAGAAGCCTGGACATTGGAGGCGTAACTGCAGGGAATATCTTGCGCAGAAGGGTTATGGCAAAGGTATGTTCTATATTGAAGTAAATATCTCTATTAACTCTACTTCTTGGGTATTGGATACCGGTTGTGGCTCACATCTCTGTAATGATTTGCAGGTGATGGGAAGAAGTAGAAGGCTCCGAGAGGGTGAGACCTTCTTGAGAATGGGCAATGGAGCAAGAGTTGCTGCCAAGGCCATAGGAGATGTTTGTTTAATTTTGAACAATGATTTTAAGTTTGTATTAAGAGATGTTTTGTTCGTACCAGACTTGATTAAAAACATTATTTCCATTCCTATGCTTGATATTGATGGATTTTCTTGTTTATTTGGCAAAGGTGTTTGCAATATTTACAAGAATGAATGTTTAGTTGGTACTGGAGAACTAGAAAACAATCTCTACACCTTAAAATTGAAAGATATTCCACTTAACAATGTCCAAGCAATAACGACAACAAATAAGCGCAAACAAAATACTCTTAATTCGGCACAATTATGGCATGCTCGATTAGGACATATTTCCTCAAGAAGGATGAACAAGCTAGTGGGAGTTGGCATGTTTGATATGTTCGGTATTAATGCTCTCACGACTTGTGAATCCTGTCTAAAAGGAAAGATGACCAAAATTCCCTTTAAGGGCCATGCAGAGCGAGCCAAAGGGTTATTGGATTTGATCCATACCGATGTGTGTGGTCCGCTTAGCATCACTACTAAGCATGGACATGCATACTTCCTCACCTTTACCGATGACTTTTCGAGGTATGGGTATGTGTATTTGATGAAATACAAGTCTGAATCCTTTGAAAGGTTCAAAGAATTCAGAAATGAAGTAGAGAAGCAATTGGGACGAAGCATCAAGACACTTCGATCGGATCGAGGTGGTGAGTATTTGAGTGCCGAGTTCCAAGAGTATCTTAGGGAGAATGAGATTCTCTCGCAGTGGACTCCGCCCGCTACACCGCAGTTGAATGGTGTTTCGGAGCGTCATAACCGGACTTTGATGGACATGGTTCGGTCTATGATGGGGTTCACGGAGTTGCCGCCATCCTTTTGGGGATATGCGCTTGAAACAGCAGCACTGTTGTTGAACAATGTCTATACAAAGGCAGTTGACAAGACTCCATATGAGATATGAATGGGTAAACCTCCCAAGTATTCTTATCTTAGAATATGGGGGTGTCCTGCTTATGTGAAGCAGACAGTGGGAGATAAATTGGATAGTCGATCCATTTTATGCTACTTTGTGGGATATCCAAGGAATTCAGTTGGATATAACTTCTATCATCCCCAAGAAAAAAAGGTGTTTGTTTCTAGGAACGCAATCTTTTTGGAAAAGGAATTTCTATTAGATAGAAAAGGCGAGAAGATAGAACTCGAAGAGGTTCGAGAGACACCCACAGTTGTAGAACCCACACCCGAGAAGCCAAGTGAGGAGATACAAGCCCCTAGAAGAACCGAGAGAGTCTCGAGACCACCTATGAGGTATGGTCTGTTTCTAGAAGAGGCCCATGATGAGCCTAACCTTGGATGTGATCCAAGGACCTTCAAGGAAGCGTTATCTGATGCCGATTCATCCAAATGGCTTGAAGCAATGGAATCTGAGATGAATTCCATACATTCGAACCAAGTGTGGAATCTCGTGGATCCACCTGAGGGAATTGTTCCCATAGGGTGTAAATGGATTTACAAGAGGAAACTTGGGGCGGATGGGAAGGTATTGATCTTCAAGGCGCGATTGGTAGCAAAAGGGTATACTCAAAGGCAAGGTGTTGACTATGAAGAAACCTTTTCTCCAGTTGCGATGTTCAAGTCCATTAGGATTTTGCTAGCCATAGCTGCATGGTATGACTATGAGATATGGCAGATGGATGTCAAGACTGCCTTCCTTAATGGGGATATTAAGGAAGAGATTTATATGTCTCAACCTGAAGGGTTTACATCTATCGGAAGTGAACATATGGTATGCAAACTTCAAAGATCTATTTATGGTCTTAAGCAGGCATCTAGTAGTTGGAACCTTAGATTCGATAGTACAATCAAAGAGTTTGGTTTTACTAAGAATCCTGAGGAACCCTGTGTGTATAAGAGGGTCAGTGGGAGTGCTGTGACATTCCTTGTTCTTTATGTTGATGACATTCTACTCATTGGGAATGATGTAGGAATATTGCAATCAACTAAGATATGGTTAGCAAGTAAGTTCTCGATGCAGGACTTGGGTGAAGCATCTTTTGTATTGGGAATACAGATCTATAGAGATAGATCAAAAGGATTGCTTGGTCTCACCCAGTCCACATACATTGATACCATCGTGAAGCGGTTCTCGATGGATGAGTCCAAGAGAGGACATCTACCAATGTGTCATGGCGTGTCCCTATCCAAGTCTATGTCTCCCAAGACTGATGCAGAGATAGCGGCGATGACACGAATTCCGTATGCTTCGGCTATTGGTAGCATCATGTATGGGATGATATCTACACGTCCTGACGTGGCTTTTGCACTAAGTGTAGTGAGTAGATATCAATCCAACCCTGGTCTTCCACACTGGAAAGCTGTGAAAGACATCATCAAGTATTTGAGAAGGACCAATAAGTTGTTCTTGGTCTATGGGGGTGGAGAACTGAAATTGGAAGGCTATACCGACTCCAGCTTCCAAAGCGATGTTGATGACTCGAAGTCAACCTCCGGATTCATATTCATGCTCAATGGTGGTGCTGTCTCTTGGAAGAGTTCCAAGCAAGACAGTACTGCGGATTCCACCACTGAGGCAGAATACATTGCTGCATCGGCTGCAGCAAAGGAGGCTGTTTGGATTAGGAATTTCGTCCAAGAGTTGGGCGTCATTCCTAATGGAGTTGCTCCTATCCCGGTGATGTGTGACAACACGGGAGCCATAGCTCAGGCGAAGGAGCCAAGGTCACATCAGAAGTCCAAACACGTATTGAGAAAGTACCACATCCTCAGAGAGATCGTGGAAAGAGGAGATGTCACGATTGACAAAGTCGGCTCCGCAGATAATGTTGCTGATCCACTAACTAAGCCTTTACCAGGACCATCATTCGAGAAGCATCGCGAATCAATGGGTCTGAAGTATATGGGTAGTTGGCTCTAGTGCAAGTGGGAGATTGTTAGAGTAGGCACGTCGAGCCAAGTGTTGGCAGACTGTTCACGATAAAACTCTTTGTATAAACGATCTTTATTTTAATAATATTTGAATTTATTAATTTGGCACATCTTTATCTTTATACCCATGCTAGTTGCATAGATAAAGTCCTTGAATATACATATAGTAAAAAGAATATGAGATGCTCATATGATGAGTATCATGAAACTCATATTTGGAATACTGTATATTCTAAACGGATCCTAGTCGATTCAGCCGCCGCTAAGAAGGATAAAGGCCGCTCGAGTTAAAGACTAGTATCTGCGATGTGAGTACCATGTTTCATTGGTAGGGGACATTGTGATGTCCGAGCATGCAGATAGGTGCTCCTTGTAGAGTGCACTGAACAACCCTCTATAAAGGACTTTCCAAGTGGTTCTCACTTATCGAGTGGAAATGTCCTAGTTTATGGTTGTACACCATTAGTCCTTATGACCCGGGACAACATTGAGACTCTATGTGCTAGCGTTTCACTTTGACTTGTTTACCGACTCTTATGGGTCATCAGGTGGCAAGGTTGGGTGTTACGGCGAAACATATAGGAGTCGATGCATTGTAGCCGGGGATTCACCGCTTACCTACAGGTATGGATATCCTATGTGTTTTTCATGTACGTGTGGGTTGAAATCTCTGATCAGAGTATGGTGGTAATTATGAAAGGGGTTTCATAGATTACACCATCGATGCAACCACAACATGACACATAGTATCGATTCATAGACAACTCTCGATAAACCAATAGTTGTCGAATCGGTCGGGATATTTGAGTTGAAGGGACCGTATTGTACGCTAACCATAATTGAATGGTTCTTGCAGGCACTATCATGTGATACCTAGGGAATCACGTAAGCGATGCTGCTAGGCGTTTAACGTGATTGGTTAGGTACTATCAGACTTGAGTTCTGACGTTCTTACTGTCAAGGAGTTGATAAGTAAGAATGGAGCAATTGGGGTATGCTCGAATAAGGACATGTTTAGTCCAAATCACATGGAGATGTGAACCCACGGCTAGTTGTATCAATGAACCATTGAGGGCCACACAAGTACTAGCTTTGTAAATCCCGATGAGAAGTAAAATAGTTCAATGTGTTGAACGGCTTATAAATGTGTTTATAAGCGTAAAGAAAAATAGAAGTATGACTTCTATGAGAGAAATATAAATTTTAATTTATGGAAGTGTTCCTAGATTAAAATTTGGCCAAGTGAATAATGTATTTGAAAATTGTGATTTTCATAAACATTATTATGGACTAAATTAAATTAATTCAAGTGTTGAATTAATTAAACACTAGTGGGCCTAGTAGAGTCCAAATAATTAAATTAATTCAAGTGTTGAATTAATTAAATAATATTGAGTCTTGTAGAGCTCAATTAAAATAATTATTTAACTAGTGGGACTTGGGTAAATTCAAGTAATTTTTAATTAGTCTGAAATATGCTTGAGATAATTAAATTTAGTCCAAGGTTTTTAATTTGATTAAAAACCATATAATATGCATGCATGGGAGGTGAAGGGTTGGGAGACTACTTTTTGTGTTTTCAAAGCATGGCATGCAAAAAGGTGATTCTACTTTTTCAACAACCAAGGCTAGTCTCCCCCCCACTCCATTCCATCTCACTTGGCCGAAATCCCTCTCCTATTTTTTTCTCTCAAGTTTTCATTTTTCTTTTGTTCTTCAAATTGTTGGAGAATAAAACACTTCTCTTTGAAAAATCTTCTTGTTTTTCTAGTGCTAAACAAGAAAGGATTTACCTAGGTAGTGGTGGGCCTAATTCTTGAAGTAAAGGAGGAGGAGCTTGTAGATTTTTCATCCTTTCAAGAGCTTAGTTGCTTGTCAACTAAGTTGGTGCCATCATCAACCTTGTAAGGTTGATAGGTAATATATCTCTTACACCCTATGAATGTTTTTGGTGTTTGTTTTGTAAATATTGCACATAAACAAGGGTGGCCGAAATTTTGCTTGAAAATGTTTAAATTTTGACTTCCGTTGCGCTTCCGGCCACGGTAACCGGTCCGCTTTCATTACTGCTACCCAAGTCCCCGAATTTCTTAAAAATTTCAAAATTAGTTCTTAATTTCCTCAAATATTATCCGATTTGTCCTTAATCTCGAGAATCCAACAATTACCCATAAGTTGTTGGCGTTCCTAATTCCATTCTATAGGTTTCCCGTAACATAAAGTTCAATGATCTTAAGCTTATTAAACCAAAAATTCCATTATCATAACTTCGAAAATTACTGATTTAACCCAATTGTTCCTCCAAAGTTCGAATTTAATCCTCAAAAATTTCAGAATTTGCAATTTGGCCCTTAAAGTTCTCGAAAATTATCATTTTGGCCCTACAACCCTAAGAATTTGCATTTCTGTCCCCATAAAATTTTCAATTTTAGCCTCATTAAACCTTAAAATTCTCAAACTCAGAATTTAATCACAAAATTCGATAAACTCGAAAATAGTCTCTTAGCATTTTATTTTTGCACTTAGGTCCTCAATTATTAGTCATTACAATTAGGTCCTTAAAATTCTCAGTTCAATGCAATTCAATCCTTAAATCCAACTGGGTAAAGCATGCATCCGAAATAAATTCTATGTTTTTATACTTCCAAATATAGTCGTAGTCCCGAATCATTAATCCTTACATGTAATTCTCAAAAACTAACTAAACTAGCAACCGCGAATCATCAGTAGTTTCTTAGAAAATCTACAAGTCCCAAGAGCATTTATAATCTTCAAGATTAACTTATGAACAAAAAAGTAGAACATCATTACTACTAGCCAAAAGAAATCAATATAAACAATCCATTATTTCTTTAAATTTAATTAAGTACTTCATAATTAAAGTCTTGACACAAAACATTTCATGAAAACATGCTGTTAAAATATTTCATGCTTTAAATGAAATGCGCAAACGTAAAACTTACAGACAAAAGACGTGACTTCGTGAGCTTCTCGAGATCAGTAGTAGTACAACCCTTTACAAGAACAGAGGCTCTGATACCAGCTGTAGAGGCCCGAAATTCGTATTTGAAAAATTGTGGAAAAATTTAAAATTTTCTTTTAAAATAAATAATATGCCTCATTCATAAATTAAAAACTGATAAAAAGTTTAATGTTCAACATAGTTGCGGAAGTAAATGTCTGTTTTGAAACAACAAATTTAAAATAAGCAATCGCGATAAAATGTTTTATCATAAAAATGGTAAATGAGCTGAAACATGAGGTCCTCGGGTTCCTACTACGGCCGACCCAAGATGGCTCACTGGTCCCAGCCCTCATTCCCGACCTCATCAGTATCTACAACAATCAAGTCTAGTGAGTATAAAGACTCCATACATATATCGTAGATAACAAGTAAATATATCATAAAATTTCATGCCGTGTAAAGATATCATGTCGTAAAGCGTAACGTGAAAATATCTTGTCATGAGTAATTATAAATACGTGCATAACTAAACTGAAAATCATAAGTGAAATGTTGCTCGATAGAGCCCTGTCATGAAATAGCATATAATAATTTTCTATTGAGAATATGTTCTACGTAAGTGGCCCATAACGTGAAATGAATCGTCTGATCAGACTAAACCACAGTATACTGGGCGGTAGAGATCTACCAATACATGAATATGAACACGTCGGTGACCACCGGATGAAGTGATAATCCCATGATAAGATGCAATCCAATGAACGTGAGGTGGCCACAAGCAATATCGAATATATCTCAAAAATGAACATTTATAATATAATTAAATGTCCTGTATTATTTTACCGAATGGGTTGGATCATTCCCAGGCTCGCTGAGACCTAATTCTTACATGAAAAATATGCAAATGATTTTTCCTTGAAAATAACTTAGTCATTGAACCCAAAAACGGGGCCAACTAGACCAACAACTTAAATTCTAACCATGACTCCGTACCAACCTGAACCAACATCGAACCATCATTTAGTCACGATTAAAATACACCTAAAATGATGATACAAAGCTCCGAAAATTGTACAAGTCGAAATTTGGTGAATGGAGGCCAACAAATGAAACACTCTTTCGAGAGTCACTTTGGCACATTGCACCGTAAATTCTCGTACGACCTCTAAACTTAACCGAATCACAAACGGCCAAAAACATGACCTTACTAACTCAATGAGGTATTGTCAAGTCCAAGGCCATAGGCTAAAAGCCAAACAAGAACTCAAACGAGCCTCAGAATCCGAGCACCAACTTGCTGTCAAAAATACAGCAGCAGCGCTTACGCTTGCATGCTTCGTTTTCGAGACTATCGGCCATTGGGGCTTGAAGCACAGACCATAGCCTCTTACCAACATCCTAAGGTATGGTTTGAACCATGGCTAAGGGCCCTAGGCCAGCTACAATCCAAACAACACTAGAACAACCCGAAACTCTTCACCCGAGAAGGCATATGCATGCGTGGGGTGTTGCAATTGTTCTTGTTGTCATGGACCATTCCAGTGGCCATTTGATTGACCATGGCATGATCAAGACATCAAGAGGTATGGTATGAACTATGGCTAAGGGCTAGAAGCCAACCAAGATCCACACCAAACCACAAAACCGAACACACACTTACATAGAAAATTCAGAAAACAGAACCGTTGATCACATGAATTGTTTTGTTTTAAAACCGGGGTGGACCATTAACCAAGCCATGAAAGGGAATCTTGGTCACATCCTAGACATAGCAAGGAGAGGTTCGGATCATGGCTATAGCCCCTAGGGCAGCCTAGATCAGAACACATGCCTTAGCCACGCAAGATACAAAGTTTGAGACTCGAAATGGCAGCCGGGACAGTTGCTATCGAAACGTGCTGCTGGTGGCGAAAGGGTTCAAACCAAAGGACCAAACTCTTCCTAACACGCCCTAGGACATGACCATAAGCAGCCTTGGGAGCCTAGGATCGAGCCAACCTGTAAATCAACCAAAAAGAATGACAACGTGAAGCATGAAGTGAAACCAAAAATCTGTACAGAAATTTGAAAGTGTTGTTGCCTTGTATCGGTTTTTTGGTGATTAAAATCATGCACATGTGATGTAAAAATTTCAGTATATGACTTGATTGAGGAGTAAATAAAAACATATACATGCCTGGATTTTTTTTTTTTGAAAGAAAAACAAATGAAAACAACGATGCGGCGCGGCGGAGACGGAGTGATCTTCACTTTCTTATTTCTACTCGATTTTCTCTCTTGTTTTCTCAAGGCTCTCTCACGATTTCTCTACTGAAAAAGGATCTGAAATTTCGAAAATGGAGAGAAGAAAGTGTCTAGGAAATGAAGGAAAGTTGCTAGATAAAAGGGAGAAATGAATCTTTCTATCTTTCTAATTTGTGAGATAAGGAATGATTTGATAGATTTTTGAAGGAAAATAAAGGGTGCACTTGTTCTAATTTTTAGTCTAGGAACAAGGGAGAAAATTGCTTAATTATTTATTTGTTGGTGATTTAAAAGTATGGGAAATTATCTACCAAGAAAAGATTAAGGAAAGATATTAGGAAATGAGTTGTCAAACTAATTTTAAGTCTAGAAGGGAGGGGCCGATTTTATAAGATAATTGGGGTGAGAATATTGCTTAATTGTTAATTATTGAAGATTTAAAGTTGAAAGAATTATCTATGCAAAGAAGGGATAAAGAAAGATATCTAAAATTATGAGTTGACAAATTTAAATCCTACAAAGTGAAATGGCCAAAAATTGTAGGGTAATGGGAGGGAAAATATTGCTTACATAATGTATTTAAATCTTTAGTGTTTTATCTACCCTTTAAATATTTTAGTGAATTAATAAATTAATTATGGAATAACATTATCTTGCATGCATGGCTAAATTTTTAAATTACTTAAATAATTCCTTAAACCTTCTTTTACATTAAATTAACTTATTATTTATCTTAAATAAATTCTAGGAATGTTTTCTTAATATTAAATTTTATCTCAAAACTCCAACTCCAGTCCGGCCTCAGTTATTTAACTGAAACGATAAAACCATACTTATGCGATTAAAAATAAATAATCATGACTAACAACTTTAAAATGCTTTGAATAATAAAGAAATCATTTTTAATTTAAATATTAGAAATTATGTATGGCTTATACGTAGTTTGATTTAAAGGGTTCTACACTCGGCACCCGAGCAGTAACATCTTACCGCTCGAGCGTGATCTGTCCAGAAGACCCCGAGCCCGAGCGGTAGAACTGCGTAACCGATCGCGTCTAGTTGCGAGAATATTTTATCTTTCCAAGTTTAGAGTCCAAATTATTTAGTAACAAGATTTTTCATATCTTTTAGATTTGTATACAATATATGGACGAAAATTATTGATTGAAAATAATAATTCTCGAGTATTATCATATTTTTGAGTTTTTCTCTCAATTTTCAAAGCTTGTCTTTGTGTTCACCTTTTTTTGTTTTCAAATCAAACTTATCAAAGTTTCATGCTTTGTCGCGTTTGTCGATTGTTCTTCACTCGGATTGTCAAAGACGAGTTCTTTGAAGGTTCGCTTGAATTTCAATTGTTTATCTTCATTAATATTTATTGCCAAATTCTTCGTAATTTAGAGGTGAATATTAAAACCTTACTTGTGTCAAAAAGATCGAGACAACACAACCGTTTCTTTATTTCATCGAATCGAGGGCGTGACTCTGTTTTGAGCGTGTTTTCTTTCGTGGTTGGAAGAATCCCATCAGGAAACTTCGAAACAAATCTGTAATAGTCGATCCCGGTGTACGGTACGGTTTAAGTTTTGTATGTTTATTTGGGTTATTTGATTTAGATGTTTAGAGTTGTGTTTTGGGTTATAGTTTAGTTGGCATTATTGTTTTGTGGCTTGGTTGATATTGTTAGTTGTTGGTGGTTGCGTAGTTTCAGCGTTTCGGTTCGATTGTAGTTGTATTGGTTTGTTTCTTGGTCGAGGCTTCACCGCACCCGCACTCTTGGTAAGGACCGCACCCGCGGTCATAATTGTTGGATTTTGATGGTTTGGCCGTGAGAGCACTGCACCCGCGGTGATGTTAGTGCCGCACCCGCGGTGTTTGCAGGACCGCACCCGCGGTCGTCGAGTTCAGGGTACTTTTTGGAATGCCGAGAGCATAGCGCACCCGCGGTGCTGGTTGGAGCGCACCCGCGGTCATGCATTATTGAGGTATGGGCGAGATTTTAAGTACCTTTTTGGATGAGTTGACTTCATTTCCCTTCTTCTTTCCCCTTCAAACTCGATTTTTCTCTCTTCAAGCAAGTGTTTTCTCCATTTCTTTCACTTCCCATCTTTGATTCTTGGATCTAGTTCGATTTTCGAGTTGAGATCGAGGTTCTTGGTTGCTCTAGGAAGCTAAGGTAAGCTTTTGGTTGTGTTATCTCTTGGTTTTGGAGAAGAGATGTTTTAGGTGTGATGTTTATGTTGGTTTTATGGATTATTTGGCATAAGTTCTTGGTTATTGAGTTGATGTTGGTATTATTTATGGATTATTGTTGTAGGTGGTGTACCAAGAGTTAGATTCAAGGTGTTATTGTGGTTTGTAAGTGGAATTTCATCCCTTTGCTCACATGATTATATATGTATGGTGTTCTAATGATTTCAAAGTGTTATTCCCTTTATTTGATTCATAGTTATGTATTGATTCACTTGTATATTTATTGGAGACATTGTATGTCTCAATTGTATTGAAAAGGGAATACAAAGAGTATAGTCTTCAAAGTTATTGATTAAATGCCAAGAGAGAGTTTCAAATGTTTTATTGGATTGATAGATACATAGTCAGAGATTGCATGCAATTAGTTGATCAACGCCCATAGGCTTATATCCCTCAGAGTTATCGGTTTATATCGATTTGGGATACGAGCACCACAGACAGAGATACTATTGATATCAATCCAACCAGAGTAAAGAGAAATACCATCTTATTGCTATGTTATTGCTACAGTATTCATGTTTCAGAGTTGATGGTATTTATGATTTCAAAGCTATGTTTTACAGAGTATGATATGTTCATTGCTATGTAAGAGTTCCACTTGCTGAGTTTTATACTCATTTCAGTTATTTTCATGTGATGCATATAAGAGTGACGGTCCGGGACGTTGACTGTGGACAGGGGGTCATATGCATGCCATGTTGGAAGGAAGATTTTTGGACATGATCATAGAAATGATGTTTTGTATTTTGTTATATCATTTGAATGATCATTATTTTATTTTGATGTAAAGGTTTTAATGAAATGTATTTTGAAACTCCTTCCATTTGCAAGAAAATTTTAAATTCCGCTGTATTTTAATTGTAATAGGTTAGGGTGTCACATTTAGTGGTATCAGAGCACCGTTATTCGGACCAATGCATATGACTTCGTCTACTTTCAATTGTCCGGGTATGTTTTCTTTGCATCTATTCATTGTTATCTATTGATTGGTGTTTTGTGAGAACTTTGTAGGATTAGATGCCTCCTAAGAGGAAAGCCGTAGAGGGTGAGGATAGTTCTTCCTCTAGAGTTGTCGACGAGTTCGGCAAGTTGCTTAAAGAGCAGGCCAAAGTTCATAGTGAGCAGATTCAGCAGCTGCTTCGATTGCAAGGAACAGGACAGGGTAGAGGCCAAGTGAGAGGCCAAGTAGCTCAGGCAGTTGGCACTGATGCCGTATTTTCTGCTTTCAAGAGGATGGATCCACCGGAATTCGCAGGTAGCACTGATCCGTTAGTGGCTGTCGAGTGGGTCAAGGCGCTTGAAGCTATCTTCGACCATCTGCAGTACGAGGATAAAGATAGGATCAGCTGTGCAGTATTCATGTTGGTTAAGGCTGCCCGTATTTGGTAGAATGCGACCAAGGTTGGTGTGACTGTTTCAGCTTTGAAGTGGTCAGAGTTCACAGATTTGTTCTATGACAAGTATTTTCCCGACGCACTTCGAGCGAGGAAGGTTACGGAGTTCTTGGAGCTTCGTCAGGGAGGCATGAACGTTGATGAGTATATTCTCAAGTTTGAGGAGGGTTGTCTTTTTGCTCCGTATGTTTCTTCTAACGACAAGGATAAAGGCGCTCACTTTATTCGAGGCCTTCGTACAGAGATCAGGAGATATCAACATGTCCAAGGCTGTGACTTTCAAGGAGATTGTGTCTAAGGCGTTGTTGGCCGAGCAAGATGAGAAGGACATCACCAGAGAGAGGCAAGAGAGGCACCAAGCTGTTGTTCAGAGAGGCCAGGGCTCGAATCAGAGAGGCAATGATCGTTTCAAAGGGAAGGGCAAGATGGAATCGAGTCCTAGACCACCGCCAGTTCCAGTTGATCCCGAGAAGCCATTGTGTACTAAGTGTGGCAGACATCATCGAGGAGAGTGCAGAAATGGCACTCATTCTTGTTACCGTTGTGGCACTGCAGGCCACATTGCCAGAGATTGGCCACGAGGAGCTAGCCAAGGGAAGGTGCAGGGTCGTATCTTTACGATGACCAAGGAAGGTATTAATCATGAATCTTCTGTGATCTCTAGTACCATTTTAATTTCAGGCAGAGTAGCTACGACTTTGATTGATACTGGTGCTACTCATTCTTTTTTGTCTGAATTGTTTTTGAAATCTTTGGGTATAGTTCCTTCTGTTCTTCCCCTCCAGTTGAATGTTGTTTTGCCTTCGGGGGACGTGTTGTGCCCGACATCGATTGTGTTTGCGTGTCCTGTTCGTATTGAGGAGCGAGTTGTCTTCGCTGATTTGATTGTTATCCCTATGGTTGCCTTTGATGTTATTCTTGGCATGGATTGGCTTTCGACTTATCGTGCAGTTATCGATTGTGTTGCTAAGACAGTGGCTTTTGCAGATGATAGCAAGGGAGGAGTTCTCGCCAGCTCAGGTACTTCGCTGGTCCTTCCTTTTATTTCTTGTCTTGAGGCTGAGAAGTTGATGTGTAGAGGTTGTGATATATTTCTGGCTTCTGTTGTGGATGTGGAAAAAATGATTAAGTTGAATATTGATGATATCGATGTTGTGAGGGAGTTTGCTGATGTGTTTGAGGATGATGTTCCGGGTTTTCCGCCTGATATAGATGTTGAGTTTTCGATTGATCTAGCTCCAGGTACGGTTCCTATCTCTAAAGCTCCGTACCGAATGGCCCCTACCGAGATGAAGGAGTTGAAGACGCAGTTGCAGGATCTTCTAGACAAGGGTTTTTTTCGACCGAGTTCTTCGCCTTGGGGAGCTCCGGTTCTTTTCGTTAAGAAGAAAGATGGGTCTTTACGGCTGTGTATCGACTATAGGGAGCTCAACAAAGTGACTGTCAAGAATAAGTATCCGTTGCCACAGATAGATGATCTATTTGAAAGGGGATCGGTTACGGTGACCGGAAGCGCAACGGAAGTTTAAAAAATCAAATTTTTCATGTAAATTTTCGGCCACCATGTTGAAAGTGTGTAGCAAATACAATAAACACAAAATGACATTCATAGGGTGTTTGAGAGATATACCTATCAATCTTTAAAAGATTGATTGTGGCTCCAACTTTGTTGTTAAACAACAAAGCTCTTGAATGTCATGAAGATCTACAAGCTCTCCTTGGACTCCTTTCTTCAAAATTAGGCCCACCACCAACTAGGTAGATCCCCTCATATTTTGCACTAGAAAAATATGAGGATTTTTCTTTGAGAAGTGAGTGTTATTCTCCAACAATTGAAGAACAAGAAAATGAGAGAAAAATGGAGAGAATGTTCAAGAAATTTCGGCCATTGTAAGGTTGAGAGAATGGGAGGGAGACTTTTCTTGGTTTGTGAAAAAGTTGAGGCATAAAGTTGCATGCCATGCCTTGAAAACTCAAAAAGTAGTCTCCCCTTTACCTCCCATGCATGCATATTATATGGTTTTTATCAAAATAAAAACCATAGACTAAATTTAATTATCTCAAACATATTTGAGACTAATTAAACATTACTTGAATTTATCCAAGTCCCACTAGTTAAATAATTAATTTAAATTGAGCTCTACAAGACTCAATATAATTTAATTAATTCAACACTTGAATTAATTTAATTATTTGGACTCTACTAGGTCCACCAGTGTTTAATTAATTCAACACTTGAATTAATTTAATTTAGTCCATAATAATGTCTATGAAAATCACAATTTTCAAATACATTATTCACTTGGCCAAATTTTAATTTAGGAACACTTCCATAAATCAAAATTTACATTTCTCTCATAGAAGTCATACTTCTATTTTTCTTTACACTTATAAACTCATTTATAAGTCGTTCAACACATTGAACTATTTTCTCTTTATAGAAGTCATACTTCTAATTTTTCCTTACGCTTATAAACTCCTTTATAAGCCGTTCAACACATTGAACTATTTTTACTTCTCAACGAGATCTAGAAAGCTAGTACTTGTGTGGCCCTCAATGGTTCATTGATACAACTAGCCGTGGGTTCACATCTCCATGTGATTCGGACTAAACATGTCCTTATATGAGCATACCCCAATTGCTCCATTCTTACTTATCAACACCTTGATAACAAGAACGTCAGAACTCAAGTCTGATATTACCCAACCAATCATGTTAAACGCCTAGCAGCATCGCTTACATGATTCCCTAGGTATCAAATGATAGTGCCTACAAGAACCATTCAATTATGGTTAGCGTACAGTACGGTCCCTTCAACTCGTATATCCCGATCGATTCGACAACCATTGGTTTATCGAGAGTTGTCAATGAATCGATACTATGTGTCATGTCGTAGTTGCATCGATGGTGTAATCTATGAAAGCCCTTTCATAATTACCACCATACTCTGGCCAGAGATTTCAACCTACTAACACATGATAACACATAGGATATCCATACCCGAAGGTAAGCGGTGAATCCCCGACTACAATGCATCGACTACTATGTGTTTCGACAGAACACCCAACCTTGCCACCTGATGACCCCATGAGAGTCGGTAAACAAGTCAAAGTGTAATTCTAGCACATAGAGTCTCAATGTTGTCCCGGTCATAAGGACTAATGGTGTACAACCATAAACCAGGACTTTTCCACTCGATAAGTGAGAACCACTTGGAAAGTCCTTTTATGGAGGGTTGTTCAGTGCACTCTACAAGGAGCACCTATCTGCATGTTCGTACATCACAATGTCCCCTACCAATGAAACATGGTACTCACATCGCAGATACTAGTCTCGAACTCGAGCGGCCTATATCCTTCTTAATGGCGGCTGAATCGACTAGGAACCGTTTCGAATATACAGTATTCCAAATATGAGTTTCATGATACTCATCATATGAGCATCTCATATTCTTTCTACTATTTGTATATTCAAGGGCTTTATCTATGCAACTAGCATGGGTATACAGATAAAGATTTGCCAAAATAATAATTTCAAATATTATTAAAATAAAGATTGCTTATACATAAAATTTCATTGTGAACACTCGGCCAACACTTGGCTCGACGGGCACCTACTCTAACACTATTTGACCAGCTTCATGGTGCTACTGTATTTTTGAAGATTGATCTTTGGTCTGGCTACTATCAGTTGAAGGTTAGGGAGTCTGATATCCCTAAGACAGCGTTCCGGACCAGGTATGGTCACTATGAGTTTCTTGTGATGTCTTTTGGTCTGACCAATGCTCCTTCAGTCTTTATGGACTTGATGAACCGTGTGTTCAAGCCTTATCTGGATAGCTTCGTCATTGTCTTCATCGACGACATATTGATCTATTCCAAGACCAGAGAGCTTCATGCAGAGCATCTCAGAGTTGTTCTTCGATTGTTGAGAGAGAAGAGGTTGTTTGCCAAGTTAAAGAAGTGTGAATTTTGGTTGGATCGGATTTATTTTCTAGGCCATGTAGCCGTCGGCCACTGTGTACTCTCGGTGTCCATGCGTCCACAAGACAGGGCTGAGCGGCCCCAAGATATAGCTTATCTCGAAAGAGATACAGCTCAACAGTAAAGGCTATCTCAAAGGAGAATACGGCTCAACATGAAATGCAACGTGCAGTAATAAACGTGACATAATAGCATGCATCATATGACATATATCAATGCACCACATAATCATGCAACACATATATGAATGTATACTCAACCAGGATATCTCGGATAGTACTTTCGTACCTCTATCACAGCAATCCTAATCCACTGGAACAACCAGACAACAGGTCTAATCCAAGCCTATTCATCAAGTGAAAACCATCACTAAACTTATCTACCAGACTTAACTAGATAATCCTGAGATAAATACTGATAAAATTCCAAACCTTCGTCCGTCGCTAGCCCGCTGATGCCGCTAGCTCCCAACTAGAGCACAGCTCTGCTACAAGACCAGCAGCTCCCCGCTAGTGCCCAAATCTCGGAACAAGACTAGAACCTGTCAGAAACGACTGAAATGCTATGGAATTCTCTGAATTGGCGAGTCAAAATGAGGAAATCCGACCACTATTTATAGGCCATGTTCGGATCCTCCGAACACCACTTCGGAACGTCCGAACGCTACGTGTCCACTGGCTCTTGACAGCTCATGATCGGATCCTCCGATCATACACTTCGGACCGTCCGAACATGCACGTGTCCAGCTGCTCTTGACACCTCATGATCGGATCCACCGAACCCACTTCGGACCTTCCGAACTCCCACGTGTCGATCAACTCTTGACACCTAATGATCGGATCCACCGAACTCACTTCGGACCTTCCGAACTCTTCGGTGCTTCCGAACCATCTTCGGACCTTCCGATCATGACTCGGTCAAAATTACACCTTAAACCTTCTTAATCACCAATACTCCGTTAATTACCCAATTTGGAATTCGGGCTACTACATTCTCCCCCCCTTAAAACGATTTCGTCCTCGAAATCAAGCTTAGAGAATGAACAAAATGAAAATAACAACATCGTTACCCTCAAAATCTAAAGGACAACCCATCACTAGACGCTTGGCTAAAACCGAATGACCCATCGGAGTAGAAACAGAAAGAATGACGTCTAGAGAAACATGCGGTAACTTATGACGCTTAACAAATCGTCCTGGTCACCCCAACGACCTACACTTCCCTGACTACTCTCATCACCAAAGTGGTCAGCCATTGCTACAACATAGAATAGGGAAACTAGTAAATTGGTCAACGGAAATCCCAAAACAGAAATCTATATCCCAAAATCGTACGCATGCTCTGATACCATAAATGTAGTGACCCGTTCCAGAATCACCTACTAATCAAAAACTAAGCATGCAATTAACCTAATAAACAATAATCAGAGATAACAGCGGAAAAAGTCAACAACTATACCGATTATACAACCCAATCGAAGTCTAGAATAACTCAAAAATAAAATATCCAATACAACCATATCGAATCAAAACAATACCGATAACTAAACCAACCAGCTACTCAACGTCCTCCTCCTGCTCCTCCTGAGCTGTCCAACCTGAGGCCTGCCCCGAGGGAATGGGGTGTCCAAGAATAAACAAAACCGAGGACGTGAGCGATAAGAACGCCCAGTACAAAAGTATGAGTATACAGACCTATATGAAATGCACATGCTATGATCATGATACCGGGGTAGTCAAGAAACAGGAATCACAAAGGATCTCAAACTGCTCAGTCTAGAGGCGCCAAGTGGATAGTGCCGCGCGGTCCAACCTCTGGGTCACTGCATCCACTACAAGACAGACGTGGACCTAAAATGTCCCGGACCACCGAAGCCCTCCCGACCCGTCGGCCACTGTGTACTCTCGGTGTCCATGCGTCCACAAGACAGGGCTGAGCGGCCCCAAGATATAGCTTATCTCGAAAGAGATACAGCTCAACAGTAAAGGCTATCTCAAAGGAGAATACGGCTCAACATGAAATGCAACGTGCAGTAATAAACGTGACATAATAGCATGCATCATATGACATATATCAATGCACCACATAATCATGCAACACATATATGAATGTATACTCAACCAGGATATCTCGGATAGTACTTTCGTACCTCTATCACAGCAATCCTAATCCACTGGAACAACCAGACAACAGGTCTAATCCAAGCCTATTCATCAAGTGAAAACCATCACTAAACTTATCTACCAGACTTAACTAGATAATCCTGAGATAAATACTGATAAAATTCCAAACCTTCGTCCGTCGCTAGCCCGCTGATGCCGCTAGCTCCCAACTAGAGCACAGCTCTGCTACAAGACCAGCAGCTCCCCGCTAGTGCCCAAATCTCGGAACAAGACTAGAACCTGTCAGAAACGACTGAAATGCTATGGAATTCTCTGAATTGGCGAGTCAAAATGAGGAAATCCGACCACTATTTATAGGCCATGTTCGGATCCTCCGAACACCACTTCGGAACGTCCGAACGCTACGTGTCCACTGGCTCTTGACAGCTCATGATCGGATCCTCCGATCATACACTTCGGACCGTCCGAACATGCACGTGTCCAGCTGCTCTTGACACCTCATGATCGGATCCACCGAACCCACTTCGGACCTTCCGAACTCCCACGTGTCGATCAACTCTTGACACCTAATGATCGGATCCACCGAACTCACTTCGGACCTTCCGAACTCTTCGGTGCTTCCGAACCATCTTCGGACCTTCCGATCATGACTCGGTCAAAATTACAGAGCAGTGATCCAGTGAAGATTGAGGCAGTTCAGAAGTGGCCTATTCCTACTACTGTTTCAGAGGTACGCAGTTTTCTTGGTTTGGCGTGTTATTATCGTCGCTTTATTTCAGATTTCTCCAAGATTGCCTTGCCATTGACCAATTTGACGAGGAAGACTGTGAAGTTCGAGTGGTCCATTGATTGCCAGAGTTCATTTCAAGAGTTGAAGGACAGGTTGACGACAGCTCCTGTTCTTTCATTGCCCCGTGGTTCCGAGGATTTTGTTGTCTATACCGATGCGTCAAAGAAGGGTCTCGATGCAGTGTTGATGCAGCGAGGTAAGGTTATCGCTTATGCTTCTCGCCAGTTGAAAGACTATGAGAAGAATTATCCGACGCATGATTTAGAGCTGGCAGCTGTGGTTTTCGCCTTGAAGATTTGGAGACATTATTTGTATGGTGAAAAGTGTGAGATCTTCACAGACCACAAGAGTTTGAAGTATTTGTTTTCCCAGAAAGAGCTCAACATGCGGCAGAGGAGGTGGTTAGAGCTTGTCAAAGACTATGATGTGACGATCAGTTACCACCCAGGGAAGGCGAATGTTGTGGCAGGCGCTTTGAGTCGTAAGTCGAGTTCTTCCTTGAGTTCGATGGTTCAGAGACCTTTGTTGATGGATTTGCAGAGAGAGGAGATTTCTTTGGTAGTTTCGGGGACCATTGCTCGCTTTTCAGCGTTGGTCATTCGGGCTACATTGACGGACAGTATCCGTAGAGAGCAGGCGACCGATTTGCAGTTGTTAGAGTTGAGAACTAGAGCAGAGGAGAGGGGTAATTCAGAGTTTGGGGTGAATGGTGATGGTTTGGTGACTTTCAGAGGCCGTATTTGTGTTCCTGTTGGTGACGACATTCGGCGAGACGTCTTGACAGAGGCTCATACCGCGCCATATTCGATACATCTAGGCAGCATCAAGATGTATCAGGATCTTCGTCGACTCTACTGGTGGCCAGGTATGAAGAAAGATATTGCTATGTTTATTTCTCAGTGCCTAACTTGTCAGCAGGTAAAGATTGAGCACCAGAGACCTGCTGGGACATTGCTATCTTTGCCGATTCCACAGTGGAAGTGGGAGCATATTACGATGGATTTCGTGACTGGTCTTCCCAGGACACAGAAAGGTTATAATTCCATTTGGGTTATCGTTGATCGATTGACCAAGTCAGCGCACTTTCTTCCAGTCAAGACGACATATTCCATGAACCAGTAGGCCGAGGATTATATAGCAGAGATTGTTAGACTTCACGGTGTCCCTGTGTCGATTGTGTCTGATCGTGACCCTAGATTTACCTTAGAGTTTTGGAAGAGTTTGCACAGAGCTATGGGTTCACGGTTAGCTTTCAGTACATCTTATCACCCTCAGAGTGACGGTCAGTCAGAGAGAGTCATTCAGATTCTTGAGGATATGCTCGGAGATTGTACTATTGATTATTCTGGTAGCTGGGATTCCAAATTGCCTCTTGTGGAGTTCACGTACAACAATAGCTACTAAGCGACGATTGGGATGGCACCGTATGAAGCTCTTTATGGCAGGAAGTGTAGATCTCCCTTGTTTTGGGATGAGGTTGGTGAGAGGAAGATGTTGGGACCAGAGTTGGTCCAACAGACAGCCGATGTTGTTGCTGTTATCTGTGAGAGGATGAAGACTGCGCAATCGAGACAGAAGAGCTATGCAGATGTTCGTCGTAGACCTTTGCAGTTTGAGGTTGGCGATCACGTGTTTCTGAAGATAGCACCTCTCAAAGGTGTGATGCGGTTTGGCAGGAAGGGTAAGTTGAGTCCGAGATTTATTGGCCCCTTTGAGATCTTAGATAGAGTTGGTGATCGAGCCTACAGGTTAGCCCTACTGCCAGATCTTGACAGAGTCCATAATATTTTTCACGTATCGATGCTCAGAAAGTATATTGCGAATCATTCCCATGTTCTTCGCCACGATCCATTGGACTTGACGCCGAATTTGACGTACCAAGAGATTCCGGTTCAGATTCTGGACCGCAAAGTCAGAGTTTTGAGGAACCATTTGATCAAAGAGGCTACGTGGGAACCGGAGGATGAGATGAGAGAGAAGTATCCTGAGTTGTTCATGCAGTGACGTCAATTTCGAGGACGAAATTCCTCTAAGGAGGGGAGATTGTAATAGCCGATCCCGGTGTACGGTACGGTTTAAGTTTTTGTATGTTTATTTGGGTTATTTGATTTAGATGTTTAGAGTTGTGTTTTGGGTTATAGTGTAGTGACCCGTTCCAGAATCACCTACTAATCAAAAACTAAGCATGCAATTAACCTAATTAATTATAATCAGAGATAACAGCGGAAAGCGGAAATATGGCCAACAACAATAGTTATACAACCCAATCGAAATCGAAGTCTAGACTAACTCAAAATGAAATATCCAGTACAACCATATCGAATCAAATGGAAAACACTGAAAACTAAACCAACTAGCTACTCAACGTCCTCCTCCTGATCCTCCTGAGCCATCCAACCTGAGGCCTGCCCCGTGGGAATGGGGTGTCCAAGAATAAACAAAACCGAGGACGTGAGCGATAAGAACGCCCAGTACAAAAGTATAAGTATACAAACCTATATGAAATGCACATGCTATGATATGATACCAGGGTAGTCAAGAAACAGGAATCACAAAGGATCTCAAAATGCTCAATCTAGAGGCGCCAAGTGGATAGTGCCGCGCAGTCCAACCTCTGGGTCACTGCATCCACTACAAGACAGACGTGGACCTAAAATGTCCCGGACCACCGAAGCCCTCCCGACCCGTCGGCCACTGTGTACTCTCGGTGTCCATGCGTCCACAAGATAGGGCTGAGCGGCCCCAAGATATAGCTTATCTCGAAAGAGATACAGCTCAACAGTAAAGGCTATCTCGAAGGAGATACGGCTCAACATGATATGCAATATGCATCATAACTCGTGACATAATAGCATGCATCATATGACATATAACAATGCAGCAAATACTCATGCAACACATATATGAATGTATACTCAACCAGGATATCTCGGATAGTACTTTCGTACCTCTATCACAGCAAGCCTAGCCTTACGCAACACCGCTAATCAGGTCTAGCACAAGCCTACGCATCAAAAGCATACTCAATCAATACTACCATGCTCGACTAGCAAAACCAGTACTCCCTAGTACTACCAAAGGTTTAGGGTTTACCTTCGTCCTTCGACAGCCCTTTGATGTCGATTGCCTTGAAACTCAGGCGCCGCTACGCTACTACTCCTGACAGCTCTTGGCTATCGCTCGACCAACAACTAACCCTAGAAACCTTCCAAATCCTCTCAACTATGAGGCAAAATCATGAATTGGCAAGTCACAAATGAGAAATCCGAGCACTATTATAGGCCATGTTCGGATCCTCCGAACAACACTTCGGAACGTCCGAACACTACGTGTCCAATGGCTCTTGACAGCTCATGATCGGATCCTCCGATCATACACTTCGGACCGTCCGAACATGCATGGAAAATGACGTGTCGATCAACACTTGACACCTATGATCGGATTCACCGAACTACACTTCGGATCGTCCGAACTCTTCGGTGCTTCCGAACCCTCTTCGGTCCGTCCGATCATGACCATAGCCAAAATTACACCTTAAACCTCTTAATCACCATTACTCCGTTAATTACTCAATTTGGAATTCGGGCTACTACATATAGTTTAGTTGGTATTATTGTTTTGTGGCTTGGTTGATATTGTTAGTTGTTGGTGGTTGCGTCGTTTCAGCGTTTCGGTTCGATTGTAGTTGCATTGGTTTGTTTCTTGGTCGAGGCTTCACCGCACCCGCACTCTTGGTAAGGACCGCACCCGCGGTCATAATTGTTGGATTTTGATGGTTTGGCCGTGAGAGCACCGCACCCGCGGTGATGTTAGTGCCGCACCCGCGGTGTAGACCGCACCCGCGGTCGTCGAGTTCAGGGTACTGTTTGGAATGCCGAGAGCATAGCGCACCCGCGGTCATGCATTATTGAGGTATGGGCGAGATTTTAAGTACCTTTTGGATGAGTTGACTTCATTTCCCTTCTTATTTCCCCTTCAAACTCGATTTTTCTCTCTTCAAGCAAGGGTTTTCTCCATTTCTTTCACTTCCCATCTTTGATTCTTGGATCTAGTTCGATTTTCGAGTTGAGATCGAGGTTCTTGGTTGCTCTAGGAAGCTAAGGTAAGCTTTTGGTTGTGTTATCTCTTGGTTTTGGAGAAGAGATGTTTTAGGTGTGATGTTTATGTTGGTTTTATGGATTATTGGCATAAGTTCTTGGTTATTGAGTTGATGTTGGTATTATTTATGGATTATTGTTGTAGGTGGTGTACCAAGAGTTAGATTCAAGGTGTTATTGTGGTTTGTAAGTGGAATTTCATCCCTTTGCTCACATGATTATATATGTATGGTGTTCTAATGATTTCAAAGTGTTATTCCCTTTATTTGATTCATAGTTATGTATTGATTCACTTGTATATTTATTGGAGACATTGTATGTCTCAATTGTATTGAAAAGGGAATACAAAGAGTATAGTCTTCAAAGTTATTGATTAAATGCCAAGAGAGAGTTTCAAATGTTTTATTGGATTGATAGATACATAGTCAGAGATTGCATGCAATTAGTTGATCAACGCCCATAGGCTTATATCCATCAGAGTTATCGGTTTATATCGATTTGGGATACGAGCACCACAGACAGAGATACTATTGATATCAATCCAACCAGAGTAAAGAGAAATACCATCTTATTGCTATGTTATTGCTACAGTATTCATATTTCAGAGTTGATGGTATTTATGATTTCAAATCTATGTTTTACAGAATATGATATGTTCATTGCTATGTAAGAGTTCCACTTGCTGAGTTTTATACTCATTTCAGTTATTTTCATGTGATGCAGATAAGAGTGACGGACCGGGACGTTGACTGTGGACACGGGGTCATATGCATGCCATGTTGGAAGGAAGATTTTTGGACATGATCATAGAAATGATGTTTTGTATTTTGTTATATCATTTGAATGATCATGTATTTATTTTGATGTAAAGGTTTTAATGAAATGTATTTTGAAACTCCTTCCATTTGCAAGAAAATTTTAAATTCCGCTGTATTTTAATTGTAACGGGTTAGGGTGTCACAAAATCAACCAAGTTAGTCAAATTCCAGTCGCTGAATCAATCAGCGAAGTAGGCCACTTGGGAGGTTGAAGCAGATTTGAGAAGCAGCTACCCGGAGTTGTTTGGTAAAATTTAATTTGGAGGACGAAATTTATTTAATTGGAGGAGGAATTGTAGAGCCGAAAATTAGTACATGTAAACTCATGCATTTATTAAATTGTTAAATTACTTATTTATTTTTTGAAACGATTTTTAACGATGCATGATTTATGATTTGCATTATTTTAATTTATTACGTGTTTATTTGATGCATGTTAAAACGTTGAAAAGAGACAGGTTATGATTTAAGCGATTTATGAATAATATGGTATTTTAATTCAAGTCAATAAAATTGATATTTTAAGTGATTTAAGAAAAATTTTAGTATTTTAAAGCCTAATTTAATTAATTTGATGATGTTAAGATTTTAAGTTTTTCAAAATACTACTTTGAGTAGTGGTGATTTAAACCTTGAAAATTTGACACATGTGGTATTTTATTTAAAATATGGGAGATTAGTATTTTTATTTAGAATGTTAATTGTTTATTAGTATTTTTATTAAAACTAATTAACCCCTAATTATCTCCCTAATCAACACAGACACACACACACATACTCTACACACACACACGCACTCGGCAGCACTCACTCACACACTTGGCATTCTTTGTTTTGATAACAAGCTAGGGTTCTTGAGCTCTAGCAGCAGCCACCCCTTTCCCTTGCAAATTTCTTGAGATTTAGGCCCATTTTTCGAGAAAGAATCATGTAGCAAGCGCCTCTCGGTCATCTCCCGTAATCTATCGCGTCAATATTATTCATTATCTTCGTACGTTCTAACGAAAATACATGTATATTCTTTTATTTTTTGCATCGAACTTGTCGTAGTAAGTATTTTGATGCTTATTGTGTGTAAAAATCGGTTATGTTATGCAAAGTTTGAGCAAAAATGGTTGAAACAATTTTGAAAAAGTTTTATTTATCTCTAAAACTGAATCTGCTGCAATTTTCGAATCCTTCGAATTTTCGATCGGTTTTCAGGAAAAACTTTCAACACGTAAAACGTAGTACTTTTTGATATATTCGATTTGACAGTAAATTAATTAATTTTCGGACAAGAAACGAGTGAGTTAAGATCATTCTCGCGCGACTGCTAAAACTGTGATGTTATAAGATATGTTCTTCATGTTTCTTGAGTTTTATTGGTTGCAGGGTTTGTTGGGAATTGCCGGGTGATCATTACTATGTTTAGGTATGTCATGGGTTGTGGTAAGACGCTAATCGGCGTTTTGTTTTTAGTCGGTATGGGTTCGGTTGCATTAGGAGTCATAGGGAAGCGAATGGGTAGAAGATGACATTTTCCAGGGTAGCGCAGCGGCGCTAGTTGGTAGCGCCTAGGCGCTTGACCAAGTATTGCAGTGCTACACCTCAGCGCCTAGGCGCTGGTTCAGGGGTCTTCCAGCTTCAAGTTTAGGTGTGGTTAAGTTATGGAATTTTAAGTTGTTATGAGTTTGATTGGTACGTTTGAACTTATGGAATTCCAGCTTCTGTAGATGCTCGATGTAATTCTACAATTGTGTGTTGTGGTGATCGAGGTTGTTAATTTGATCATGTAGTTCTTGTATTGTTGATTGACTTACTTTTTCATCGATTTCTTGCTCCCCGATTCCTTCTTCACGACGGTGTTGCGTTTTGAGGAGATATCATCCCGGATTTCGAGCGTAAATATCCTATCTTGTGCTTTCTTCAACTCATGCTTGGTGATCTCGTGCTGACGCTCCGACTCTAGATGATAAGCAACATAACGTCTAACATCTTCGCATAGTTTCTTTTCTTCTACTCTGGCCTCACGAAGATCTTCCATCATGCATACGTTATTCCCGTCTAGCTGGAAGTTATCTCTCTCGAGTTTATCATTTTTTTCTTTCAGTGTTTTAATTTCTTACTCCTTTTCCTGAAGTTGTTTCTGAAGTTCATTTATAATGCTTTGAAAGTCCATGTTGGTTTCCTATAAAAACATTTTTATAAATAAGATACTCATCAGTTTTTAAATATGCAATAATAGAAGATAATAGAAAGTTTCAAAATAATTTGGTACACATAATATGTTCTCAGTCACAAGTTTACTACAATCCAGATAATTTATTATAATGCTAATCTAGTCGAACATCTCTCCGCCGTTGCTGTCACTGGCGCTGTCTACTCCAGCCACCTCCATCGGTGCTACCTCCTCTTCTTCCATGTTCTCTATCACCAAATGTAGGTAGTTGTTCTGCTCTTGAATCCTCTCCATGGTGCCGTGAAGCTTGGAAATGTACCTTTCTTGTTTGGTGTTCAACTTTTCCTGACGTTGACGAGCCCTAGTAGCACGTCCTCTTTCTATTTCTACTCTCTCTAGCAATTCTCTGTTCAGCGAAGTCAGACGCGTAATGCGAGCTGAATTGGTGGGTACATGAAGAATTTGGCTCTCAGCCAAGTCTAGATGATGAGCAAGTCGATGTACGTCGGTCTCTAGTATGTGCTTGATCTCGCTAAGCTCCTGCTTTTACAGTTTCTCCCTAGTCAGTTGCGCCTTCAAAGTCGCAATCTCCCTAGCTTGATTATCTATGGTAAGCTGTCGCATACGAAGAGAAGCCTGAGCGCGAGTACGTGGAGCAGCCATTTCTAGGATAAAAATGGAAGTAAAGCATCAGAATCGTATCAAAGATAGAAAGGCACAAATAATAGAAACAAAGTGGTCGTGGAAAATTTTTTATACCAAGAATTTAGAAGCAATTGAAGGGATAGATTTTTGAAGTCTATTCAAAATTTAGGAAACAGATGCAAGTTGGACTCAAATTGGGATGTACTAGGCTTTTGCCACGTCAAATTTTGTTTGTCAAAATCCCAGCGGGATTATGAACCTGGCTCTGATACCACTTAAATGTCACGCCCCGAGTTCGAAGCGACGACGACATCCGACATTGTTTAGCAATTACATTGAAAACAATAAATCCTCGTATCAAATCAACCGGTTTTTTTCATAAATAGAATATTGTTTTATAATGACAAAGAATAAAATTTTACATCAGAGTTTACAGAAGCTAAAAAAAATAAAAGAAGTACAATTGTCGATTCCTGGTCTCGAAATCTGATCACCATCCCCAGAATACTTCTTGCTCCTCATTGTTTACTTGCTCTTCGTTTTTATCTGAAATTTGTAAGAGGTGAGTGTTTTGGGAAGCACTGAGCAAGTGGGGGTCGATCGACTCCAAGATACATATAGAACTTAGTTTTCTTAAAACTCGTTTAACAGACTTTCAAAACTTAATATTCTTAACTTATCACGACAGAAACAAATCGAATAAATGAAAGAATTTATCAGATGATTCAAAACAATTCAGAAACAGATCAATCAAACGGACACAACATTGTTACTCATCTCATTTCCATGGTCAAATTGTCCCCAATATGTTAGTCCTCTAAGGGGTGAGGCCAGAACATGGTTTTATACCCACCAATGGGGCCAGAACAGAACATAGTTTTATACACACCAATGGGGGCCAAAACACAACTACAATTCTCGTCCCATTTCAAAGTCGAATCGTAACAGTGCAACCAGAATTCAGAAGTAACAGACAGAACTTTTCAGATTTCAGAGTTTTCTTACAGACATAGCGTAATCAACGAATTTCGAAGCATAGAAGAATCACATAATCGATCGAAATTTTAAATATAACAAACTGACATTTTCGAAAATAAGGACACACATACATGCATGTCATAACTTATATACTCAAGATTTAAAAATACAATTCATATCAAAAACCCACTTACAGTATTTTGAAGATATAGTCCTAATACTTGCTTGATATTTGAACAGACTTCTCCAGAAATTTGGACAACACTTCGATTATTTCGTTGAGTAGAACAAGACTTGATTTTAGGAGCACTTCGACGCAAATCTTTGATAGCATGCACTCCGAAAATTTTCCTCACTTTCTTGCTCTCCTTTGGCCGAAATTTGAGAGGTATTGTGGTGTGATTTTTCTCAACCAAGTGAGTGGTATTTATAGGCAAAAAAAGACCTTCCACCTAGCCCCTTTTGGTCTACCACTTGGAGCCCAAGAAATGAAATAATTGCTCACATAATTGTGGTCAAAGATATGCCAAGCACCAAGACTCATTTCCTGCATCATTAATGTGTCCTGGTCTCCTAGCTCCTCCCTTAGCTCCTTCATGGATTATCTCAAAGGTCATTTCTTGCATACATAATTTGTCTTAACCTTTAGCTCATCCATTAGCTTCTTCCTTGGTTATCTCAAAGGTTGCTTCTTGCACATTTAACTTGTCCAAGCCTTTAGCTCATCTTTTAGATCCCTTTTTGGTCCTATTAGGACAAGCTTGGTTGAGCTGCTTTGAGCTGAAAGATCAAGTCCTTGAGCTGGGGTTTTACTCCTCAAGTGATAACTCTTTGATGGATGCGATTACTTGCAGCTTGGCCTCCCGTTGAGTTAGTCTCCGAGCTTTGAAGCTATTTTCTCGAGTTAAGTTAGCTGAAAATTTAAGTTCGAAGAATGAAAATTGTTGAGCTTGGTTTAGGTTAAATTTCGAATTTCTTACACGATTTGCTTCGGATCGGAAATTCCGGGTTCTCACATCCCTCCCTCCTTATTGAAAGTTTCGTCCTCGAAACTTGGATCAGTTGGAGTTTGTGAACAAATAAGGGTATTGTGAACGCATTTTCTCTTCGAGTTCCCAAGTGGACTCCCTTTCGGTATGATTTGACCATTGCACTTTGACGTATGGAATTGTCCGGTGCCTCAACACTTGGTCTTTTGCGTCCACTATTCGGATAGGGACTTCTTCGTATTTGAGTTCTTCATTGAGATTTCCTTCTATTATCAGTGGTGCCATCTTGAGTACATGACTCGGGTCTGGGACATATTTCCTCAGCTGTGAGATGTGGAAAACATTGTGAATTCTTGACATATCAGGCGGCAACGCTAGACGATACGCTAAGGTTCCCAACTTTTCCAATATCTCGAACGGTCCCACATATCTTGGATGTAACTTTCCGGATTTACTGAATTGTACCACTCCTTTCATTGGCGAGACCTTGACATAAGCTTTTTCACCGATTTCTAATTCCAACGGTCTCCTCTTAAAATCGGCCCAACTCTTTTGTCTATCCTGAGTTGCCTTGAGTCTTTCCTTGATCATGGCTACTTTGTCAACGGTTAATTGAACAAGCTCTGGCCTGGTAACAGCTTTTTCTCCAACTTCGTGCTAGTATAGAGGCGACCTACACTTTCGGCCATACAATGCCTCATATGGAGCCATCTCAATGCTACTATGGTAGCTGTTATTATAAGCAAACTCTATCAAAGGTAACTGATCACTCCAATTCCCATGAAAGTCCAATGCACATGCTCTCAACATGTAAGGCTCGAGATTATTAGTCCTCATTGACGTAATACTCGGAATATATGAGTATGCATGATATATAATGAGGAGTGTTAATTGATATGAGAATAGGAAATACATGGACAAGAGGAGAAAATATTCAAATTAGGACAGAACAGTTGGCACACATGCGCGAAGATAAGTGGCGCATATGCACGACAATTCCAGTAGCATCGGCGCATATGCGCGACATGAAGTGGCGCATATGCGCGACACCTCCAGTAGCTTTGGCGCATATGCGCGAGATGAAGTGGCGCATATGCGCGAGGAGACATTGCCGAGACCAGTAGGTCTCGCGCATATGCGCGGTTGATGTCGCGCATATGCGCGAGACGTGCAGCACAAAGAAAAAGCCAAGTGTCCTTGCCATGCAAATTTAAATGAGTTGTCTTCATTTCCTTGCCATTTCAGAAGCTAAGGACGAGAGAAAAGTCTGAGAAGTCTGAGAAGTCCTTCAAGTCTTCACAGTAAGATTTCTTAAGATTTAACCTTCCGATTTGTGTTCCGTGTTGAGATTCTTGCTCCTCTTGACAAGAGCTATCAAAGGATGTAAGTTTCATTCAATTCCAGCATGTTTTGATATATATATGGTAGGAGAATGAAGAATTGAACTCTATGCTATGTTCTTGAGAGTATTGATATCGTAAAAACACAACCGGAACGAAGAAATGATATCGTACTCAATTGTTATGATTTTTCAGCATGTTTATTGTTGAGTTATGCAGATTTTTGAGAGTATGATGTTCTATGAGGTTGATTATGGATTGTGGAAATTAGATATTGATATATGTTGAATGTTGGATTGATCGATATCGAGAAACTACGCCGTTATGCCGTCAAATTGTGTTTAGATGTACTAGTGATTTGTAGAAGTGTTGAATTGGGTTAGAATTAATAGAAGGTGTATTGATCATTTCCATTTCAGATTCATTGCGCCTCAATTCGACACCGAGACCTCGACATTGATACAGGTTTAACAACGCAAGGTATACTTCATGTTTTGTTTGGGGAGATACAACTCAAATGAGATTCAATTTGAGTTTCCCAACCAAAATCACATACTAGAATTGTTACTTATCTTGTAATATGATTTTGATTTGGTTATAGACTTGTATTCATATCTTATGAAATGATCATGCTTTGTTTATAGATTGATATTCATTGCATTTAAGATAGGAGAGTCTTTGACAGCCATTGTCAAATATCTAGATGTTCGGTGTTATCGCAGCTTAGGAGCAGCTCTTACTCCTATTGTAGACGTCGATACAGCTCAGACCGAAGTCTAGGAATAAGAAGTACAGTCACCCCGATTGGGAGGGTAGGTGACAGCCATTGACGTCTTATTCACACCGAGATCCCTAGAGTTATAGTTGAGTCATGTCAAGACATGATTTGATTTGAATTGCATGTATATATTATGTTGGTTTCATAGAATATGGAATCTATTGTAGTTCTTTAATTCATGATAGCATGTTTCATGATTTAGATTGTTTATATGCATGTATACATGTTTATACTGGGATTTGTTCTCACCGAAGTTTTCGGCTGTTGTTATGTCTGTATGTGTGCATAACAACAGGTGGGGCAGGATCTGTGTCACGCAGAGGATGAGAGATGGATATAGCGTGGTGATCACGGGCATAGCAGAGGAACTAGTAGTTTGTACTTTTGACATGTACTGTATTTAAATACTGGTTTGTTGAACATGGATGGAGACAAGAAACGTGTGTATCTTATGTTTGTACATTATGTTGTTGAATAACATAGAAACCTCTTGTTTTAGCTTTCGTTTTAGTTAATGTTAAAAGCAAAATTTTGACCCATTTTTTTTAATAAAGATCCATTTAATCCCAAAGAAAAGAATTAGAACCCGGGTCCCCACAACAGGTGGTATCAGAGCAGTAGGTTCTGTAGACTGAGATAGAATAGAAGGAGCGGGGTAGATCGAGTCTTCTCCCTTGCTTTTGATGTGCTAGCATGATTTATTGCTTTCCCTATTACATGTTGTTGTGTTATCTGAATTGATTTACAGCATGTATTCGCCAAGACTGAATCAGAACAAATTCTGGATCAGTGGTAAATGATCAGAGGAGGACTGAGACAGCTTGTATAGACTGTATACTAATCTGTCTGAATAGCAGATACATGCCTCCTAGAAGAGCAGCCGTGCCCTTACGACCACTAGCACCAGAACAGGGTAGCACATCCGGAGATCCGATGGATGTGACTGCGACTCCTATGGAGACTCTATTAAAACGATTCCAGTCCTTTCGACCGCCAACTCTAAAAGGTACAGAAAATGCAATCGAATGTGAAAGCTGGCTTGAGGATGTCGAGATGTTATTCGAGTCTCTAGAATATAGTGATGAGAAACGAGTGAAACTCATTGGCCATCAACTGCAAGACGTGGCTAAGTATTGGTGGTTGAATATTAAGAGAGCACTAGAACAGCGTGACACCGAGATTACAGGGAAAGTGTTCAAGACAGAGTTTTATTAGCGATTCTTTCCTGTATCCTACCGTAAAGATAAAGGCGCTGAGTTTGCAAACCTGAGGCAAGGGCAATTGAACATTGAAGAGTATGTTGCTAAATTTTCTTCTTTTCTTCGCTTTGAACCACACGTTTCAGGTAATGATGAGGCCGTAGCTGATCAGTTTATAAATGACCTGAATCCAGATATCTTTACGCTGGTGAATACGGGGAGACCCAACAACTTCGCGGATGCATTGAATCGTGCCAAAGGAGCTGAAGCAGGGTTGCTGAGACAACGGAGTGTTCCGTATGTTGCCCCGAGTCCAAGACCGCCACTACCTCCAGTACAACCTCCCCCTAGATTCGATAGCGGTGGTAGTAGCAGTGGGCGAAAAGATCAACTAAAAGCGAATGGCAAACAGTTTAAGAGGACATGGAGCAGTTCGTCAAGCTCCAGCGGGTCTAGACAGAGAGGTCCTGGCCAGAGTGCTGATTCTACAGGTGTATATTGCAGCACTTGTGGAGGCCGACATACCACAGATCACTGTCAGGGAGTAGTGGGCAGATGTAACATATGTAAACAACAGGGGCATTTTGCCAAGGTCTGTCCACAGAGGAGTGTACAGATATTTCCGGGTGTAGGGTCATCAGCGTCCGTGACTCAGCCTGAGAGGCAAGCTTCGTCTGTCCATTCCTTTCAGCCGCCACCTACACAGATCCAGCCTCGAGCCAGAGGTGGTCAGACCGGGAGTCAGCAGACCCGACAACAGGCTCAGGTGTTTGCATTGACAGAGGAGCAAGCACAAGATGCACCAGACGATGTCATTGCAGGTAACTGTTTTCTTTGCGGTTATCCTGCTTATATATTGATAGATACAGGTGCATCGCATACATTCATTTCAGAACGATTTGCATTATTGCATTCTTTGCCTGTTGAGTCATTGTTGGATGTCGTATCGATTACTTCTCAGTTAGGAAGTGGATTGATATCGGTGACTACGGTTAGAAATTGCATCTTACAATTTGAGGGTCATGATATTGATCTAGATTGTATAGTACTTGGGCTAGCTGATTTTGATTGCATTGTTGGGATTGATATGTTAACAAAGTACAGAGCCACCGTGGATTGTTTCCACAAGATTGTCATATTCAGACCAGAAATGGCAAAAGAGTGGAAATTCTACGGTAAGGGTTCCAGATCTCGGATTCCCTTGATTTCGGCTTTGACTATGAATAAGTTGTTGCAGAAAGGAGCAGATGGGTTCCTTGTGTATGCGGTAGATGTACAGAAATCGAGCCTGGCATTGGCAGACTTGCCAATAGTACGGGAGTTTGCAGATGTGTTTCCAGAGGAGATCCCAGGGTTACCTCCAGTGCGAGAGGTAGATTTCAGCATAGATCTTGTGCCAGGTACTGTTCCTATATCTCGAGCTCCGTATAGGATGGCGCCTGTTGAACTGAAAGAACTGAAAGAACAGTTGGAAGATCTTCTAGCCAAAGGATATATCCGACCTAGTGTATCTCCTTGGGGTGCTCCGGTACTTTTTGTGCGGAAGAAAGATGGGTCGATGCGGTTGTGTATCGATTACAGGCAATTGAATAAGGCAACGATAAAGAATAAGTATTCTTTGCCTAGAATTGATGATTTATTTGATCAGTTGCAGGGATCCTCTGTTTATTCTAAGATTGATTTGCGATACGGATATCATCAGCTCAGAGTTCAAGATGTAGACATACTGAAGACAGCATTTCGAACCCGGTATGGACAATACGAATTTATTTTCATGCCTTTTGGTTTAAAAAATGCTCCAGCGGTATTTATGGGCTTGATGAATCGTGTTTTTCAGAGGTATCTAGATGAGTTTGTTATCGTCTTTATCGATGATATTCTGTTGTATTCTAAGAACAGAAATGAGCATGCAGAACATTTAAGAATAGTGTTGCAGACACTAAGAAATGAGAGACTGTATGCCAAATTATCCAAGTGTGAATTTTGGTTAAATCGGGTTGTCTTCTTGGGTCATATTATATCTGGAGAGGGTATTGCTGTAGATCCGAGTAAAGTGGAAGCTGTGATAAGTTGGCCGAGACCGACTTCTGTGCCGGAGATACGCAGTTTCATGGGTCTAGCAGGATATTATAGACGATTCATCAAAGATATCTCCAGTATTGCAAAGCCGATTACCCAGTTGACACAAAAGAATGTGCCATTTGTGTGGTCCGAGGATTGTGAGTCTAGCTTTGTGGAATTGAAGAAAAAGCTGACCAGTGCTCCAGTACTGACGATACCTTCAGGTACGGGTAATTTCGTTGTATATTGCGATGCTTCTCACCGAGGGTTGGGATGTGTTCCTATGCAGCGAGATCATGTGGTCGCATACGCCTCGAGACAACTGAAGCTACATGAAGTTCGATACCCCATTCATGATCTCGAATTGGCGGCTATTGTATTTGTATTAAAGATCTGGCGTCATTATCTCTATGGCGAGAAATTTGAGAATTACTCCGATCACAAGAGCCTGAAGTATCTATTTTCGCAATCAGAACTGAATATGCGGCAGCGTAGATGGCTTGACCTACTGAAAGATTTTGACTGCGAGATCAAATACTATACAGGGAAGTCAAATGCAGCAGCGGACGCCTTGAGTCGAAAGGTTTGTTCCTTATCCTTATCGACGATAGGTGTTACTAAGTTAGTTGAGAATTGCTGTCTGTCTGGATTAGAATTTGATACAGATAGTAGGCCACTACGACTTGCTACCGTTCATGTTGAACCTGATTTGATTTGGAGGATTAAAGAGGCACAACGAATGGATCAGAATGTGCAGAGATCGATTCAGATGGTCAGATCAGGGCATTTTTCAGAATACCAGGTACGTGATCATGTTTTATACGTGAATAACCGTCTTGTTGTGCCAGATGTTTCAGATTTGAGACATCAGATTCTGTCAGAAGCGCACTGTAGTCGATTTAGCATTCATCCTGGTGGTAGGAAAATGTACAACGATTTGAAGACACAGTTCTGGTGGAAACAGATGAAGTCAGACATCGCAGAATATGTGTCTAAGTGCTTGAATTGCCAACAGGTGAAGGCCGAGAGAAAGAAGCCCGGAGGTTTACTTCAGAGTTTGTCTATTCCTGAATGGAAATGGGATCATATTTCCATGGATTTCGTGACGAAGTTACCTCGATCATCCTGGGGCTGTGATGCGATTTGGGTCGTTATCGACAGATTGACCAAATCAGCTTGTTTCATTCCGTATAGAATGAATTATAGACATGATCACATGGCAGAGATATATGTCAGAGAGGTAGTCAGATTACATGGTGTGCCGAAGTCTATCGTATCAGATAGTGATCCACGATTCACTTCACACTTCTGGCACAGTTTACAGCAGGCTTTAGGTACGACATTACACCTGAGTACTGCTTATCACCCTCAGACAGACGGACAGTCAGAGCGGACTATCCAGACTTTAGAGGATATGTTGAGAGCCGTAGTGCTAGATTTTGGCACTAGTTGGCAAGATTCCCTACCTCTTTGCAAATTATCTTACAATAATAGCTATCAGACGAGCATTGAGATGACACCGTTTGAAGCTTTATATGGTAATAAGTGCAGATCTCCACTGTACTGGGATGACATCTCCGAGGTACCAGAATTAGGACTTGATACGATTCGTGACATTACTGAGAAAGTGAAAATTATTCAGAAAAGAATGAAGACAGCACAGGATAGGCAAGCGAACTACGCCAATATCAGACGTAGACCATTGGTATTTGAACAGGGAGACAGAGTGTTTTTGAAAATTTCTCCTTTCAGAGGCGTCGTCAGATTTGGCAAACGCGGGAAGTTGTCTCCTAGATACATCGGTCCGTATGAGATTCTTGAAAAGATTGGCGATCGAGCATATCGACTTGCTCTTCCTCCTTCTCTATCTGGAATACATGACGTGTTTCATGTATCGATGTTACGTAGATACATGCCAGATATTTCTCATGTCATTCAGCCTGATGAAGCTGAGCTTGATCAGAATTTGAGCTATATTGAACAACCGATACAGATCCTTGATCGGAAAGAGAAGCGGCTCAGGACGAAGACTATTCCACTTGTGAAAGTTCAGTGGAGTCCTCATGGCATCGAGGAAGCGACTTGGGAGACAGAAGCGGATATGAGACCGAGATATCCCGAGTTATTTCGATGATGTAAGTATTTATTCAGTTTTGATTATATATATTATTTGATAGATTAACTTCGATTTCGAGGACGAAATCATTTCTTAGAGGGGGAGAAATGTAAGGCTCGAGATTATTAGTCCTCGTTGACGTAATACTCGGAATATATGAGTATGCATGATATATAATGAGGAGTGTTAATTGAGATGAGAATAGGAAATACATGGACAAGAGGAGAAAATATTCAAATTAGGACAGAACAGTTGGCGCACATGCGCGAAGATAAGTTGCGCATATGCACGACAATTCCAGTAGCATCGGCGCATATGCGCGACATGAAGTGGCGCATATGCGCGACACCTCCAGTAGCTTTGGCGCATATGCGCGAGATGAAGTGGCACATATGCGCGAGGAGACATTGCCGAGACCAGTAGGTCTCGCGCATATGCGCGGTTGATGTCGCGCATATGCGCGAGACGTGCAGCACAAAGAAAAAGCCAAGTGTCCTTGCCATGCAAATTTAAATCAGTTGTCTTCATTTCCTTGCCATTTCAGAAGCTAAGGACGAGAGAAAAGTCTGAGAAGTCTGAGAAGTCTGAGAAGGCTTCACAGTAAGATTTCTTAAGATTTAACCTTCCGATTTGTGTTCCGTGTTGAGATTCTTGCTCCTCTTGACAAGAGCTATCAAAGGATGTAAGTTTCATTCAATTCCAGCATGTTTTGATATATATATGGTAGGAGAATGAAGAATTGAGCTCTATGCTATGTTCTTGAGAGTATTGATATCGTAAAAACACAACCGGAACGAAGAAATGATATCGTACTCAATTGTTATGATTTTTCAGCATGTTTATTGTTGAGTTATGCAGATTTTGAGAGTATGATGTTCTATGAGGTTGATTATGGATTGTGGAAATTAGATATTGATATATGTTGAATGTTGGATTGATCGGTATCGAGAAACTACGCCGTTATGCCGTCAAATTGTGTTTAGATGTACTAGTGATTTGTAGAAGTGTTGAATTGGGTTAGAATTAATAGAAGGTGTATTGATCATTTCCATTTCAGATCCATTGTGCCTCACTTCGACACCGAGACCTCGACATTGATACAGGTTTAACAACGCAAGGTATACTTCATGTTTTGTTTGGGGAGATACAACTCAAATGAGATTCAATTTGAGTTTCCCAACCAAAATCACATACTAGAATTGTTACTTATCTTGTAATATGATTTTGATTTGGTTATAGACTTGTATTCATATATTATGAAATGATCATGCTTTGTTTATAGATTGATATTCATTGCATTTAAGATAGGAGAGTCTTTGACAGCCATTGTCAAATATCTAGATGTTCGGTGTTATCGCAGCTTAGGAGCAGCTCTTACTCCTATTGTAGACGTCGATACAGCTCAGACCGAAGTCTAGGAATAAGAAGTACAGTCACCCCGATTGGGAGGGTAGGTGACAGCCATTGACGTCTTATTCACACCGGGATCCCTAGAGTTATAGTTGAGTCAAGTCAAGACATGATTTGATTTGAATTGCATGTATATATTATGTTGGTTTCATAGAATATGGAATCTATTGTAGTTCTTTAATTCATGATAGCATGTTTCATGATTTAGATTGTTTATATGCATGTCTACATGTTTATACTGGGAGTTGTTCTCACCGAAGTTTTCGGCTGTTGTTATGTCTGTATGTGTGCATAACAACAGGTGGGGCAGGATCTGTGTCACGCAGAGGATGAGAGATGGATATAGCGTGGTGATCACGGGCATAGCAGAGGAACTAGTAGTTTGTACTTTTGACATGTACTGTATTTAAATACTGGTTTGTTGAACATGGATGGAGACAAGAAACGTGTGTATCTTATGTTTGTACATTATGTTGTTGAATAACATAGAAACCTCTTGTTTTAGCTTTCGTTTGAGTTAATGTTAAAAGCAAAATTTTGACAAATTTTTTTAATAAAGATCCATTTAATCCCAAAGAAAAGAATTAGAGCCCGGGTCCCCACACAACATGTCCTCGAGGGTTTAAATTGTCCTCTCGGTTTGGCCATCAGTCTGAGGATGATAGGCTGTTCTGAGAGTGACTTTTGTTCCCATTGCCTTTTGAAAACCCTTCAAGAACCTTGATACAAATCTAGGATCCCTGTCAGATAATATACTTGTTGGAACTCCATGTAGTCTCACTATTTGTCCATATACAAGGTGGCTAACTTATCCAAATTATAATTCATCCGTTCTGTCAAGAAATGGGCAGACTTGGTCAATCGGTCAACAATTACCCAGATTCCATCATGACCTTGCCTTGATCTTGGTAGCCCTAAAACGAAATGCATGGAGATGTTATCCCACTTCCACTCCGGTATTTCCAATGGTTGTAAAAGTCCTCCAGGCCTTTGATGTTCCGCCTTGACTTGTTGACAGACTAAACACTTTGCAACAAAGACAACTATATCTTTCTTCATCCCGTTCACCAGTAATTATTTTTCAAATCCCGGTACATCTTGGTGCTTCCTGGATGTACTGAAAATCTTGATTTATGTGCCTCGACCATTAATTCTTCACGAATTCCATCAATGTCCGGCACATACAACCGTCCTTTCATCCAAAGGATACCATTCTCATCAATTTGAAATTCTGGAACTTTTCCTTCCTGGATCTGTTCATTAATTTTAAGGATGGAGGTGTCTTGACTCTGCTTCAATTTGATGGTATCTCGGAGACCTGGTTGTACTGATAGTTAAGATAAGTTCACCTTCCCTGGGTTCATTCGGCTCAAAGCATCTGCCACCTTATTTGCCTTTCCCAGATCATAATTGATTGACAGGCCATAGTCCTTGAGAAGTTCCATCCACCTTCTTTGCCTCATATTTAATTCCTTTTGAGTGAAAATATACTTGAGGCTCTGGTGATCAATAAACACCTCACATTTTACTCCATAAAGGTAGTGTCTCCATATTTTTAGCGCAAATACTACTGCGGCTAACTCTAGATCATGCGTGGGGTAATTATGCTCATAGGGTTTCAATTGTCGTGACGCATAAGCAATTACATGTCCCTCTTGCATAAGCACACACCCTAATCCTCCCTTTGAAGCGTCACTGTATACAGTGAAATTCTTACCATCCTTGGGAAGAACTAGTACTAGTGTGGATGCGAGTTTCGTCTTCGGAGTTTCAAAACTTCTTTCACATGCTTCATTCCAAATGAATTTTGGATTCTTCTGAGTAAGTTTGGTGAGTGGAATGGCTATCGAAGAAAATCCTTCCACAAATTTTCTATAGTAGCCTGCTAAACCCAGAAAACTCCTTACTTCAGTCATTGTCTTTGGTTGTGGCCAATCCTTGATTGCCTCCACCTTCTTAGGGTCTACTGACACCCCTAATTCAGAAATTACATGACCTAGGAACGCTACACTTTTTAACCAAAATTCACATTTCTTGAATTTGGTGTATAGTTCTTTTTCTCCCAGTGTCTGCAAAGTGAAACGCAGATGTTCTTTGTGTTCTTCTTCACTTGGTGAGTACACAAGGATATCATCTATGAAAACAATCACAAACTTGTCGAGGTATGGTTTGAACACTCGGTTCATCAGGTCCATAAATGCTGCAGGAGCATTTGTTGGGCCAAAAGGCATTACTGTGAATTCGTAATGTCCATACCTTGTCCTGAAAGCAGTTTTAGGGATATCCCCAGTTTTGACTTTCAGCTGGTGATAGCCAGATCTTAGATCGAGTTTTGAGAAAACTTTGGCTCCTTTTAACTGATCAAAAAGATCGTCAATTCTTGGGAGTGGATATTAATTCTTTATGGTTATTTTTTTTAACTCCCGGTAATCAATACACAGCCTCATGCTTCCGTCCTTTTTCTTTACGAAGAGCACTGGTGCTCCCCACGGGGATGCACTAGGGCGAACCTCCTTCTTATCCAGTAATTCCTGAAGTTTCTCCTTTAATTCCTTTAATTCAACTGGAGCCATGCGGTATGGTGCCTTTGAGATTGGTGCAGCACCAGGGACCAAATTGATTTCAAATTCTACTTCTCTATCGGGTATCTCTCCCGGTAATTCCTCGGGGAAAACATCTAAAAATTCTTGAACAATTGGAATATCTTCCAACTTTAGGACTTCTTCCACTTTGACTTCATTGATTACTGACAGATAAATCTCTTCACCTCCTTTTATGGCCTTCCAGGCTTGTGAGGCAGATAGTAGAGATTTTCGTTCATTGGATTTCTCGTGGTATATGACTTCCTCCATAGTTGGAGTCTGAAGTCTGATGTCTTTCCTCTGGCAATCTACTATGGCATGGTTTTTAGCTAACCAGACCATTCCAAGAATGACGTCAAACTCAATCATGTTGAGTTGGATTAGTTCTGCCTCAAAATCCTGTCTACTTATGCAAATTTGACAATTTCGTTACACTTTGCGAGTTTCAATTATTTTACTGGCAGGTGTTGCCACACTTAACGGTTCACTAAGAATATCATGCTCAAGTTTCAGCTTCTTAGCAAATCTTTTTAGACACAAATGAATGTGTGGCACCACAATCAAACAAAGTATATGCAGGCATTTTATTGAGTAAGATGGTACCTGCCACCACTTCGTTGGTATTATCAGCTTCCTCTTGGGTTATTGAATAAACCCGAGAATTTGTCTTGTTTTCATGTTGTTTGTTGGGCCCCGCCCCTTTGTCCTTGTTGTCTGGACAATCCTTAATTCTATGACCCACCTTTCCGCACTTAAAAAAAGCGTATGTCTTCCGATAACATTCTTCAACATGTTTCTGTCGACATGTTTCGCACCACTTTCCTTCGGTCTTACCAGCACTGTTAAAATTTCCTCTTGGAGGTCCACTGGAATTATTTGGCTTCTTAAATTTGGGACCATTTTGAGTAGTTTGGTTGACCAACGGTCCCTTATTCCTATTTTCATCTTCTCGGCGCTTAATATCTGTTTCTGCACTCATTTCCGCGCCCATCAAATCAGCAAAGTTGTCTGGTTTGAACACCGCCAAAGCCGATTGAATCCGGCGGTTGAGTCCTCTCTTAAAACGATGCATCTTCAAGGTTTCATCAGACATAGTTGTTGGAACGTAGGTTCCCAGATCATTAAACCTTGAGGTATTGTAAGGCCCGAGATTTGGATTATCGTAATCTGAAATGATTTGGTGATAATTGATATGATTACAGACAGAACGGATCAGATCGGAGAAGCCGGAAAGAAGTTGGAAATATGTGCGAGGAAAGGACCTCGCGCATATGCGCGACCATGCCGGGCGCATATGCGCGAGGCAGGCAGAGGACCTCGCGCATATGCGCGAGGGTGGCAGAAACTTGTGAAGGACCTCGCGCATATGCGCCAAGCAAGGGCGCGCATATGTGAGAGTCACCGTGAAGTCACGTGCTGAGACATAGTGTCTTGTGTATATGCACCGAAAGAAGTCGCGCATATGCGCGAGACGTGCAGCTAGAAGAGTGAGCCTACAACAAGACGTAAGTTTCATAGAATTCTGATATCATTTCAAATGATGATATTGGAGGAATTATGATTTTATTGATATTATGTGTTCTGGATATACTGATCAGTATATAATTGAAGGCAGATTGATGAACGGACTGTTTATATAATTGTTATGAATTTTCAGAGTTGATTGATTGTGATTAGACCAATTTGATATAAGAATTGTGTTGTTATTGATTATGAGGTATTGGGATTGATATTTGATTTATATTGTATCGCTGGGTATATTGATATTATTCAGAATTGGATCAGATGAGTTGTTGGTTCGTATATACTGATATTGCATCGTCGGTATTGCGAGATTGTACAGAGTTGAGATTATGATCTATTATTGTTACGATTTCGGGTTGTACTTATATTGATTATGAGCCGTGTTATTATATATGTGATGTTGGAAGTGATAGGGTTATTGAGATTGTATTGTTATGACGTCGAAACATCAGTGAATTGATATTGACCAGATTCAGTAGTTATTGAGATTGCATTGTAAGTCGTTGATATGGATCAGGTTATGTTTGATTTGAGTATTGATTAGAACAGATCTTGAGTTGAGTTATACATTGATACATTGTATTCGATATTGTTATTGTCAGATTGACTTGACAGGAAGTGAGTTCGAGACTTCGACAGAGTCAGATCGACAGAACGAAATGAAAGGTATAAATCAATGTTGATTCAGGATTGCACAACTCGAGTTAGATTTGACATGAGTTTCCCAAAATCACATACTGAATGATTATTGTATTGATATTTTCAAGTCCTGATATTGATATGCATAGTCTATTGATCTATAGCAAAACATGAGTTAGAGTTAGGCAGATCCGCCTAGTCTTTGGCAGAATCTCCATGGCAGAACTGCCAAGTAACTGGACTTTTGGATATATATATCGATATATACTGAGGAAAACACCGACACCTATTGCAGATCTTCGATATAGACAACCAAAGTCTGGGACTAAGAACATACCACCGTCTAGCTGGGGTAAAGTAGATGGGAGAATGTTGCGTTCTTATTCATATCGGGATCCCTAGATTAGGAATGAGTCGAGTCCGAGTCTAAGAGTTACAAAATGTTATTTACTGGTTGATACCGATTTATGTTCCTGATTATGGTACATGTTCAGAGTACGATTTACAGTTTGATATTGATTCATGTTTCTGATTATGATACATGTTATGAATATCTGTTTTATGCTGTTATATCTGTTTATATGAAATGCATGCATACTTGGTTTATACTGGGAATATAATTCTCACCGGAGTTATCTGGCTGTTGTCTTGTTTGTATGTGTGCATGACAACAGGTTGGACAGGATCTGGATCAAGAAAAGGATGAGAGATTATAGTTAGCGTGGAGATCCGGGCCCAGAAGCAAAATAGGATTCAGCACTTGATGTATAGCTGTTGAACCTAGTTGAGATAGAGACATGTAGTACATGACTTGTACTTTTATATTGACATGTATATCAGATAGATTATTATTATGTTTCCGCATTTATATTTAAAAGGAAAAAAAATTAGTTCCACTTTTCTTAATTGTTATATTTGACATTAATAATGATTAAGACATGAATTAGCGTCCGGGTCCCCACAGGTATATTCCAGTACTGTCATATCCGGTGTCTGCCTTAAATTTTCGAATTCATTCAGCTTCTGCAGACGAAATTCGGTTGGATAGTATTGTTTCAAAAACTCTCTTTTAAAAATCTGCCAGGTGATATCTTCCACTTCAGCTAGAGCTGGTGACACGGTTTCCCACCATTTTCGTGCTCTGTCTTCAAGAAACGGTGTTACAACCTCTACTCTCAATTCTTCAGGCACTTCAAGTAGGTGTAATTGTGATTCGACATTTTTGAGCCAATTATCACCGACTTCTGGGTTTGGGTTCTCGTCGAAAGTTGGAACTCGATTTCTTCTGAGGGATTCATAATGATATTTAATCCCACGCGGGTGTGGTTCATGAGGTGGTTGGATAGCGTTAGCCAATGGGTTCACGAATCCTTGCAACATCGCTGTTACGATAGTATTTATCGCCATCATATCTTCTTGACTGAGATTTACTCTCGGAGGTGGTGGTGGTGGGTTTTCATCTTGGTTGTTGCCACGATGGTTACGGTTGTTTCGGGGCGGTCTGCCTGCCATTTCCTATAAACATGTATTTTATTAATTTGTTTGCCACAATATTTAATCAAAGAAATAATTTCATTAAATTGTAGAGATTTTCCATACAACCGCTCTTTTCAAAACAATTTATTAATCAAATATTTCTAGATACAATTGAAGCCTATTCTAGAACTCTCTCTCTCTACTCGTCTAATACTTCTATGTCCCATACTGCTTCATTAATTTCTTCTTCCACATGGTTTTCTTCCAGTGTTCCATGAGTTCCTCCATATTGACCATCTCATTCTTTAGATGCTCGATGTAATTCTGCAATTGTGTGTTGTGGTGATCGAGGTTTTTTACTTGATCCTGTAGTTCTTGTATTGTTGATTGACTTACTTTTTCATCGATTTCTTGCTCCCCGATTCCTTCTTCACGACGGTGTTGCGTTTTGAGGAGATATCATCCCGGATTTCGAGCGTAAATATCCTATCTTGTGCTTTCTTCAACTCATGCTTGGTGATCTCGTGCTGACGCTCCGACTCTAGATGATAAGCAGCATAACGTCTAACATCTTCGCATAGTTTCTTTTCTTCTACTCTGGCCTCACGAAGATCTTCCATCATGCATACGTTATTCCCGTCTAGCTGGAAGTTATCTCTCTCGAGTTTATCATTTTTTTCTTTCAGTGTTTTAATTTCTTACTCCTTTTCCTGAAGTTGTTTCTGAAGTTCATTTATAATGCTTTGAAAGTCCATGTTGGTTTCCTATAAAAACATTTTTATAAATAAGATACTCATCAGTTTTTAAATATGCAATAATAGAAGATAATAGAAAGTTTCAAAATAATTTGGTACACATAATATGTTCTCAGTCACAAGTTTACTACAATCCAGATAATTTATTATAATGCTAATCTAGTCGAACATCTCTCCGCCGTTGCTGTCACTGGCGCTGTCTACTCCAGCCACCTCCATCGGTGCTACCTCCTCTTCTTCCATGTTCTCTATCACCAAATGTAGGTAGTTGTTCTGCTCTTGAATCCTCTCCATGGTGCCGTGAAGCTTGGAAATGTACCTTTCTTGTTTGGTGTTCAACTTTTCCTGACGTTGACGAGCCCTAGTAGCACGTCCTCTTTCTATTTCTACTCTCTCTAGCAATTCTCTGTTCAGCGAAGTCAGACGCGTAATGCGAGCTGAATTGGTGGGTACATGAAGAATTTGGCTCTCAGCCAAGTCCAGATGATGAGCAAGTCGATGTACGTCGGTCTCTAGTATGTGCTTGATCTCGCTAAGCTCCTGCTTTTACAGTTTCTCCCTAGTCAGTTGCGCCTTCAAAGTCGCAATCTCCCTAGCTTGATTATCTATGGTAAGATGTCGCATACGAAGAGAAGCCTGAGCGCGAGTACGTGGAGCAGCCATTTCCTAGGATAAAAATGGAAGTAAAGCATCAGAATCGTATCAAAGATAGAAAGGCACAAATAATAGAAACAAAGTGGTCGTGGAAAATTTTTTATACCAAGAATTTAGAAGCAATTGAAGGGATAGATTTTTGAAGTCTATTCAAAATTTAGGAAACAGATGCAAGTTGGACTCAAATTGGGATGTACTAGGCTTTTGCCACGTCAAATTTTGTTTGTCAAAATCCCAGCGGGATTATGAACCTGGCTCTGATACCACTTAAATGTCACGCCCCGAGTTCGAAGCGACGACGACATCCGGCATTGTTTAGCAATTACATTGAAAACAATAAATCCTCGTATCAAATCAACCGGTTTTTTTCATAAATAGAATATTGTTTTATAATGACAAAGAATAAAATTTTACATCAGAGTTTACAGAAGCTAAAAAAAATAAAAGAAGTACAATTGTCGATTCCTGGTCTCGAAATCTGATCACCATCCCCAGAATACTTCTTGCTCCTCATTGTTTACTTGCTCTTCGTTTTTATCTGAAATTTGTAAGAGGTGAGTGTTTTGGGAAGCACTGAGCAAGTGGGGGTCGATCGACTCCAAGATACATATAGAACTTAGTTTTCTTAAAACTCGTTTAACAGACTTTCAAAACTTAATATTCTTAACTTATCACGACAGAAACAAATCGAATAAATGAAAGAATTTATCAGATGATTCAAAACAATTCAGAAACAGATCAATCAAACGGACACAACATTGTTACTCATCTCATTTCCATGGTCAAATTGTCCCCAATATGTTAGTCCTCTAAGGGGTGAGGCCAGAACATGGTTTTATACCCACCAATGGGGCCAGAACAGAACATAGTTTTATACACACCAATGGGGGCCAAAACACAACTACAATTCTCGTCCCATTTCAAAGTCGAATCGTAACAGTGCAACCAGAATTCAGAAGTAACAGACAGAACTTTTCAGATTTCAGAGTTTTCTTACAGACATAGCGTAATCAACGAATTTCGAAGCATAGAAGAATCACATAATCGATCGAAATTTTAAATATAACAAACTGACATTTTCGAAAATAAGGACACACATACATGCATGTCATAACTTATATACTCAAGATTTAAAAATACAATTCATATCAAAAACCCACTTACAGTATTTTGAAGATATAGTCCTAATACTTGCTTGATCTTTGAACAGACTTCTCCAGAAATTTGGACAACACTTCGATTATTTCGTTGAGTAGAACAAGACTTGATTTTAGGAGCACTTCGACGCAAATCTTTGATAGCATGCACTCCGAAAATTTTCCTCACTTTCTTGCTCTCCTTTGGCCGAAATTTGAGAGGTATTGTGGTGTGATTTTTCTCAACCAAGTGAGTGGTATTTATAGGCAAAAAAAGACCTTCCACCTAGCCCCTTTTGGTCTACCACTTGGAGCCCAAGAAATGAAATAATTGCTCACATAATTGTGGTCAAAGATATGCCAAGCACCAAGACTCATTTCCTGCATCATTAATGTGTCCTGGTCTCCTAGCTCCTCCCTTAGCTCCTTCATGGATTATCTCAAAGGTCATTTCTTGCATACATAATTTGTCTTAACCTTTAGCTCATCCATTAGCTTCTTCCTTGGTTATCTCAAAGGTTGCTTCTTGCACATTTAACTTGTCCAAGCCTTTAGCTCATCTTTTAGATCCCTTTTTGGTCCTATTAGGACAAGCTTGGTTGAGCTGCTTTGAGCTGAAAGATCAAGTCCTTGAGCTGGGGTTTTACTCCTCAAGTGATAACTCTTTGATGGATGCGATTACTTGCAGCTTGGCCTCCCGTTGAGTTAGTCTCCGAGCTTTGAAGCTATTTTCTCGAGTTAAGTTAGCTGAAAATTTAAGTTCGAAGAATGAAAATTGTTGAGCTTGGTTTAGGTTAAATTTCGAATTTCTTACACGATTTGCTTCGGATCGGAAATTCCGGATTCTCACATCCCTCCCTCCTTATTGAAAGTTTCGTCCTCGAAACTTGGATCAGTTGGAGTTTGTGAACAAATAAGGGTATTGTGAACGAATTTTCTCTTCGAGTTCCCAAGTGGACTCCCTTTCGGTATGATTTGACCATTGCACTTTGACGTATGGAATTGTCCGGTGCCTCAACACTTGGTCTTTTGCGTCCACTATTCGGATAGGGACTTCTTCGTATTTGAGTTCTTCATTGAGATTTCCTTCTATTATCAGTGGTGCCATCTTGAGTACATGACTCGGGTCTGGGACATATTTCCTCAGCTGTGAGATGTGGAAAACATTGTGAATTCTTGACATATCAGGCGGCAACGCTAGACGATACGCTAAGGTTCCCAACTTTTCCAATATCTCGAACGGTCCCACATATCTTGGATGTAACTTTCCGGATTTACTGAATTGTACCACTCCTTTCATTGGCGAGACCTTGACATAAGCTTTTTCACCGATTTCTAATTCCAACGGTCTCCTCTTAAAATCGGCCCAACTCTTTTGTCTATCCTGAGTTGCCTTGAGTCTTTCCTTGATCATGGCTACTTTGTCAACGGTTAATTGAACAAGCTCTGGCCTGGTAACAGCTTTTTCTCCAACTTCGTGCTAGTATAGAGGCGACCTACACTTTCGGCCATACAACGCCTCATATGGAGCCATCTCAATGCTACTATGGTAGCTGTTATTATAAGCAAACTCTATCAAAGGTAACTGATCACTCCAATTCCCATGAAAGTGCAATGCACATGCTCTCAACATGTAAGGCTCGAGATTATTAGTCCTCATTGACGTAATACTCGGAATATATGAGTATGCATGATATATAATGAGGAGTGTTAATTGATATGAGAATAGGAAATACATGGACAAGAGGAGAAAATATTCAAATTAGGACAGAACAGTTGGCACACATGCGCGAAGATAAGTGGCGCATATGCACGACAATTCCAGTAGCATCGGCGCATATGCGCGACATGAAGTGGCGCATATGCACGACACCTCCAGTAGCTTTGGCGCATATGCGCGAGATGAAGTGGCGCATATGCGCGAGGAGACATTGCCGAGACCAGTAGGTCTCGCGCATATGCGCGGTTGATGTCGCGCATATGCGCGAGACGTGCAGCACAAAGAAAAAGCCAAGTGTCCTTGCCATGCAAATTTAAATGAGTTGTCTTCATTTCCTTGCCATTTCAGAAGCTAAGGACGAGAGAAAAGTCTGAGAAGTCTGAGAAGTCCTTCAAGTCTTCACAGTAAGATTTCTTAAGATTTAACCTTCCGATTTGTGTTCCGTGTTGAGATTCTTGCTCCTCTTGACAAGAGCTATCAAAGGATGTAAGTTTCATTCAATTCCAGCATGTTTTGATATATATATGGTAGGAGAATGAAGAATTGAACTCTATGCTATGTTCTTGAGAGTATTGATATCGTAAAAACACAACCGGAACGAAGAAATGATATCGTACTCAATTGTTATGATTTTTCAGCATGTTTATTGTTGAGTTATGCAGATTTTTGAGAGTATGATGTTCTATGAGGTTGATTATGGATTGTGGAAATTAGATATTGATATATGTTGAATGTTGGATTGATCGATATCGAGAAACTACGCCGTTATGCCGTCAAATTGTGTTTAGATGTACTAGTGATTTGTAGAAGTGTTGAATTGGGTTAGAATTAATAGAAGGTGTATTGATCATTTCCATTTCAGATTCATTGCGCCTCACTTCGACACCGAGACCTCGACATTGATACAGGTTTAACAAGCGCAAGGTATACTTCATGTTTTGTTTGGGGAGATACAACTCAAATGAGATTCAATTTGAGTTTCCCAACCAAAATCACATACTAGAATTGTTACTTATCTTGTAATATGATTTTGATTTGGTTATAGACTTGTATTCATATCTTATGAAATGATCATGCTTTGTTTATAGATTGATATTCATTGCATTTAAGATAGGAGAGTCTTTGACAGCCATTGTCAAATATCTATCACCAAATGTAGGTAGTTGTTCTGCTCTTGAAGCCTCTCCATGGTGCCGTGAAGCTTGGAAATGTACCTTTCTTGTTTGGTGTTCAACTTTTCCTGACGTTGACGAGCCCTAGTAGCACGTCATCTTTCTGTTTTTACTCTCTTTAGCAATTATCTGTTCAGCAAAGTCAGACGCGCAATGCGAGCTGAATTGGTGGGTACCTAAAGAATTTGGCTCTCAGCCAAGTCCAGATGATGAGCAAGTCGATGTACGTCGGTCTCTAGTATGTGCTTGATCTCGCTAAGCTCCTGCTTTTCCAGTTTCTCCCTAGCCAGTTGCGCCTTCAAAGTCGCAATCTCCCTAGCTTGATTATCTATGGTAAGCTGTCGCATACGAAGAGAAGCCTGAGCGCGAGTACGTAGAGCAGCCATTTCCTAGGATAAAAATGGAAGTAAAGCATCAGAATCGTATCAAAGATAGAAAGACACAAATAATAGAAACAAAGTGGTCTTGGAAAATTTTTGATACCAAGAATTGAGAAGCAATTGAAGGGATAGATTTTTGAAGTCTATTCAAAATTTAGGAAACAGATGAAAGTTGGACTCAAATTGGGATGCACTAGGCTTTTGCCACATCAAATTTTGTTTGTCAAAATCCCAGCGGGATTATGAACCTGGCTCTAATACCACTTGAATGTCACGCCCCTGAGTTCGAAGCGACGACGACATCCGGCAGTGTTTAGCAATTACATTGAAAACAATAAAGCCTCGTATCAAATCAACCAGTCTTTTTCTTAAATAGAATCTTGTCTTATAATGACAAAGAATAAACTTTTACATCAGAGTTTGCAGAAGCTAAACAAAATAAAAGGAGTACAATTCTCGATTCCTGGTCTCGAAATCTGATCACCATCCCCATAACGCTTCTTGCTCCTCATTGTTTACTTGCTCTTCGTTTTTATCTGAAATTTGGGAAACACTCAGCAAGTGGGGGTCGATCGATTCCAAGATACATATAGAACTTAGTTTTCTTAAAACTCTTTTAACAGACTTTCAAAACTTAATATTCTTAACTTATCACGACAGAAACGAATCGAATAAATGAAAGAATTTATACGATGATTCAAAGCAATTCAGAAACAGATCAATCAAACGGACACAACGCTATTACTCATCTCATTTCCATGGTCAAATTGTCCTCAATATGTTAGTCCTCTAAGGGGTGAGGCCAGAACATGGTTTTATACCCACTAATGGGGGCCAGAACAGAACATAGTTTTATACCAACCAATGGGGGCCAGAACACAACTACAATTCTCATTCTATTTCAAATTCGAATCTTAACAGTGCAACCAGAATTCAGAAGTAACAGACAGAACTTTTCAGATTTTAGAATTTTCTTACAGACACAACGGAATCAACGAATTTCGAAGCATAGAAGAATCACATAATCGATCGAAATTTTAAATATAACAGACTGAAATTTTTGAAAATAAGACACACATATATGCATGTCATAACTTATATATTCAAGATTTAAAAATACAAACGAATATTCATATCAAAAACCCACTTACAGTATTTTGAAGATATAGTCCTAATACTTGCTTGATCTTTGAACAGACTTCTCCCGAAATTTGGACAACACTTCGATTATTTCGTTGAGTAGTCCGAGACTTGATTTTAGCAGCACTTCGACGCGAATCTTTGATAGCCTGCACTCCGAAAATTTCCCTCCCTTTCTTTCTCTCCTTTGGCCGAAATTTGAGAGGTATTGTGGTGTGATTTTTCTGAACCAAGTGAGTGGTATTTATAGGCAAAAAAAGACCTTCCACCTAGCCCCTTTTGGTTGACCACTTGGAGCCCAAGAAATGAAATAATTGCTCACATAATGTTGGTCAAAGATATGCCAAGCACCAAGAGTCATTTCCTGCATCATTAATGTGTCCTGGTCTCCTAGCTCCTCCCTTAGCTCCTTCATGGATTATCTCAAAGGTCATTTCTTGCATACTTAATTTGTCTTAACCTTTAGCTCATCCCTTAGCTTCTTCCTTGGTTATCTCAAAGGTTGCTTCTTACACATTTAACTTTTCCAAGCCTTTAGCTCATCTTTTAGCTCATTTTTTGGTCCTATTAGGACAAGCTTGGTTGAGATGCTTTGAGCTGAAAGATCGAGTCCTTGAGCTGGGGTTTTACTCCTCCAGTGATAACTCTTTGATGGATGCGATTACTTGCAGCTTGGCCTCCCGTTGAGTTAGTCTCCGAGCTTTGAAGCTATTTTCTCGAGTTAAGTTAGCTGAAAATCTAAGTTCGTATTTAATTTCTATATTGAGCTTGGTTTAAGTTAAATTTCAATTTCGAATTTCTTACACCATTTGCTTCGGATCAGAAATTCCGGGTCCTCACATTCTGGAATTCTTTGCCTGGACAGTGTATGTGGCCCTTGGGCAGTAGGATTTTACCTGACCAGGATCGGAGCGTTCTGCCTCCATCTTCATTTAACACTTGCACAATGATCCTATGACCTCCAAGCTTATTTCCATGAATCCCGAACTCTTCGAGGCTTGGAACCTTGTTTGCAAGATCTTCTCGATTGATCATAAGTTGACACGATGCTTCCTTGAACCTCCTTCCAATCCTTTGAATGCCATGCCCGGCCAGATTCATAACATATGCGATATGTCTTGTAACCAATTATGAATGTGTTTGGAAGCCGAAGAACGTGTACGGGGACCTCTCTCCACCCAGGTAAAGCATCACCAGGTTATGGTTAGGATTGGGAAGCGATAAAGCATGACCATGGACCAATCCAGCCAAATACTGTGGTTTGGTCTAATCAGGCATAGTATGTTAGGGGTCACTTTCTTTAAACACATCTCTATGCAAAATAATGATGATTATGTATGTTTAAGTATTTATGTTGCAAGATGTTTATGAAAAGTTAATGAATTGATGGCATGTCTATATTTATGTAAAAAATGCTCATAGTTCAAATAAGTATTGGACTAATTTAAAATACATATGGATTTATTATAGATTACTTGCTATTCTCAGTTTATACATGTTGAGTCTTCGGACTCACTAGATTGATCGATGCAAGTGAGGACGAGTATGATGAGACGATAGGCGTGTTAGAGTAGGTGCCCGTCGAGCCAAGTGTTGGCCGAGTGTTCACAATGAAACTCTATGAATAAGCAGTCTTTATTTTAATAATATTTGAAATTATTACTTTGGCAAATCTTTATCTGTATACCCATGCTAGCTGCATAGATAAAGCCCTTGAATATACAAATAGTAGAAAGAATATGAGATGCTCATATGATGAGTATCATGAAACTCATATTTGTAATACTGTATATTCTAAACGGTTCCTAGTCGATTCAGCCGCCACTAAGAAGGATATAGGCCGCTCGAGTTAGAGACTAGTATCTGCGATGTGAGTACCCTGTTTCATTGGTAGGGGACATTGTGTAGTGACCCGTTCCAGAATCACCTACTAATCAAGAACTAAGCATGCAACTAACTTAATTAATAATAATCAGAGATAATTGCGGAAAAGGCCAACAAACGCTAGTTATACAACCCAATCGAAATCCAGAACAACTCGAACTAAAATGAAATATACGGTACAACCATATCGAAAAGAATAGTACTGAAAATTAAACCAACCAGCCACTCACTGTCCTCCTCCTGCTCTTCCTGAGCTGTCCAACCTGAGGCTTGCCCCGTGGGAATGGGGTGTCCAAGATAAACAAAACCGAGGACGTGAGCGATAAGAACGCCCAGTACAAAAGCATGAGTATACAAACCTATATGAAATGCACATGCTATGATATGATACCAGGGTAGTCAAGAAACAGGAGTAACAAAGGATCTCAATATGCTCAGTCTAGAGGCGCCAAGTGGATAGTGCCGCGCGGTACTCCTCTGGGTCACTGCATCCACTACAAGAACAGACGTGGACCTAAAATGTCCCGGATCACCGAAGCCCTCCGGACCCGTCGGCCACTGTGTACTCTCGGTGTCCATGCGTCCACAACACAAGACAGGGCTGAGCGGCCCCACAAGATATAGCTTATCTCGAAAGAGATACAGCTCAACAGTAAAGGCTATCTCGAAGGAGATACGGCTCAACATGAAATGCAACATGCATTATACAGCGTGACATAATAGCATGCATTATATGACATATATCAATGCACCACATAATCATGCAACACATATAAGAATGTATACTCGACCAGGATATCTCGGATAGTACTTTCGTACCTCAAACCAGCAGATCCTAACAATCAGTCCTAGACTCACGCCTGCGTCCGCAGTCAGCCCACTGGTGCCGCTAGCTCCAAACTAGAGCACAGCTCCGCTACAACACTAGTAGCTCCCCGCTAGTGCCCGAACCTCGGAAAAAGACTAGAACCTGTCAGAAACGACTGAAATGCTCTGGAACACTCTGAAAATGGCGAGTCACAAATGAAGCCTCGCGCCTCTATTTATAGCCAACGTTCGGACGCTCCGAACCACTTCGTACGATCCGATCCGGTACACTTCGGACGGTCCGAACCCTGATCGGACGATCCGAACCTTGCATGACTTCCACGAGTACAGCCACCTGTCTCGGACGGTCCGAACCCACTTCGGATGATCTGAACTCTTCCACGTGTCCAGAACCCTTCCACGTGTCCAGCCACCTGTCTCGGACGATCCGAACCACCTTCGGACGCTCCGAACCCTCTTCGGACGATCCGAACCCGGTTCGGTCCTTCCGATCCTACCGAAAATAATTAATCCAATAATTAACTCAAATTAGGAGTCGGGATACTACATTCTCCCCCCCTTAAAAAGATTTCGTCCTCGAAATCAGGTTTATAGGATGAACAAAGCGGAATAACAACATCGTTATAATATCTCAATTGTTGTTGAACACAACTGATCTTTCGATTACAACTGCAAACACAAACATATACAAAGCATAACTCAAAAGAGCTCTGGATGCTCCGAACGCATACGACTCTCTAGCTCCCAAGTGGCTTCTTCAGTGCCTCTGCGCTGCCACTGAACTAAGACAAGAGGAATGATCTTATTCCGCAATACCTTGTCTTTGCGATCGAGAATCCGCACTGGTCGTTCCACGTAAGACAAGTCCGTATTTAGTTGAACTTCAGATGGATGCAAGATGTGAGACTCATCTGCTACATATCGTCTCAACAAAGATACGTGGAACACATCATGAATCCCAGACAGATACGGAGGTAATGCTAACCTGTAAGCCAAATCTCCCACACATTCCAGAATCTCAAAAGGACCAATAAATCTCGGAGATAGCTTACCCTTGAGACCAAATCTCAAAATCCTGCGAAAAGGCGAAACTCGGAGAAACACTTTCTCACCTGGCTGAAAATAAAGAGGTCGCCGCTTGGTGTTCGCATAACTAGCCTGTCGATCCTGAGCGATCTTAATCCGTTTCTTGATTACTGCAACCTTATCAATAGCCTGCTGGACTAACTCCGGTCCCTCAACATGTCGTTCCCCAACTTCGTCCCAGATTAATGGAGTACGACAACGTCGCCCATACAACGCCTCAAATGGTGCCATACCAATACTACGATGATAGTTGTTGTTGTACGCGAACTCAATCAAAGGCAAATGATCCTGCCAAGCGGGTCCGAAATCCATAACACAAGCTCGCATCATATCCTCAAGTGTACGGATAGTCCTCTCTGTCTGACCGTCGGTCTCTGGATGATAAGCCGTACTCAAACTTAGTGAAGTGCCCAATGCTGACTGGAAACTACCCCAAAATCGTGAGGTAAAACGAGGATCTCTGTCACAAACAATACTGACTGGCACTCCATGCAGACGTAAAATCTCTTGAATATACAAGCGAGCCATACGATCGAAAGTGAAATCACGGTTATATGGCAGAAAATGAGCAGACTTGGTGAGTCGATCCACCACTACCCAAATAGCATCACTATTCCTCGAAGACAATGGTAAGTGAGTAATGAAGTCCATCGCGATATGCTCCCACTTCCATTCAGGAATAGGTAAGTTCAGCAATAATCCTCCCGGTCGACGGTGCTCTGCCTTAACCTGCTGACAAACAAGACACTTGGAAACAAACTGATAAACGCTGCGCTTCATCCCTTTCAACCAAAATCGTGTCCTCAAATCTTTATACATCTTGTTGCTTCCTGGATGGACACTCAACTTGCTTCGATGAGCCTGAGCCAAGATCTCTTCCCTCAAAGTATCATCCTCTGGTACCACAACACGATTAGACAAACACAGAAGACCATTAGACTGATAATGGAAATTGCTATCTCCACCAACCAATCGGGCTAATCTCTGAGTCTTGAGATCAGACATCTGTGCATCTCGAATCCGAGCGAACAAAGCTGGTTCAGATAAAATGGTAGCAACACGAATGCTCTCCATACCTTTCCGATGTTTGAAATTAAATCCCAACGAACAACAATCCTGGATAGTACTAATCATAGCACTGGTCTGAAGTGCAGAGATTCTCACCTTGCGACTAAGAGCATCGGCTGTGAGATTCGTAGAACCTGGATGGTATTTGATCTCGCAGTCATAATCTTTAAGTAGATCCATCCAACGACGTTGTCTCATGTTCAACTCAGCCTGAGTGAACAGATACTTCAGACTCTTATGATCAGTAAAAATTTCAAACTTAACCCCGTACAAGTAATGACGCCAGATTTTTAGCGCAAACACAATAGCAGCTAGTTCTAGATCATGAATAGGATACTTTTCTTCGTGAGGTTTCAACTGCCTGGATGCGTAAGCGATCACATGATCATTCTGCGTCAACACACACCCTAAGCCTTGAAAAGAGGCATCGGTGTAAACACTGAAACCATCAGATCCTGACGGTAACGCCAAAACAGGTGCAGAAGTCAGAAGTCGACGAAGTTCTCTGAAACTATCTTCGCACTCAGATGACCACTCAAATGGAACATCCTTCCGAGTAAGTTGCGTCAAGGGTCTAGCTACCTGAGAGAAATTCACGATGAAGCGACGATAATACCCTGCCAGACCTAGAAAACTACGGATCTCAGCCACCGTCGTAGGACGTGACCAATTCAGCACTGCCTCAATCTTGCTGGGATCCACAGAAATTCCTTCCTTGGAAATCACATGACCAAGGAATACTACACGATCAATCCAGAACTCGCACTTACTCAGCTTAGCATACAATTGCTTCTCGCGAAGAATCTGCAACACAATCCTCAAGTGCTGGATATACTCTTCCACACTGTGAGAATAAATCAAGATATCATCGATGAAAACCACAACAAACTGATCCAGAAAATCACGAAAGACTCGGTTCATTAGATCCATGAACACCGCTGGCGCATTCGTCAATCCGAATGGCATAACTAGAAACTCGTAATGCCCATATCGAGTACGAAATGCAGTCTTGGAAATATCATCATCTCTGACTCTCATCTGATGATAACCCGATCGCAAGTCAATCTTGGAGTAAACAGAGGTACCCTGAAGCTGATCGAACAAATCATCGATACGAGGTAATGGATACTTGTTTTTGATCGTCACACGATTCAGCTGGCGATAATCAATGCACAATCGCATAGATCCATCTTTCTTCTTGACAAACAAGACTGGAGCTCCCCAAGGTGAAACACTTGGGCGAATATAACCTTTATCAAGAAGATCCTGCAATTGCTGCTTCAATTCTCTCATCTCTGACGGAGCAAGACGATAGGGGGCACGAGAAATCGGTGCAGTCCCTGGCATTAACTCAATGCCAAATTCCACCTCTCTAACCGGAGGAAAACCAGGAATCTCATCTGGGAAGACATCAGGAAATTCACAAACCACTGGAATATCCTCTATACCAACACTACCTGTGGACGAATCAATCGCATAGATGAGGTAGCCTTCCCCGCCCGCCTCTAAAGCACGACAGGCTTTCAGAGCAGATACCACTGGCATCGGAGGTCGCGCTCCCTCACCATAGAAAAACCAACTAGAGCTCTCAGTCGTACGAAACTGAACAAGCTTCTGGTAACAATCCACGGTAGCTCGGTAGGTAGTCAATAGGTCTATACCTAGAATACAATCAAAATCTTCCATCTCCAGGATCATAAGATTCGCAATCAATTCGTTACCCTCAAAATCTAAGGGACAACCCATCACTAGACGCTTAGCTAACACCGAATGACCCATCGGGGTAGAAACGGAAAGAATGACGTCTAGAGAAACATACGGTAACTTATGACGCTTAACAAATCGTGCAGAGATGAATGAATGTGATGCTCCGGTATCAATAAGAACAAAAGAAGGAATACCGCATAAACGAAAAGTACCTGCTATGACTCTCTCTGTCTCATTTGCAGCCTGATCCTGGTTCAGCGCAAAAACCTGACCTTGGGCACGAGGTCGAAGATTTGAACTACCCACTGCCTGACCCTGCCTCCTCTGCTGTACAGTCGTCTGAGATCCGGAACCAGATCCTGCTCCACCTCGCAACTGAGGACAATTCTTCTTGAGATGACCCATCTCTCCGCACTGAAAACAAGCTCCCGCGGCTGATCGGCATTGCTCCGATGGATGGTTCTTCCCACAATGCACACAAGAAACCTTCTTCTTACCAAAGCGAAAAACACCGCTAGACCGTGATCCAGATCCAGAAGAAGAAGAACCTGACTTCTTGAAAGACTGAGATCGAGGGCTCAAAGTACTCGGAGGTCTAGAAGAAAGAATAGCCCTACCACGCTGGAGACTGATCTCTGCCTGGCGACACCGGTTCACTAACCCATCATAAGAAGTAGGATTATCACAGACAGTGACTCGATCAAAAATCTCCTGGTTAAGACCCTGGAGGAAATGGTCATACTTGGCCTCAGAACTGTCACTGATATGAGGGGCAAAGGGTAACAACTCGAAGAACTTCTGCTGATATTCATCAACAGACATACTCCCCTGCTTAAGATTCAGGAGCTCAATCGTCTTTGCCTGGCGAAGGGCTGGAGGAAAATACAGCTGCATGAAAGCTGCACGGAAATCGGCCCAAGTCACCCTACCCTGGGACTGAACTATCGGCGCAGAAGTCGATCGCCACCACTTGCGCGCACGGCCCTCGAGAAGAAAACTAAGGGTCTCCATCTTCTACTCCTCGGTGCACTGGAATGCTCGGAAACAACTCTCCATGCGCTCTAACCAATCCTCAGCATCATCGGGAGTCTCCCCGCCAACTAAAGGCTTAGGCCCCATCTGAATGAAACGGTGCAAATCAAAACGCCTAGGACCATCCCGACGATGATGATGTTCACGATGACGCCTACGATCGTCCTGGTCACCCCAACGACCTACACTTCCCTGACTACTCTCATCACCAAAATGGTCAGCCATCGCTACAAGATAGAATAGGGAAAATGGTAAAATGATCCACGAAAATCCCAAAACAGAATCTATATCCCAAAATCATAAGCATGCTCTGATACCATAAATGTAGTGACCCGTTCCAGAATCACCTACTAATCAAGAACTAAGCATGCAACTAACTTAATTAATAATAATCAGAGATAATTGCGGAAAAGGCCAACAAACGCTAGTTATACAACCCAATCGAAATCCAGAACAACTCGAACTAAAATGAAATATACGGTACAACCATATCGAAAAGAATAGTACTGAAAATTAAACCAACCAGCCACTCACTGTCCTCCTCCTGCTCTTCCTGAGCTGTCCAACCTGAGGCCTGCCCCGTGGGAATGGGGTGTCCAAGATAAACAAAACCGAGGACGTGAGCGATAAGAACGCCCAGTACAAAAGCATGAGTATACAAACCTATATGAAATGCACATGCTATGATATGATATCAGGGTAGTCAAGAAACAGGAGTAACAAAGGATCTCAATATGCTCAGTCTAGAGGCGCCAAGTGGATAGTGCCGCGCGGTACTCCTCTGGGTCACTGCATCCACTACAAGAACAGACGTGGACCTAAAATGTCCCGGATCACCGAAGCCCTCCGGACCCGTCGGTCACTGTGTACTCTCGGTGTCCATGCGTCCACAACACAAGACAGGGCTGAGCGGCCACACAAGATATAGCTTATCTCGAAAGAGATACAGCTCAACAGTAAAGGCTATCTCGAAGGAGATACGGCTCAACATGAAATGCAACATGCATTATACAGCGTGACATAATAGCATGCATTATATGACATATATCAATGCACCACATAATCATGCAACACATATAAGAATGTATACTCGACCAGGATATCTCGGATAGTACTTTCGTACCTCAAACCAGCAGATCCTAACAATCAGTCCTAGACTCACGCCTGCGTCCGCAGTCAGCCCACTGGTGCCGCTAGCTCCAAACTAGAGCACAGCTCCGCTACAACACTAGTAGCTCCCCGCTAGTGCCCGAACCTCGGAAAAGACTAGAACCTGTCAGAAACGACTGAAATGCTCTGGAACACTCTGAAAATGGCGAGTCACAAATGAAGCCTCGCGCCTCTATTTATAGCCAACGTTCGGACGCTCCGAACCACTTCGTACGATCCGATCCGGTACACTTCGGACGGTCCGAACCCTGATCGGACGATCCGAACCTTGCATGACTTCCACGAGTACAGCCACCTGTCTCGGACGGTCCGAACCCACTTCGGATGATCCGAACTCTTCCACGTGTCCAGAACCCTTCCACGTGTCCAGCCACCTGTCTCGGACGATCCGAACCACCTTCGGACGCTCCGAACCCTCTTCGGACGATCCGAACCCGGTTCGGTCCTTCCGATCCTACCGAAAATAATTAATCCAATAATTAACTCAAATTAGGAGTCGGGATACTACACATTGTGATGTCCGAACATGCAGATAGGTGCTCCTTGTAGAGTGCACTGAACAACCCTCCATAAAAGGACTTTCCAAGTGGTTCTCACTTATCGAGTGGAAAAGTCCTGGTTTATGGTTGTACAGAATTAGTCCTTATGACCCGGGACAACATTGAGACTCTATGTGCTAGAATTACACTTTGACTTGTTTACCGACTCTCATGGGGTCATCAGGTGGCAAGGTTGGGTGTTCTGTCGAAACACATAGGAGTCGATGCATTGTAGTCGGGGATTCACCGCTTACCTTCGGGTATGGATATCCTATGTGTTATCATGTGTATGTAGATCGAAATCTCTGGCCAGAGTATGGTTGTAATTATGAAAGGTGTTTCATAGATTACACCATCGATGCAACTACGACATGACACATAGTATCGATTCATTGACAACTCTCGATAAACCAATGGTTGTCGAATCGATCGGGATATATGAGTTGAAGGGATCGTACTGTACGCTAACCATAATTGAATGGTTCTTGCAGGCACTATCATGTGATACCTAGGGAATCACGTAAGCGATGCTGCTAGGCGTTTAACGTGATTGGTTGGGTACTATCAGACTTGAGTTCTGACGTTCTTACTATCAAGGAGTTGATAAGTAAGAATGGAGCAATTGGGGTATGCTCGAATAAGGACATGTTTAGTCCGAATCACATGGAGATGTGAACCCACGGCTAGTTGTATCAATGAACCATTGAGGACCACACAAGTACTAGCTTTGTAAATCCCGATGAGAAGTAAAAATAGTTCAATGTGTTGAACGGCTTATAAAAGAGTTTATAAGCGTAAGGAAAATTAGAAGTATGACTTCTATAAAGGAGAAAATAGTTCAAAGTGTTGAACGGCTTATAAATGTGTTTATAAGTGTAAAGAAAAATAGAAGTATGACTTCTATGAGAGAAATGTAAATTTTGATTTATGGAAGTGTTCCTAAATTAAAATTTGGCCAAGTGACTAATGTTTTTGAAAATTGTGATTTTCATAAACATTATTATGGACTAAATTAAATTAATTCAAGTGTTGAATTAATTAAACACTAGTGGGCCTAGTAGAGCCCAAATAATTAAATTAATTCAAGTGTTGGATTAATTAAATAATATTGAGTCTAGTAGAGCTCAATTAAAATAATTATTTAACTAGTGGGACTTGGGTAAATTCAAGTAATGTTTAATTAGTCTCAAATATGTTTGAGATAATTAAATTTAGTCAAAGTTTTTAATTTGATTAAAAACTATATTGTATGCATGCATGGGAGGTGAAGGGTTGGAGATTACTTTTGAATAAAATAATGGCATGGCATGCCACTTTTTGGATCAACTTTTTGCAACCCCAAGAGAACTCTTCCCTCCTCCATTTTCCATGTATGATGGCCGAAACTAGCATCCAAAAACTCTCTCAAGTTTTTCTCCATTTTTGTGTTCTTGAATTGTTTAAGAACACACACTTCTCTTTGATAAATCCTCACATTTTTCTAGTGCAAATTGTGAGGGGATCTACCTAGTTGGTGGTGGGCCTAATTTGAAGGAAATTTTTCAAGGATTTGGAGGAGGAGCTTGTAGATCTTCATGCCTTGAAGAGCTTTGTTGTTTGACAACAAAGTTGGAGCCAACATCAACTTTTTAAAGTTGATAGGTACATTTCTTTAACATCCTATGTATGTTGTTTTAGTAAATATTGCACAATTTTTGGGGTGGCCGAAAATTTGATTAAAAATTCGAAAATTTTTGCTTCCGTTGCGTTTCCGGCCACCGTAACCGGTCCGCTTTCAAGTGGTATCCGAGCTAAGGTTACGGATTTTGTGTAATATTTACGTAATATTATGTTGAGATCGATTTCTAACCGCTTGGGAAATTTTTTGGTGCAAGATTTGATAGGGCCGAAATTTTTGAAGAAAAACAAAAAAAAAATGTTTTTCGGGTAGCCCGAGGGGCTGCCCGAAAATTTCGGGCAGCATAGGGCAGCCCGAGGGGCTGCCCGAAATGTTCAGTTTTTAAAATAAAAAAAAAAAATTTTTTTGTTGCCGGAATCCGGCGACGGAGCTCCGGCGACGGCGATGACGGCTAGGGTTTCCAAAAGTGTTTTGGACAATCTTAGTGTCATGGGCCTTGAGATGTTGGGCCATTGGATGGACAACATTATTTGTGAAATTTAAATGGGCCTAAGTATTTTTGGTGAAAAATGGGTTTTGGGCCCTTAAGTTTAAATTTACAATTGTTGCACATATTTTCTCATAAAATAAATAATTGAAGTAGGACTTCAATTATTTATAGTAAATGGTGATTTACAAGAAATTCGATTATAAATAAATTAATTTGAAAGTAGACAAAGGTGTTTGTATACTTTGTTAATTTAATTTATAATTGTGGCGGTTAGTGATTGGATCAAGATATATAATATTGGATCAATTAATTATAGTGATAATTAATTGATGGTGTATGATATGTGATATTATGCATGAAGGATGATCAAAAGCCCAAGCCCAATTTGCTAGGTGTATGCTAGGATATTTGTGTTGAATGATTGTAATAATTATCAATTTATCAAGTGGGCTTGGTTTATGGCCCGTTCCCACCCCATGAGATGTATCCCTATGTGCCATGGATATTTATTTGTAAATATTAGAATAGGGGAAGATCAAGATTGGAAGATGGTGGCCTTGGTGATTATGAAGATCGAAGACATGTAATATTGGATGCTAATGTAATAGTATAGTTGCATTGCATCCCGTGCATTTACCCTAGGATTGGACCTAGGCCCGTGTTTGGCTCACACGAGCCATTAGTACTTGGGGCGATTGATCATCCTTGTACTGTTTTCTATTTATAATATATGCATGATATGTTATAAATAATGAGTATGTGCGTTATTATTATTATAATAACAAAGTTGCATGAATCCGGCAAACATACGATCAAACATGGCGAGCTTTTAAAATAAAATTAATGATGAGACCTTTCAAAATTAAAAACCCTCATTTTGAATAAGATTCAAAATTAATATCAAGCCCGAAAAGGGGAATTATAAATTTGTTTATAATTTCCTTGTCTTCCATCGACAATGGGTGCATGATGAACGCTACCCGTACTCGGGGCTCGGCTCATATTATTGGAGGAGCCTCGAGTGCCGGAAAGCTGTGACATCCATTGACATGGTGATGTGAACTACGTGGAACTCCCATGATTTCGGCTCATATTATTGAGGGAACTCATGGCGACCGTCCATTAAGGTTCAACATCGATGGGTAAGGCTTGACACGTGAAGATGAACGACGTCATATTATTGGGTCCTAATCAAACGTGAGACAAAAGTTTACGTTAAGGGTTGCATTGTGATGCAATTGGAAACTACCTTTTAGGAATTGTGATTGGCTGATATTATTCGAGATCATAATTCGCTAATTGGACCTTACGTACCTACTGAGGAAAGGAGTTTCCCGTTTTCACTAGAGGGTAGTGAAAGATGTCAAAACAGTGGGAGTAAATATTTATAAAGTTAAAGTCCATACTTCATATCTTACTAAATATTTTAAAATAGTCATCAACATTTATCTGTTTTTACTTTTCAGTACAAATTTTGACAATGTCTTCGATTCGCAATTCGATATCTATAATACTCGACAAACACATATTAACTGGACCTAATTACCTCACTTGGCTAAGAAATTTGAAAATAGTCTTAAATTCGGAAAGGGTAACATATACACTAACTCAGTCGCCCCCTGTTGAGGCTCCGACTGACTGCAATCCTGAGGAATTGCAGGCTTACAAGGAATGGTGTGACCATGACTTGATAGCCAGGTGTTATATGCTGACTTCTATGAACGATGAGCTACAGAGGCGTTTTGAGGGTGCAAAGATTGCTGCTGACATTCATTTGCATCTCAAAGATCTCTTTGGAGAGCAAACGCGTCCTCTTAGGCATGCTACCGTCAAGGAGCTGATCACTTTGCGCATGCGAGATGGGACCTCGGTCCATGAGCATGGCCTAAAGGTGATCGGGCTCGTGGACAAGCTCGTTGGCATGGATCTGATCTTTCCTTCGGAGTTGACCACCGACGTGTTGCTGTTATCACTGCCTAGCTCATTTGATCCTTTTGTGGTGAATTTCAACATGAACAAGATGGAACCGACCCTTGAGGAGTTGGTGAACATGCTTGTTACGTTTGAATCCACCATCAAGAAAGAGAAGTTGGTTCTTTATGTGGGTTCTTCATCTGGTACGAAGATTGATCCACATGGGAAGGGAAAGAAGAGTTCTTTCCAACGTCCCGAGAAGAACGTGCCCTTGTTGAGGCAATCTCCGAACCCTGTTGAGGCAGCCAGACCAGTTAAGGCTGACAAGACTAATGATGTATGTCATCACTGCAAGAAGCCTGGACATTGGAGGCGTAATTGCAAAGAATATCTTGCCCAGAAGTGTTCTGGAAACGGTATGTTCTAAATTTAAGTAAACATTTTAATTAACTCTACTTCTTGGGTATTAGATACCGGTTGTGACTCACATCTCTGTAATGGGTTACAGGTGATGGGAAGAAGTAGGAAGCCTAAGGAAGGTGTGACCTTCTTGATGATGGGCAATGGAGCAAGAGTTGCTGCCAAGGCTATTAAGGATGTTTACTTATTGTTGAACAATGACTTTAAGTTAATTTTAAGAGATGTTTTGTTTGTAACTGTTTGATGTAAAACATTGTTTCCATTTCTATTGTGATAAAAATGGATATTCTTGTTTATTTAGCAAAGGTGTTTGCAACATTTACAAGAATGAATGTTTAATTGGTACTTGAGAACTTGAAAACGATCTCTATAACTTAAAAGTAAAAGATATTCTACTAAATGTCCATTCAAAGGCAGATACCATATGAGATATGGATGGGTAAGCCTCCCAAATATTCTTATCTTAGAATATGGGGAGCCCTGCTTATGTGAAGGAGGTAGTGGGAGATAAATTGGATTGTTGATCCATTTTATGTTACTTTGTGGGATATCCAAGGAATTAAGTTGGATATCATTTCTATCATCCCCAAGAAACAAAAGTGTTTGTTTCTAGGAATGCAACCTTTTTGGAAAAGGATTTTCTATTGGATAGAAAAAGGGAGATGATAGAACTCGAAGAGGTTCGAGAGAAACCCACAATTATAGAACCCACACCCGATGAGCCAAGAGAGGAGATACAAGCTCCTAACAGATACGAGAAAGTCTCGAGACCACCTATGAGGTATGGTCAGCTTCTTGAAGAAGGCCATGATGAGCCTAACCATGGATGTGATCCATGGACCTTCAAGGAAGCGTTATCTGATGCCAATTCATCCAAGTGACTTGAAGAAATGGAATCTGAGATGAATTCCATGCATTCGAACCAAGTGTAGGATCTTGTGGATCCACCTGTGGGAACTGTTCCCATAGGGACTTGGGGCGGATGGGAAGGTATTGACTTTCAAGGCGCGATTGGTGGCAAAAGGATGTACTCAAAGACAAGGAGTTGACTTTGAGGAAACTTTTTCCCAGTCGTAATGTTCAAGTCCATAAGGATTTTGCTAGCCATAGCTGCATGGTATGACTATGAGATATGGCAGATGGATGTTAAGACAGTCTTTCTTAATGGGGATTTTAAGAAAGTGATTTACATGTCTGAAGGGTTTACATCTATCGGAAGTGAGCATATGGTATGTAAACTTCAGAGATCCATTTATGATCTAAAGCAGGCATCAAGGAGTTGGAACCTTAGATTCGATAGTACAATCAAAGAGTTTGATTTACTAAGAATCATGAGGGACCCTGTGTGTATAAGAAGGTCAGTGGGAGTGTTGTGACATTCCTGGTGTTATATGGTGATGACATTCTACTGGGAATGATGTAGGAATGTTGCAATCAACAAAGATATGGTTAGCGAGTAAGTTCTCGATGAAGGACTTGGGTGAAGCATCTTTTGTATTGGGATACAGATCTATTGAGATAGATCGAAAAGATGGCTTGGTCTCACCCAGTCCACATACATGATACCATCGTGAAGCGGTTCTCGATGGATGCGTCCTTGAGAGGACATCTACCAATGTGTCATGGCGTGTCCCTATCCAAGTCTGTCTCCTGAGACTGATGCAGAGATAGTGACGATGACACGCATTCCGTATGCTTCGGCAATTGGTAACATCATGTATGGGATGATATCTACACGTCCTGACGTGGCGTTTTCACTATGTGTAGTGAAAAGATATCAATCGAACCCCGGTCTTCCACAACTAGAAAGCTGTGAAAGACATCCTCAAGTTGTTGAGAAGGACCAATAAGTTGTTCTTGGTCTATGGGGGTAGAGAACTGAAATTGGAAGGCTATACCGACTCTAGCTTCCAAAGCGATATCGATAACTCGAAGTCAACCTCTAGTTTTGTATTCATGCTCAACGGTGCTGCTGTCTCTTGGAAGAGTTCCAAGCAAGACAATAATACGGATTCCAGCACAGAGGCCGAATACATTGCTGCATCAGATGCAGCAAGAGAGGCTGTTTGGATAAGGAATTTCGTCCAAGAGTTGGACGTCATTCCTAATGGAATTGCTCCTATCCCGGTGTTGTGTGACAACACGGGAGCTATAGCTCAAGCAAAGGAGCCAAGGTCTCATCAGAAATCCAAACTAGTATTGAGAAAGTACCACATCCTCGGAGAGATTGTGGAAAGAAGAGTAGTGTCTATTGACAAAGTCGGCTCCACAGATTATGTTGTTGATCCACTAGCTAAGCCTTTACCTGGACCATTGTTCGACAAGCATCGCGAATCAATGGGTTTTAAGCATATGGGTAGTTGGCTCTAGTGCAAGTGGGAGATTGTTAGAGTAGGTGCCCGTCGAGCCAAGTGTTGGCCGAGTGTTCACAATGAAACTCTATGAATAAGCAGTCTTTATTTTAATAATATTTGAAATTATTACTTTGGCAAATCTTTATCTGTATACCCATGCTAGCTGCATAGATAAAGCCCTTGAATATACAAATAGTAGAAAGAATATGAGATGCTCATATGATGAGTATCATGAAACTCATATTTGTAATACTGTATATTCTAAACGGTTCCTAGTCGATTCAGCCGCCACTAAGAAGGATATAGGCCGCTCGAGTTAGAGACTAGTATCTGCGATGTGAGTACCATGTTTCATTGGTAGGGGACATTGTGATGTCCGAACATGCAGATAGGTGCTCCTTGTAGAGTGCACTGAACAACCCTCCATAAAAGGACTTTCCAAGTGGTTCTCACTTATCGAGTGGAAAAGTCCTGGTTTATGGTTGTACAGAATTAGTCCTTATGACCCGGGACAACATTGAGACTCTATGTGCTAGAATTACACTTTGACTTGTTTACCGACTCTCATGGGGTCATCAGGTGGCAAGGTTGGGTGTTCTGTCGAAACACATAGGAGTCGATGCATTGTAGTCGGGGATTCACCGCTTACCTTCGGGTATGGATATCCTATGTGTTATCATGTGTATGTAGATCGAAATCTCTGGCCAGAGTATGGTTGTAATTATGAAAGGTGTTTCATAGATTACACCATCGATGCAACTACGACATGACACATAGTATCGATTCATTGACAACTCTCGATAAACCAATGGTTGTCGAATCGATCGGGATATATGAGTTGAAGGGACCGTACTGTACGCTAACCATAATTGAATGGTTCTTGCAGGCACTATCATGTGATACCTAGGGAATCACGTAAGCGATGCTGCTAGGCGTTTAACGTGATTGGTTGGGTACTATCAGACTTGAGTTCTGACGTTCTTACTATCAAGGAGTTGATAAGTAAGAATGGAGCAATTGGGGTATGCTCGAATAAGGACATGTTTAGTCCGAATCACATGGAGATGTGAACCCACGGCTAGTTGTATCAATGAACCATTGAGGGCCACACAAGTACTAGCTTTGTAAATCCCGATGAGAAGTAAAAATAGTTCAATGTGTTGAACGGCTTATAAAGGAGTTTATAAGCGTAAGGAAAATTAGAAGTATGACTTCTATAAAGGAGAAAATAGTTCAAAGTGTTGAACGGCTTATAAATGTGTTTATAAGTGTAAAGAAAAATAGAAGTATGACTTCTATGAGAGAAATGTAAATTTTGATTTATGGAAGTGTTCCTAAATTAAAATTTGGCCAAGTGACTAATGTTTTTGAAAATTGTGATTTTCATAAACATTATTATGGACTAAATTAAATTAATTCAAGTGTTGAATTAATTAAACACTAGTGGGCCTAGTAGAGCCCAAATAATTAAATTAATTCAAGTATTGGATTAATTAAATAATATTGAGTCTAGTAGAGCTCAATTAAAATAATTATTTAACTAGTGGGACTTGGGTAAATTCAAGTAATGTTTAATTAGTCTCAAATATGTTTGAGATAATTAAATTTAGTCCAAAGTTTTTAATTTGATTAAAAACTATATTGTATGCATGCATGGGAGGTGAAGGGTTGGAGATTACTTTTGAATAAAATAATGGCATGGCATGCCACTTTTTGGATCAACTTTTTGCAACCCCAAGAGAACTCTTCCCTCCTCCATTTTCCATGTATGATGGCCGAAACTAGCATCCAAAAACTCTCTCAAGTTTTTCTCCATTTTTGTGTTCTTGAATTGTTTAAGAACACACACTTCTCTTTGATAAATCCTCACATTTTTCTAGTGCAAATTGTGAGGGGATCTACCTAGTTGGTGGTGGGCCTAATTTGAAGGAAATTTTTCAAGGATTTGGAGGAGGAGCTTGTAGATCTTCATGCCTTGAAGAGCTTTGTTGTTTGACAACAAAGTTGGAGCCAACATCAACTTTTTAAAGTTGATAGGTACATTTCTTTAACATCCTATGTATGTTGTTTTAGTAAATATTGCACAATTTTTGGGGTGGCCGAAAATTTGATTAAAAATTCGAAAATTTTTGCTTCCGTTGCGTTTCCGGCCACCGTAACCGGTCCGCTTTCAAGGCGGGGATCAGTGAGTTGGCTCGAACTGGGCGGAGGCCAAACCCGAGGACCGCTTGTTTACTCTGATTTTTAATGAAATTACTTTATGCTGTGTTAAACAAGTACTCGTTGCAAGTTCGTTTACATTTCAAATATTTGTTCAAGAATGTTATTTTTTCGCATTTTGAAGGAGAATTACTTATTTAAGAAAAAAATTTATTTTCTGCAAATTTTAAGTATGTTTAAAAGTATGGTATGTTACATGAGACCTTTTAAAAATTACAAAACCCTCATTTTAAATAATATTCAAAATTAATATCAAGTTTGAAAAGGGGAATTATAAAGGTGTTTATAATTTCCATGTCTTCCATCGACAATGGATGCATGATGAACGCTACCCTGTGCTCGACTCATATTATTGAGGGAGCCCTGAACTCCAGAAAACTATGACATCCATTGACATGGTGATGTTAACTACGTAGAACTCCCATGATTTCGGCTCATATTATTTAGTGAACTCATGGCGACCGTCCATTAAGGTTCAATATCGATGGGTAAGGTTTGACACGTAAAGATGAACGATATCATATTATTGGGTCCTAATCAAACGTGAGACAAAAGTTTACGTAAAAGGTTGCATAAAGATGCAATTGGAAAATAAATTTTAGGAATTATCATTGGCTGATAGTATTCGGAATCATAATTTTCTAATTAGACCTTACGTATTACTGAGGAAAGTAGTTTCTCGTTTTCACTAGTGGGTAGTAAAAAATGTCAAAACAGTGGGTGTAATGCCCGAGATTTCTATTCTGTTAATCTGCGATTATTGATTTTGAATTGATATGATTATGAAGGACCACTCCGAGACTTTATTTAAGTTGGCATGTCATATAGTTTGTGCATATGCGCGACACTGATGCGTGCATATGCACGAGGCAGGCAGAGAACCTCGCGCATATGCACGAAGAGAGTGCGTGCCTATGCGCGAGAATGGGCAGGGGACAATTGCCGAGACAGTAGGTCTCGCACACATGCCCGTAGATGGTTCGCGCATCTGCACGAGCTGCCATGAAGTTAAGCGCCGAGACAGAATGTCTCGCGCATATGCACTGAGGAGGGTCGCGCATATGCGCGAGACATGCTGAACCAAGATCGAGCCACTTGGCCTTGCCATGCATATAATATGTAAACTTGGTTCATTTCTTCAAAGTTGTCAGCAAGAAAACGAGAAAGGATAGAGGGGATTTCAAGTTTTCTTCGAAGATTATAATTCTGATTTTACAAAGATCCGCCCGTCTGTATTTCAATCCGACTTTATTTTCGTGAGCCTCTCGTTAGGCTTCGAAAGACGTAAGTTTTCTTAGGTTTTGCTATGATTTGAAAATATGATATTGAAGGAATCAGATGTGATTGATATATGGAGTTCTTGATATATTAGACATCGTATAATCGAAACCGGATTGAGGAACGAATACCGTATGAAATTATTATGATTTTCAGAATTGATTTGATTGAGATTATACACATTTGGTATCAGATTGTGTTTGTTGATTGATTATGAGTTATTGGGATTGGTATATACTGATTTGGTATTATCGATATTTCAAGATTGCGATGTTATGCCGTCGAAACAGAATTAGATTGAGTATGATTGTATATGGTATTGATTGGTGTATATGTTGATTTTTTATTCCTCGAATATTTCATTCTAGATTGGTATCGAAGATTTCGAAGACAGAACAAAGCCGAAACCCGACGAAAGAAAGGGATAAATTAATGTTGAACCGAGAGATACGACTCGAGTTAGATATGACTTGAGTTTCCCAAAACCACATACTTATTTGTATTGTGTAATACCTTTGAATTCATTGATTGTGTATGCTTATTCTATTGATTTATAGAAAAGCATAGAATAGAAGATAGATATCGAGAAAGAGTCATGGGCGGATGTGCCTAGTGTTTGGCAGAGGTGCCAAGACACTCGATGTTTGGTTTATATCGATGTTGCTTAGGAGTGGATCGACTTCTATTGCTGAGATTCGATATGATATGCCAACTTCGGGGAACGGGGATCCCTAAATTAGAGAAGAATCGAGTCATAGATTAAGAGTCGAGAGTTTGACTTATGATTTATATCAATTCATGCCTTTCAGATTTTGATACATGTTATTGATAACTGTTATATGCTTTTGTATATGTTTATATGATTGCATGTATACGTTGATTATACTAGGAATTTTATTCTCACCGGAGTTATCCGGCTGTTGTTGTGTTTGTATATGTTCATAACAATAGGTGGGACATGATCAGTGTTGAGAAGAGGATGAGAGATCACAAATTAGCATGGAGATCCGGGCCCAGAAGTAGAATTGGTTTTGACACTTGATATGTAGTGATTGAACCTTAGTTTGTTATGATGTACTGTTGTACAAGACTTGTACTTCACTTTTAATGTTTATATACGATGGATTATTTTATGTTCCGCACTTTTGCATTTTTTAAAAACAAATTAGACCCAGTTTGATCCAATTATTCCCAAAGATGATTAAAAGATGAATTAGCGTCAGGGTCCCCACAGCAGGTGGTATTAGAGCAGTAGGTTTTAGAATTGTAGGTTCCTTAGAATGAGATAGAAACTAGTGAGCGGGGTAGAATGAATTTTCTTCTTTGATTTTGAATGTTTGCATGATTCTCTGCTTTAATACATGTTTACCTGATTACCAGATTTGATTGGAAATATGTATTGTTTGAGAATGAATCAGAACCGATTCTTGATCAGAGGTAAGATGATCAGAAGGGGACTAAGAAAGATTTGTCAGATTTGACTACTAACCCTTTTGATAATCAGAAATGCCTCCTCGACGAATCCCAGAACAGGGCAGTACCTCTGCAAATCCGATGGATGTGACAGCAACACCGATGGAAACTCTACTGAAGAGGTTTCAGTCGTTCAAACTGCCAACCCTGAAAGGAACAGAGACTTCTGTTGATTGTGAGAGTTGGTTAGATGACATTGAAATGTTGTTTGATTCCTTGGATTGCACAGATGAGCGCAGAGTCCAATTGATTGTGCACCAATTGCATGATGTTGCAAAAAATTGGTGGATCACGACAAAGAGAGCGTTGGAGCATCGATGTACGAATATTACTTGGAACATATTTAAGGCTGAATTTTATCAAAGATTCTTTCCATTATCATACAGAAAAGACAAGGGGGCATAATTTGCTAATCTGAGACAAGGTCAGTTGAATATAGAAGAATATGTGGCCAAGTTCTCTACCTTATTGCGATTTGCTCCACATGTTGCTGAAAATGATGAAGCTATTGTTGATCAGTTAATCAATGGGCTGAATCCTGATATGTTTACATTGGTGAATACCGGGCGACCAAATAATTTTGCAGATGCTTTGAACAGAGCAAAAGGAGCTGAAGTGGGTCTGATTAGACAGAAAGAAGGACAGTTCAATGAGACTCTATATTGACTGCAACTGAACAAGGCTACGGTAAAGAATAAATACCATTTGCCTCTTATCGATGATTTATTTGATCAGTTGCAGGGTTCTTCTGTTTATTCAAAGATTGATATGAGATCTGGATATCATCAGCTGAGAGTCAGAGATTTTGATATCTCGAAGAAAGCTTTTAGAACCAGGTATGGACATTATAAGGTTATTGTCATGCCGTTCGGTTTAACAAATTCTCCAGCTGTATCTATGGGTCTGATGAACCGCGTGTTTCAAAAGTATCTCAATGATTTTGTGATTATTTTCAATGATGATATTTTGATTTATTCAAAGAATTTGAATGATCATGCTGAACATTTAAGAACTGTATTGAGAACTCTGAGAGATGAGAAACTGTATGCCAAGCTTTCGAAATGTGAATTTTGGCTGAGACATGATTGTGTTTTTTGGGCACATCATATCTAGAGATGGTATTTCCGTTGATCCTAGCAAAGTCGAAGACGTGATTAACTGGTCTAGACCGACATCAGTGCCAGAGATACATATCTTTATGGATTTATCAGGATATTATCGACGATTCATTAAAGATTTCTCCAGTATTGTAAGCCGATTACTCGGCTGACTTAGAAGAATGCACCATTTGTTTGGTCTGAAGAATGTGAATCCAGTTTTCTAGAGCTGAAATAGAGATTGACCAGTGCTCCGGTCTTGACTATCTCGTCAGGTACTGGTGATTTTGTTATGTATTGTGATGCTTCTCACAGAGGATTGTGTTGTGTCTTGATGCAGCGAGGTCATGTCATTGCTTATGCCTCGAGACAGTTGAAGCCGCATGAGACTCGCTACGCAATTCATGATCTTTAATTGGCAGCCATTGTATTCGCTTTGAAGATATGGCGACACTACCTATACAGTGAGAAATTTGAAATCTATTCTGATCACAAGAGTCTGAAATATCTGTTTTCACAATATGAATTGAATATGAGACAACGAAGATGGCTTGATTTATAGAAATATTTTGATTGAGAAATCAAGTGCTATCCTGGAAAATCAAATACAACAGCTGATGCACTGAGTCGAAAGGTATTTTCTTTATCCTTATCGACGATTGGTGTTTCGAATTTGATTGAAGATTGTTGTTTTTCCGGATTAGTATTTGAAACAGATTGTAAACCGCTGAGACTCTATACTTTTCAAGTCGAACCAGAGTTGATTTTGAGAATTAAAGCGACTCAGAAAGTGGATCAGAATATTCACAACTCGATATCAATGGTCAGAATAGGGCATCGATCAGAATATCAGGTTCGTGATAGTGTATTATATGTGAATAATCGTCTTGTTGTGCCAGATGTTTCAGAGTTGAAACACCAGATATTATCTGTAGTGACCCGTTCCAGAATCACCTACTAATCAAGAACTAAGCATGCAACTTAACTTAATTAATAACAATCAGAGATAATAGCGGAAAAGGTCAACAAATGATAGTTATACAACCCCATCGAAAATCCATAACAACTCAGAATGAAAAGAAAGTATACGGTACAACCATATCGAATCAAAGAGTACTGAATAAATAACTCCACCGGCTACTCAACGTCCTCCTCCTCCTCCTGAGCCATCCAACCTGAGGCCTGCCCCGTGGAAATGGGGTGTCCAAGATAAACAAAACCGAGGACGTGAGCGATAAGAACGCCCAGTACAAAAGCATGAGTATACAAACCTATATGAAATGCACATGCTATGATATGATACCAGGGTAGTCAAGAAACAGGAATCACAAAAGATCTCAAAATGCTCAGTCTAGAGGCGCCAAGTGGATAGTGCCGCGCGGTCCTACCTCTGGGTCACTGCATCCACTGCAAGAACAGACGTGGACCTAAAATGTCCCGGATCACCGAAGCCCTCCCGACCCGTCGGCCACTGTGTACTCTCGGTGTCCATGCGTCCACAAGACAAGACAGGGCTGAGCGGCCCCACAAGATATATAGCTTATCTCGAAAGAGATACAGCTCAACAGTAAAGGCTATCTCGAAGGAGATACGGCTCAACATGAAATGCAACATGCAGTAATAAACGTGACATAATAGCATGCATCATATGACATATATCAATGCACCACATAATCATGCAACACATATAAGAATGTATACTCAACCAGGATATCTCGGATAGTACTTTCGTACCTCTATCACAGCAATCCTAATCCACTGGAATAACCAGACAACAGGTCTAGTCCAAGCCTATGCATCAAGTGAAAACCATCACTAAAACTTATCTACCAGACTTAACTATATAATCCTGAGATAATACTGATACAATTCCAAACCTTCGTCCGTCGCTAGCCCACTGATGCCGCTAGCTCCCAACTAGAGCACAGCTCCGCTACAAGACCAGCAGCTCCCCGCTAGTGCCCGAACCTCGGAAAAAGACTAGAATCTCACAGAAACGACTGAAATGCTATGGAACTCTCTGAATTGGCGAGTCACAAATGAAGCCTCGCGCCTCTATTTATAGCAAATGTTCGGACGATCCGAACCATTTCGGAAGCTCCGATCCGGCACACTTCGGACGGTCCGAACTCTGATCGGACGATCCGATCCTTGCATGACTTCCACGAGTACAGCCACCTGTCTCGGACGATCCGAACCCCAATCGGATGATCCGAACCTTACCACGTGTCCAGAACCCTTCCACGTGTCCAGCCACCTGTCTCGGACGGTCCGACACTGGCTCGGACGATCCGAACTCATCGGACGATCCGAACTCATCGGACGATCCGAACTTGTTCGGTCCTTCCGATCCCACCGAAAATATAATTAATCCGATAATTAACTCAAATTAGGAATCGGGTTACTACATTCTCCCCCCCTTAAAAGATTTCGTCCTCGAAATCAAGTTTATAGGATGAACAAAACTGAAATAACAACATTGTTATTACATCTCAATTGTTGCCAAACACAACTGATAATTGGATTACAACGGAAAACATGCTTACATCCATAGTACAACTACAGTACAACTCAAAAGAGCTCTGGATGCTCCGAACGCATACGACTCTCTAGCTCCCAAGTGGCTTCTTCAGTGCCTCTACGCTGCCACTGAACTAAGACAAGAGGAATGATCTTATTCCGCAACACCTTATCTTTGCGATCGAGAATCTGAACTGGTCGCTCCACGTAAGACAAATCCGATTCAAGTTGAACTTCAGATGGATGTAAAATATGTGATTCATCTGCCACATATCGTCGCAAAAGGGATACGTGAAACACGTCATGAATCCCAGACAGATACGGAGGTAATGCTAACCTGTAAGCCAAATCTCCCACACATTCCAGAATCTCAAAAGGACCAATAAATCTCGGAGATAGCTTACCTTTGAGACCAAATCTCAAAATCCTGCGAAAAGGCGAAACTCGGAGAAACACTTTCTCACCTGGCTGAAAATAAAGAGGTCGCCGCTTGGTGTTCGCATAACTAGCCTGTCGATCCTGAGCGATCTTAATCCGTTTCTTGATTACTGCAACTTTATCAATAGCCTGCTGGACTAACTCCGGTCCCTCAACATGTCGTTCCCCAACTTCGTCCCAGAATAATGGAGTACGACAACGTCGCCCATACAACGCCTCAAATGGTGCCATACCAATACTACGATGATAGCTGTTGTTGTACGCGAACTCAATCAAAGGCAATTGATCCTGCCAAGCGGGTCCGAAATCCATAACACAAGCTCGCAACATATCCTCAAGTGTACGGATAGTCCTCTCTGTTTGACCGTCGGTCTCTGGATGATAAGCCGTACTCAAACTTAGTGAAGTGCCCAATGCTGACTGGAAACTACCCCAAAATCGTGAGGTAAAACGAGGATCCCTGTCACTAACAATACTGACTGGCACTCCATGCAAACGTACAATCTCTTGAATGTACAAGCGAGCCATCCGATCGAAAGTGAAGTCACGGTTATAAGGCAGAAAATGAGCAGACTTGGTGAGTCGATCCACCACTACCCAAATAGCATCACTATTCCTCGAAGACAATGGCAAGTGAGTAATGAAATCCATCGTGATATGCTCCCACTTCCATTCAGGAATAGGTAAGTTCAACAATAATCCTCCCGGTCGACGGTGCTCTGCCTTAACCTGCTGACAAACAAGACACTTGGAAACAAACTGATAAACACTGCGCTTCATCCCTTTCCACCAAAATCGTGTCCTCAAGTCTTTATACATCTTATTGCTTCCTGGATGGACACTCAACTTGCTTCGATGAGCCTGAGACAAGATCTTTTCCCTCAAATTATCATCCTCTGGTACTACAACCCGATTAGACAAACATAGAAGACCATTAGACTGATAATGGAAACCGCTATCTCCACCCGCTAACCGAGCTAATCTCTGAGTCTTCAGATCAGACATCTGAGCATCTCGAATCCGAGCGAACAAAACTGGCTCAGATAAAATGGTAGCAACACGAATGCTCTCCATACCTTTCCGATGTTTGAAGTTAAATCCCAACGAACAACAATCCTGAATAGTACTAATCATAGCACTGGTCTGAAGTGCAGAGGCTCTCACCTTACGACTAAGAGCATCGGCTGTGAGATTCGCAGAACCTGGATGGTATTTGATCTCGCAGTCATAATCTTTCAGTAGATCCATCCAACGACGTTGTCTCATGTTCAACTCAGCCTGAGTGAACAGATACTTCAGACTCTTGTGATCAGTAAAGATTTCAAACTTAACCCCATACAAGTAATGACGCCAGATCTTCAGTGCGAACACTATAGCTGCCAACTCTAGATCATGAATAGGGTACTTTTCCTCGTGAGATTTCAGCTGCCTGGAAGCGTAAGCGATCACATGACCATTCTGTGTCAACACACACCCTAAGCCTTGGAAAGAGGCATCGGTGTAAACACTGAAACCATCAGATCCTGACGGTAACGCCAAAACAGGTGCAGAAGTCAGAAGTCGACGAAGCTCTCTGAAACTATCTTCGCACTCAGATGACCACTCAAATGGAACATCCTTCCGAGTAAGTTGCGTCAAAGGTCTAGCTACCTGGGAGAAATTCACGATGAAGCGACGATAATACCCGGCCAGACCTAGAAAACTACGGATCTCGGCCACCGTCGTAGGACGTGACAAATTCAGCACTGCTTCAATCTTGTTGGGATCCACAGAAATTCCTTCCTTGGAAATCACATGACCAAGGAATACTACACGATCAATCCAGAACTCGCACTTACTCAGCTTAGCATACAATTGCTTCTCGCGAAGAATCTGCAACACAATCCTCAAGTGCTGGACATGCTCCTCCACACTGTGAGAATAAATCAAGATATCGTCGATGAAAACCACAACGAACTGATCTAGAAAATCACGAAAGACTCGGTTCATCAGATCCATGAACACCGCTGGCGCATTCGTCAATCCGAATGGCATAACTAGAAACTCGTAATGCCCGTAACGAGTACGAAATGCAGTCTTGGAAATATCATCATCTCTGACTCTCATCTGATGATAACCCGATCGCAAGTCAATCTTGGAGTAAACAGAGGTACCCTGAAGCTGATCGAACAAGTCATCGATACGAGGTAATGGATACTTGTTTTTGATCGTCACACGATTCAGCTGGCGATAATCAATACACAATCGCATCGATCCATCCTTCTTCTTGACAAACAAAACTGGAGCTCCCCAAGGTGAAACACTCGGACGAATATAACCTTTATCAAGAAGATCCTGTAATTGCTGCTTCAATTCTCTCATCTCTGACGGAGCAAGACGATAGGGGGCACGAGAAATCGGTGCAGTCCCTGGCATTAACTCAATGCCAAATTCCACCTCTCTAACCGGAGGAAAACCAGGAATCTCATCTGGAAAAACATCAGGAAATTCACAAACCACTGGAATATCCTCTATACCAACACTACCTGTGGATGTATCAATCGCATAGATGAGGTAGCCTTCCCCGCCCGCCTCTAAAGCACGACAGGCTTTCAGAGCAGATACCACTGGCATCGGAGGTCGCGCTCCCTCACCATAGAAAAACCAACTAGAGCTCTCAGTCGTACGGAACTGAACAAGCTTCTGGTAACAATCCACAGTAGCTCGGTAGGTAGTCAAAATGTCTATACCCAAAATACAATCAAAGTCTTCCATCTCCAGAATCATAAGATTCGCAGTCAATTCATTACCCTCAAAATCTAAGGGACAACCCATCACTAGACGCTTGGCTAAAACCGAATGACCCATCGGGGTAGAAACAGAAAGAATAACGTCTAGAGAAACATACGGTAACTTATGACGCTTAACAAATCGTGCAGAAATGAATGAATGAGATGCTCCGGTATCTATAAGAACAAAAGCAGGAATACCGCATAAACAAAAAGTACCTGCTATGACTCTCTCGGTCTCATCTGCAGCCTGATCCTGGTTCAGCGCAAACACCTGACCTTGGACACGAGGTCGAAGATTCGAACTACCCACTGCCTGACCCTGCCTCCTCTGCTGAACAGTCGTCTGAGATCCAGAACTGGATCCTGCTCCACCTCGCAACTGAGGACAATTCTTCTTAATATGCCCCATCTCTCCGCACTGATAACAAGCTCCTGCGGCTGCTCGGCATTGCTCCGATGGATGGTTCTTCCCACAATGCGCACAAGATTCCTTCTTCTTACCAAAACAGAAAACACCGCTAGATCGAGATCCAGATCCAGAAGAAGACGAACCAGATTTCTTGAACGACTGAGATCGAGGCCTCAAAGTACTCGGAGGTCTAGAAGAAAGAATAGCCCTACCACGCTGGAGACTGATCTCTGCCTGGCGACACCGGTTCACTAACCCATCATAAGAAGTAGGATTATCACAGACAGTGACTCGGTCAAAGATCTCCTGGTTAAGACCCTGGAGGAAATGGTCATACTTGGCCTCAGAACTGCCACTGATATGAGGAGCGAAGGGTAACAACTCGAAGAATTTCTGCTGATACTCATCAACAGACATACTCCCCTGCTTAAGGTTCAGGAGCTCAATCGTCTTCGCCTGGCGAAGGGCTGGAGGAAAATACAGCTGCATGAAAGCTGCACGGAAATCGGCCCAAGTCACCCTACCCTGGGACTGGACTATCGGCGCAGAAGTCGATCGCCACCACTTGCGCGCACGGCCCTCGAGAAGAAAGCTAAGGGTCTCTATCTTCTGCTCCTCAGTGCACTGAAATGCACGGAAACAACTCTCCATGCGCTCTAACCAGTCCTCAGCATCATCGGGAGTCTCTCCACCGACTAGAGGCTTAGGCCCCATCTGAATAAAACGATGCAAATCAAAACGCCTAGGACCATCCCGACGATGACGATGCTCACGATGACGCCTATGATCATCCTGGTCGCCCCAACGACCTACACTCCCCTGACTACTCTCATCACCAAAGTGGTCAGCCATCGCTACAAGATAGAATGGGGAAAATGGTAAAATGGTCAACGAAAATCCCAAAACAGAATCTATATCCCAAAATCGTAAGCATGCTCTGATACCATAAATGTAGTGACCCGTTCCAGAATCACCTACTAATCAAGAACTAAGCATGCAACTTAACTTAATTAATAACAATCAGAGATAATAGCGGAAAAGGTCAACAAATGATAGTTATACAACCCCATCGAAAATCCATAACAACTCAGAATGAAAAGAAAGTATACGGTACAACCATATCGAATCAAAGAGTACTGAATAAATAACTCCACCGGCTACTCAACGTCCTCCTCCTCCTCCTGAGCCATCCAACCTGAGGCCTGCCCCTTGGAAATGGGGTGTCCAAGATAAACAAAACCGAGGACGTGAGCGATAAGAACGCCCAGTACAAAAGCATGAGTATACAAACCTATATGAAATGCACATGCTATGATATGATACCAGGGTAGTCAAGAAACAGGAATCACAAAAGATCTCAAAATGCTCAGTCTAGAGGCGCCAAGTGGATAGTGCCGCGCGGTCCTACCTCTGGGTCACTGCATCCACTGCAAGAACAGACGTGGACCTAAAATGTCCCGGATCACCGAAGCCCTCCCGACCCGTCGGCCACTGTGTACTCTCGGTGTCCATGCGTCCACAAGACAAGACAGGGCTGAGCGGCCCCACAAGATATATAGCTTATCTCGAAAGAGATACAGCTCAACAGTAAAGGCTATCTCGAAGGAGATACGGCTCAACATGAAATGCAACATGCAGTAATAAACGTGACATAATAGCATGCATCATATGACATATATCAATGCACCACATAATCATGCAACACATATAAGAATGTATACTCAACCAGGATATCTCGGATAGTACTTTCGTACCTCTATCACAGCAATCCTAATCCACTGGAATAACCAGACAACAGGTCTAGTCCAAGCCTATGCATCAAGTGAAAACCATCACTAAAACTTATCTACCAGACTTAACTAGATAATCCTGAGATAATACTGATACAATTCCAAACCTTCGTCCGTCGCTAGCCCACTGATGCCGCTAGCTCCCAACTAGAGCACAGCTCCGCTACAAGACCAGCAGCTCCCCGCTAGTGCCCGAACCTCGGAAAAAGACTAGAATCTCACAGAAACGACTGAAATGCTATGGAACTCTCTGAATTGGCGAGTCACAAATGAAGCCTCGCGCCTCTATTTATAGCAAATGTTCGGACGATCCGAACCATTTCGGAAGCTCCGATCCGGCACACTTCGGACGGTCCGAACTCTGATCGGACGATCCGATCCTTGCATGACTTCCACGAGTACAGCCACCTGTCTCGGACGATCCGAACCCCAATCGGATGATCCGAACCTTACCACGTGTCCAGAACCCTTCCACGTGTCCAGCCACCTGTCTCGGACGGTCCGACACTGGCTCGGACGATCCGAACTCATCGGACGATCCGAACTCATCGGACGATCCGAACTTGTTCGGTCCTTCCGATCCCACCGAAAATATAATTAATCCGATAATTAACTCAAATTAGGAATCGGGTTACTACATTATCAGAAGCGCACAGTATTCGATTCAGTATTCATCCTGGTGGCAGAAAAATGTACAATGATTTGAAAAGACAGTTTTGGTGGAAACAGATGAAAGCTGATATTGCTAAATTTGTATCCAAGTGTCTGAATTGCCAACAGGTGAAAGCCGAAAGAAAGAAACCATGTGGTTTGTTGCACAGCTTATCTATTCTTGAATGGAAATGGGATAACATTTCTATGGATTTTGTGACGAAGCTACCACGTTCCTCCCGAGGCTGTGATGCGATTTGGGTCGTGATTGACCAAATCAGCATGTTTTATTCCGTATAAGATGACGTACAGACATGACCAGATGGCATAGATCTATGTCAGAGAAGTGGTCAGATTGCACGGAGTGCCGAAGTCGATTGTATCAGACTGTGATCCTCGGTTTATTTCGCACTCTTGGCACAATTTACAGCAGGCTCTAGGTACGAAGTTACATCTGAGTACCGCATATCATCCTTAGACTGATGGCAGTCAGAGCGGACTATCCAGACACTGGAAGATATGCTTAGAGCACTACAACAAAATATGCATTCAACCACACTCAAAAGACAACGGTTTTTTATAAAAACCGTTGTCTTTTGCTTTTTAACAACGGTTTTAGTGAAAACCGTTGTTAAAAAGCAGCAAATGACAACGGTTTTTACAAAATCGTTGTCTTTTACCCCAAAAACACGCTAAAAGACAACGATTTTTAAAAAACCGTTGTCTTTTAGCGTGCTTTTGAGGGTCAACGACAACGGTTTATAAAACTGTTGTCTATAAGCGTGTTTTTGAGGACAAAAGACTACGATTTTCGTGAACCGTTGTGGATTAGCGTGTTTTTCGGAGAAACGACAACGGTTTTCGTGAACCGTTGTGGATTAGCGTTTTTTTTTGGTAAACGACAACGGTTTTCGTGAACCGTTGTGGATTAGCGTTTTTTTGGGAAATGATATGTGTCGTTTTTACGTGTTTTATTGTATTAGTTTTAGTTGTGTTTGCATTGTGCATGCATGCATTTCATTTACATTCTGTTCATTTTAGAGTAATCAAGTGCATATTATCATATCTCACTATTGGGTGATTAATTTGCAGGAAACACGACTGGAAGAACCAACATCGGAGCCAAGTGCCAAGTCAAGACAAAAAGGGCAGAGGAGTTGGCGCTCGGGCGGTGAAATTTTACCGCCCGAGCGCGAGAAGAGAAATACCGAAGCATCTTTACAGAAGGTTTGGCACTCGGGCGGTGAAATTCTACCGCCCGAGCGCGAGAAGAAAGCCCCAATACAGAAGATTCGGCGCTCGAACGGTAGTTTTCTACCGCCCGAGCGCAAACTCATCCGATGAGATTTTACAGAACGTGTGGCGCTCGAGCGGTACTTTTCTACCGCCCGAGCGCCTCCTATTTTTGGAAAGATATTGTGTGCGATTCCTTACCTTATTCTGAGAGGAGAATGCTATGGAAGGTGGGTTGGTCGACTTTGGGAGGGATGTGAGACATTATTCTTCAGCCGTCACAAGTTTGGAGAGCACTTTTGCGCTTGGATTGAAGATTTGAAGAGTCCGGGCATCGTTCTTCGCAGATTTCGTCTCGCCTAGTATTTCTAATCTAGTTTCTTTCATTTTAAACATTGTTGCATTTATTTTTACAATGAATTCTAGTAGCTAACTTTATTATTTGTTGGGATTAAAGGGGATCCTACCCCGAACGTTGATTTGAATTAATTTATATTTCGGTTGTGCGTTATACTTGATTTTACTACTGTCTTTTCGTGTCATTAAAGCGTAGCTAACTTTAACGACGTTTTCATGTCACGAGTGAGTTCGAGAGAATAACGAGTGATAGGATCGAGTAGTATAATTCGCGGATCTACAATTTACATAGATATATGAAATTGGATACGTGCCAATAGTCATAGTCCTTAGGGTCGAAAATTAGGGTATTTCATAGATCGAAATGCGATTTGCTCTTGATAAATAATTAAAGATATTTAATTACTTCATTGAGTAGAATTAGTTTGGCATAGCTCGAGAGAGTGTGTTCAATAGATTAGGAAATCTTGTCGGAAGCGTAGATCACGATCGAACGGATTAAATAATTAACGAGGGGTAGGTGAACCGAGATTCCCAACAAATCCATTTTTCATTGATTTTACTCAACCATTTTAGACATTATATCTCATTACTTGATTTTGAATCTTTTTATTTGCATTCTTATTTGATTTTAGTAGTAATAAAACAATCAAATCACTTTTGGTTGCTAAATGTTCAATAACTGAAAATAACAATTGTAAAACACAGTCTTCAGTGGAACGATACTCGTACTCACGTACACTATACTATTACTTGACATCGTGCACTTGCGATTAATTTTGAGCATACAAAATCATATTTTTATTGGGGATTTTACTGTGCAAGTTTTGCTCGATCAAGTTTTTGGCGCCGTTGCCGGGGACTGTTAATCTACAATTTTATTTTTAGTTATTTTCTTTAGCATTATTTTATTTCTCTTGAGATAACACTTCACATTTTATTACAGATATCTCTTCCAGTGCATGCCAAAGTCACTTGACGTGGAGCTTGAGTTTGATCCTGAAATTGAAAGAACCTTCCGCAGGAGAAGACAAAAACAGAGGCTTAAAGAACTGCTGGAGAGACACGAGCCAGAACGTGAGGATGAACAGCGTGAAAATAGACAAGTCGAGATGCCACGCCGCATACCGATGCTGGAGTATGCCCAACCTTCTTTGGAGGGTGCACGCCCTAGCATTGTGAGACCTATCGTGCTGGCAAATCACTTTGAAATCAAGCCAGCCATAATCCAGATGATTCAGAACACAGTCCAATTCGGAGGAACTGCAGTGGATGATCCAAACACGCACATCGCGGATTTTCTTGAAATATGCGATACTTTTAAATTCACTGGAGTTTCTGATGATGCTGTTAGATTGCGTTTATTTCCTTTCTCCTTACGTGATAAAGCTAAAGCATGGTTAAATTGTTTGCCTGTAGGTTCGATCGCTACATGGGAGGACATGGCGAAAGCATTTCTCATCAAATACTTTCCTCCCTCCAAGACCATGAAGCTGCGGGCAGACATTACAACATTCGCTCAATTCGATCAGGAATCTTTATATGAGGCATGGGAACGCTTCAAGGACCTACTACGAAGATGCCCACATCACGAGTTACCACTTGGGTTAGTCGTTCAAACATTTTATTACGGTTTGCTTACTCCTAACCGTACTATGATAGATGCTGCTACGTGTGGGAACCTTTTGAGGAAGACTGCGGAAGAAGGATATGAGTTGTTGGAGGAGATGGCTGCTAGCAGTTATCATCCTCAATCTGACAGGAACAACCAGCGGAGAAGTGCAGGAGTGCACCAGGTAACTGATTTTTCTGCTATTACTGCACAACTTGATGCTTTAAATAGGAAAATAGACGGCTTGAATGTGGGTGGCACGGCGATGCGTCTTCAAGAGATATTCTGTGAAAAGTGTGGAGGGGAACACTATGCGAAGGACTGTCAAGACGACAATCCATTCTATGTGCAAAATGAGGCACCAGTGAACCAAGTGGGAGTCCAAAACCGCCCAAGGCATGACCCTTATTCGAACACATACAATCCTGAGTGGAGGCAACATCCCAACTTCTCATGGGGCGGTCAAAACAGTCAGAATCGACCGCAAGGAGGACAACAATATGGCAAACAACCGATGTACAGATCTGATCCTCCTAGAGAAGAAAAGTCCAACTTGGAGCAAATGATGTCTAAGTTTATTTCATCCACTGAAACTAGACTTCAAAATCAGGATGCGTCGATTAAGGGACTTGAAAATCAGATTGGTCAATTAGCGAAGATGATAGCAAGTAGAGAGCAAGGCACCTTGCCAAGTAACACAGAGACTAATCCAAAAGAGCAAGTGAAGGCTATTGAGTTGAAATATGGGAAAGTTTTGAAGTCAAGGGAAAAAGAGAAAACTCAAACAGTGGATGAGCAAACTGCGACATCTAAAGGTAAGTCTTCTAACTCCACACTAGCACCCACTGCACAACAAAAAATTGTTATACCCCCTCCTTTCCCTGCAGCACTTAAAAAAGCAAAACTAGATGCACAATTCGGTAAGTTTCTTGAGGTGTTTAAAAAGTTGCATATCAATATTCCCTTTGCCGATGCTCTAATTCAAATGCCTAGTTATGCTAAATTTTTGAAGGATATCTTAGCAAATAAGAGGAAGTTGGAGGATCATATGACAGTCAACTTAACTGAAATTTGCTCCGCTTTGGTGCAAAACAAAATCCCACCTAAGCTAAAAGACCCAGGGAGTTTCTCTATTCCTTGCATGATTGGTGATATTGTTTTTCATAAAGCATTATGTGATCTTGGTGCAAGTATTAATCTGATGCCATTTTCTGTGTTTAGGAAACTTGGGTTGGGAGAGCCTAAGCCGACGAGGATATCCTTGCAACTGGCTGACAGATCTGTCAAGTACCCCCGCGGAGTGATTGAGGATGTGCTAGTGAAGGTGGACAAATTCATTTTTCCTGCCGATTTCGTGGTGCTCGACATGGAGGAGGATACAGAGATGCCTCTCATTTTGGGGAGACCATTCCTTGCGACTGGCAAGGCACTGATTGATGTACAAGAAGGGAAGTTGAGATTGCGAGTGGGCGAGGAGGAGATTACTTTTGATGTCTTTAATGCACTTAAGCACACACTGCATTCTGATAGCTGTTTTAGAATTGATGCTTTTGACTCTCTTGTTTCTCACTATGTGCAGGATGCTTTTAGGGACCCTTTGGAGTCCACTATCACTACTGAGTTGGGAGAAGAGGAATTGGACGATAAAAAAACTGAAATTGTGGCACATCTCAATGCCAACCATCCATGGAGAAAGCCAATGAGGATGTGACTGGAGGACCTAGGAGAACGCAGAGATTTGATCCCTCCAAAGTCGAGCATCGAGGAGCCACCGACGCTTGAGCTCAAACCCTTACCTCCACACTTAAAGTACGTATTCCTAGGTGAGAATAACACATTTCCTGTCATTATTTCTGCTGCTTTGACAGATTCTATGGAGGACAAATTGTTGCAAGTTCTCAAAGAGCACAAAAGAGCATTCGCTTGGAAGGTGCCAGACATCAAGGGAATCAGTCCATCGATATGCATGCATAAAATCTTGATGGAAGAGAAGTACTCACCTCTCGTGCAACCTCAAAGACGACTAAATCCAAAGATGCAAGAGGTAGTGAAAGCGGAAACTATTAAGCTTCTCGATTCAGGTATTATCTACCCTATTTCGATAGTGCTTGGGTAAGTCCGGTTCAATGTGTGCCTAAGAAAGGTGGTATTACGGTGATCACAAATGAAAAGAATGAACTTATTCCCACGAGAACTGTCACGGGGTGGAGAGTGTGTATTGACTATAGGAAGTTGAATGATGCTACCCGTAAGGACCATTTTCCCCTTCCCTTTATTGATCAAATGTTGGAGAGATTAGCGGGGCATGAATTTTATTGCTTTCTAGATGGATATTCGGGGTATAATCAAATCACAATCGCACCTGGGGACCAAGAGAAAACCACTTTCACTTGTCCTTATGGCACGTTTGCTTTTCGCCGAATGCCTTTTGGTCTTTGTAATGCACCTGCTACATTTCAGCGCTGTATGACTGCTATATTCCATGATATGATTGAAACCTTTCTTGAAATATTTATGGATGATTTTTCTATCTTTGGTGCAACGTTTGATGAGTGCTTCCAGAATTTGAAATCCGTGTTGAGTAGATGCGAGGAGACGAACTTGGTGCTCAATTGGGAAAAGTGCCATTTCATGGTACAAGAGGGGATTGTTTTAGGGCACAAGGTGTCGGAGCAAGGAATTGAGGTGGATAAAGCAAAAATTGAAGTCATAAAGAACCTACCACCACCAGCCTCAGTAAAGGGATTTAGAAGTTTTTTCGGCCACGCCAGTTTCTATCGGCGGTTCATCAAAGATTTTTCTAAAATTGTCAAACCTCTATCCTCTCTACTTATGAAAGATATGCCCTTTGATTTTAATTCTAACTGTTTGCAGACATACGAGGATTTAAAGGAGCGCTTGGTGACGGCTCCTGTCTTGGTGGCACCGGATTGGAACCTGCCCTTCGAGATCATGTGCGACGCCAGTGACACTGCAGTGGGGGCCGTACTTGGCCAGCGGCAAAACAAGGTATTTCACACAATTTACTATGCAAGTAATACCTTAGATGAGGCTCAATTGAATTATGCAACAACTGAAAAGGAATTACTTGCAGTAGTATTCGCACTTGACAAATTTCATGCATACCTTGTTTTGTCCAAAGTAATTGTATTCACTGATCATTCTGCCCTTAAATACTTACTTGCTAAAAAAGATGCAAAGCCACGCTTACTTCGGTGGATCCTACTGTTACAAGAGTTTGATTTAGAAATAAGAGATAAAAAGGGTGTCGAGAACGTTGTGGCGGATCACTTGTCTAGATTAGAATTTATTTGTGATGATTCTGTCGATCGTGCTATCAATGATTGGTTCCCCGATGAGCAACTCTTTGAGGTGAGAAATTGTCCATGGTATGCAAATTTCGCTAACTTTCTTGTCACAGGCACACCTCCACCAAACCTATCGTTTCACCAACGTAAGAAATTCTTTTCTGACGTGAAATACTATTTTTGGGAGGAACCGTTTTTGTTTAAAATTTGTACAGACTCCATGATAAGACGGTGTTTTGCAGAGGAAGAGTTTGATCAAATTCTCAACCATTGCCATGACCGTGAGGTAGGTGGTCATTTCGGACCAACAAGGACGGCATCCAAGGTACTTGAATGTGGCTTTTATTGGCCAACTCTTTTCAAAGATGCTCGTTCTTATGTGCTACACTGTGATAAATGCCAGCGGTCAGGTAACATCTCTAACCGTCATGAAATGTCGTTAAATAATATCATTGAATGTGAGGTTTTTGATGTGTGGGGAATAGACTTCATGGGACCGTTCCCCAGTTCTTTCACGAAAAAATACATCTTGGTGGCGGTTTATTATGTGTCTAAGTGGGTAGAGGCGGAAGCGTATGCCACTAATGATGCTCAAGTGGTCCTAAAATTTTTAAAGAAAACATTTTTAACCTATTTGGAACACCACGAGCAATCATTAGTGATGGTGGCACTCATTTTTGCAACAAAATCTTTGAAAAACTTTTGAGCAAATATGGTGTCACACATAAAAACTTTTGAAAGTGTCCTACTCTACAACTCCCGGTTGCGACTATTTCCCGAAAAATTGAAGTCGCGATGGTCTGGTCCATTCGTGATCTCAAAGGTTTATCCATCGGGAGCTGTAGAAGTGAAAGCTGGGAAGGATGGGACATTTACGGTCAATGCCCATCGCCTGAAGCACTACATGGGTGGCACAATTGAGCCACAACTTGGAATCACCCGGTTCCAAGACATGCCGAACTGAGACAGACCGACAGTCAAGCTCTCGACTATAAATTGAGAACTATTTTCTTCCCCTTCTCTCGCATTTGATTTAGATTTTTTTTCGTTTCAATTTAGTTATTTTCTCTTGTTTTTGTTTTATTTTATTCTTGTTTTTTTTTTTAAAAAAAAACAAAAATAACAAAAAACATTTAAAGAAAAAAACAGAGGGGTTCGCGCTCGAGGGGTAATTTTATACCGCCCGAGCGCGAACGTATACCTCGTGAACAAAATTTTCCCTAGAGGTTGGCGCTCGGGCGGTATTTTTGTACCGCCCGAGCGCGAGAGCTTACCTCTGAAAAAAAACTCCAGAGAGGTTCGCGCTCGAGCGGTAGTTTTCTACCGCTCGAGCGCGACAGTTTTTAAAGCGCGGACCCCTTCCCCTTTCCTCATTCTGCACGAAATATTTTCCCCAAATTCACCCCCAAATCCCTAACTCCTCTCAATTTTTTTTTCTTCTTCTCGATTCTCTTGTGCAGGCACCACCATCTCCACTCCTCTTTCCGGCGGCAAGGCGCACTCTCCCTTAGGAATCAAGAACATCCCTCTCCAATTCAAGGCACCATCTCCATCTTCATCCCATGGTTCCCAAGAAGCAAAGAGGTAATCCTAGTTCCTCCTCTTCATCCTCATTTGATAGAACACGTTTTGTTAGTATGGAGGCTAGGGCTCGATACGAGCATGCCAAAATTCACCGCAACCCAATAGCCGAGAGGGGAGTCCGGCGACAGTTAGAGGACAGATACTTGGATATTATTGTTGATTTGGAAAGGCGTGGGTGGGAACAATACGGTGATCAACCTAAGGAGGCGGTAGTCTCAGTGGTTCGCGAATTCTATGCCAATGCGGCGGAGGGGAGAAATGGTGTGGTTTTTGTGAGGGGTCGCCATGTACCATATGACTCGGTCACAATCAACGCACTGTTCGAGATAGCGGAAGTGGACGACTCCCAATTCCAGACATTAGTAACCGACCCGAATTACGATACGATTCTCGCTACGTTGTGCCATCCGGGCGCGATGTGGAAACCATTGGGCGGCTCGCCCAGCTGTTTTGACGAAAAATATTTGAAAGCCGGAGTTGCACTTTGGTATCTATTTGTGGCTCGGAGAATGATGCCAGTCTCGCACAAGAGCGAGGTACAGAAAGAGCGAGCGGTGCTAATGTATGCTTTGACCGAAGGATACAATATCAATGTGGGAAGACTGATAAATTCGCAAATCACACTGAGCGCCCACAACAGTCATGTTGGTTTGTTCTTTCCCACCATTATCTCCGAGTTGTGTGCTAGAGCGGGAGTCGTATTTCGCGATGATGAGGAGTGGTTGCAGCCCATGAAGCCTATTTGTGTCGAAGACCTCCAGTGGAAACGAGCTAAGCGAATCAGTGAATTTCCCCCTCGGGAGGAGGACGCTGGTAGATCTAGCACTGCCATCCCACGCCGCCTCCCACCACAACTCCGCAGGCGAACTCAGAATGATAAGATGGATGAGAGTCTAGCCTTCCAAGCACACCAGAGTCAGTTCAACTCGTATGTCATGGACCACTTATCTCACATTGACTCTATGATGCGCTCTTTGCTTGTGCACGGGGGCGTTGACCCGTCGACCATTCCAACGACTTCGCTACCTCCTCCCCCATTCCAGTTCCAGTATGATTATTCTCAGCATGGGGGGGCCGCAGGAATGCCACCGCCAGAGTATGATGAGGATGACGCTTGATCAGGGGAGTTTACTGTTTCCCCTACTTCGCACTTTTATTTCTTTGCCGCTTTTATGTTTTTCTTTCTTATCATTGTTTCAGTCTCGCATGTTTATTAGCTTTCATGTTAATTAGTCTCCATTTGTGTTTGCATTTCTGTGTTTTGAGTCTTTGTGCACTGGGGACATTGCACACGTCTAGTATGAGGGGGTCGTTGTACGTCTTCTTATTTGTTTGCATTCGTCTGTGTCTTGCATGAGTAGAATTGATGGTGACATTAGTGAATTGGTAGCCGATGATGATTGTGGGGTGAATGAACTGCATGTTACTTAGTTTTATCACACGTCATGAATACCCCAGTGAAATGAAATGTTTATTGTATATGCGTACATTGTGGGTATTATTAGTAGTGTACACAATAGTCGAGTTTAAGAGTCTGTGGGAGGAACTGGAATGACATGAGATGCAAGTTGAACTTGAATGAATTTTGTTGACAGTCGCGAACGACCAGTGACATGAAATAGTATAGATCATTTGAACCCACCGGAATAACTTTCGTCCCAATTGTGCATAATACCTCAAGAGTTATCCCTAAGCCAACTAACCAAACATTCCATATACTCAAAATTTAGGGAGTACACTTGAGAAAATTGTGCAACAAAAAAAAAAGAGAAAAAGAAAAAGAGAAGTATTACAACAAGAGTGTTGTAAATGAAAAAAGGGGATGTAAGGTGTGGGGGAGCCAAAAAGGGATGAAATCCTATCCCAAGGCTAAATAGATGGAGAAGTAAGGCGTTGAGGAATGTCAGATAAAAATTCTGACAAGTGCATAATGAAAATGATCAGTGTACGTCCCATCTTCTTTAGCCGTTCGAAACCTCATAATATTGACTCCCTAATTCCTGGTGTACAACCTTGGAATTTTGCCGCTTTGTGTTCACTCGTTGGTCACGACTAGAAACAGAACTCGGGATAGGGAAACTCACATTGAACTGTTGATTTGGTGACACGCATGATTTGCAAATGAAACTATCTGAAGCACGAACTAGTGAGACCCACAGCACACACACGACCACACTTTCTGGTAAATTCAAAATTTTATAAGGTGTTTTAAAAGGGGTATTGATGAATGTTGGGGTTGGCTAAGGGGATGTGGTTTAAACACCCGCTGAGGCAGGAGATACCGGTTCGCTACTTCACCATCATTTTAGTTGTTTCGGTACCCTCACCTTTGTGTTTGTTTCGTGTTTGATTGCGGTCTATAACCTATTTTACTTGAGGGCAAGCAAAAGGTTAGTATGAGGGGGTTGATATGTGTCGTTTTTACGTGTTTTATTGTATTAGTTTTAGTTGTGTTTGCATTGTGCATGCATGCATTTTATTTACATTCTGTTCATTTTAGAGTAATCAAGTGCATATTATCATATCTCACTATTGGGTGATTAATTTGCAGGAAACACGACCGGAAGAACCAACATCGGAGCCAAGTACTAAGTCAAGACAAAAAGGGCAGAGGAGTTGGCGCTCGGGCGGTGAAATTGTACCGCCCGAGCGCGAGAAGAGAAATGCCGAAGCATCTTTACAGAAGGTTTGGCGCTCGGGCGGTGAAATTCTACAGCCCGAGCGCGAGAAGAAAGCCCCAATACAGAAGAGTCGGCGCTCGAGCGGTAGTTTTCTACCGCCCGAGCGTGAATGCCGCGCATCCTATGAGATTTTACAGAAGGTGTGGCACTCGAGCGGTACTTTTATACCGCCCGAGCGCCACCTATTTTTTGAAAGATATAGTGTGCGATTCCTTACCTTATTCTGAGAGGAGAATGCTATGGAAGGTGGGTTGGTCGACTTTGGGAGGGATGTGAGACATTATTCTTCAGCCGTCACAAGTTTGGAGAGCACTTTTGCGCTTGGATTGAAGATTTGAAGAGTCCGGGCATCGTTCTTCGCAGATTTCGTCTCGCCTAGTATTTCTAATCTAGTTTCTTTCATTTTAAACATTGTTGCATTTATTTTTACAATGAATTCTAGTAGCTAACTTTATTATTTGTTGGGATTAAAGGGGATCCTACCACGAACGTTGATTTGAATTAATTTATATTTCGGTTGTGCGTTATACTTGATTTTACTACTGTTTTGTCGTGTCATTAAAGCGTAGCTAACTTTAACGACGTTTTCATATCACGAGTGAGTTCGAGAGAATAACGAGTGATAGGATCGAGTAGTATAATTCGCGGATCTACAATTTACATAGATATATGAAATTGGATACGAGCCGATAGTCATAGTCCTTAGGGTCGAAAATTAGGGGATTTCATAGATCGAAATGCGATTTGCTCTTGATAAATAATTAAAGATATTTAATTACTTCATTGAGTAGAATTAGTTTGGCATAGCTCGAGAGAGTGTGTTCAATAGATTAGGAAATCTTGTCGGAAGCGTAGATCACGATCGAACAGATTAATTAATTAACGAGGGGTAGGTGAACCGAGATTCCCAACAAATCCATTTTTCATTGAATTTTATTCAACCATTTTAGACATTATATCTCATTACTTCATTTTGAATCTTTTTATTTGCATTCTTATTTGATTTTAGTAGTAATAAGACAATCAAATCACTTTTGGTTGCTAAATGTTCAATAACTGAAAATAACAATTGTAAAACACAGTCTTCAGTGGAACGATACTCGTACTCACGTACACTATACTACTACTTGACATCGTGCACTTGCGATTAATTTTGAGCATACAAAATCATATTTTTATTGGGGATTTTACTGTGCAAGTTTTGCTCGATCAGGAAACGACAACGGTTTTCGTGAACCGTTGTGGATTAGCGTTTTTTTTGGAAACGACCACGGTTTTCGTGAACCGTTGTAGATTAGCGTTTTTTTTTTGGGAAACGACAACGGTTTTCGTGAACCGTTGTCTATTAGCGTGTTTTTTTGGAGAAACGACAACGGTTTTCGTGAACCGTTGTGGGTTAGCGTTTTTTTTTTAGGGAAAAGACAACGGTTTTCGTGAACTGTTGTGGATTAGCGTGTTTTTTCGGAGAAATTACAACGGTTTTAGGGAGTCGTTAAAAATAGCGACAGTTTAAACAAAACACCGTCGCTATTAGCGAAGGGTTTACTAAAACCGTTACAACGTTTAATTTAGCAACGCATTGTAAACTGTCGCTACTTTTAAATCGGCGACGGTTTTAGAAAATTCCGTCGCCGATTTTAAATAGCGACAGGTTTTATAATTCGTCGCTAATCTAAAATTTGATCATACTTTTAACTTTTTTAACAGTTGTTGAGTGTCAACGACAACGGATTTTATCCTTGTCGTTTAGCATTTTTCTTGTAGTGGATTTATCATAAAACCAATGAATACTTGGTTAAAAATTTCCTCAAGTATTAAAAAATCATTTTCAGAACATTGAATCGATGGTAAGATTTTATGTCTGTTCTTTATGGAATTCGGAATTCCGTGGATAAGGAGGTTACAACCAGAATTTCCTTGCTTATGGAGGGTTAGTTCACAAAATTTTGGGACAAATTATTAAGAGAAGACCCTGATACAGGAAAGCTCTATGGCTCCGAAATTCTTCAACATATGTAAGGCTCGAGAATTATCCGTGTTATCGATGTGAGAGTTGAAGAGGATTATGCATGACATGAAAAATGTGAGTTTGAGTAAGCATGGCCGAGACAAGACCGCATCCGCGGTACTAACATCACCGCACCCGCGGTGTAAAGATAGAAAAATGAGTTTTGTGCGAACAGACACCGCACCCGCGGTGCTAGCAAGACCGCACTCGCGGTCATGTAAGGACCGCACCCGCGGTCTAGGTGCTACATTTTTGGATGAACTCGCCGTGAGCACAGCGCACCCGCGTTCCTGCTGTACCGCACCCGCGGTGTTGCGTGCTGTGCGAAGAAGGAACCATGTGTTACATGACATGCAAGATATATATATGTATTGTTCGATTCTTCTTCATTTCAGAACATGATGGCACCGAGAAATCCCTTTATTTCCTTCAAGCTATTGCATATTAGAATTTAGATTGTGCAACAATTTGCCATCCGATTTGAAATCCGAGTAGAGATTCGTGTTCCTCTTGACAAGGGCTACGAAAGGACGTAAGTTTCTTATATTTTTAGCATATCTCGAAATATACTTGTTGGGGAAATTCAGATTTGAGTTAGAATATGTGTTCTTGATATCTTGAGCTTGTTATATTTACTATCGGATTGATTTTCGGATATCGTATGCTTTTGTTCGAAATTCCAGCATGTATTATTTGAAGATTTTACAGATTCTAGCTGGTGGATTGAGGTTTAGATGAGATTATGAGTTGTTGGAATTGATTATGATATTGTTGTGGTGAGATTGTATTATCGGTATCGAAGAAATACGCCGTTATGCTGTTGAATTGTATCAAAACCGAGTTTTGAATTGTATATTGAGTTGCTTGAGATGTACGTTACTGAAGTGCACATTGATTATGCCATTTCAGATTTGTATTGGCTACTTGGTATTCGAGACTTCGACTACGACACAGACAGTGCGACAAGAAAGGTATAATTCATGTGGTCTTGGGATTGCACAACTCGATTCAGATTTGATACGAGTTTCCCTAAATCACATACTAGATTGTTATTACATTGATTATGTAATGTTTCGTTTATTGATTTATATTCGAGTCTTGAGATGGGAGATATTGGCAGATTTGCCAAAACTAGACGTTTCGGTGTATCGTCGCATAGGAGCAGATTTGCTCTATGTGTAGACCCTCGATACAGAGTTGACCGAAGTCTAGGAATAAGACGTACCGTTGCCCCTGAGTGGTTGGGTAGGTGACAGACCGTCTTATTCACACCGGGATCCCTAGACTAGAAATGAGTCGAGTCAAGATTTAAATGTTGAATACAGATTTGTATTCTTCTACATGTTTAGATTTACATGCATGTTACTTGATATGTATGCTATGCTTTTGTACATGATTATTACATTGCATGCATCCATGTTTTATACTGGGATATGTTCTCACCGGAGTTATCCGGCTGTTGTCGTGTCTGTATGTGTGCATGGCAACAGGTGGGGCAGGATCAGGGTCACGACGAGGAAGAGAGAGTGGATAGCGTGGAGATCTCGGGCGTGGAAGATTCTAGTGTTTCCTACTAGACTTGTAGCACTTATGTTTGTAGTTGTCATTGAACACTAGTGTATGTTTGTACGCACAGACTTGTATGTACATTACGTTGTTTAATTTCTATCGAGACATATTATGCTTTCGTTAATACATTTGAATTAATGTTAAAAGCAAATTTTTGACCCACATTTTCGAACAAAGATCCAATTAAATCCCAAAAGAATTGAGTTAGAGCCCGGGTCCCCACAACATATGGAAGAAAAAATTTCTTTATATCAGAAAGATTTTAATAAACAACAAGAAAAAGAGCAGGATTCAATGAGTCCTTTCAAGCTTCTTACTCCGAAATATTCTGATATTTATTCTAAAGAAAAGCTGATTGAATTCTACATTGAAAAACTGAAGAAAGATCTTTATAAGAACATTGCATGTTCTGACTCCAAATCAGATAAATCTATGGTATCCGAATCAAGTGAAAACCAATTTATCCATCTAATGTAGTTGCAAAATGCTCAAGATCCAAAGGAAGATATTCCTTCCCATATTAGTGATATTCATCTTTAATAAAGTTGGTGGAATATCATTATATACTTTTTGACTTTTGTAACCATGTTACTATTTTCTTTTATAAAGCATTGTATTGTTTATATTTTTAATTGGAATCTTTGGTTTGATGTCCGGCTCTTCCATCTATTTATAGGCTGTATTGTGTTTTTAGAAGAATACGGTCAAGTTTGCTCCCGTCTATTTCCTCTCAATAAACAACCCTTCTTACGAATTAAATAAAAGCTTCAAGTTTTGAATACAACTTTGTAAGTTTTTTTATTTATTTTGTTTTTTATTTACTGTTTTATTTTTATATTTCAAGAGAATAGCTTGTATGACGGGCTAAACTACTCGTGTTAAATCATAACCTTACTATGAAATTATCTATATTTATTTGTAGCTTGGAGAACAATTGAGATAATAATAAATTTATTTGAATTTGGGAATTTAATGTAATATAATGGTTCTTGGTTAAAACATAAAGTAAAAAGATGAACCGGAAAATAGTAAACACAAGGTACGAGTAACCATGAATGTTGCTGGATAAGGAATCGCCATTTTGGAATCCAACTCTGTAAGTAAGAAAATGGGTTTTAATGGGATTTCTATGTGTGGGTTATATGCCAGGGATGAAATGACAGAGGAAGGTTTTGATGCATAAATGTTGATGAGTTTGAGGAGATCGAGGTCGATGATGACAAAAGATTGCAGTATATACGTATTTTTTGTTTGGAAAATGTTGATATTGTGGGACTCTACTGCCACATTGCCACGTTGATGACAAACATGTTTATCGTTGGCATATTTTGGAAGATGGATTTTGATCATAACATAGTCACGGATTTAACGTGGTAAATATTTTGTTTTCGATTGTTTTTTTGGTTTAATTATTATTATATATATTATAAATTAAAAGAAATTTAATACAAAAATTTTACCTAATGAAAAAAATTATTAAAGACAACAGTTTTGGATTCTCACTACAAGAAAAATGGTAAACGACATTTGTATAAGTGTACTTTGGAGACATTCAACAACTATTTAGCGACGGTTTTTTCTTTACCCGTCGCTAAAAGTAGCGACGGTTGTACATAAACTGTCGCCGATTTATAATTTCGCAACGGTTGAATCTATACCGTCGCTAAATTTAGCGACAGTAAAAAAACCGTCGCAACATTTAGCGACAGATTAGATTTAACCGTTGCCGATTTATAATCTCGCGACGGTTTAACTAAAACCGTTGCCATTTTCAAAAAAATTACTCCCGCCTAAACTTCCCCCCATTTTCTTTCACCACTCTCTAAAAATACATGCAAATTTACTTCAATTTCTTCCACTTCACTTCACAACAATTAAAATTTTTCTCACTTACACGATTTTACAACTTCACAACACTTAAATTTTTGTCTCTTCACGATTTTATAACTTCACAACACTTAAATTTTTTATCTCTTACACGATTTTACTACTTTACAATACTTAAAATTTTTATCTCTTACACGATTATTTTTACCGCTTCAAAACGATTAAAATTTTTATCTCTTACACGATTTAATCTGTAAGGCCCAAGATAATAAAGATGATATTATTTTAATCCGAGAGTATGTAATTGGAAACTTTTGGAGTGTTGAATTATATTCCAAGATGTTTGCAATTATTTAGGATTGAAATGGAATTATTTAGGATTGAAATTGAATCGAAAAGATTGAATAGGGGTCGATTTGCAAATAGTGAAAAGTTGAGGGACTAAAGTGAAAATATGGAAATTTGAGTGGGACACTTGTCTTTGCCATGCATTGGGACGTGTAATTCCTCATTCAATTCAGAATTTTCAGCCAAGAAACCGATACCCTCCATGGCTAACATCCTCAAGCTTCCTTGTTTATTAGAAAATTGGTTGTGCAAGATCCGGCCATCCAAATTTTAATCCGCGCATAGTTTTGAGATCCCCTCGTCAAGAGATACACAAGGACGTAAGTTTTATTAAATTTTATCTTGATTCAAAAATATGATGTTGGAGAAATTGTGATTTGATCATTATTATGTGTTCTGGGAATACTAGACATTGCATAATCGAAGTCAGATCGAAAAACAGACTGATTATGAAATTGTTATGATTTTCTGATTATACCGATTGAAAATGGGACATATTTGGATTATGAATTGATTATGGATTATATCAGATATGGGTTATGATTTATAATTAATATCTGGTGAGGTTGTATTGACGAGAATATTCGGATTGTTCCGTTAAACCGTTGAACTGAATTAAATCCAGATTAGTCAGATTCAGAGTTGAATTGAGAATGGAATATTGATATTATGATTCTCGATATATCGTTTCAGATTTACAGAGACAGTCTTGAGTTCAGAACTGATATTGATATTGTGCCTGTTTTATATTTTCATTTCCAGATTGGGTATGGACAGAGTTGAAGGTGAGACTTCATCTTCGTCAGATCGCGAAGAGAAAGGTATAAATAAATGTTGATTCGGGATTGCACAACTCGAGTTAGGTTTGACTTGAGTTTCCCTAAATCACATACTTTATTTTATTGCATTGATATTTGCAGATTATCAGATTGATATGTTTAGTCTATTGAATGATAGCAGAGCCAGAGTTTGAATCTAGGGCGAACAGCCTAGCTAGGGCAGAACCGCCGAGTCTTGGACATAACTGCTAAGACCCTAGACTTGCGGTATATCGATGAGCTTAGATGTAGATCTGCTTCTATTGTAGACACTCGATATAGCATGACCAAGTCTAAGTCTTTGTCAGAACTGCTCAGACCCTAGACTTACGGTGTATTGATGAGCTTAGATGTAGATCGACGTCTATTGTAGACACTCGATACAGCATACCAAAAGTCTAACTTAGATCGGGATCCCTATATTAGAATGAGAGATGAGTCGAGTCTTAGATATTGAGATTAGAGTTTGATTTACAGATCCGTATTAATTTATGTTTCGTAGATTACGATTCATGTTTATTTACAGACTGGTATTGATACATGTTGTTTGATTATGCTACATGTGATAAGATATAATTCATGCTTTTATGTTAATTCAGTTAACTGCATGTATACGTTGTTTATACTGGGATATTTATGTTAGAGTAGGTGCCCGTCGAGCCAAGTGTTGGCCGAGTGTTCACAATGAAACTCTATGTATAAGCAATCTTTATTTTAGTAATATTTGATATTATTATTATGGCACATCTTTATCTGTATACCCATGCTAGTTGCATAGATAAAGCCCTTGAATATACAAATAGTAGAAAGAATATGAGATGCTCATATGATGAGTATCATGAAACTCATACTTGTAATACTGTATATTCTAAACGGTTCCTAGTCGATTCAGCCGCCACTAAGAAGGATATAGGCCGCTCGAGTTCGAGACTAGTATCTGCGATGTGAGTACCATGTTTCATTGGTAGGGGACATTGTGATGTCCGAACATGCAGCTAGGTGCTCCTTGTAGAGTGCACTGAACAACCCTCCATAAAAGGACTTTCCAAGTGGTTCTCACTTATCGAGTGGAAATGTCCTAGTTTATTGTTGTACAGATTTAGTCCTTATGACCCGGGACAACATTGAGACTCTATGTGCTAGAATTACACTTTGACTTGTTTACCGACTCTCATGGGGTCATTAGGTGGCAAGGTTGGGTGTTCTGTCGAAAAACTTAGGAGTCGATGCATTGTAGTCGGGGATTCACCGCTTACCTTCGGGTATGGATATCCTATGTGTTATCATGTGTATGTAGATCGAAATCTCTGGCCAGAGTATGGTTGTAATTATGAAAGGGGTTTCATAGATTACACCATCGATGCAACTACAACATGACACATAGTATCGATTCATGGACAACTCTCGATAAACCAATGGTTGTCGAATCGATCGGGATATATGAGTTGAAGGGACCGTACTGTACGCTAACCATAATTGAATGGTTCTTGCAGGCACTATCATGTGATACCTAGGGAATCACGTAAGCGATGCTGCTAGGCGTTTAACGTGATTGGTTGGGTACTATCAGACTTGAGTTCTGACGTTCTTATTATCAAGGTGTTGATAAATAAGAATGGAGCAATTGGGGTATGCTCATATAAGGACATGTTTAGTCCGAATCACATAGAGATGTGAACCCACGGCTAGTTGTATCAATGAACCATTGAGGGCCACACAAGTACTAGCTTTCTAGATCCCGTTGAGAAGTAAAAATAGTTCAATGTGTTGAACGGCTTATAAAGGAGTTTATAAGCGTAAGGAAAATTAGAAGTATGACTTCTATAAAGGAGAAAATAGTTCAATGTGTTGAACGACTTATAAATGAGTTTATAAGTGTAAAGAAAAATAGAAGTATGACTTCTATGAGATAAATGTAAATTTTAATTTAAGGAAGTGTTCCTAAATTAAAATTGGCCAAGTGAATAATGTAATTGAAAATTGTGATTTTCATAAACATTATTATGGACTAAATTAAATTAATTCAAGTGTTGAATTAATTAAACACTAATGGGCCTAGTAGAGTCCAACCAATTAAATTAATTCAAGTGTTGAATTAATTAAATTATATTGAGTCTTGAAGAGCTCAATTAAAATAATTATTTAACTAGTGGGACTTGGGTAAATTCAAGTAATGTTTAATTAGTCTCAAATATGTTTGAGATAATTAAAATTTAGTCCGAGGTTTTAATTTGATTAAAAACCATATAATATGCATGCATGGGAGGTGAAAGGTTGGGAGACTACTTTTTGTGTTTTCAAGGCATGGCATGCAACTTTTTGGAACAACTTTTCCCACAACCAAAAAAATGTCTCTCCTTCTCTCCTAGCATGAATAGTGGCCGAGTTACTATTCACATTTTTCTCCAAGTTTTTCTCTCAATTTTCTTCTTCAATTTTTGATGAAAGAAATCACTTCTCTTTGAAAAATCTTCTTATTTTTCTAGTGCAAAATAAGAAGGGTTCTAGCTAGTTAGTGGTGGGCTTGATTGGAAGAAAGGAGTCCAAAAGAAAGGTGAAGCTTGTAGATTGTCTACCTTCAAGAGCTAAGGTGTTTACACCTTAGTTGGAGCCACAATCAATCTTTGAGATTGATAGGTAATTTTCTCAACACCCTATGCTTGAAAGTTGAGATTTTTGTATATGCTACACTAGTACACATGGTGGCCGAAAATTTCCTTGCAAGAAAATGTGATTTTCGAAAATTTTGTAGCTTCCGTTGCGTTTTTCGGTCACCTTATTCGATCCCTATCAAGTGGTATCAGAGCTAAGGGTACTAGTTTTTGGATAGCATATACAAGATATTATATTGAGGGCGATTTCTAACCTATTGAGATGAAAATTTGCAACGATTCAAGGCCGGATTGGGGCGATTTTTGGGCAGCATGTTGCTGCCCATTTCGGGCAGCTTGGGCTGCCCGAGGGGCTGCCCGAAACGGGCAGCAAGGGCAGCCCTAGGGGCTGCCCGAACCGCCCCCCCTATTTTATTAAAAAAAAAAAATTTTGTTGGCCGGAATCCGGTGACGGAGCTCCGGCGTTGACGGCTAGGGTTTCCAAAAGTGTTTTAGAATATCAAAGTGTCATGGGCCTTGAGTTGTTGGGCCATAGGATGGCCAACACATTTGTGATTTTAAATGGGCCAAAATATTTTTAGTGAAAAATGAGTTTTTGGGCCCTTAAGTTTAAAATTACAAAAGTTGCAAATATTTTCTCATAAAATAAATAATTTAAGTTGGACTTTAATTATTTATAGTAAATGGTGATTTACAAGAAATTCGGTTATAAATAAATAAATTTGAAAGTAGACAAAGGTGTTTGTATACTTTGTTAATTTAGTTTATAATCGTGGCGGTTAGTGATTGGTTCAAGATATATAATATTGGATCAATTAATTATTGTGATAATTAATTGATGGTGTATGATATGTGATATTATGCATGAAGGATGATCAAAAGCCCAAGCCCAATTTTCTAGGTGTATGCTAGGATATTTGTGTTGTATGATTGTAATAATTATCAATTTAAAGTGGGCTTGGTTTATGGCCCGTTCCCACCCCCCATGAGATGTATCCCTATGTGCCATGGATATTTAATTGTAAATATTAGAATAGTGGAAGATCAAGATTGGAAGATGGTGGCCTTGGTGATTATGAAGATCGAAGACATGTAATATTGGATGCTAATGTAATAATGTAGTTGCATTTGCATCCCGTGCATTTACCCTAGGATTGGACCTAGGCCCGTGTTTAGCTCACACGGGCCATTAGTATTGGGGCGATTGATCATCCTTGTTTTGTTTACTGTTTATAATATATTCATGATATGTTATAAATAATGAGTATGTGCGTTATTATTATGATAATAACAAAGTTGCATGAATCCGGAAAACATACGATCAAACATGGCGAGCTTTTAAAATAAAATTAATAATGAGACCTTTCAAAATTAAAAGCCCTCATTTTGAATAAGATTCAAAATTAATATCAAGCCCGAAAAGGGGAATTATAAATTTGTTTATAATTTCCTTGTCTTCCATCGACAATGGGTGCATGATGAACGCTACCCGTACTCGGGGCTCGGCTCATATTATTGGGGGGGCCCTGGGTGCCGGAAAGCTGTGACATCCATTGACATGGTGATGTGAACTACGTGGAACTCCCATGATTTCGGCTCATATTATTGAGGGAACTCATGGCGACCGTCCATTAAGGTTCAACATCGATGGGTAAGGCTTGACACGTAAAGATGAACGACGTCATATTATTGGGTCCTAATCAAACGTGAGACAAAAGTTACGTAGAGGGTTGCATGGAGATGCAATTGGAAACTACCTTTTGGGAATTGTGATTGGCTGATATTATCCGGGATCACAATTCGCTAATTGGACCTTACGTACCTACTGAGGAAAGGAGTTTCCCGTTTTCACTAGAGGGTAGTGAAAGATGTCGAAACAGTGGGAGCAAATATTTATGAAGTATAAGTCCAAACTTCATATCTTACTAAATATTTTAAAATAGTCATCAACATTTATCTGTTTTTACTTTTCAGTACATATTGACGATGTCATCGATTCGCAATCCAATATCCGTAATACTCGACAAAAACATATTAACTGGACCTAATTACCTCACTTGGCTAAGAAACCTAAAAATCGTCTTGAATTCGGAAAGGGTAGCATATACACTGACTGAGTCGCCCCCTGTTGAGGCTCCGACTCACTGCAATCCTGAGGAATTGCAGGCTTACAAGGAATGGTGTGACCATGACTTGATAGCCAGGTGTTATATGCTGACTTCTATGAATGATGAGCTGCAGAGGCGTTTTGAGGGTGCAAAGAGTGCTGCTGACATTCATTTGCACCTCAAGGAGCTCTTTGGAGAGCAAGCACGTCCTCTTAGGCATGCTACCGTCAAGGAGCTGATCACTTTGCGCATGCGAGATGGGGCCTCGGTCCATGAGCATGGCCTAAAGGTGATCGGGCTCGTGGACAAGCTCGTTGGCATGGATCTGATCTTGCCTTCGGAGTTGACCACCGACGTGTTGCTGTTATCGCTGCCTAGCTCATTTGATCCTTTTGTGGTGAACTTCAACATGAACAAGATGGAACCGACCCTTGAGGAGTTGGTAAACATGCTTGTTACGTTTTAATCCACCATCAAGAAAGAGAAGTTGGTTCTTTATGTGGGTTCTTCATCTGGTACGAAGATTGATCCACATGGGAAGGGAAAGAAGAGTTCTTTCCAACGTCCCAAGAAGAACGTGCCCTTGATGAGGCAATCTCCGAATCCCGTTGTGGCAGCCACACCAGTTAAGGCTGACAAGACTGATGATGTATGTCATCACTGCAAGAAGCCTGGACATTGGAGGCGTAACTGCAGGGAATATCTTGCCCAGAAAAGTTCTGGAAACGGTATGTTCTAAATTGAAGTAAACATTTCAATTAACTCTACTTCTTGGGTATTGGATACCGGATGTGGATCACATCTCTGTAATGTGTTACAGGTGATGGGAAGAAGTAGAAAGCTTAAGGAAGGTGTGACCTTCTAGAGGATGGGCAATGGAGCAAGAGTTGCTGCCAAGGCTATTGAAGATGTTTACTTATTATTGAACAATAGTTTTAAGTTAATTTTATGAGATGTTTTGTTTGTACCTAATTTGGTGAAAAACATTATTTCCATTTCTATTGAGATAAAAATGGATATTCTTGTTTATTTTGCAAAGGTGTTTGCAACATTTACATGAATGAATGTTTGATTGGTACTGGTGAACTTGAAAACGATCTCAATAACTTAAAATTAAAAGATATTCCATTAAATGTCCATTTAAAGGCATACACCATATGAGATATGGATGGGTAAGCCTCCTAAGTATTCTTTTCTTAGAATATAAGGGTGCCCTGCTTATGAAGCAGGTAGTGGGAGATAAATTGAATAGTTGATCCATTTTATGCTAATTTGTGGGATATCCAATGAATTCGATTGGATACTACTTCTATCATCCCCAAGAAACAAAAGTGTTTGTTTCTAGGAATGCGACCTTTTTGGAAAAGGAATTTTCTATTGGATAGAAAAAGGGGAAATGATAGAACTCGAAGAGGTTCGAGAGACACCCACAATTATAGAACCCACACCCGAAGAGCCAAGTGAGGAGATACAAGCTCCTAAAAGATCCGAGAAAGTCTCGAGACCACCTATGAGGTATGAGCAGCTTCTTGAAGAGGGCCATGATGAGCCTAACCATGGATGTGATCCAAGGACCTTCAAGGAAGCGTTATCTGATGCCGATTCATCCAAATGGCTTGAAGCTATGGAATCTAAGTTGAATTCCATGCATTCGAACCAAGTGTGGGATCTTATAGATCCACCTGAGGGAAAGGTTCCCATAGGGACTTGGGACGGGTGGGAAGGTATTGACCTTCAAGGCGCGATTGGTGGCAAAAGGATATACTCAAAGACAAGGAGTTGACTTTGAGGAAACCTTTTCCCCAGTCGCAATGTTCAAGTCCATAAGGATTTTGCTAGCCATAGCTGCATGGTATGACTGTGAGATATGGCATATGGATGTCAAGACAAACTTTCTTAATGGGGATTTTAAGAAAGTTATTTACATGTCTTAACCTGAAGGGTTTACATCTATCGGAAGTGAGCATATGGTATGCAAACTTCAGAGATCTATTTATGATCTAAAGCAAGCATCTAGGAGTTGGAACCTTAGATTCAATAGTACAATCAAATAGTTTGATTCACTAAGAATCCTGAGGAACCCTATGTGTATAAGAAGGTCAGTGGGAGTGTTGTGACATTTCTTGTGTTGTATGTTGATGACATTGAGAATGATGTAGGAATGTTGCAATCAACTAATATATGGTTAGCGAGTAAGTTCTCGATGCACGACTTGGGTGAAGCATCTTTTGTATTGTGAATACAGATCTATTGAGATAGATCGAGAAGATTGCTTGGTCTCACCCAGTCCACATACATTGATACCATCGTGAAGCCGTTCTCGATGGATGAGTCCAAGGGAGGACACCTACCAATGTGTCATGGCGTGTCCCTATCCAAGTCTGTCTCCCAAGACTGATGCAGAGATAATGGCGATGACACGCATTCCGTATGCTTCGGCAATTGGTAGCATCATGTATGGGATGATATCTACACGTCTTGACGTGGCTTTCGCACTAAGTGTAGTGAGTAGATATCAATCGAACCCTGGTCTTCCACACTGGAAAGCTGTGAAAGACATCCTCAAGTAGTTGAGAAGGACCAATAATGTGTTCTTGGTCTATGGGGTGGAGAACTAAAATTGGAAGGCTATACCGACTCTAGCTTCCAAAGCGATATCGATGACTCGAAGTCAACCTCTGGTTTTGTATTCATGCTCAATGGTGCTGCAGTCTCTTGGAAGAGTTCCAAGCAAGACAATATTACGGATTCCAGCACAGAGGCCGAATACATTGCTGCATCAGATGCAGCAAGGGAGGCTGTTTGGATAAGGAATTTCGTCCAAGAGTTGGGCGTCATTCCTAATGGAGTTGCTCCTATCCCGATGTTGTGTGACAACACGGGAGCTATAGCTCAAGCAAAGGAGCCTAGGTCTCATCAGAAATCCAAACTAGTATTGAGAAAGTACCACATCCTCGGAGAGATTGTGGAAAGTAGAGAAGTGTCTTTTGACACAGTCGGCTCCGCAGATAATGTTGTTGATCCACTAGCTAAGCCTTTACCTGGACCATTATTCGACAAGCATCGCGAATCAATGGGATTAAAGCATATGGGTAGTTGGCTCTAGTGCAAGTGGGAGATTGTTAGAGTAGGTGCCTGTCGAGCCAAGTGTTGGCCGAGTGTTCACAATGAAACTCTATGTATAAGCAATCTTTATTTTAGTAATATTTGATATTATTATTATGGCACATCTTTATCTGTATACCCATGCTAGTTGCATAGATAAAGCCCTTGAATATACAAATAGTAGAAAGAATATGAGATGCTCATATGATGAGTATCATGAAACTCATACTTGTAATACTGTATATTCTAAACGGTTCCTAGTCGATTCAGCCGCCACTAAGAAGGATATAGGCCGCTTGAGTTCGAGACTAGTATCTGCGATGTGAGTACCATGTTTCATTGGTAGGGGACATTGTGATGTCCGAACATGCAGATAGGTGCTCCTTGTAGAGTGCACTGAACAACCCTCCATAAAAGGACTTTCCAAGTGGTTCTCACTTATCGAGTGGAAATGTCCTAGTTTATGGTTGTACAAAATTAGTCCTTATGACCCGGGACAACATTGAGACTCTATGTGCTAGAATTACACTTTGACTTGTTTACCGACTCTCATGGGGTCATTAGGTGGCAAGGTTGGGTGTTCTGTCGAAACACATAGGAGTCGATGCATTGTAGTCGGGGATTCACCGCTTACCTTCGGGTATGGATATCATATGTGTTATCATGTGTATGTAGATCGAAATCTCTGGCCAGAGTATGGTTGTAATTATGAAAGGGGTTTCATAGATTACACCATCGATGCAACTACAACATGACACATAGTATCGATTCATGGACAACTCTCGATAAACCAATGGTTGTCGAATCGATCGGGATATATGAGTTGAAGGGACCGTACTGTACGCTAACCACAATTGAATGGTTCTTGCAGGCACTATCATGTGATACCTAGGGAATCACGTAAGTGATGCTGCTAGGCGTTTAACGTGATTGGTTGGGTACTATCAGACTTGAGTTCTGACGTTCTTATTATCAAGGTGTTGATAAATAAGAATGGAGCAATTGGGGTATGCTCATATAAGGACATGTTTAGTCCGAATCACATAGAGATGTGAACCCACGGCTAGTTGTATCAATGAACCATTGAGGGCCACACAAGTACTAGCTTTCTAGATCCCGTTGAGAAGTAAAAATAGTTCAATGTGTTGAACGACTTATAAAGGAGTTTATAAGCGTAAGGAAAATTAGAAGTATGACTTCTATAAAGGAGAAAATAGTTCAATGTGTTGAACGACTTATAAATGAGTTTATAAGTGTAAAGAAAAATAGAAGTATGACTTCTATGAGAGAAATGTAAATTTTAATTTAAGGAAGTGTTCCTACATTAAAATTGGCCAAGTGAATAATGTAATTGAAAATTGTGATTTTCATAAACATTATTATGGACTAAATTAAATTAATTCAAGTGTTGAATTAATTAAACACTAGTGGGCCTAGTAGAGTTCAAATAATTAAATTAATTCAAGTGTTGAATTAATTAAATTATATTGAGTCTTGAAGAGCTCAATTAAAATAATTATTTAACTAGTGGGACTTGGGTAAATTCAAGTAATGTTTAATTAGTCTCAAATATGTTTGAGATAATTAAAATTTAGTCCGAGGTTTTAATTTGATTAAAAACCATATAATATGCATGCATGGGAGGTGAAAGGTTGGGAGACTACTTTTTGTGTTTTCAAGGCATGGCATGCAACTTTTTGGAACAACTTTTCCCACAACCAAAAAAATGTCTCTCCTTCTCTCCTAGCATGAATAGTGGCTGAGTTACTATTCACATTTTTCTCCAAGTTTTTCTCTCAATTTTCTTCTTCAATTGTTGAGGAAAGAAATCACTTCTCTTTGAAAAATCTTCTTATTTTTCTAGTGCAAAATAAGAAGGGTTCTAGCTAGTTAGTGGTGGGCTTGATTGGAAGAAAGGAGTCCAAAAGAAAGGTGAAGCTTGTAGATTGTCTACCTTCAAGAGCTAAGGTGTTTACACCTTAGTTGGAGCCACAATCAATCTTTGAGATTGATAGGTAATTTTCTCAACACCCTATGCTTGAAAGTTGAGATTTTTGTATATGCTACACTAGTACACATGGTGGTCGAAAATTTCCTTGCAAGAAAATGTGATTTTCAAAAATTTTGTAGCTTCCGTTGCGTTTTTCGGTCACCTTATTCGATCCCTATCAATTTATATCTCACCAGAGTTATCCGGGTGTTGTCTTGTTTTGTATGTGTGCATGACAACAGGTGGGGCAGGATCGGGGTCCAAAAGAAGATGAGAGATCAAGATTAGAGTGGTGATTCCGGACTTGGATATAGATAGGTTTCATTACTTGATTGTAGTAGTTAAACCTTAGTTGAACTAGATGCATGTTGTACATGATTTGTATTATTATACTGGTTTGTATAATAGCATGATTCCATTACCTTCCGCATTTTAAAAATAAAAATTTTTAGACCCTGTTTATCTTAATTAATAATTAAATCCCAAAGATGATTAAGAAGATGATTAGTGTCCGGGTCCCCACAACAGGTGGTATCAGAGCGATAGATCCTTTAGACTGAGATAGAAGAGAATGAGCGGGGTAGATTGAGTTTTCTTGCCTTGCATGTGATTGCTAGCATGAGATTTATTTTAATGTTGACTTACATTGTGTGTGCTAGCATGAGATTATGTTTCACTGCTTTGAAATACATGTTATCTAATTATCTGATTTGAATTGGTAATATGTATTATTGAGTATGAATCAGATGTGATTCTTGATCAGCAGTAAGATGATCAGAGAAAGATTTGAACAGATTTGTAGTATTTGGGTACTAATGTTTTGATAAGCAGATATACCTCCAAGGAAAATTCCAGAAAGGGGTAGTACTTCGACTGAACAGATAGATGTATCAGAAACTCAGATGGAAATAAAGTTAAAAGAGTTTCAGTTATTTCAGCCGCCGATTCTGAGTGGTATCGAGACGTCTGAAGATTGTGAGAACTGGTTTGATGACATAGAAATACTGTTTGATTTACTTGATTGTACAGATGAACAGAGACTTAAAATGGTGCCTAACCAGTTACGAGAAGCCGCCAGGAGTTGGTGGATTACAAGTAAAAGAATGCTAGAACAGAGAGGTACAGTGATTTCGTGGGAAATATTCAGAACTGAATTTTATTAAGATTTTTCTCAGTTTCGTATCGAGAGGACAAGAAAGCAGAGTTTGAGAATTTGAGATAAGGTCAACTGAATATTGAAGAATATGTTGCTAAATTCTCTACTCTACTGTGTTTTGCTCCTAATATAATTGGGAATGATGAAGCTGAAGCGGATCAGTTCATCAGAGGATTGAACTCGGAGATAGTTGCATTGATGAATATGCAGCGACCCTACCATTTTGCTAGAGTTTGTCCCCAGAAAGGTTCCCGAAGATTTCAGGGAGCAGAATCATGTTGTGGCAGTGATCGAGGAACAGACCCAGGGCACACTTGATGATATAGTGAAAAGTACTGATCTTTTATGATTATGTTGCATATTTATTGATTTATATACAAAGGCATTTTCTACGATTATCTTTGACTGAGTTGCAATGATATATGCTGTACCTGTTGGGTCTGTATATACTGTAGTATTGATGTCTTTACCTTTTGGGAAAGAAAGATTGATATCAGAGATTTCTGTTACATATTGTATACTACAGTAAGATGAGAATGAGATCGAGTTAGATTATGATGTACTTGTGTTTCTGATTTGACTGCATTATTGATGTTAATATGCTGAAAAAGTACAGAACTATTATAGATTCCTTTCAGGAGAGTATAAGATTCAGACCAGATATGGATGATGAGTAGAGATTTCACGGTAAGGATTCTAGATCTAGAATTCTGTTGATATCTGTATGGTCTATGACTCGAGGGATACAGAGAGGAGCAGATGGTATCCTTATGTATTCAGTAGATATACTGAAATCGAGCCTAGCATTGGCAGATTTGCCAGTGATGTACAAGTTGGCTGATGTTTGCCCAGATAAGATTTTAGATTTGCTTTGTATCAGAAAGATAAATTTCAGAATTTAATTAATATCAGGTACTGTTTGTTGTTTTAGAAGTCAGTACAGAAGGATATTGAATGTACAGAATGATACAGAATGAATTGAAATAATTGAAAGATCAGTAGCAGAGTACCGACCAGGAGTTACATCTGATTTAGTGTTTCTCTTTGGCATGTTTCAGTATGTTCAGAGATATTCTGTTGATTTCATGCTTGTTGTATCTATGCTATTGGGATATATTTGCAGAATCTGATTGATTGAATTGAATATCTGAAGATTGTATTGAATATTCTGAGAACTGTGATTATTGTACACAGAAATTATTCAGATATGAATCCTGATTGAAACAGATTGTATTCAGAATATGTGATATCTGAAATTAGTATACCGATTGATTTTGACACAGTTGAGATCATGATCAGTACTGAGAATGATACCGATATCAGAAAGATCAGAAATATCAGAAAATTTCATAAATGTCAGAAATTTATTTTGTCTGAGTTGGCAGATTATCTTATACGATTGTTGTTTTGTATCTGCTCGAGTATTGTTATTGTTCTAAAACAATATTTTTTGATAGCTTATATTGTTTGGGAGCATATTATATTTGCAGATGATATATGGCAGTCGATCTGAGCGACATGAAGATATGATTGATTAGTCGGAATTGACAGTATTGCCAGAAATTGCAATTTTATGAGTTTACTGAACTCACTAGATCAGTATAGATTATTGATATTTCGAATCTGATTTGATAGTACTGTTATTCTGAGTCAATGTTTGATACAGATTTTGTGAACCGTTGAGATTATATACCGTTCAAACCGAATCAGAGTTGAATTCGAGAATTTCAGTGATTCATAAATGTGATCAGAATGTTCAGAATTTAATTTAGATAATCAGAGCAGAACATCGATCAGAATGACGGATATGTGATTTTACTGTACTAGAATGATTATCTTGTGATGTCAAATGTTTCAGAATTGTACAACAGAAATTGATATCGATAGTCAGAACCGAATACCAGGTAGGTATTTTTCTTTAAATTTATAATTTTAACTGATTTGTTTATACCAAATAGTTCGAATATAAAATGACAGATATTATCAGAAGCGCACAAAAGTAGATTCAGTATGATTCTGATAATAGAAAGTGTATGATAAGTCGAACATACAGTTTTGATATAGACAGATTAAATCAGTTCGGGCATAATTTATGTTGAAATGTTGGCAGAATTTGTACTGAAAATGTCTGAATCGCCAATAAATGAAGATAGAGAGATAGAGATCAGAAGATTTATTACAGAATTTGTATATTCTGACTAGACATAGGGAGTATATTTCGATGAATTTCGTAATAAGATCACTATAATACTTTCCAGATTATGATATGACATGATTGTGATTGACAAATTGTTCAATCTATATATATTAGTTTGTACCAGATAACGTACAAACATGACCAAATGACACAGATCGATGTCAGAAAAGTGGTCAGAATAACTAGAATGCCGAAATAAAGTATATCAGATGGTGATTTTACTTGATTTGGTACTTGTGGCAGAATTTACCATAAGTGTTCTTATATATTATTCATCGACTGACAGATAGCCAGAGTGTATTATTCAGATATTGGTGGAGTTGTCGTGCTGGATGTTAGCACTAATTGATATGACATATTGTCATTTTATGAATTATGGTACAATAATAGTCCTCAGATGGATAATGAGATAGTTACAGAAGACACATGGTATTGTGAGTACTGCAGATTTCCTTTGTATAAGAATAATATCTCGGAGATACATGAGATAAGATCTGATACGGTCAGAGATATGACCAAGAAAAGGTAGCTAATTCAGAAAAGAATGAAAATAGCTCAGAATAGAAAAATGAAATATGTCAACATCAGATGATGACTGTTGATAATTGAAGCCAAAGATCGAGTATATCCTTGACCGGGATAAACAGATTTGATAACCGCTAATGGTATTGATTTGTTATGAGCTGTGGATTGGTATATACGGATGTTGTATAACCAGTATTGTCAGATTGATTCTGTTAGAGTTATTTTAAGGGGTATTACGATGTTATACTTCTTGAATTCTTATTCCAGATTGGAATCAGAGATCTGTAAAAGAAAAATATTTCAGACGAAGATTATTTTGTTGTTGATAACACAGTAAGATTGTCAGTAGGTCAATGAGACTATCTGGAAGACAGAATCTGATATGAGATTGAAATTTCAGAATTGATTCATTGAGATAAGTTTTCTGATTTAACTCTTGTATACGTTTCGTGTTGATATCTGACTTGATTACCTGTGATTTCGAGGACGAATCGTATCTTAGAGGGGGAGAAATGTAAGGCCCGAGATAATAAAGATGATATTCTTTTAATCCTAGAGTATGTAATTGGAAACTTTTGGAGTGTTGAATTATATTCCAAGATGTTTGCAATTATTTAGGATTGAAATTGAATCGAAAAGATTGAATAGGGGCCGATTTGCAAATAGTGAAAAGTTGAGGGACTAAAGTGCAAATATGGAAATTTGAGTGGGACACTTGTATTTGCCATGCATTGGGACGTGTAATTCCTCATTCAATTCAGAATTTTCAGCCAAGAAACCGATACGCTCCATGGCTAACATCCTCAAGCTTCCTTGTTTATTAGAAAATTGGTTGTGCAAGATCCGGCCATCCAATTTTTAATCCGAGCATAGTTTTGAGATCCCCTCGTCAAGAGCTACACAAGGACGAAAGTTTTATTAAATTTTATCTTGATTCAAAAATATGATGTTGGAGAAATTATGATTTGATCATTATTATGTGTTCTGGGAATACTAGACATTGCATAATCGAAGTCAGATCGAAGAACAGACTGATTATGAAATTGTTATGATTTTCTGATTATACTGATTGAAAATGGGACATATTTTGATTATGAATTGATTATGGATTATATCAGATATGGGTTATGATTTGTAATTAATATCTGGTGAAGTTGTATTGACGAAAATATTCAGATTGTTCCGTTAAACCGTTGATTTGAATTAAATCCAGATTAATCACATTAAGAGTTGAATTGAGAATGGAATATTGATATTATGATTCTCGATATATCGTTTCAGATTTACAGAGACAGTCTTGAGTTCAGAACTGATATTGATATTGTGCCTGTTTTATATTTTTATTTCCAGATTGGGTATGGACAGAGTTGAAGGTGAGACTTTATCTTCGTCAGATCGCGAAGAGAAAGGTATAAATAAATGTTGATTCGGGATTGCACAACTCGAGTTAGGTTTGACTTGAGTTTCCCTAAATCACATACTTTATTTTATTGAATTGATATTTGCAGATTATCAGATTGATATGTTTAGTCTATTGAATGATAGCAGAGCCAGAGTTTGAATCTAGGGCAGAACAGCCTAGCTAGGACAGAACCGTCGAGTCTTGGACATAACTGCTAAGACCCTAGACTTGCGGTATATCGATGAGCTTAGATGTAGATCGACTTCTATTGTAGACACTCGATATAGCATGCCCAAGTCTAAGTCTTTGTCAGAACTGCTCAAACCCTAAACTTACGGTGTATCGATGAGCTTAGATGTAGATCGACGTCTATTGTATACACTCGATACAGCATACCAAAAGTCTAAATTAGATCGGGATCCCTAGATTAGAATGAGAGATGAGTCGAGTCTTAGATATTGAGACTAGAGTTTGATTTACAGATCCGTATTAATTTATGTTTCGTAGATTACGATTCATGTTTATTTACAGACTGGTATTGATACATGTTCTTTGATTATGCTACATGTGATAAGATATAATTCATGCTTTTATGTTAATTCAGTTAACTGCATGTATACATTGTTTAAACTGGGATATTTATATCTCACCGGAGTTATCCGGTTGTTGTCTTGTTTTGTATGTGTGCATGACAACAGGTGGGGCAGGATCGGGGTCCAAAAGAAGATGAGAGATCAAGATTAGAGTGGTGATTCCGGACTTGGATATAGATATGTTTCATTACTTGATTGTAGTAGTTAAACCTTAGTTGAACTAGATGCATGTTGTACAAGATTTGTATTATTATACTGGTTTGTATAATAGCATGATTCCATTACCTTCCGGATTTTAAAAAGAAAAATTTTTAGACCCTCTTTATCTTAATTAATAATTAAATCCCAAAGATGATTAAGAAGATGATTAGTGTCCGGGTCCCCACATAATCACTTCACGACTTTTAAATTTTTTATCTCTTACACGATTTTATCAATTGAAAACACAGATTTATTAAATTCTTAAATTTTTTTTATTTTACCTAAAATATTAGCGACGGAATCTATATACCGTCGCTAAATAGAGACCGTTTTGCACATGTATACCGTCGCTAAATGTAGCGACGGTAAAAAGTAAACCGTTGCTAAATTTAGCGACTGACGCATTAACTGTCGCTAATTAGCGACGGTTATTATATAAAGACCGTCGCAAATATCTTTTGCGACGGTTGTCAAAACCGAAACCGTCGCAAATTTTTAGTTTCGGCAACAATTTTATTTTGCGACCATTTTAAAACCCATCGCAAATTGTAGATACGAAAACTGTCAAGAACCGTTGTCTTTGAGCGGACCATTTAACAACACTGACTTTAACAACAGTTTTAAAATAGCTACAACAACGGTTAAAAACAACGGTTTAAAACCCTTGCAAAACCATTGTCGTTGCTAGAAATTACAACGGTTTAACACCGTTGCAAAACCGTTGTCGTTGATAGAAAAGACAACGGTTTAAAACCGTTGTCGTTGAAGACACTTTCAACAACACCCTCAGTTACAACAGTTTTAAATGGCCTACGACAACGGATTTTATCCGTGGTCGTTTGACAATTTTGTTGTAGTGGAGCTGTAGTGCTAGATTTTGTCACTACTTGATAAGATTCTTTGCCACTTTGTGAGTTTTCGTACAACAACAGCAATCAAAAGAGTATAGAGATGGCACCGTTTGAAGCGTTGTACAGTAAGAAGTGCAGATCCTTTCTATATTGGGATAATATATCCGAGGTACCTGAGATTAGACCTGCTATGATTAGAGATATGACTGAAAAAGTGAAGCTGATTCAGAAGAGAATGAAGAATGCTCAAGATAGACAGACCAAATATGCCAATGTTCGACGTAGACCGTTGGTATTTGAGGCAGGAGACAGAGTATTCTTGAAGATTTCTCCTTTCAGAGGCATTGTCAGATTTGGCAAGAAAGGGAAGTTGTCTCCACGTTATATTGGGCCGTATGAAATTCTTGAGAAGATAGGTGATCGTGCCTATCGACTTGCACTACCGCCTTCTTTATCTGGAATACATGATGTCTTTCATGTATCTTTATTGCGGAAATATCTTCCTGATGCTTCACATATTACTCAGCCAGAAGAGGACGAACTTGACGAGACACTAAGTTACTTTGAGAAGCCGATCCAGATTCTCGATTGTAAGGAAAAGCAGCTCAGAATAAAAACTATTCCGCTTGTGAAAGTCCAGTGGAGTCGTCATGGCATTGAAGAAGCTACCTGAGAGACTAAATCAGATATGAGACAGAGATTCCCAGATTTATTTTATTGATGTGAGTTTTCTGATTAGCTTCTGCTATACATTTTTTTCTGATATGATTTGATTGCCTGTGATTTCGGGGACGAAATTGTATCTTAGGGGGGAGAAATATAATGCCCGAGATTTGTATTATGTTATTCTGCGGTTATTGATTTTGAATTGATATGATTATGAAGGACCACTCCGAGACTTGATTTGAGTTGGCATGTGATATAGTTTGTGCGAGGACAGAACACCTCGCGCATATGCGCGACACCGATGCGCGCATATGCGCGAGGCAGGCAAAGAACCTTGCGCATATGCGCGAAGAGAGTGCATGCATATGCACGAGCATGTGCATGGGATAATTGCCGAGACAGTAGGTCTCGCGCACATGCGCGGAGATGCTGCGCGCATATGCGCGAGCTGCCAAGAAGTTAAGCGCCGAGACAGAATGTCCTGCGCATATGCGCCGAGGAGGGTCGGGCATATGCGCGAAACGTGCTGAACCAAGATCGAGCCACTTGTCCTTGCCATGCATATAATATATAAACTTGGTTCATTTCTTAAAAGTTCTCAGCAAGAAAACGAGAAATGATAGAGGGGATTTCAAGTTTTCTTCGAAGATCAGAATTCTGATTTTACAAAGATCCGCCCGTCTGTATTTCAATCCGACTTTATTTTCGTGAGCCTCTCGTTACAGGCTTCAACAAGACGTAATTTTTCTTATGTTTTGATATGATTTGAAAATATGATATTGAAGGAATCAGATGTGATTGATATATGGATTTCTTGATATATTAGACATCTTATAATCGAAACCGGATTGAAGAACGGATACCGTATGAAATTGTTATGATTTTCAGAATTTATTTGATTGAGATTTTACACATTTGGTATCAGATTGTGTTTGTTTATTGATTATGAGTTATTGGGATTGGTATATACTGATTTGGTATTACCGGTATTTCAAGATTGCGATGTTATGCCGTCGAAACAGAATTAGATTGAGTCTGATTGTATCTGGTATCGATTGGGGTATATGTTGATATTGTATTCCTCAAATATGTCATTCCAGATTGGTATCGAAGATTTCGAAGATAGAACAGAGCCAAAACCCGACGAAAGAAAAGTATAAATTAATGTTGAACCGGGAGATACGACTCGAGTTAGATATGACTTGAGTTTCCCACAACCACATACTTATTTGTATTGTGTAATAACTTTGAATTCATTGATTGTGTATGCTTATTCTTTGATTTATAGAAAAGCATAGAATAGAAGATAAATATCGAGAAAGAGTCATGGGCGGATGTGCCTAGTGTTTGGCGGAGGTGCCAAGACACTGGATGTTTGGTTTATATCGATGTTTCTTAGGAGTGGATCGACTTCTATTGCTGAGATTCTATATGATATGACAACGTCCGAGAACCGAGATCCCTAGATTAGGGAAGAATCGAGTCAGAGATTAAGAGTCAAGAGTTTGACTTATGATTTATATCAATTCATGCCTTTCAGATTTTGATACATGTTATTGATAATTGTTATATGCTTTTGTATATGTTTATATGATTGCATGTATAAATTGTTTATACTGAGAAATATATCCTCACCGGAGTTATCCGACTGTTGTTGTGTTTGTATGTGTGCATAACAACAGGTGGGACATGATCAAAGTCGAGAAGAGGATGAGAGATCACAAATTAGCGTGGAGATCCAGGCCCAGAAGTAGAATTTGTTTTGACACTTGATATGTAGTGATTGAACCTTAGTTTGTTATGATGTACTTTTGTACAAGACTTGTACTTCACTTTTAATGTTTATATACAATGGATTATTTTATGTTCCGCACTTTTTTATTTTAAAAAAAATTAAATGTAAGGCTTGAGATTTATTAGTCTTCATTGATGTGATATTCGAAGATATGAGAATGCATGACATTGTAATGAGAGGTACTAGATTTATTAGTCTTCATTGATGTGATACTCGAAGATATGAGTATGCATGAAATTTAATGAGAAGCACTAAATGAGATGATGAAGTGTTGCTTGAGATAGGGAGACCGCCCCAGCGCCCTATTTTCTACCTGCACTCGCGGTGCATGGACAGTAGGGTATGCTTTTTGAACAAAGTGACACCGCACCCGCGGTGCATGTCCAGTAGGGTATGAGATTTGCTACTGGAAGGTAACCGCACCCGCGGTCGTCGATTTGGAAAATGGATAGGGCTACCGAGAGCTTAGCGCACCCGCAGTCCGGAAGGAGCCCACCCGCGGTGCTGCATGCGAGAATTCCACCTTTGTTTCTTGTGATGAAATATGGCATATATATATATATATATAAATATATATATATAGATATAGAAGTGCACTGAGTCTTCATTTTCAGCAATTCCATCAGCTGAGAAACGAGAGAGTTAGGGAGAAGCTTCAAGTCCTTATGCTTTAAGTGGTGGTTTTCAAAGATTCACACATCCAAACTTTAATCCGATTTCGTTTTTGAGCTCCTCTCTTCAAGGGCTGTCAAAGGATGTAAGTTTGGTTATATTTCAGCATGTTTTGAAGTTTACATGTTGGGGAAAATTCTGTTATGCTTATAATCATATGTTCTTGAGATTATGGACATCGTAGAAACGTAAAAGGATCGAGAAAATGATGGCACATGATATTATTACGATTTTCAATACATATAGGTGTATGAGATTGTGCAGATTTTGAAACTATGATGGAGTATGTGTTGAGGATTATGTGGATTATTATTGAGTAGTGATAATTGAGTTGATTTGTATCAAGAAACTACGCCGTTATGCCGTTGAATGGTATAGAGATTTATTATTGATTCGTAGATGTGTTGAATTGAATAGAGATTGATAGAATGCATCTCAACATTGTCATTTCAGAGTTGGATTGACAGATTTGATACCGACTTCGAGACTTCGATCTATTCCGACGACAAGAAGGTATAATTCATGTGAATTCGGGAGATATGACTCGAATCAGACTTGGTTGGAGTTTCCCAAAATCACATACTAGTTATTGTTTATATTGTGTTATGTTTATGCTTTGTTTATAGATTTATATTCAAGCATTTGAGATAGGAGAGTCGTTGGCAGATTTGCCAAATTTCTAGATGTTCGGTGGTATCGACGCATAGGAGCAGACTTTCTCCGATTGTAGACATTCGATACAGACATGACCGAAATCTAGGAATAAGACGTACCGTTACCCCAATTGGGAGGGTAGGTGACAGACAGTGACGTCTTACTCACACCGGGATTCCTAGAGTTAGGGTTCGAGTCAAGTCAAGATATGAATTGATTTGAGTTGCATGTTTATATTGCTTTGGTTTCACAGATTATGAAAACCATTGATATTGCTTTTATTCATGATGATAGCATGCTCATGTGTTTATGATTATGTATATGCATGCATACATGTTTTATACTGGGATTCGTTCTCACCGGAGTTTTCGGCTGTTGTTGTGTCTGTTTGTGTGCATGGCAACAGGTGGGACATGATCTAGGTCTCGAAGAGGATGAGAGATGATAGAGTGGTGATTACGGGCATAGAAGAAGATTACTAGTGGTTCTTACTAGATTTGTACTACTGGTGATTTGTAGTTGGTATTGAACTCTAGTTTGTATGGATGTACTAGAACAAAACATGTACTTATGTTTGTTGTAATAAATAAAGAAAGATCTTATGCTTAGTTTATATACATTTGATTTAATGTTAAAAGCAAAAATTTGACCCATATTTTATAATATAGATCCAATTAATCCCAAAAGAATTGAGTTAGAGCCCGGGTCCCCACAACAGGTGGTATCAGAGCAGTAGGTTCTGTAGACTGAGTTAGAATAGAATGAGCGGGGTAGATCGAGTCATCTTCCTTACTTTTGATGTTCTAGCATGATTTATTGCTTTCCTTATTACATGTTGTATTATTATCTGAGTTGATTGCAGCATGTATTTGTAAGAACTGAATCAGAAACGATTCTGGATCAGAGGCATATGATCAGAGGAGGGTTGAGACAGCTTGTATATATTGTGTACTAATCTTGTTGATAATCAGATATGCCGCCTAGAAGAATACCACAACCAGCTGCAGGTCAAGTGCCGGTACATGGTAGTACGTCGGGTACTCAGATGGATGTGACCGCTACACCTATGGAAACGTTATTGAAGAGGTTTCAATAATTCCATCCCCCGACTTTGAAGGGCACGGTGATTGCAGTATATTGTGAGAGCTAGCTAGACGATATAAAGATGTTATTTGAATCTCTTGCTTATACAGATGAACGAAGAGTGAAACTTATTGGGCATTATTTGCAAGAAGTAGCGAAGAATTGGTGGCTTACCACGAAGAGAGCATTAGAGCATCGAGGAATTGATATTACTTGGAAGGTATTCAAAGATGAATTTTATCAGCGTTTCTTTCCAGTCTCCTATCGAAAAGACAAAGGGGCAGAATTTGCTAACTTGAGACAGGGACAGTGGAACATATAAGAGTATGTTGCCAAGTTTTCTTCCTTGCTCCGATTTGCACCACACGTGGAAGGAAATTACGAAGCAGACGCGGACCAGTTCATCGACGGTTTGAACCCGGATATTTTTACTTTGGTGAACACGGGACGACCCAACATTTTTTCTGATGCACTGAATAGAGCGAAAGGAGCAGAGGCTGGCTTGATTAGACAGCGAGGAGCTTCCTATAGTGCTCAGAGTCAGAGACAGCCACAGCCCGCTGCCCAGTTTACACCACCTCCTCCTCGATTTGATAGTGGAAGCAGTAGTAGTGGCAAGAAAGATTATTTGAAAACTAGAGGCAAGCAGTTCAAGAGATCAGGGAGCAGTTCGTCGAGCTCCAGTGGGTCTCGAAAGAGAGGTCCTGGCCAAAGTTCAGAGTATACATGTGTTTATTATAATACTTGTGGAGGCAGGCATGCCACTGAGCAGTGTCAGGGAGTCATGGGCCTGATGCAATATTTGTATACAGCCGGGACACTTTGCCAGAGTCTGTCCTCAGAGAGGTGCACAGCAAGCTTAGAGTGTAGGAGCATCTGGTTCAGTATCTCAGACAGAGCGGCAAGCATCATCTGTTCATTCCTTCCAACCGCCACCTACACAGACTCAGTCCCGAGCCAGAGGTAGCCAGACAGTGAGCCAACCTCCCAGACAGCAGGCTCGAGTGTTCGCACTGACAGAGGAGCAGGCCCAGGATGCTCCAGACGATGTGATTGCAGGCAACTGTTTTCTTTGCGGTTATCCTGCATATGTGTTGATAGACAATGGTGCATCCCATACATTTATTTCTGAGCATTTTGCATTGACACATGCATTGCCTATCGAATCATTGTCTACTGTAGTGTCTATTTCTTCTCCGTTAGGAAGTGGTCTGATATTTGTGACTTCAGTTAGACATTGCATACTACAGTTTGAGGGTCATGAGATTGACTTAGATTGCATAGTGCTTGGTTTAGCTGATTTTGATTGTATTGTCGGGATTGACATGTTAACTAAGTACAGAGCTACCGTAGACTGTTTTCACAAGATTGTCAGATTCAGACCTGAAATGACAGAAGAAGGGAAATTCTACGAGAAGGGTTCCAGATCTCGGATTCCCTTAGTGTCTGCTCTGACTATGAGTAGATTGTTGCAGAAAGGAGTAGAGGGGTTCCTTGTCTATTCTGTAGATCAACAGAAATCGAGCCCGGCATTGGCAGATTTGCCAGTAGTACGGGAGTTTGCAGATGTATTTCCTGATGAGATTCTAGGGTTACCTCCAGTTAGAGAGGTAGATTTCAATATAGATCTTGTGCCAGGTACTGTTCCTATATCTCGAGCTCCGTATAGGATGGCGCCGATAGAGTTGAAAGAATTAAAAGCACAGTTAGAAGATCTTCTGACCAAGGGATATTTAGACCGAGTGTGTCTCCTTGGAGCGCTCCAGTACTTTTTGTACGAAAGAAAGACGGTTCGATGAGATTGTGTATCGACTACCGGCAACTGAACAAGGCGACGATAAAGAACAAATATCCATTGCCTCGTATAGATGATTTATTTGATCAGTTGCAGAGATCCTCTGTTTATTCCAAGATCGATCTGAGATCTAGATATCACCAGGTGAGAATTAGAGATGTTGATATACCGAAGACAACATTCCGAACCAGGTATGGACATTATGAGTTTGTTGTCATGCCTTTTGGTTTAAAGAATTCTCCAGTGGTGTTTATGGGATTGATGAACCGTGTATTTCAGAGGTATTTAGATGAGTTTGTGATTGTGTTTATTGATGATATTTTGGTGTATTCCAAGAGTATGAGTGAGCATGCCGATCATTTGGGAATTGTATTGCAGACATTGAGAAATGAGCAATTGTATGCTAAACTGTCTAAGTGTGAGTTCTGGTTGAAACAGGTTGTCTTCTTGGGTCATATCATATCTGGAGATGGTATTTTTGTGGATCCGAGTAAAGTTGAAGCTGTGATCAGTTGGCCGAGACCGACTTCTGTGCCAGAGATACGTAGTTTCATGGGTCTGGCAGGGTACTATCGACGATTCATTAAAGATTTTTCCAGTATTGCGAAGCCGATTACCCAGTTGACACAGAAGAATCCTCCGTTTGTATGGTCTGAGGATTGTGAGTCTAGCTTTCTAGAGTTGAAGAAGAGACTGGCCAGTGCACCTGTCTTGATGATTCCTTCAGGTACTGGTGATTTTACTGTATATTGTGATGCATCTCACAGAAATCTAGGATGTGTTCTTATGCAGCGAGGACATGTGATCGCATATGCCTCTAGACAGTTGAAGCCACACGAGACCCGATATCCAATTCATGATCTTTAATTGACGGCCATTGTTTTTTCACTAAAGATTTGGCGTCATTATCTGTATGGCGAGAAATTTGAGATTTACTCTGATCACAAGAGTCTGAAGTATCTGTTTTATCAATCAGAGTTGAACATGAGACAACGTAGATGGCTCGATTTGTTGAAAGATTTTGATTGAGAGATCAAATGTTATCCATGGAAGCCAAATGCAGCAGCGGATGCCTTGAGTCGAAAGGTATGTACCCTATCCTTATCGACGATAGATGTTTCGAATTTAGTTGAAGATTGTTGTTTGTCTGGATTGACATTTGATATAGATAGTAGACCGCTACGACTTGCTTTGATTCAAGTTGAGCCAGATTTAATTATGAGAATCAAGGAAGCTCAAAGAACTGATCAGAATGTGCAGAAATCGATTGATATGGTCAGATCAGGGCATCAGTCAGACCGTATTGTAGTGCCAGATGTTCCGGAATTGAAACAACAGATCATGTCAGAAGCACACTGTAGTCGGTTTAGTATTCATCCTGGTGGCAGAAAGATGTACAATGATTTGAAGACACAGTTCTGGTGGAAACAGATGAAGTCAGATATTACCGAATTTGTGTCTAAGTGCTTGAATTGCCAACAGGTGAAGGCCGAGAGAAAGAAGCCTGGAGGTTTACTTCAGATTTTGTCTATTCGTGAATGGAAATGAGATCACATTTCCATGGATTTTGTTACGAAGTTACCACGATCATCCTGTGGCTGTGATGCGATTTGGGTCATTATAGACAGATTAACCAAATCAGCGTGTTTTATTCTATACAGAATGACATACTGACACGATCAAATGGCAGAGTTGTATGTTAGAGAGGTTGTAAGATTGCATGGTATGCCGAAGTCTATCGTATCAGATCGTGATCCACGATTCACTTCACATTTCTGGCACAGTTTGCAGAAGGCTTTAGGTACGACATTGCACCTGAGTACTGCTTATCATCCTCAGACAGACGGACAGTCAGAGCGGACTATCCAGACTTTAGAGGACATGTTGAGAGCTGTAGTGCTAGATTTCAGCACTAGTTGGCAAGATTCACTGCCACTTTGTGAATTCTCTTACAACAACAGCTATCAAACGAGTATCGAGATGGCACCGTTTGAAGCTTTGTATGGCAAGAAGTGCAGATCTCCGTTGTACTGGGATGATATATCTGAGGTACCAGAAATTGGGCCTGATATGATTAGTGAAATGACTTAAAAGGTGAAAATCATTCAGAAGAGAATGAAGACGGCACATGATAGGCAAGCCAAATATTCCAATATCAGACGTAGACCGTTGGTATTTGAGCATGGAGACAGAGTATATTTGAAGATTTCCCCTTTCAGAGGCATTGTCAGATTTGGCAAGCGGGGAAAGTTTTCTCCCCGATATATCGGTTCTTACGAGATTCTGGAGAAGATTGGTGATCGAGCATATCGACTTGCTCTTCCTCCTTCTTTATCTAGGATACATGACGTTTTTCATATATCGATGCTGCGTAGATATATGCCAGATATTTCTCATGTCATTCAGATTGACGAAGCTGAGCTTGATCAAACATTGAGTTATGTTGAGCAACCGATGCAGATTCTTGATCGGAAAGAGAAGCAGCTCAGAACGAAGACTATTCTTCTTGTGAACGTTCAGTGGAGTCGTCATGGTATCGAGGAAGCAACTTGGGAGACAGAAGCAGATATGAGACAGAGACATCCCGAGTTATTTACATGATGTGAGTATTTCCTCAGTTTTGATTATATTTCTTTTCATATATGATTTGATAGAATTGCCTGCGATTTCGAGGACGAAATCATTTCTTAGAGGGAGAGAAATGTAAGGCTTGAGATTTATTAGTCTTCATTGATGTGATATTTGAAGATATGAGAATGCATGACATGTAATGAGTGGTACTAGATTTATTAGTCTTCATTGATGTGATATTCGAAGATATGAGTATGCATGACATTTAATGAGAAGCACTAAATGAGATGATGAAGTGTTGCTTGAGACAGGGAGACCGCCCCAGCGCCCTATTTTCTACCGCACCCGCGGTGCATGGACAGTAGGGTATGCTTTTTGAACAAAGTGACACCGCACCCAGTGGTGAAGAGATACCTCACCCGCGGTGCATGTCCAGTAGGGTATGAGATTCGCTACTGGAAGGTAACCGCACCCGCGGTGAAAACAAGAGCGCACCCGCGGTCGTCGATTTTGGAAAATGGATAGGGTTGCCGAGAGCTTAGCGCACCCGCAGTCCGGAAGGAGCGCACCCGCGGTGCTGCATGCGAGAAATCCACCTTTGTTTCTTGTGATGACACATGGCATATATATATATATGTAAATATATATATAGAATTGCGTTGAGTCTTCATTTTCAGCAATTCCATCAGCTGAGAAACGAGAGAGAGTTAGGGAAAAGCTTCAAGTCCTTATGCTTTAAGTGGTGGTTTTGAAAGATTCACACATCCAAACTTTAATCCGATTTCGGTTTTGATCTCCTCTCTTCAAGGGCTATCAAAGGATGTAAGTTTGGTTATATTTCAACATGTTTTGAATTTTACATGTTGGGGAAAATTCTGTTATGCTTATAATCATATGTTCTTGAGATTATGGACATCGTAGAAACGTAAACGGATCAAGAAAATGATGGCATATGATATTATTACGATTTTCAGTACATATAGGTGTATGAGATTGTGCAGATTTAGAAACTATGATGGAGTATGTGTTGAGGATTATGTGGATTATTATTGAGTAGTGATAATTGAGTTGATTTGTATCAAGAAACTACGCCGTTATGCCGTTGAATGGTATAGAGATTTATTATTGATTCGTAGATGTGTTGAATTGAATAGAGATTGATAGAATGCATCTCAACATTGTCATTTCAGAGTTGGATTGACAGATTTGATACCGACTTCGAGACTTCGATCTATTTCGACGACAAGAAGGTATAATTCATGTGAATTCGGGAGATATGACTCGAATCAGACTTGGTTGGAGTTTCCCAAAATCACATACTAGTTATTGTTTATATTGTATTATGTTTATGCTTTGTTTATAGATTTATATTCAAGCATTTGAGATAGGAGAGTCGTTGACAGATTTGCCAAATTTTTAGATGTTCGGTGTTATCGATGCATAGGAGCAGACTTCCTCCGATTGTTGACATTCGATACAGACAAGACCGAAATCTAAGAATAAGACGTACCGTTACCCCGATTGGAGGGTAGGTGACAGACAGTGACGTCTTATTCACACCGAGATCCCTAGATTTAGAGTTCAAGTCGAGTCCAGATATGAATTGATTTGAGTTGCATGTTTATATTGCTTTGGTTTAATAGATTATGGAAACCATTGCTATTGATTTTATTCATGATGATAGCATGTTCATGTTTTATGATTATGTATATGCATGCATACATGTTTTATACTGGGATTCATTCTCACCGGAGTTTCCGGCTGTTGTTGTGTCTGTATGTGTGCATGGCAACAGGTGAGACATGATCTAGGTCTCGACGAGGATGAGAGATGATAGAGTGGTGATTACGGGCATAGAAGAAGATTACTAGTGGTTCTTACTAGATTTGTACTACTGGTGATTTGTAGTTGGTATTGAACTCTAGTTTGTATGGATGTACTAGAAAAAAACATGTACTTATGTTTGTTGTAATAAATAAAGAAAGATCTTATGCTTAGTTTATATACATTTGATTTAATGTTAAAAGCAAAATTTTGACCCACATTTTATAATATAGATCTAATTAATCCCAAAAGAATTGAGTTAGAGCCCGGGCCCCCACATTAAATTTAGACCCAGTTTAATTAATTGATCCAATTATTCCCAAAGATGATTAAGAGATGAATTAGCGTTCGGGTCCCTACAGTGGGAGTGAAATTTTATGAAGTAAAAGTTCACACTTTATATCTTACTAAATATTTTAAAATAGTCATTAACATTTATATGTTTTAAGTTTTCATTAAAAATTTTACAATGTCTTCAATTCGCAATATGTTATATACAATACTCGTCAAACACATTTAAACCAGACCTATTTTCCTCAATTGGTTAAGAAACCTGAAAACCATCTTGAATTTGGAAAGGATAGCATATACACTCATTGAGTCGCCCCCTGCTGAGGCTCCGACTGGTTGCATTCCTGAGGAATTGCAGACTTACAAGGATTGGTATGACCATGACTTGAAATCCAAGTGTTATATGCAAGCTTCTATGAATGATGAGCTGCAGAGGCGTTTTGAGGATGCTAAGAGTGTTGCTGACATTCATTTGCATCTCAAAGAGCTCTTTGGTGAGCAAACACGACCTCTTAGGCATGCTACTGTCAAGGAGCTGATCACTTTATCCATGCGAGATGGGGCTTCGGTCCATGAGCATGGCCTAAAGATGATTGGGCTTGGGGACAAGCTCGTTGCCATGGATTTATGAGCAATCAATAAGGTCTTACAAGCGAGGTGCAAAGTGCCGAAGTGTTCGTGATGCATGAGTGTAAGTCTGGGAGTCATAGCAACATTATTCAAGTGACAAATGATGAGGAGTCCAGAAGCAGCGGTGCCCGAGCGGCCAAATCTTACCGCCCAATCGCCACACTTATTGTCCAAGGAAGACTTCCAGAATGCCCCGCGCTCGATCGGTAAGATCTTATCACCCGAGCGCCAAAAGTCTCGAAGAAACCACGCTCGAGTAATCAAATCCTACCGCCCAAGCGCCGCCCATCAGCGAGAAAATATTTTGTAGAGCCCAAAATCAGTACACGTAAAACACGTGCATTTATTTAAATTAAAAAAATTATTTAAGTTTAAAAAGAATTTTTAAATTATGGAGTATTTTATTCTATGACAATTAATATTTTATTTTCCCTTAATTGTGGTGCAACTTTTGTAAATTTAGGAATATTTTATGTATTTGTTTTCAAGCCTCGAGTAGTCTAAATTTTATTTGGACTACACCATATATCGATTAATTAGTTTAAACCTAATCAGTATATTTAAATTATTCCTAAATTACCCTAAATCCATTCCACTTGCCTCCAATTGCAAGACTTTGTTTCCCTTCTCTCCTCAAGTGTTCTCCTCATTTCCCCTCATTTATTTCCCTTCTCTCCTCAAGTGTTCTTGAGCTCCATTTCCATCTATTTTACCATTAGAGAATAGCAAGAAGCTCCAAATTTCTTCATCGTGTCCGGATTGTCGAGATTTGCGAGATTTCCTACGTTTCAAGACCAAAGGCATGTTTATTCTTTCTTTTCTGTATCGATCTTGTCATAGTAAATATTTTGATGTTTATTGTATGAAAATCGTGTATATGTTATGTAAGAGTTTGAGCAAATATGGTTGGATCACTTTTGAAACGGTTTTTGGTTCTGAAAACTCGAATTTGCTGTCTTTTTAATTACTGCGCTTTTTCGGTCGGTTTTCTGGAAAAACGTTCAACGTATTAAACGTATAACTTTTCGATACCTTCGATTTGATATAAAAACTCGAAATATTTGGATAAGAAATGAGTGAGTTATGATTTTTTCGTGGGACTGCTAAAACAACGACTTTTATGAAAATGTTTTCTTGACATGTTCTTGAAGTTATTTGTTGCAGGCTTCGTTGGACATCGACGGGCTTGTGTTACTGCATTTAGATATGTTATGGGATGTGTTTAGGTGTTATTTGGTGGTTCGTTTGGGTCGGGATTGGCTTGGGATATAATAGGAGTCGTAAGAAGAGAAACGATGTCGAATTATGGGTTATTGTGTATTGAAGTTGTTTGACGATGCTTGGGGATGTTTGGGGTGTTTGTACGGGTTTGAATCAATGTAATAGCATCCTAAGATAAGTCTTGAGGTGTTGATTCATGGTCCTTAGGCTTGGGTTGGAAGAATGAATCATTAAGGTAGTGAATTTCCACGTCCAGATGATACCCGGACCCTTCCGGACCTTGACACGGAGCCCGTGTCCATTTTCCTTCAGAATTACGAAATTTTCGAGCCTACCCAGACCCATACCCGGACCCCTACAGGGGGTCCTTGTAACCCCTCTAAATTTTTTTTTTTTATTTGCTTCGGGATTCTATATAATGGTTTACTACGATGGTTTAAATTTATTTATGTAAAATATAGGATTTGTTTTGGGGTTCTATATCATGGCTTAGTACGATTATTAAACGAGGTCAAGTCTCGAGTGATCTAGAATTTCATAAGCTATTTATTTATTTTAGTGCCAAGCACGAGTACCTACGCTAAGCTATGAAAGATAAGTGTTTGAACTCATGTTAATATGTTGCAGCATGCGGCCCCAAGCGAGATCCAACGAATCCCTCAACGCCAAGTAAGTATGTTCGACGTGCAAAAGAAAATATTTAAAGTTTTTGAGGTATGCTAAATGTCTCGTGACCAAATTATGAATGGGTTTGGAAGTCGGTGAACATGGCCGAGGACCTCTCCACCCCGTTAAAGCATGAATGGGTTTAGATCAGGATTGGGAAGCGTTAAATCATTAACGGGGACCAATCCACCCGTTAAAGCATGAACGGGTATATCATGTATGTGACAGTGGATCTTCCTTGTCAGCCCAGTACTGTGGTTTAGTTTGATCAGGCGTATTTATGTATGGGTCACTTTCTTTGAAACATGCCTCTACGAAAAAAATGATGAAATTTATGAATGTTCAAGTATGTAAAAGTATGCAAGCATGTTTAAGAAAAGTCTTATGATGATGGTACGTCTATGTTTTTGTATGTATGCAGAAGTTTCAAGTATGTTACGTTCAGGCTTTTAAGTATGCAAGTTCAAATTTCAAGTACGTACATTCTATTTTAAAGTTTCATGTGATTTTATTATGTATTACTCGTTACTCCCAGTTTTTACATGTTGAGTCTTTAGACTCACTATACTTGATCGATGTAGTGAGGATGCATTTGAGGAGACGAGGGGTGAGGACCAGTGAGCTGGCTTGGACTGAGCGGGAGGCTAAACCCGAGGACCTCCCATGTTTTTATGAATACTTTTATGCATGTTATTTCAAATAATATGATTTTTATGAAGTGTTTATGATGTTTAAACGATTATTACTTTTGGCAAATTAGGTTGTGGTTGTTTTTATTGCAAATGTTTTAGACGAGAAATTTATTTAATGCGAATTTGAAAGTTTATTTTGTATTTAAGAAAATTTTTATTTTTCTGAAAATTTCAAGTAGTTTAAAAATACGGTACGTTACATATTTAGTTTCCTAGTTTAGAGTTTTAATTATTTTGGGATCTAGATTTGATATCCTCTTGATATGGAAACATAATAGGAACAAAATTTTACACACTTTTTCAGATTATCATTGACAGAATTCAAAAGTTTTAGAGTTTTTCTCTCAAACATTCAAAGCCTTGCTTTGTTTTCAAATCAAACTTATCAAAGTTTTAATTTGTGGCATTTGTCGACCGTTTCTAACGCGGATAGTCAAAGACAGGTTCTTTGAAGGTTCTTTTGAGTTTCGATTGTTTACTTGTGGTTTTCATAGTTTAGATGTGCAAATCATGCTCACACTTGATTCAAAAGATCGGGACACAACAACTATCTTTGTTCGTTATTGAATTGAGGGAGCGATTCAAATTTAAATGAAGACGACCCATTCCAGACAGAAAATTTATGCCGATATCCGAAGAAGGCCTTTGGAGTTTGAAGTTGGAGATCACGTATTTGTCAAAATTGCTCCTCTCAAAGTCATTATGAGATTTGGCAGGAAAGGAAAGCTGAGCCCAAAATTTATCGGCCCATTTGAAATTTTGGACAGGATTGGAGAAAGAGCGTATCGTCTTGCCTTATCGCCAGACTTGGATAGAGTCCACATTGTATTTCACGTCTCCATGCTCAGGAAGTACATCTCTAATCCTTCCCATGTTCTAAGACATGAACCTTTGGATCTAATGCCAAACTTGACTTATCAATAAGTACCAATCCCGATTTTAGATCGCAAGGTTAAAGTACTGATGAATAAGGAGATCGTTATTTTCCAGATTCTTTGGCGTAATCAGTTGTTTGAAAAAGCAACGTGGGAGCCAGAGGACGAAATGAAACATCGATATCCTGAGTTATTCGCACAGTAATGGCAATTTTCGGGGACAAAATTTCTTAAGGAGGGGAGAATTGTAAGGTAATGATTATGATTAAGTATGTTCATTATTCCTTTTATGGTTTGTTGTGATGGTTTTTTGGGATATGTGATGTATTGATGATGGTTTATGGCTTCAAGATATGATATGAATGGTAATAATGATATAGAATGAAATAGAGAATGGATGGGCAGAATAGAAAGTTGATATTGAGCCAAATATGTAATAAAGTGTTGAAACGATATGAAACTGTGGCAGTAGTTGTGGTTTTTATCATAATGTTTTGTATTTTGATCCAAATTATGTGAGTCTACTTCCATTAGAAAGATAAGATATAAGGCTATAACTTTCATGTTTTTAGTTTTGTTCAAATCATTGTGGAAGACGAGCCAAAAGTGGCCCGAAGTGTATCGTGTGCTTTGTCGTTTCTACAATGATATTTGTTGGGTGAATGAGAATAACGTTTTACTCAGACCTTCAAATGATATGATGTTAATTGGAGATGCAAGCCAAGACACAAAGATACAACTTTCATGTTTACCATTTTTTCAAATTATGAAGGGAAGAGGCATTTCCAGAGCGATATTTGAGGAAGCTGTGCGCAGAGCGTACATCGGGACAGAACGTGCAGCGCCCGAGCGGAAAGATTCAACCGCCCGAGTGAGACTGGAGCTGTAATTTTTGTTTTGGACAGTAAGGTCCGCGCTAGGGCGGTAACATATGACCGCCCGAGCGCCCAACAATGTGTAAAAACATGTTTTGGGTTATTTTAGGCATAAAATCGATTGAGAACCAATTTTTACTCATTTTCTTCTCTTCCTTTCTCTTCTCCATCGAGTTAAGGCTAGGGTTCTTCATCTTCTTCTTATCCTCTTATTAAATCAAACAATTAATCTTCAATCCGGAATTTAAACTTAATCTTTTTAGTGAAATAAGCAAATGTAAGTGGTTTTTCTTCTTGTTCTTGAGTTATTGATAGATGGTAAAGTTGGGGGATGATAGTTGTGATTGATGTATTGGATTAAATGATCGTTTAAGGTTATTATTTTGGTGTTGATGGTTAGTTATTGGGTTTGTTGTTCTAGGATCATTGTCAAGGTTTAGGAAACCAATTGCTCCAACTGTTGTAAGTGGAATTATTTCTTAAATGCATCACATGATCCTATATGTATGTGTTTTGATGATTTTATAACGTTAATTCCTTTCAAATTCCATTCATGATATATATATATATTTATATATATATATATATATATGTATGTATATGTAAATATGCATATATGGTAGTGCAATTATATGCATTTGTGAAAGAAAGGAGTTAAAATATGCCTCTAAGGTGTTCGATAAAATGCCTGAATAAAGTTTTATATTATTGAATGATTGGATTGATAGTGATAGTAGCGGTGTTGCCTCCGGAAATTCTAAATCCAAAATGTAATTGGCCAATTAACTATGAAAACATGTTCTCTCTTATAAGATGCATTTTATGCAGAGGTACATGCCCCTCCTATAAGATTTGTTTTTACGAAGAAGGTTAACAATGAATGAATTATCTTATAAGAACTATCAGTTCTTCAGTTAATCAATAAAATGAATATCATCCGTATGTATTTTGTATTATGATTCTTGACGGATGATATTAATGATGTTTCAACGTTTATGAAATGAGGATAATAATATTTTCAACAAAATAAAATTGAGGCTATATTTTATGTTTTACGATAAAATGATATATATGTACATTGTTAGTAATTATTCCAATTGCTGAGTTTTCACTCATTCTAGTTATGTTCATGTGATGCAGTCACATGTAAGAAAGACTGATAATCTCTGAGTTGTCGAAGCGAGAGAAGGGCATATGCCAAACTTTGGAGATAGTGATTGGTTGATATTTTTGATGTGTTAAACTTTTGGTTATTTGGGAAACATTGTAAATCTTGTTTTGTATTTGAATTAGAAATATGTATGGTTACTATATTTACTAGTATCTGATGCATATGAAAATCTTTTGCATGTGTTTTATGTGTTGCTTGAGGCAAGTGGCATGTTCTTATTACGGGGAGATGCTACCCAATTTTTTATTAAAATAATTACACATTTTCTCCAAATTATATTTAAAAGCTTCCGCTCTAATTATGCATTTTAGTCACGAGTGTTACATAAATGGCCATATAGGTGGAACAACAACTCAAGAGGCAAGGAGTTGGCCGCACCAATCAAATTGGGAGTTCATCATCTTCTTGGCGATCAAATTTGGTTAAAAGTGAGGATAATAGGGTAATGACCAAGCCCAAGATTGAGACTAAGAAAGAGACGCCTAAACGAGGAGCGCAAAGTAAAACTGAAACTCCTCTTATTCGTTCTAGAGATATTAATTGTTTTAAGGGTCAAGTGGTTGGTCATATTGCTAGTCAATGTCCTAATAATAGGGAAATGATATTGAATGACTATAGTGGGCATGAGTCTCAAAGTGAGGGGGATCCTAACACGTTTTAAAATAATAAACTCTATAATGCGAAAGCTTTAAAAAAATAGACTTGGAGGAAAGTAAGTGTTTTAAAAATTTTGGCAGAGTTTCCCTGTAAAAAGGAACTCACCACCTGCCTCAAGCAATAAAACCAATACATCATAAAAATTCCCACAACTAAAACATAAAGATATACAAAATCAAAAGTATTGCATTTGATTACCAAAATAATTTAGTCAAGTTTAAACTCCCAAAATATCAAATGTTTTACAACAAAATATATTTACCACTTCAACCATTTCAAAACAAAATAAACTCTTAACCATCCATAGACAAAATGATCATTTCATTCTTCCTCCAAGGTTGGCACATTTCTTCTTCTGTCTCAACACCACGCCTTATCAGTCTCGGTTACCTGCATCTGCATCTCATGAACATAACTGAAATGAGTTATAAAAACTCAGCAAGTAGACCTTTGAATAACAAGTACATATACCATAGTGTAAAGAAGAGATCCATACCATTTCTTAACCGTAATATTCCATGCCATAAGTCAATAAATGCAAATATAACAATTATAAGATGACATCTATAGTACAATTCATTTCTTTTCATTTGTATGTCATTGATAGGTTATCACTCAATGGTACACATATATGTCTCAGTCAAAATCAGTCACAGTACATGTCAATATGTTGATCAACTTCTGTCATGTGGGGTTAGAATTACCATAGGTAACACCACAATACCATATAACGATCAAGCCATAAAAACATTCATTGCAACATTTTATCAAACACGTGGTGTGCGTGCTAAAGAACTAGCTCCTTTACTTTGCTCTTGTCAACAATTTCATTTCTTTTCAATATATCATTACATACAATATACATAGTCAATGATTTAAAGGAGCTAGAATCAATAGAAACTTCATATATCATATAGATAGCTCATGAGATGCATTCAAAAGAAAAGTCTACTTACAACCCAATATACATGTAAGGACCGTGTATCATATTAGCGTAAATCTTATGTGATTTTTGATAATGTATGTAATTGTCATGTGATTGTGTATTTGATGTATATCATGACAATGGAAATGAGAAAATAAGTATTGAATATAAATTGATGTTGTAAGAGCTCGAGTGGAGAAGCCAGACGCCAATACAATACAAGCCCCATAATTTTGACAGAGCATGTGGCGCCCGAGCGGTAGAAGATGACCGCCCGAGCTCCAGTACACCATAAGTTGGGTAATTGTACAGAACATGTGGCACCCGAGCGGTAGATTATGACCGCCCGAGAGCCAGTGAGGAACACCATTGTGCTCGGACAGAACATGTCGCGCCCGAGCGGTAACTTTTGACCTGCCCGAGCGCTGTGCAATTGACCCTCGGGGACAGAATGTCTCGCGCTCGGGCGCGAGAATTCTACCGCCCGAGCGCGAGAGCGGTGGGGATAAGAATAAAATTTCTGTTCATTTCTTTCTTTCATTCCTTACTGTAGGTTCGAGAGAATTGAGAGGAAATCAATTTATTTCTTCTGAATCGAATTTGAAACGCTGTCCAAACGCGAAACAAATTATAGATTTGGAATCATCGCGTCGAGAGCTTCCTGTTGAGGTAAAATTCTTCTAGTTCCAGCAGCTCTAGATATCAAAGTGCTGGAATAACATGTATTTGAAGTTTAATTTCTTATATGTAGTAGAATAACCGACAAGAAACTCATATTCGAAGTCGTAATTGAATTATGATATGATTTTGATTTGATATGAATTTCTGAAGTTTCAAATGATATTTGAAACTCATTGATTGGAATGAGTATGTTATTGATATAGATAAAATATTAGAGCGATATCTTCAGGCTACATCAACTGGAAACGAAGAATTGAGGTATGTTGCGAATGGTTAACATACGACAGGTATCTGTATTATATGATATATGTTGGATTGGTTTGATTGATTGGAACGAGAATATGTGTCTATATGCCTTATTTGTTGATTGATGTGGCAAACATGACATTGAGATTGAGATATCGATGTATAAAATAAATGTTTTGTTAACACACATCGTTTGGTGCATACATCGATACATGACTTGCACATTGAGCTATGATCCTTGGATACCCTGATATGATTTGACTGGATTCTGGGGTTTGTGAACACAATTGCTATGTTGGTATTATATGACCCGTAAATCATAGACAATTGTGGCCCCGATGATTGGATATGAGATTTGGGATTTGATGGCACTTTGTCGTTGCTATCATACAAGTATCCCTTATTGAGGCCGGTGTGCCAGATGGAGCATTGATTTGATAGCGATTCGTTTGATTCTGACATGTGTTCAGTTGATGGGCATTTGACCTGATTCCTCCACGACATACATGCATTGCATACCATATATTATTATTTAGATATCTGTGGTATATATGATTGGTTGGTCCATACGGAGCTTTGCTCCCCCCCAAGGGAGGATGTTGTTGTCTTTGTGTGTGGACAATGGAAGGTACTCCAGGATATCAGGAGACCGGTGAGGGTACTTCTGGAGGGAGCCACAGCTTGGGCTGAGGTTTTTATGTCTATGTCTTGTTCCCAGTATATATGTATATGTATCTTGTAGAACCCGTAACTTAGACTACGTATAAGTCATGCATAATTATAGTATTTTAAAATAAATTGATTTTATTGCATGAGTATTTAAAGTGCCTTTCTTTAAAGTTAATTATTTTATTTCAGTAGTTTAAATTTTATTCTTTCAGTTAATTTCAGTGAGGCCGGACTGGAGTTGGAGCTTTGTGATAGAATTTAAGATTCGAGAAACATTTCCAGGATTTATTTTAGCTAGCAAGTAAGTTCATTTAAGTTAAAAAGGAGGTTTGAGGATTTAATTTAATTACTTGAGGTGATTAAGAAATAAGTTCACTTAAGTTCCAATAATTAAGGGGTTTAATTCACTAAATTAATTAAAGGATTAGTGAGGCTTTTAAGGGTTATTAATTTAGTAAATAATCAACAATTCCTCCCTTCATTTTTATTAAAAATTTCGGCCACCCCTTGTGGTATCTAGACTTTTCCTTGCCAACTCACTTTTGACCCATTCTTGGTTGAGTTAGCATAATAACCTTTTTTAATTCTTGATCCACCTTAATTAATTAATTTATGAGCTTATATTAGTCTAGATTAGCAAGGATTTTCGGCCATCACCTTTCTAGATCCATCCAAGAAGACTTGATATCGAACAACAATTCAAAATTCAAATTTAGGGAGACTTGGTCTTGATTTGGTCCTTATATTTTGCACCATTCTCCTCCACTCTTTTAACCACTATTATCCCCCATCCACCACCGAAATTCAGAGTGTTTTGAGAAGGAAAAATTGTGGCTAGCACTAGAGAAAAGAAGAGAGAAAATCGAGCAAGCTAGGTAGAATAGAAAGCGCTCCACCTTCTCCGCGCCGGATCGTCTTGTTCTTTTCGTTTTTCTTTCAAATGAAACCAGGCATGCATATATTCTTCCTTGACTCTTCAATCAAGTCCTAATATAATTTATTTTCATTACATGGTCATGTTTTGATAGCCATAAACCGAAATACATCAGAACTTTTAGAAAACATCACATGCAGATTTTCGAATTTCATGATGCAGCTTCACGGTTTTGCTTGTTTTTGTATATTCAGGTGATTGGCTCGACCCCAGGCTCCCAAGGCGACATCTAGACATGTTCTAGGATGGATTAGGATCACTTTAGTCCATTATTTCAGTCCCCATGCTTGCTGGAATTCGAAAATTACAGCAGCTTTCCATTGGTGCCATTTTTGTGTCTCAAAATTTTGGTTTTGCTGTCAAGGGGAAAGGATCTGATCTTGGCTGCCTTAAGGGCCAATAGCCATGGTTAGATCACTTACCTAGCATGTCTAAGACATGAATAAGTCGCCCTTTTGGTGGATTGGTCCATGGTGCATCGGTTTTTAAATCAAACGCAAGAACAGCCCCTTTCCCCATTTCGGCCCTTCCTTTGTACAGCATATGAGTTTCGGTCTTGGTGGGTTGGGGTGGATCTTGGTTGGCCTATGGCCCTTAGCCACGGTTCATACCATACCCCAAGATGTCTGGATCGTGCCATGGTCAACCAAATTGCCACTGGAACGAGTCGAGGTAGCAAGAAAAGCAAAACACCACACGCGCATGCAAAGGTGCTCTCGGGTGAATCTTCTCGGTTGTGGCTGGAATATTTCGAATTATGGCTGGTCTAAAGCCCTTAGCCATGGTTCAAATCATTCCTTGGGATGTTTTTAAGAGGTTTTGGTCGGTGGTTCAAGCCCCAATGGCCATTAGCCTCGCAAACGATGCAAGCAAACCAAGCACAGTTGCTGTATTTTTGGACAGCAACTTGCTGTGTCGGTTCGGTGGCTCGTTCGAGTTCTCGGTTGGCTTTTAGCCTATGGCCTTGGACTGGACAGTGCTGCATTGAGTTGGGAAGGTCGTGTTTTTGACCGTTTGTCATTCAGATCATTTTTGAGGTCATATGAGAAATTCCGGTGCGATGTGCCAAATTGACTCTCGAAAGAGCGTCTCTTGTTTTGGCCTACATTCACCTAGATTTAGACTTGCATCATTTTAGGAGCATTATTTTATCATTTTAGGCCTATTTTAATCATGACTACATGAAGGTTCAGTGTTGGTTCGGGTTGGTTCGGAGTCATAATTAAATACGAAGTCGATAGGCATAATTGTCACATTTTCGAATGTTATTGCATAGTTTGGTCCCATAAATCTATTGCATATTTTTCATGGCATATTTAGGTTGCAGCAAGCCTGGGAGAGATCCAATCCAAGAAGTAAATTATTACAGGATATTTAATTGTGCCATTTAATTATATTACGTGCAAAAATATAAAATGTTCATTTTTGAGATTATGCGATATTGCTTGTGGACATTACACTATCATGGGATTATTGCTAAATCCGGTCGCCAGTTACCGGTCAGTGGAGTTTGTTTCACCCAGTATACTGTGGCTACAGTCTGATCAGACGTTTACTATTTTACCCGGTCACCAGTTACCGGTCATGGGAGCATTTTATTATCCGGTCGCCAGTTACCGGTCAGTTTCAGTGCAGGGGTCACTTGCGTATACCATGATCTCACCAGGAAAATTTATTACAGGCTATTTCAGTACAGGGCTCCAAGGAGAAAACATTTTTACCATGATATTTTCAGTTCAGTTATGCACGTATTATAATTAATCATGACACGACACTTTTACGTTATGCATCATGACATGATATTTTTATCCCATGCAAATTTTTACTATATTTATTTGTTATTTACGATATATGCATGTTGAGTCTTTAGACTCACTAGACTTGATTGTTGTGGGGACCCGGACGCTAATCATCTTCTTAATCATCGTTGGGATTTAATTATCAGTTCTGATAAACAGGGTCTAAAAATCTTTCTTTTTAAAATGTAAATGCGGAAGGTAATGGAATCTCAATAATATACATATCTGTATAAAACTACAATTCAGTATAAAGATACAACAGTCTTTTAACTAATCTAAGGTTCAACTACTAAGTTCTAGTAATAAAACCAAATCTACAGTAAGTCCGGAATCACCACGCTATCTAGTCCAGCCTCTTTCTCATCTTGACCCTGATCCAGTCCCACCTGTTGTCATGCACACATACAAAACAAGACAACAGCCGGATAACTCCGGTGAGAATAAATCCCAGTATAAAACATGGTAAACATGCATATACATAAAGTAAATCATGAAATATTCTATCATGAATAAACTTTAAAACAATAGATTTCATAATCTATGAAATTTAATCAAGATAAGCATGCAACTCGACTCAGATAAACATGCTATTCAAATCAAATCATAAAAACATGCTATCATGACTGAAAGCAATAACAATGGGTTTCATAGTCTATGAAACCACATCCATAAACGCATGCAGTTCTAGTCAAATCATGTCTAGACTCGACTCAACTATAACTCTAGGGATCCCGTGATGAATAAGACGTCAATGGCTGTTACCTACTCAACCGATCGTGGTAACTGTACGTCTTATTCCTAGACTTCAGCCATGGCTGTATCGTGGTGCTACAATCGGAGGGTGTCTGCTCCTATGTACGATACACCGAACGTCTAGAAGTCTGACTATCTGTCAAACTTTCCTATCTCAAATGCAATGTATAACAATCTGTAAACAAAGCAAGCTCATTTCCAAAAGATTTGAATATAAAGTCTATAAACAAATCATAATCATATCAAAAGATAAACAATAATCAAGTATGTGATTTTATTGGGAAACTCAAATGAGATCTGATTTGAGTTATATCTTCCCAGATATCACATGAATTATACATTTGTCGTCCCTGTCTGACGAAGACGATGATCTGTATTCAACTCTGTCCATATCAAATCTGAAAAGACAATATCGAATACATAGTATCAATGAATAACTCAATACACAATCTGTTCTGACCAATACTTAACTCAGTACATGATCTGATCAATATCTGAACAAGATACAATTCAATTCATGTCATCGATATCACAATACGATCTGAATCAATACTGAATCTTGTCAATCTAAATCAACTGATGTTTCGACGGCATAATAATACAATCTGAATAACCCCGTCAATCTGAACATCACAAATATAATACTGGAACTCATAATCTGTGTCAACATAATTCATACTCTGAATATTAACACAATTCTGATATATAATCTCAGTCAATATCTTTCAAAAATCATAACAATTACATAAACAGTCTGTTCTCTAATCTGACTTCAATTCTATAATGTCTACAATAGTAGAAACGCCATATTTGAATCATATACGGTTCTAGCACATCACATGTTCAAAACATCTCAAAATGTAACAAAACTTACGTCCTTGTGTAGCTCGTGTCAAGAGGAGCTCAAAACTGAAGTCGGATTTGAATTCTGATAGACGGATTTCTCACAATCGCAACTTTAAAAGGCGTAATGATTTTCTCTCCAAAACCTCGACCTTATTCTGATTTTTCTGAGGAACAGACGCGTCATTCGAACCTATATATACTGCATGCGAATTCTGAAACGTGGCATTATTTTTCAAGCTCCACGCATGACCGCGGGTGCGGTCATGACATGCACCGCGGGTGCGCTCATGCTTCGGCATGCTTATCATTTTCTGAAATTCAAGACCGCGGGTGCGCTCTGTTCTGTACCGCGGGTGCGGTGATGCTTCGGAATTTCTTGCCAACTTACTGTCCATGCACCGCGGGTGCGGTGATGTCTAGCACCGCGGGTGCGGTGCTGCATTTTCCAGAATTTCTTATTTTTCCATCCTGGCAACACTTTATAATCTTGTCTTATCATTTCTTATAATTTCTGGGCATTACATTTCTCCCACTCTTAGATCTGAGTTCGTCTATACTCATAAGAAATCAATTCAGATATACGAGAATAAATGTATACTAGAGTTTAAATCAAAACTCAAATCCCTGATCCCCATCTGGAATACGAATTCATGAAGTATAACATCATAATACCTCTAAACTAACTCTGATAAACTCAATCTTGTCATATTGGTTATACAACATCTGTATAAACCAATCACCGTTCAATAAAACAATACTAACAGTCGTTGTTCCATCTGTTTATCCCAATCACAGTTCATAGTCCATCAATACTATTGACGGTTATCAATTCTATTTATCTTGGTCAAGGATAAATTTAATCTTCCACTCCAAATACCAAACATCATCATCCAATGTTGGTTTATCAAATCTGTCATTTCTGAGCTAGCTTCATCTTCCTTCGAATTTTCTTTAAAAGGAATCTGTAGTATTCACTGTATATCGTCTTGTCTATAACTATCTCATTACCCATCTGATAAACTGATAGCTATTATCACGCAGTGATATTAAATCATATCAATTAGTGCTAACATCTAGCACTAAAGCTGCGCCAAGGTTTTCCAATAGCTGGATAACCCATTCTGACTGCCTGTCAAACTGTGAAACAGTTTAATAGAGAGTTCATGATATATTCTGTCACAAATACAAACTCAAGCAAAATCACAATCTGACATAATCTACTGTGGTATTCTGATCACTCTGATCATTTCTCTGACATCAATCTGTGTCATCAGGTCATGTTTGTACGTTATCTGGTACAAACTGATAGATATAGATTGAACAATCTGTCAATCACAATCATATCATATTTCAATCTGGAGAAAATGGCGGTAATTTCAGTACGAAGGCCATAGAAATGCACTCCCATTTGTATTCAGAAATATACACATCTGTAATAATCTTCTGATTTCTGTCTTCATTTGTTGACAATGTAAACATATTAGTACAAATTCTGCCAACATTTCAATACAATTCTGTTATAACTGTTCTCATCGGTCTATATCACAACTATCTGTTCGAATACAATACATTCTTAGTCACAAACATGACAACTGAAGTCACTACAGCGCATTTCTGACATTATCTGTGATTTCAGATCCGAACTTACTGACATAAACAAATCAGTTAATAACAAATATTAAAGAAGAAATACCTACCTTGTATTCGGCTCTGACTATCAATATCAAGCTTTGATGTACAATTCTGACACATTCTGAGATCACAAGATAATCAATCTCATACAAAACACAGAATCACATATCTGTTACTCTGTTCTGATTATTACAATCAAGTTCTGAACATTCTGATCCCATTCTTGAATTACTGTAATTCTTGAATTCAATTCTGATTCGGTTAAAACTGTATATACTCCCTTTAGTTCACACTAATCTGTAGCATATACGGATTCAAAACAACAGTAATATCAAATCAGACACGAAATATCAATATCCTATACAGATCTAATGAGTTCAGTGAACTCATAAGACAAGGATTTCTGGTAAATATCTTCATGTCATTCTGCTCAACTGCTATATCTTATCTGCAAATAAAATATGCTCCCCAAAACAATATAAGATGTCTCAAATACTGATTTAGAGCAATAACAATACTCAGCAGATATAAAGCATTAGTCACATAAAATAATCTACCCAATCAGACAAAATATATCACTGACAATTCTGACATTTCTGAACTTTCTGGTCTTTCTGATATCAGTATCTTATCAGTCAATGATTGCAATCTCAACTGTAACGAAATCAATCTGTATACTAACTTCAGATATCGCATACTCTGAATACAATCTGTTTCAAACGGAATTCTTATCTGAATAATTTCTGTATACAAGAATCATAATTCTCAGAATATTTAATATGATCTTTCAAATATTCTTTCAATTCTTTTTTTATCATTCTGTATAGTCAATACCATTCTGTACTAAATCTACTATACAACAATACCTGATCTCCATTCAATTTCTGAAATTTATCTTTCTGATATAACTCAATTCTGAAATCTTATCTAGGCAAACATCAGCCAACTTGTATAATACTGACCAATCTGTCAATACTATGCTCGATTTCAGTAAATCTACTGAATACATAAGGATGCAATCTGCTCCTTTCTGTAATAATCGAGTCATATACAATACAGACATCAAAGGAATTCTAAATCTAGAATCTTTATCGTGGTATCTCCACTGATCAGTCATCTTTGAGCTGACTCCTACCATTTCTGGAAAAATTCTACAATATGTCTGTACTTGTTCAACATATACATATCAATAATGCAGTCAAATCAGAAACACAAGTACATCATAATCTAACTCTATCTCATTCTCATCTTACTGTAGTATACAATATATACAGAAATCTCTGATATCAACATTTCCTCAACAAGCAAGGACATCAATACTACAGTACATATAAACCCAACAGATACAGCATATTTCCATGCAACTCAGTCAAAGATATTATTAACAAATGCATTAGTATATATCAATACATATGCAATAGATCATAAAGAATAGTACCTGTTGTGAATTCTGGATCTGTGTTTTCAAGTGAACTCTGTTCCCTACAATCTTCGGGAACGCTTCTGGGGACAGACTTTAGCAAAGTGTCCCGGCTGTCCACAAATATTACATCTACCAGTTACTCCCTGGCATTGTTCGGTGGAATGTCTCCTTCCGCAACTCCTGCAATACACTCCAGTATAGCTCGGACTAGAACTACTGGAACTCGAGGAACCACTTCCCAACTTCTTGAATGACTTCTTTCGAGCTTTCAGCAAATCTTGCTTCCCACTCGTACTGCCGTGATCATATCGAAGAGGGGATTGCTGTGCCTGAAGTGGCTTCACACACAACCTTGTCAATTGTCTAATCAGACTCGCCTCAGCTCTCTTTGCTCTACTCAGGATGTCAGCAAAATGGTAAGGTTGTTGCAAATTAATAAATGCAACTACCTCCGAATTCAGCCCTCTGATGAACTGATTCACTACAGCTTCATCATTTCCAGCAAAATGAGGAGAAAAATGCAGTAGAGTAGAGAATTTAGCAATATATTGGTCAATATTCAGCTGCCCTTGGCTCAAATTCTCAAACTTTAATTTCTTGTCCTCTCGGTACGAAGCTGAGAAAAATCTTCGATAGAATTCAGTTCTGAATATTTCCCACGAAATCACTGTACCTCTCTGTGCCCACATTCTTCTACTGGTAATCCACCAACTCCTGGCGGCTTCTCGTAACTGATAAGGTACCATTTTAACCCTCTGTTCATCTGTACAATCAAGTAAATCAAATAAGATTTCTATATCATCAAACCAGTTCTGACAATCTTCAGATGTCTCGGTACCATTTAGAACCGGCGGCTGTAATAACTCAAATTCTTTCATCTTTTCTTCTAACTGAGTTTCTGATACATCTCTCTGTTCAGACGAAGTACTGCCCTTTTCTGAAATTCTTCGAGGCGGTATATCTGAATATCAAACAGATTAGTACACAATCTATACAATCTGTCTCAGCCCTCCTCTGATCATATACCTCTGATTCAGACTCGGTTCTGATCCAGGCTTAGTAATTACATGCTGCAATCAACTCAGATAACAAGCAACATGTAATAGGAAAAGCAATAAATCATGCTAGCACGGATCATACAAGTCAACATTGACATAAATCTCATGCTAACAATCACATGCAAGGAAGACAATTCAATCTACCCCGCTCATTCTCTTCTATCTCAATCTAACTCAGTCTAAAGGATCTATCAATTCTGACTATCTCAATCTAAAGGAACTATCAGCTCTGATACCACCTGTTGCGGGGACCCGGACGCTAATCATCTTCTTAATCATCGTTGGGATTTAATTAACAGTTCTGATAAACAGGGTCTAAAAATCTTTCTTTTTAAAATGTAAATGCGGAAGGTAATGGAATCTCAATAGTATACATATCTGTATAAAACTACAATTCAGTATAAAGATACAATAGTCTTTTAACTAATCTAAGGTTCAACTACTAAGTTCTAGTAATAAAACCAAATCTACAGTAAGTCCGGAATCACCACGCTATCTAGTCCAGCCTCTTTCTCATCTTGACCCTGATCCAGTCCCACCTGTTGTCATGCACACATAAAAAACAAGACAACAGCCGGATAACTCCGGTGAGAATAAATCCCAGTATAAAACATGGTAAACATGCATATACATAAAGTAAATCATGAAATATTCTATCATGAATAAACTTTAAAACAATAGATTTCATAATCAATGAAATTTAATCAAGATAAGCATGCAACTCGACTCAGATAAACATGCTATTCAAATCAAATCATAAAAACATGCTATCATGACTGAAAGCAATAACAATGGGATTCATAGTCTATGAAACCACATCCATAAACGCATGCAGTTCTAGTCAAATCATGTCTAGACTCGACTCAACTATAACTCTAGGGATCCCGTGATGAATAAGACGTCAATGGCTGTTACCTAATCAACCGATCGTGGTAACTGTACGTCTTATTCCTAGACTTCGGCCATGGCTGTATCGTGGTGCTACAATCGGAGGGTGTCTGCTCCTATGTACGATACACCGAACGTCTAGAAGTCTGACTATCTGTCAAACTTTCCTATCTCAAATGCAATGTATAACAATCTGTAAACAAAGCAAGCTCATTTCCAAAAGATTTGAATATAAAGTCTATAAACAAATCATAATCATATCAAAAGATAAACAATAATCAAGTATGTGATTTTATTGGGAAACTCAAATTAGATCTGATTTGAGTTATATCTTCCCAGATATCACATGAATTATACCTTTGTCGTCCCTGTCTGACGAAGACGATGATCTGTATTCAACTATGTCCATATCAAATCTGAAAAGACAATATCGAATACATAGTATCAATGAATAACTCAATACACAATTTGTTCTGACCAATACTTAACTCAGTACATAATCTGATCAATATCTGAACAAGATACAATTCAATTCATGTCATCGATATCACAATACGATCTGAATCAATACTGAATCTGGTCAATCTAAATTAACTGATCATTCGACGGCATAATAATACAATCTGAATAACCCCGTCAATCTGAACATCACAAATATAATACTGGAACTCATAATCTGTGTCAACATAATTCATACTCTGAATATTAACACAATTCTGATATATAATCTCAGTCAATATCTTTCAAAAATCATAACAATTACAGAAACAGTCTGTTCTTTAATCTGACTTCAATTCTATAATGTCTACGATAGTAGAAACGCCATATCTGAATCATATGCGGTTCTAGCACATCACATGTTCAAAACATCTCAAAATGTAACAAAACTTACGTCCTTGTGTAGCTCGTGTCGAGAGGAGCTCAAAACTGAAGTCGGATTTGAATTCTGATAGACGGATTTCTCACAATCGCAACTTTAAAAGGCGTAAGGATTTTCTCTCCAAAACCTCGACCTTATTCTGATTTTTCTGAGGAACAGACGCGTCATTCGAACCTATATATACTGCATGCAAATTCTGAAACGTGGCATTATTTTTCAAGCTCCACGCATGACCGCGGGTGCGGTCATGACATGCACCGCGGGTGCGCTCATGCTTCGGCATGCTTATCATTTTCTGAAATTCAAGACCGCGGGTGCGCTCTGTTCTGTACCGCGGGTGCGGTGTTGGCACCGCGGGTGCGCTCTGGCTAGCACCGCGGGTGCGGTGATGCTTCTGAATTTCTTGCCAACTTACTGTCCATGCACCGCGGGTGCGGTGATGCATTTTCCAGAATTTCTTATTTTTCCATCCTGGCAACACTTTATAATCTTGTCTTATCATTTCTTATAATTTCTGGGCATTACAATTGTTGTAGGTTCTGATGATGTCGGGGCCGAGGGCGGGGACCAGTGAGCAGGCTCGAGTCGGCAGTAGTAGGACCCGAGGACCTCAGTTCAGCATTTATTTTTAATTGATGGCTCAAACATTTTAACTATTGTTGGAAAAACTTTATTATTTTTATTTCGAAAAATGTTAATTTCTTCCGCTGCCATGTTGAACATCAAAATTTATTTATAAGTTCATTTATGAAGGAGGCAATTTTAATTATTCAAAAAGAAAAATTTTAATTTTTCCGCAAATTTTCCAAGTAAGGATTTGTAGGCCACTACAGATGGTATCAGAGCGGTGGTTCTGTATAGGGTTGTACTACTACTGATCACGAGAAGCTCATGAAGTCACGTCTTCGGTCTGTAAGTTTACATTTATGCATTTTCTTTAAAGCATGAATTATTTTCTTAACGGCATGATTTCATGAAGCATTTTATGTCCAGATTCATTTTATTTGTTCAGTATTTAAATTTAAATAAATTATGGGATTATGCATGTTAGTTACGTATAGGTTGTGTATGGAACAGTATGCCCTCTAGACGCATCCTTGAGCGCCCTACTGAGGATGAGCCTCGCCGAGAGGACAGAGAGGAGCCGAGGCAGGAGAGAGACTTACCACCTCCACCTCCACCGGACATGAATGCCCGACAGGGCCCGAGGCTGTCTACGAAAGATTCCTGAAGATGCGTCTGAAGGAGTTTTCTGGGGCGTCTGAACCCATGATTGCTGAGGGCTGGATCAAGTCCCTCGAGGTTATCTTCGAGTTCATGGAGTTTGGAGATGCAGACCGAGTCTGATGTGCCACCTACTTAATTGTTGGAGATGCCCGCTTATGGTGGGAAGGAGCATCGGTAGCCCTGAACATGGCTACGCTGAGTTGGGTACGCTTCACGGAGGTGTTCTACTCCAAATACTTTGCTGAGGAAGTGCGCACCAGGTTGACCACTGAGTTTATGAGCTTGAGGCAAGGAGATATGACTGTTACGGAATTCATCCGTAAGTTCGAGAGGGGTTGTCATTTTGTACCCCTGATCGCAAATGATGCTAGAGCCAAGATGATGCATTTTCTGGTGGGTCTACGGCCGATCTTGCGCCGTGATGTTAGGGTGTCTGACCCTACTTCATATGAGGTCGCTGTCTCCAAAGCCCTAGCCGCAGAGCAGGATCAGCGTGATATCGAGAAAGATCGCTTGGGAAAGCGACCAGCCCAGATACCGCACCGCCCTCCTCCTCAGCAGCATCAGCAGCAGAACAAGAGGCCTTTTCACGGGACGCCTAGAAATAGAGGCCAGCAGCAGCAGCGGGGACGCCCAGCCCTGAGGGCTCCTGAGCGCCCAGTCTGTCCTAAGTGTTCACGTCGCCATCCTGGAGCATGTATGTACGGCTCAGGAAAGTGTTATAGGTGTGGTAGTCCAGACCACTTATTTCTGCAGTGCCCTCAGAGGAACCTACCTTACTAGGGCAGAGTGTTTGCTCTCCATGCGACGGAGACGAATCCCGATACTATGCTGATGACAGGTACCTTAAGCTTTGAGTCTGCATTTGGAATTTAATGTTTTGGGTTAATATTTTGAACATAGAATTGCGTTAGGATTGCATGCTCTACTTTGTAATATTTTGGAAATTTAAGTTAGCAGAAATTCAACCTTTGCATGTCTATAAGTTTAGTCTTTGTAACTATTGGGTTCAACTTAGAGTTCCGATCTTTCAGGGAGAATTTTTATATCCGGTTCCGCTACGAAGCCCTTGATAGATTCAGGGGCCACTCACTCATTCATTTCAGAGGTCTTTGCTAATTTCCTCAAAGTTAAGACCATTGGGCTAGATATATCCTATTCCGTAGTACTGCCGTCTGGCGAGGAGATGGCAGCCACCAGTGTGATCCGAGACATAGATCTTGAGCTCCATGGCAACCTTGTTTATGCTGATCTGATCGTACTGCCGATGCCAAAGTTTGACATTATACTAGGAATGGATTGGCTACTGCGGAACAGAGTTTTGATTGATTTCCAGCGGAGATCTGTTCTATTCCGACCGCCTGGAATGACACAGTTCTTATTTGAGCCAGACAGGTACTTTCCTCTACCACGTATTATTCCATATGTTCAGGCTAGGAAGCTCATGCATAGAGGGTGTCGGGCGTTTCTAGCAACCTTTGTATCTGTCCCCGAGGCGCCCAGTCAGTCAGCCTCAGATGTTCCGATTGTTAGAGACTTCTTAGATGTTTTTCCCGAAGACGTCTCTGGTATGCCACCCGAGAGAGAGGTGGAGTTTTTCATTGAGCTTATGCCAGGTACGGCTCCGATATCCAAAACGCCGTACCGACTAGCACCGACAGAGATGGCAGAGCTTAAGAAGCAGATTCAGGAACTTCTCGAAAAGGAGTTCATTCGCCCTAGCTTCTCACCATGGGGCGCGCCAGTCTTATTTGTGAAGAAGAAGGATGGCTCTATGAGACTTTGTATTGACTATCGGGAGTTGAACAGGGTTACAGTGAAGAATAAATACCCACTTCCGAGGATTGAGGATCTGTTTGACCAGTTGCAGGGAGCTTCGATTTTCTCCAAGATAGATCTGCGTTCCGGTTATCACCAGTTGAGGGTGAGAGATGCTGATGTTTTGAAGACAGCTTTCAGGACTCGTTATGGCCACTACGAGTTCCTTGTGATGCCGTTCGGTTTGACGAATGCGCCAGTGATCTTCATGGATCTCATGAATCGCGTGTTTCAGCCGTACCTCGATCAGTTTGTGATAGTGTTCATAGATGACATTCTCTTCAACTCCAAGAATCGGGAGGATCACAGCAGGCATCTGAAAACAGTGTTGCAGACCTTGCAGAAACACAAATTATTCGCAAAGTTCAGTAAATGCGAATTCTGGTTAGAGAAGGTGGCGTTCTTAGGCCACATTGTTTCCAGCAGTGGCATTGAGGTAGACCCAGCGAAAGTTGCAGCAGTCAGAGATTGGGTTGTGCCGCAGAATGCATCAGAGATCCGCAGTTTTCTTGCCTTAGAAGGATATTATCGGAAGTTCATCAAGGGATTCTCTTCGATTGCAGTTCCACTCACAGCACTGACAAAGAAGAATGTGAAGTTTTTTTGGAGCGAGGAGTGTCAGAAGAGCTTCGATACTTTGAAGCAAGCTCTTATTTCTGCACCAGTTTTGGCCGTGCCATCAGGGCCCGGTGAGTTTGTCCTATATACCGATGCTTCGAAGCTCGGTCTTGGCGCAGTATTGATGCAGCATAGGAAGGTGATAGCATATGCTTCTAGATAGTTGAAGACTCATGAGAAGAACTACCCTACCCATGATCTAGAGTTGGCCGCATTAGTTTTTGCCTTGAAGATTTGGAGGCATTATCTGTATGGAGAGAAGTGCCAGATCTTTACCGAACACAAGAGCCTCAAGTATTTCTTTACGCAGAAAGATCTGAACATGCGTCAGAGACGTTGGTTCGAGCTTGTGAAGGATTATGATTGTGACATTAGCTACCACCCGGGTAAAGCTAATGTAGTTGCGGATGCATTGAGCAGAAAAGTCGCAGTGATGGCTCATTTGACAGTGTCGGGACCTCTTCAGATTGAGATGCAGAGGTTTGATCTTGAGACTTATCCTCAAGGTAGATTTCTCCGTCTATCTACCTTGACCATTCAGTCTTCCCTTTTGGACCGTATTCGCAGTGGTCAGTCAGCAGATGAGCAATTGGCCAAGTTGAAGCAGAGAGATGAGGCCAAGGGCAGTGTCTTGTATTCAGTCAGTGATGGTATTGTGAGGTACCGAGACAGGATATGGGTTCCTAGCAGTGATTCTATCCGAGCAGATATTCTATCAGAGGCCCACATGTCCCCATACTCTATTCATCCAGGGAGTACGAAGATGTACCGAGATCTGCAGTCGTTGTATTGGTGGCCAGGGATGAAGAAAGACATCAGGCGATTTGTATCCGAGTGTCTGACTTGCCAGTTAGTGAAGGCCGAGCATCAGAGACCAGCAGGTTTGCTCAAGCCTCTTCCTATTCCTGAGTGGAAGTGGGAGAACGTCACCATAGATTTTGTGACCGGTTTGCCAAGGTCAGCCAGAGGATCGAATGCTATCTGGGTGATTGTAGATCGTCTTACCAAATCAACGCACTTCTTGCCTATTAAGACGACTTTCACCATGGTTCAGTATGCGGAGTTGTATATCCGAGAGATAGTCCGACTTCATGGTATTCCAGTTTCTATCGTGTCTGACAGAGATCCAAGATTCACTTCCTCGTTTTGGAAGAGTTTGCATTCGACTATGGGTACGAAGTTGCTGTTTAGCACAGCTTTCCATCCACAGACAGATGGGCAGTCAGAGTGAGTCATTCAGATTTTAGAGGATCTTTACCGAACACAAGAGCCTCGAACTTGCCATTGTTAGAGTTCACCTATAACAACAGCTTCCAGTCTTCTATTGGTATTGCTCCGTATGAAGCACTGTATGGCCGCAAGTGTAGATCACCTGTGCATTGGGATGAGGTAGGAGAGAGAGCAGAGTTGGGTCCAGAGATTATTCAGCAGAATGTCGACGTAGTAGCCCGGATCCGTGATAGGATGAGGACTGCTCAGAGCCGACAGAAGAGTTATGCCGATAAGCGGAGGAGAGATTTAGAGTTTGCTGTCGGCGACCATGTCTTTGTGAAGGTGGCACCTATGAAGGGTGTCATGCGATTTGGGAAGAAAGGGAAGCTCAGTACGAGATTTATTGGACCATTTGAGATCCTCGACAGAGTTGGGACGCTAGCTTATCGTGTGGCTCTTCCGCCGAATCTGGCCGGAGTACACAATGTGTTCCATGTTTCCATGCTGAGGAAGTACATAACGAACCCATTGCATGTCCTGAACTTTGAGCCGTTGCAGCTTACTCCGAACCTATCTTATGAGGAGAGACCAGTGCAGATCCTAGACAGGCAGGAGAAGAAGCTTCGGAACAACCTGGTTAGGCGAGTCAAAGTCAAATGGCTCAACCATTTAGAGGAGGAAGCTACATGGGAGTCTGAGACGGAGATGAGGGAGCGTTACCCCGAGTTATTCGGTGAGTTCTAATTTCGAGAACGAAACTTCTTTTAAGGGGGAAGGACTGTAGAACCCGTAACTTACACTACGTATAAGTCATGCATAATTATAGTATTTTAAAATAAATTGATTTTATTGCATGAGTATTTAAAGTGCCTTTCTTTAAAGTTAATTATTTTATTTCAGTAGTTTAAATTTTATTCTTTCAATTAATTTCAGTGAGGCCGGACTGGAGTTGGAGCTTTGAGATAGAATTTAAGATTCGAGAAACATTTCCAGGATTTATTTTAGCTAGCAAGTAAGTTCATTTAAGTTAAAAAGGAGGTTTGAGGATTTAATTTAATTACTTGAGGTGATTAAGAAATAAGTTCACTTAAGTTCCAATAATTAAGGGGTTTAATTCACTAAATTAATTAAAGGATTAGTGAGGCTTTTAAGGGTTATTAATTTAGTAAATAATCAACAGTTCCTCCCTTCATTAAAAATTTCTGCCACCCCTTGTGGTATCAAGACTTTTCCTTGACAACTCACTTTTGACCCATTCTTGGTTGAGTTAGCATAATAACCTTTTTTAATTCTATATCCACCTTAATTATTTAATTAATGAGCTTATATTAGTCTAGATTAGCAAGGATTTTCGGCCATCATCTTTCTAGATCCATCCAAGAAGACTTGATATCAAACAACAATTCAAAATTCAAATTTAGGGAGACTTGGTCTTGATTTGACCCTTATATTTTGCACCATTCTCCTCCACTCTTTTAACCACTATTATCCCCCCTCCACCACCGAAATTCAGAGTGTGTTGAGAAGGAAAAATTGTGGCTAGCACTAGAGAAAATAAGAGAGAAAATCGAGCAAGCAAGGTAGAATAAAAAGCGCTCCACCTTCTCCGCGCCGGATCGTCTTGTTCTTTTCGTTTTTCTTTCAAACGAAACCAGGCATGCATATATTCTTCCTTGACTCTTCAATCAAGTCCTAATATCATTTATTTTCATTACGTGGTCATGTTTTGATAGACATAAACCGAAATACATCAGAACTTGTAGAAAACATCACATGCAGATTTTCGAATTTCATGATGCAGCTTCACGGTTTTGCTTGTTTTTGTATATTCAGGTGATTAGCTCGACCCTAGGCTCCCAAGGCGACATCTAGACATGTTCTAGGATGGATTAGGATCAATTTAGTTCATTATTTCAGTCCCCATGCTTGCTGGAATTCGAAAATGACAGCAGCTTTCCATTGGTGCCATTTTTGTGTCTCAAAATTTCGGTTTTGCTGTCAAGGGGAAAGGATCTGATCTTGGCTGCCCTAAGGGCCTATAGCCATGGTTAGATCACTTCCCTTGCATTTCTAAGACGTGACTAAGTCGCCCTTTTGGTGGCTTGGTCCATGGTGCATCGGTTTTTAAATCAAACGCAAGAACAACCCCTTTCCCCATTTCGGCCCTTCCTTGGTACAGCATATGAGTTTCGGTCTTGGTGGGTTGGGGTCGATCTTGGTTGGCCTATGGCCCTTAGCCATGGTTCATACCATACCCAAAGATGTCTAGATCGTGCCATGGTCAACCAAATGGCCACTGGAATGAGTCGAGATAGCAAGCAAAGCAAAACACCACACGCGCATGCAAAGGTGCTCTCGGGTGAATCATCTCGGTTGTGGCTGGAATATTTCGAATTGTGGCTGGTCTAAAGCCCTTAGCCATGGTTCAAATCATTCCTTGGGATGTTTGTAAGAGTTTTTGGTCGGTTGTTCAAGCCCCAATGGCCATTAGCCTCGCAAACGACGCAAGCAAACCAAGCACGGTTGCTGTATTTTTGGACAGCAACTTGCTGTGTTGGTTTGGTGGCTCGTTCGAGTTCTCGGTTGGCTTTTAGCCTATGGCCTTGGACTGGAAAGTGCCGAATTGAGTTGGGAAGGTCATGTTCTTGACCGTTTGTCATTCGGATCATTTTTGAGGTCGTATGAGAAATTCCGGTGCGATGTGCCAAATTGACTCTCGAAAGAGCGTTTCTTGTTTTGGCCTCCATTCACCTAGATTTAGACTTGCATCATTTTAGGAGCATTATTTTATCATTTTAGGCGTATTTTAATCATGACTACATGACGGTTCAGTGTTGGTTCGGGTTGGTTCGGAGTCATGATTAAATACGAAGTCGATAGGCGTAATTGTAACATTTTCGAATGTTATTGCATAGTTTGGTCCCATAAATCTATTGCATATTTTTCATGACATATTTAGGTTGCAGCGAGCCTGCGAGAGATCCAATCCAAGCAGTAAATTATTACAGGATATTTAATTATGCCATTTAATTATATTACGTGCAAAAATATAAAATGTTCATTTTTGAGATTATGCGATATTGCTTGTGGCCATTACACTATCATGGGATTATTGCTAAATCCGGTCGCCAGTTACCGGTACGGTCGCCCGTTACCGGTCAGTTGAGTTTGTTTCACCCACTATACTGTGGTTACAGTCTGATCAGACGTTTACTATTTTACCCGATCGTCAGTTACCGGTCATGGGAGCATTTTATTATCCGGTCGCCAGTTACCGGTCAGTTTCAGTGCAGGGGCCACTTGCGTATACCATAATCTCACTAGGAAAATTTATTACAGGCTATTTCAGTACAGGGCTCCAACGAGCAAACATTTTTACCATGATATTTTCAGTTCAGTTATGCACGTATTATAATTAATCATGACACGACACTTTTACGTTATGCATCATGACATGATATTTTTATCCCATGCAAATTTTTAATATATTTATTTGTTATTTGCGATATATGCATGTTGAGTCTTTAGACTCACTAGACTTGATTGTTGTAGGTTTTGATGATGTCGGGGCCGAGGGCGGGGACCAGTGAGCAGGCTCGAGTCGGCAGTAGTAGGACCCGAGGACCTCAGTTCAGCATTTATTTTTAATTGATGGCTCAAACATTTTAACTATTGTTTGAAAAACTTTTTTATTTCGAAAAATGTTAATTTCTTCCGCTGCCATGTTGAACATCAAAATTTATTTATAAGTTATTTATGAAGGAGGCAATTTTAATTATTCAAAAAGAAAAATTTTAATTTTTCCGCAAATTTTCCAAGTAAGGATTTGTAGGCCATTACATATCTATATACCGGGGCATGTCCCGAGGATATGAGATGTTTGTATGTTATTGGTTTTGATTACGTGTGGGCATGTTTATGACGTGAGATGAGATAATATTTTTAGTATTCAAATAAAAAGATTTGGGCTCATTGTAAAGAAGTTTTAAACTCGTTTTCCACTGTAATTAGTTAACCCTAATCAAAGTGCATTGTAATAACGATTAGGAGCTAAGGGCCCCACAATACAAGTAGTTGCTTAGTTCTTGAAGAATTCCTACAACACAATAATAATAATAATAATAATAATAATAATAATAATAATAATACCATCAATCATTATATTAACAACCTTACCTCAACATTCAAACCAAACAACCCAATATCTTTCTTTCAATCCTAACCCAAGGAAATAGGCTTTCTTACCTTGTTCCTACACTCTTGAAGAGGAAAACTTCTAATCTCCAAGCAAAGATTAAAGCTTCAATAAAAAATTAACGTCTTGGAAGAAGTTGGATTAAAGGAGAAATGAAGAACCCCTGCTTCCAAGCCGATGGAGAGAAAATAAGAGAAGGAAAATGAGTAAAAAGATGATCCCATTCGATTTTATGCCTTCCCAAACTTCAAAACACGTTTTTTAACTTGCTGGGCGCTCGGGCGGTCACATATTACCGCCCTAACGCGGAACATACTGTTAGAAACCCAAAACTCCAGAAACAGTTGCGCTTGAGCGGTCAAATCTTACCGCTCGGGCGCCCTCTGTGCACAGCTACTGTAAATATCGCTTCCGAAACGCCTCTTCCCTTCAGAATTAGAAAAAGCGGTAAACATGAAAGTTGTAGCCCTATGTCTTGGCTTGCATCCCCAATTAGCCTCATGTCATTTGAAGGTCTGAGTAAATAGTTAGGCTCATTCGCCCAACATGTGTTATTGCAGAAACGACGATACACACGACACATTTCGGGGCGCTTTTGGCTTATCTTCCACAATAATTTGAACAAAACTCAAAGCACACAAGTTATAGGCTTCTATCTTATCTTTATAATGAAAGTGGCATCACATAAATTGGATCAATATACAAAACATTATGCTAAAAACCACAACTACTGCCACAGTTTCGTACCGTTACAGCACTTCCATTACCTATTAACTCCAATTCAACCTTCTATTCTACCCATCCATTATCTATTCCATTCTATGAATTCATTATCATTCATATCATAATGTAAAGCTATAAACCATTACAATAAAAATACTGTAATTCTTAATAAAAGATATGAACAATCGGCTATTACAAATTTCCTCCCCTTATAAAAATTTTGTCCCCGAAATTTACCTCAAGACGTAAACAAGTCAGGATAACGTTGCTTCATCTCTTCCTTGGGTTCCCATGTTGCTTCTTCGATGATATGATTACTCCATAACACCATCAAGATCCCAATTTCGTTGTTTCTAAGCACTTTAACCTTTCGATCCAGTATTTGTACCAGCCGTTCATGATAACTCAAATTTGACGTAAAGTCTAGTGGTTCGTGATGAAGTACATGAGTTGGATTCGATACATATTTACGAAGCATTGAGACATAACAAGTCTGGAGGCAAAGCCAATCGATAAGTTCACTCACCAATCCTATCAAGAATCTCAAAAGGTCCAATAAAACGAGGAATCAACTTCCCTTTCTTCCCAAATCTCATAACTCCCTTGAGAGGAGCTATCTTAACAAACACGTGATCACCTACCTCGAAAGCCAAAAGCCTTCTTCGAACATATGCTTAGCTTTTCTGTCGAGACTAAGCAGTTTTCATTCTTTCTCGAATCAGTACTACAACATCAATAATTTGTTTGACCAACTCTAATCCAAACATCTTTCTTTCACCTACTTCATCCCAAAACAAAGGTGAACGACACTTTCTCCCATACAAAGCTGTTAGAGTAGGTGCCTGGCAAGCCAACTTTTGGCCCCGATTTTATTGACTCTAACGTAAAACAATCTTTATTTTAATAATATTTTACGATTTTATTCGATTATTACATTATAATTTATCTGTATACCCATGCAAACTGCATAGATAAAGTCCTTGAATATACAATAGGTACCATGAGGTCTGCGTCCTAACGTAAGATCATGAAACTGAGGAAGCGTACCGTATATTCTAAATAGGTTCCTAGTCGATTCAGCCGCCTAAAACAAGGCTAAAGGTCGCTCGAGCTCGAGACTAGCATCTGTGGAGTAAACACCATGTTTTATTGGTAAGGGTATAGAGATGTCCATTCACACAGATGGGTGATCAGATGATGATGCACTGAACAACCCTCCCTCGGACTGTCCAAGTGGTTCTCACTTATCGAGTGGGGTTACGTGTAGTGCCCAAATTCAGTACACGTATAACCCATGCATTTATGTAATTATTAAATCATTTAATTAATTTTAAATTGATTCCAGCAGTGCATGATTTACGAAAACGCATTATGTTAAATTGTTTATGTTTATGCGATGAACGTTAAAATGCTCTTCGAGGTTCATGTTTCAGGCGATTATTAAATACTGGATTGAGAAAAAGTCCCGATGACGATTTTGGTAATTTTAATGCGGTATTTTATTTTTAGTCAAGCATGGGGCAATTTAATGATTTATTTAGTTCTAGCATTTTTTTTATGCCTAAATCATTTAATTGGTAATTTTAAGAGTTTAAAACTTTTAAAATTTGTATTTTTATGTGTTATTTGAATTAAGAAGTTTATTTAAAAATAGTGTGTATTTTACTTTAATTAGCGGAGACTTGTTAAGTTTTTAATTAGTGACTACTTATTTAATTAAGCATTATTTTAATCCCCTAATCTATCCACACACACACACTACACGATTTTCACACTTTTACCCACGCCTGGAGCCGATCAAAACGCACACTCATATTTCATTCAGCTTTTATTATTTTTGAGAGGAGAAATATTAGGGTTTTTAGCCTAGAGTACAGCCGCCCCTTCCCTCTATAATTCTTAGCGAATTTTCATCGGTTTTCTTCAAGAATTTTAGCGCCACGGTCGTCCTGGATCAAGCCTGGCTCCGTTCGCGCGTCGGTATCGCCGTTTTCATATTTTAATTATCAAAAGGCACGTATATTCTGTTATTATGCATCGATCTTGTCGTATTATGCGTTGTGTTGATTATTGTGTGTATCTTAACTTTCTGTTCTGTTGAAAACTGCGATTTTTCAGTCGGGATTTTTAGAAAGCTTTCAGCATGAAAAATGTAGAACTTTTTGATGCCTCCGATTTGATGTAAAATTAGAAAAATTTGGAAAAAAAACTGAGTGAATTATGACGTTTTTCGTGGGACTGCTCAAACTTCATTTTTCAGAAAATTATGTATTGATGTGTTCTCGAGATTTTATTGTTGCAGGCTTCGTTAGAGATCGACGGATGATCGGTGCTGCGTATAGGTATATTGTTATTGATGTGGGGATGGTTATCAACATTTCGTTTGGTGTCGTTAGGCACTTGGGAGATTTAATAGTCGTTTATAACCGTTTTGTCGTCAAAGAGCGTGTTTACGGGTTTATTATGTACTTGTAATTGTGTGGTTTTTTTGAGACGTTTGGGAGGCTAGGTAGAGTCAATTCAGTGCCATAGTATCCTAGGACGGGTCTCGAAGCGTTGTTCACTGTTGGTGTAATCGAAATTGGAGAGTATAAGTTTATGAGTCACGGAGTCCAGTTTGATCGGCGCCCGAGCGGTAACTTTTTGCCGCCCGAGCGCCATTCTTTCTGTCCGAGTGTTCTTCCCAGTAACCTCGGCGCTCGAGCGGAAATTTTTTACCGCCAGAGCGTGGACCTTACTACTCGAGCGGTAAAGTTTTACCGCCCGAGTGCCACGCCTTCTGTCCAAATATTTTGTTCTTTCTTCTTTTCAAATTTTAATAGTAAGTGCATGTCTTTTATTTTTGGGAAAGTTTCACACATTATTTTAGAGATTGTTCGGGGTTCGATGTCATGGGTTAGTACGATGAGAGATCTAGAATGTCATAAGATATTTAATTACTTCAGTGGTGAGCACGAGTACCTACGTGTAAGCTATGAAATGTAAGTGCATGTAATTACGTTAGTATGTGCAGCAGCGCCCCGAATGAAATCCAACGAATCCCTCAACTCCAAGTTAGTATGTGACGTGTAAGAAAATATTTTTAAAGTTTTTGAGGTATGCTAAATGTCTTGTGACCAATGTATGTATGTGGTTGGAAAGCGTTAAATCATGAACGGGGACCAACCCACCTCGTTAAAGCATGAATGGGTTTAGATCAGGATTAGAAAGTGTTAAAGCATGAATGGGGATCAAGCCACCCGTTAAAGCATTAACGGGGATCTCATGTATGTGGCAGTGGATAAGTCCCTGTCATCCCAGTACTGTGATTTAGTCTGATCAGGCGAAATATGATATAGGTCACTTGCTTTGAAACATCCTCTACGAAAAATGATGAAGCTATGTATGTTTAAGTATGTTCAAGTATGCAAGCATGTTTAAAAAAAGTTTATGGCACGTCTAAGTATGTATGTACGTATGTTCAAGTTTTATCTTTCAAGTTCAAGTTTTAAGTATGTACGTTCTATTTTAAAGTTGTATGTGGACTTTATTACGTAGAACTCGTTATCTCCAGTTTATACGTGTTGAGTCTTTAGACTCACTAGAATTGATCGATGCAGGTGAAGATGTTTATGAGGAGACAGGAGATGGGGACCAAGGAGCAGGCTTGGACTGAGCGGGAGGCTAAACGCGAGGACCGCCTGCGTTGTTTCTAGGATTTTTATGCAAGTTTAAAATACTCTGATTTGATGTTGGTTACGATATTTGGAACAAGCATTGTGTCAGCAAATTTTTATTGGTGAATGAATGTCGAATGGACGACCGTTTTGATGGATTCTTTGGTATTAAAAAAAATTTTTAATTCTTCCGCAAATTTTAGTATTAAAAAGTACGGTACGTTACATTATGGTTTTACACCATTAGTCTTTTGACCCGGGACAATGTAAGGGCTATACGTACTAGCATGCACTTTAATCCGTTACTGACTCCATCAAGGGTCATCAAGTGGCGAGGTTGGGTGTAGTTTTGAAATACGTAGGAGCAAATACATTGTAGTCGGGGATTCACCGTTTATGTAGTACCCGAAAAACCAATATGCGTAAATATGTGCATAATATCTATTATTTAATTTTAAATGATTATTATTTTAGAAATTTGTTGATTTAATTGCATCTAAGCTTGGGTTAGGAGCAGTATTGATGCAACAGGGTCGGGTTATAGCCTATGCCTCCAGGAAGTTGAAAGTGCACGAGAAGAACTACCCGACTCATGATCTTGAGCTAGCCGCTGTCATCTTTGCGTTGAAGGTTTGGAGACACTACTTGTATTGCGAGAAGTGTGAGTTATTTACCGATCACAAGAGTCTAAAGTATTTCTTCATGCAGAAGGAACTGAACATGAAACAAAGACGGTGGTTAGAGTTGGTGAAAGACTACGAATGCGAGATTAGCTACCATCCGGGGAAAGCTAACGTTGTGGCAGATGCCTTGAGCAAAAAAGTGGCAGTTGTAGCACAATTGTCAGCACAGAGACCTCTTAAGTCTGAGATTCAGAGGTTTGATTTGGAAGTTTATCGCGAAGGCAGAGCTCCAAGGCTGTCTAATCTGACAGTCCAATCATCCTTGCTAGACCGTATTCGTGCGGGCCAGCCTTCAGACGAGCAGTAACAGAAATGTAGGCTGAAGGATGAGGCCAAGGGCAGTGTACTCTACACAGTGTCAGATGGTATTGTGAGATACAGAGGTAGAATGTGGGTGCCTAGTGTTGATTCGATCTGAGAGGATATTCTGACAGAGGTGCACGCATTCCGTACTCTATTCACCCAGGAGGTACCAAGATGTACATTGAACTACACATTTTGTATTGGCTGCCATGGATGAAGAGAGACATCGGCAGATTTGTTTTTGAATGCCTCACTTGTCAGCAGGTGAAGGCAGAACTTCAGAGGCCAGCAGGATTGGTTAAGCCACTCCCCATCCCAGATTGGAAATGGGGAATGTTACAATAGAATTTGTGGTTGGTTTGCCAAGGTCGGTCAGGGGATCCAATTCTATTTGGGTTATAGGGGATCGACTCACGAAGTCAGCACACTTCTTGCCAGTGAAGACGACTTTCTCCATGACGCAGTATGCAGAGCTTTATATCAGGGAGATTGTTCGATTGCACGGGATCCCAGTTTCTATTGTGTTCGACAGGGACCCGAGGTTCACATCGTCCTTTCGGAAGAGTTTGCATGCATCCATGGGGACGAAGTTGCTTTTAAAACAGCTTTTCACCCGCAGACAGATGGCCCGTCTGAGCGAGTGATCCAGATTTTGGAGGATTTGTTGAGAGCATGTGTGATCGATTTCCATGGGACTTGGGAATCAAATTTACCTCTAGTGTAGTTTACCTATAACAACAGTTTCCAAGCATCTATAGATCTGGCTCCCTACGAGGCATTGTACGGAAGGAAGTGCAGATCACCAGTTCATTGGGATGAGGTTGGTGAAAGAGCATAACTTGGTCTAGAGATAGTTCAGCAGACTGCAGATGTGGTGGTCAATATTCGAGAAAGAATGAATACCGCCCAGAGTCGCCAAAAGATCTATGCCGATAAGAGAAGAAGAGGCCTCGAATTTTCCGTAGGTGATCACATTTTTGTAAAGATAGCGCCCGTGAAGGGCGTTATGATATTCAGGAAAAGAGGCAAGCTGAGTCCGAGGTTTATTGGGCCATTTGAGATTCTTGACAGAATTTGGACACTAGCTTATCGTGTTGCCCTTCCGTCGAATCTGGTCGGGGTACACAATGTGTTTCACGTCTCAATGTTAAGGAAGTATCTAGCTAATCCTTCGCACGTTTTGAGCTATGAGCCGTTGCAGCTTGCTCCAGATCTGTCGTATGAGGAGAGACCGATTCAAATCCTAGACCGATTCAAATCCTGGACCGACAGGAACGGAGACTCCGGAACATAGTGACTAAGCTAGTCAAGGTTCGGTAGCTAAACCAATCAGTGGAGGAGGCCACTTGGGAGACATAATAAGATATGAGGAGTCGCTACCCAAAGTTATTCGGTAAATTTAATTTCGAGGAAAAAATTTTTATAAGTAGGGGAAGAACTGTAGTGCCCAAATTCAGTACACGTATAACCCATGCATTTATGTAATTATTAAATCATTTAATTAATTTTAAATTGATTCCAGCAGTGCATGATTTACGAAAATGCATTATGTTAAATTGTTTATGTTTATGCGATGCACGTTAAAATGCTCTTCGAGCTTCATGTTTCAGGCGATTATTCGAGACGGGATTGAGGAAAAGACTCGGTGACGATTTTGGCAATTTTAAGGTGTATTTTATTTTTAGTCAAGAATGGGGTAATTTAATGATTTATTTAGTTTTAGCATTTTTTTATGCCTAAATCATTTAGTTGGTAATTTTAAGAGTTTAAAACTTTTAAAATTTGTATTTTTGTGTGTTATTTGAATTAAGAAGTTTATTTAAAATTAGTATGTATTTTACTTTAATTAGGGGAGACTTGTTAAGTTAGTGTTTTAATTGGTGACTAATTATTTAATTAAGCATTATTTTAATCCCCTAATCTAGCCACACACACACACACTACACGATTTTCATAGTTTTACACACGCCTGGAGCCGATCAAAACACGCACTCATATTTCGTTCAGCTTTTATTATTTTTGAGAGGAGAAATATGAGGGTTCTTAGCCTAGAGTACAGCCGCCCCTTCTCTCTATAATTCCTAGAGAATTTTCATTGGTTTTCTTCAAGAAGTTTAGTGCCATGGGCGTCCCGGATCAAGCCTCGCTCCGTTCCCGCGTCGGTATCGCCGTTTCGGTATTTTAATTATCAAAAAGCACGTATATTCTGTTATTTCTACATCGATCTTGTCGTATTATGCGTTGTGTTGATTATTGTGCGTAAAAATATATGTTTGATGTAGAAGTTTGAGCGGGAGATGAATCGAATGAGTTTTGAAATACTTTTTTTAGATATGAAATTTCGTAAATTTTTGTTCTGTTGAAAACTGCGATTTTTCATTCGGGATTTTGAGAAAGCTTTCAACACAAATAATGTTGAACTTTTCGATACCTTCGATTTGATGTAAAATTAGAAATATTTGGATAAATATTGAGTGATTTATGACGTTTTTCGAGGGACTTCGCAAACTGCGTTTTTCAGAAAATTATGTATTGATGTGTTATCGAGATTTATTGTTGCAAGATTCGTTGGAGATCGACGAGTGATCGCTGCTGCATATAGGTATATTTTTATTGATGTGGGCATGGTTATCGACATTTCATTTGGTGTCGTTAGGCACTTGGGAGATTTAATAGTCGTTTATAACCGTTTTGTCGTCAAAGATCATGTTTATAGGTTTATTGTGTACTTGTAATTGCTTGGTTGTTTTGGAGACGTTTGGGAGGCTAGGTAGAGTCGAGTCAGTGCCATAGTATCCTAGGAAAGGTCTCGAAGCGTTGTTCACTGTCGGGGTAATCGAAATTGGAGAGTATAGGTTTATGACTCGCGGAGTTAAGTTTTCTCGGCATACGAGCGGTAACTTTTTGCCGCCCGAGCGCCATTCTTTCTGTCCGAGTGTTCTTCCCAGCAACCTCGGCGCTCGAGCAGAAATTTGTTACCGTCCGAGCGCGGACCCTGCCGCTCGAGCGGTCAAGTTTTACCGCCCGAGCGCCACCTCTTCTGTCCAAATATTTTGTTCTTTCTTCCTTCCAAGTTTTAATAGTAAGTACATGTCTTTTATTTTTGGGAAAGGTTCACACATCATTTTAGAGATTGTTCGGGGTTCGATGTCATGGGTTTGTACGATGATTTAATGAGGTCAAGTCGCGAGATATCTAGAATATCATAAGATATTTAATTACTTCGGTGGTGAGCACGAGTACCTACGTCTAAGCTATGACATGTAAGTCATGTAATTAAGTTAGTTTGAGCAGCAGCTGCTCCAAATGAAATCCAACGAATTCCTCAACGTCAAGTAAGTATGGGACGTGTAAGAAAATATTTTTAAAGTTTTTGAGGTATGCTAAATGACTTGTGACCAATGTATGTATGGGGTTGAAAAGCGTTAAATTATTAATGGGGACAAACCCACCCTGTTAAAGCATGAACGGGTTTAGATCAGGATTGGAAATCGTTAAAGCATGAACGGGGACCAATCCAGCCGTTAAAGCATGAACGGGGATCTCATGTATGTGGCAGTGGATACGTCCCAGTCATGCCAGTACTGTGGTTTAGTCTGATCAGGAGAAATATGTTATGGGTCACTTGCTTTGAAACATCATCTACGAAAAATGATGAATCTATGTATGTTTAAGTATGTTCAAGTATTCAAGCATGTTTAAGAATTGTTATGGCACATCTAAGTATGTATGTACGTATGTTCAAGTTTTATCTTGCAAGTTCAAGTTTTATATATGTACGTTCTATTTTAAAGTTGTATGTGGACTTTATTACGTAGTACTCGTTATCCCCAGTTTATACGTGTTGAGTCTTTAGACTCACTAGACTTGATCGATGTAGGTGAGGATGTTTATGAGGAGACAGGAGGTGGGGACCAAAGAGCAGGCTTGAACTGAGCGGGAGGCTAAACCCGAGGACCGCCCGCGTTGTTTCTAGGATTTTTATGCAAGTTTAAAATACTCTGATTTGATGTTGGTTACGATATTTGGCACAAGCATTTTGTCATCAAATTTTTATTGGTAAATGAATGTTGAATGGACGACCGTATTGATGGATTCTTTGGTATTTAAGAAAAAATTTTAATTCTTCCGCAAATTTTAGTAGTAAAAAGTACGGTACGTTACAGTTGATATCAGAGCGGTGTTCTTGTAAAGGGTTATGACTACTGCCAGTTGCAAGAAGGTCACGAAGTCACATCTCAAGTCTGTAAGTTTTAAGGTTTCAAATTTATGATAAGTAGTAAGCATAAAGTTCTGATTTCAGCATGTGCATATCTTTAAGTTCAAGTACGTGCATCTTATGTTGTCTATATCATGTTCCTGCATGTGGCGTTTACGTGTTGGGTAAATTATTGGAACAGTATGCCTCTTAGACATGTGATCGACCGTGAATCAAGGGACGAGGATAGAGAGACTCGTGAGGAGAGGAGAGACGCTCCTCCACCTCCGCCTCCACCTCCAGACAGGCAAGCACAGATGCTTGCAGGAATGACTCAGTTCTTCACACAGTTTTCGGGGAACCAGGCTGGACTGGACGCTGGGGCGAGGTCCAGGCCAGAGGCAGTGTATAAAAGATTCAGGAGGATGAGTCCGAAGGAGTTTTCGGGTACCACTGACCCAGTGATAGCTGAGGGATGGATCAAGTCCATCGAAGTAATCTTTGATTTCATGGAGCTGACCGATGCAGATAGGGTCAGGTGTTCTACGTTCCTTCTGTCAGGGGACGCCAGACTGTGGTGGGAGAGTGCGTCCGTATCAATAAAATTTCAGACACTATTATGGAATGGATTCAAAGAGATCTTTTACTCCAAGTACTTCACTGAAGAAGTACGATCCAGGTAACCCGGGAATTCATGACGCTGCGACAGGGTGACAATAGTGTTGCAGAATTTGTTAGGAAGTTTGAGAGGAGGTGTCACTTCGTACCCCTCATTGCGAATGATGTCCAGGCAAAGTTGAGGCATTTCATGGAGGGTATGCGGCCGATCTTGCGCCTTGAAGTCCGAGTTGCTGGTCCTACTACTTATGCAACTGCCGTGTCTACAGCTTTGGCGGCAGAACATGATCATCGGGATATCGATAACGACAGGCAGGGCAAGAGGCCCTATCAAGCCCCACAGCAGCCGCAGCAGCATCAACAACGACCCCCATTTAAGAAGCCTTACCAAGGGCAGCAAGGGAAGAGGCCTTATCAGGGACCACCGAAAGGAAAGGGCCCTGTTCCTCAGCAGAAGGCGCTTTAGAGGCCGGGAGAGTACCCGGGGTACCCGAAGTGCAACCGCCAGCACCCAGGGCAGTGTTTGTATGGGTCAGGCAAGTGTTTAAAGTGTGGAGCTAGTGACCACATGCTAAAGGAGTGCCCTCAGTGGAAGCAGCCAACCCAGGGTAGAGTTTTCGCCATGCATGCACAGTAGGCGAACCCCGATACTACACTGTTAACCGGTAACTTGTTTAATTCAGTACAGTATTAAATTCTTGCCTTGCATGTGGAATTTTATTTAGAATTATTAGTGTGCTAGTAAATTTTGAGTGACTTGGGATATTAATTTCTGCTATGCTTGGGATTAAATGTTAGAAATTTTGGGATATAAGTTTGTGTTGTGCTAACGTCCCTCAGGAAATATTTTCATTAAGAGAATAGCCACTCAGGCCCTGATAGACTCAGGAGCCACCCATTCTTTCATATTAGAGACGTTTTCTAGTCACTTGGATATCAAGACAATTGGTCTCGACGTGAATTACTCAGTGACAGTCCCATCAGGGGAAGAATTATCAGCTACTAGTGTGATCAGGGACATCGATCTGGAATTGCATGGCCACCTAGTGTATGTCGACTTGAACGTCTTGCAAATGCTGGAGTTTGATACCATTCTGGGAATGGTCTGTCTGACGAGGAACAGAGTGTTGATCAATTTTCAAAAGAGATCAGTTTTGGTTAGACCAGTGGGCATGGAGCAGTTCCTGTTCGAATCATCCAGATGGAGGAGTTTTCCTCGCATGATTTCTTGCATGCAGGCGCGGAAACTTATCTCCAAGGGGTGTCAGGATTTCTTGGCCAGCATTATTTCAACACCTGACATACCCGCTCCGTCACCATCAGATGTGCCAGTAGTCAGAGACTTCCCAGATGTCTTTCCTGATGACGTCACAGGTCTTCCACTAAAGAGAGAGGTGGAGTTTGTGATTGATCTCATGCCAGGCACAATGCCAATCTCTAAGGTACCGTACCGATTAGCTCCAGCTGAGATGTTAGAACTCAAACAGTAGATTCAAGAGCTTCTCGACAAGGAATTCATCCGCCCCAGTTTCTCACCGTGGGGCGCACCAGTGCTCTTTGTGAAAAAGAAAGATGGGAGCATGAGACTGTGCATCGATTACCGGGAGCTAAACAAGGTAACAATCGAGAATAAATACCCGCTTCCAAGGATCGAGGACTTGTTTGATCAGTTGCAAGGAGCCACAGTGTTCTCTATGGTAGAGCTTCGATCAGGGTATCACCAGCTGAAGGTGAAGGATGTAGATGTCCACAAGACAACTTTAAGGACCTGGTATGGGCATTACGAGTTCTTAGTGATGCCATTTGGACTGAAGAATGATCCAGCAATTTTCATGGACCTCATGAACCGAGTATTTCAGCCTTACTTAGACCAATTCGTCATAGTTTTCATAGATGATATCATTATTTACTCGAAGAGCCATGAGGAGCACAACCAGCATTTGAGGACAGCTCTACAAACCTTGCAGAGTCGCAAGTTATTTGCGAAGTTCAGTAAGTGTGAGTTTTGGTTGGAGAAGGTGGAGTTTTTGGGTCACATCATATCTAGCAATGGGGTTGACGTGGATCCAGCCAAGGTGGCAGCAGTTAAGGAATGGGTTGAGACGAAGAATGCACCAGAGATCCGCAGCTTTCTGGGCTTAGCCGATTACTACCGTAAGTTTATTCAACGGTTTTGGTCGATAGCCGTGCCACTCACTTCACTGACCAAGAAGAATGCTAAGTTTGTGTGGAGTGATGAATGTCAGAAGAGCTTTGATACTTTGAAACAAGCTCTTATTTCAGCGCCGGTGTTATCCATGCCAACAGGGCAAGGCAAATTTGTGCTATACACCGATGCATCTAAGCTCCGGTTAGGCACATTATTGATGCAGCAGGGTCGGGTTATAGCCTATGCATCCAGGCAGTTGAAAGTGCACGAGAAGAACTACCCGACTCATGATCTTGAGCTAGCCGCTGTCGTCTTTGCGTTGAAGGTTTGGAGACACTACTTGTATGGCGAGAAGTGTCAGATATTTACCGATAGTATTTCTTCACGCAGAAGGAACTTAACATGAGACACAGACGGTGATTAGAGTTGGTGAAAGACTACGACTGCGAGATTAGCTACCATCCGGGGAAAGCTAACGTTGTGGTAGATGCCTTGAGCAGAAAAGTGGCAGTTGTAGCACAGTTGTCAGCACAGAGACCTGTTCAGTCTGAGATTCAGAGGTTTGATTTGGAAGTTTTTTGCGAGGGCAGAGCTCCAAGGCTGTCTAATCTGACAATCCAATCATCCTTGCTAGATCGTATTCGTGCGGGCCAGCCTTCAGACAAGCAGTTACAAAAATAGAGGCTGAAGGAGGAAGCCAAAGCAGTGTACTCTACACAGTGTCTGATGGTATTGTGAGATACAGAGGTAGAATGTGGGTATCTAGTGTTGATTCGATCCGAGATGATATTCTGACAAAGGCGCACGCATCTCCGTACTCTATTCACCCAGGAGGTACCAAGATGTACAAGGACCTACAGATTTTGTATTGGTTGTCAGGGATGAAGAGAGACATCGGCAGATTTGTGTCTGAATGCCTCACTTGTCAGCACGTGAAGGCAGAACATCAGAGGCCAGCAGGATTGGTTAAGACACTCCTCATCCCAGAGTGGAAATGAGAGAATGTTACAATGGACTTTGTGGTTGGTTTTCCAAAGTCAGTCAGGGGATCAAATTCTATTCGGGTTATAGTGTATCGACTCACGAAGTCGGCACACTTCTTGCCAGTGAAGACGACTTTCTCTATGACACAGTATGCAGAGCTTTATATCAGGGAGATCGTTCGATTGCACGGGATCACAGTTTCTATTGTGTTCGACAGGGACCCGAGGTTCACATCGTCCTTTTGGAAGAGTTTGAATGCAGCCATGGGGACGAAGTTTCTTTTAAGTACACCTTTTCACCCGCAGACAGATGGCCAGTCTGAGCGAGTGATCCAGATTTTGGAGGATTTGTTGAGAGCCTGTATGATCGATTTCCAGGGGACTTGGAAATCAAATTTACCTCTAGTGTAGTTTACCTATAACAACAGTTTCCAAGCATCTATAGGTATGGCCCCCTACGAGGCATTGTACGGAAGGAAGTGCAGATCACCAGTTCAATAGGATGAGGTTGGTGAAAGATCAGAACTTGGTCCGGAAGTATTTCAGCAGACTGCAGATGTGGTGGTAAAGATTCGAGACAGAATGAATACCGCCCAGAGTCGCCAAAAGAGCTCTACCGATAAGAGAAGAAGAGACCTCGAATTTTCCATAGGTGATCACGTTTTTGTAAAGATAGCGCCCATGAAAGGCGTTATGAGATTCAGGAAAAGAGGCAAGCTGAGTCCGAGGTTTATTGTGCCATTTTGAGATTCTTGACAAAGTTGGGACACTAGCCTATCGTGTTGCCCTTCCGTCGAATCTGGCCGGGGTACACAATGTGTTTCACGTCTCAATGTTAAGGAAGTATCTAGCTAATCCTTCGGACGTTTTGAGCTATGAGCCGTTGCAGCTTGCTCCAGATCTATCGTATGAGGATAGACCGATTCAAATCCTAGACTGATAGGAACGGAGACTCCGGAACAAGGTGACTAAGCTAGTCAAGGTTCGGTGGCTAAACCAATCAGTGGTGGAGGCCACTTGGGAGACAGAATCAGATATGAGGAGTCTCTACCCGGAGTTGTTCGGTAAGATTTAATTTCGAGGACAAAATTTTTATAAGTGGGGGACGAACTGCAGTGCCCAAATTCAGTACACGTATAACCCATGCATTTATGTAATTATTAAATTATTTAATTAATTTTATATTGATTCCAACAGTGCATGATTTACGAAAATGCATTATGTTAAATTATTTATGTTTATGCGATGCACGTTAAAATGCTCTTCGAGCTTCATGTTTCAGGCGATTATTCGAGACGGGATTTAGGAAAAGACCCGGTGACGATTTTGGCAATTTTAATGCGGTATTTTATTTTTTAGTCAAGGATGGGGCAATTTAATTATTTATTTATTTTTAGCATTTTTTTATGCCTAAATCATTTAGTTGGTAATTTTAAGAGTTTAAAACTTTTAAAATTGTATTTTTGACCTTAATTTAGGTTGAATGAAGATCTTCAAATCTTCGGCTAAGATCTTCGGCTTTAAGCAGCTAAATGTGAGCTTTGTTTCTCGTAAGCCTTTAAGGCAATTCTAGATCTTTCCAGATGAGGATATGTAAACCGTTGTTTATAAACAGGATTGATTTCAAGGTCTTTTAACTGATTCTCAAGAACCTCAATTTGAGTTTTAATTAATTTAATTTTCTTTTTTAAAGTTACAATATAATTTGCAGATGGCATGATATTATCAAAGGGTGGATCATTATAAGACATAAACTAAGACTTACATAATCTTGCAGAAGTTTGAGAAAGCAAAAACTTGAGAGAATTCTTCGAAATATTTAAACCTTTTATTCAGAAAGAGAGTAGTTCTTTTCAGTGTGTCGTTTACAGAGGGAAACCACTCCTCTTATAGACTCCAAAAGCAAACAGTACACTCACTATCGAAATACTTAAACCAATACAATAAAGACACGTACTCAATAAAAATTACAGACTCATATAACAAGAGACTTTTAGTCGGTAGTGTCATCCAGCTCAATCGGTGGTGGCATCCAGCTTGCATCCACTGAATTATGCATTAAGTAATGCGAAAATATCTCCATCATCATCATAGGGATCCTGTGCATCTTGATTTTGATCATCATTTTCTGCCATAGTAGTATCATCTTCCATTTTATCTTTTCCTTTTGAGGAGGTAGATGCTTGTGTAGATATATTTGATTTCTCACCAAATACTTCTGAAAACATAGAAGTAATGGTATCTTTGTCCAAATGTTGGAAAAGTTCTTTAAGTAAAGTGGTTTGAGTTGGGGTATCATGATTCATGTTTTTCATAGTCTCTGTGACACCCTGACCCGTTACAATTAAAATACAGCGGAAATTTAAACTTTTCTTTCAAATGGAAGGAATTTCAAAATACATTTCATAAAATGTTTACAAAATAGCAATACATGATCATTTAAATGACATAACAAAAATACAAAATATCATTCCTATGATCATGCCAAAATCTTCCTTCCAACGGTATATGCATATGACCCCTATCCACAGTCAACGTCCAGGGCCTCCACTCTGATCTGCATCACATGAATAAACTGAAATGAGAATAAATCTCAGCAAGTGGAACTCTACATAGCAATGATACATAGTATACTCTGTAAAACATGACTTTGAAATCATAAATACCATCAACTCTGAAACATGAATAACGTAGCAATAACTGTAGCAATAGCATAGCAATAAGATGGTATTCTCTTTTCTCTGGTTGGATTGATATCAATAGTATCTCTGCTCTGGGGTGCTCGTATCCCTATCGATATAAACCGATAACTCTGAGGGATATAAGCCTATGGTCGATGATCATCTAATTGCATGCAATGCTCTGACTATGATTAATCAATCCAATAAAACATTTGAACTCTGAATATCATTTAAAGCCGTCGTTTCGCAATCTCTATCTTTTCTCTTGTATTCCCTTTTTAACAATAGTGAGACATACAATGCCTCCAATTGATAATCAATGAAATCAATACATAACAATGGATCAATGGAAGGGAATAACACTTTGAAACCTTCAAAACACAATACATATAATATCATGTGAGCAAAGGGATGAAATTCCACTTACAAACCAATAGAACACCTCCAAACTAACTCTTGGTACACCACCTACAACAATAATCCATAAATAACATCAATATCAACTCTATATCCAATAATCAAGCCAAATAATCCATTAAACCAACAAGAACAACACCCTATAACATCTCATTTCCAAAACCATGATAGAACTTAACCAAAAACTTACCTAAGCTTCCTTATACCACGGAGAACGTCGATCTCAAGTCGAATCGTCGAAAAGAAGCTTGGATTGAAGATAGGGAACAAAAGAAATGGATGAAAACCCTTGCAATGGAGAGAAAAAACGGAAATGAAGAAGGAGATAAGGTATGGTATGGCCAACAACTCCCAAAAAGCAACTAAATATCTCGCCCATACTTACACCGCGGGTGCGGTCACACAAGCACCGCGGGTGCGCTAAGCTCACGGCACAACAAAATAAATCCCATGCACGATGACCGCGGGTGCGGTGCTGCAATTATCGCGGGTGCGGTCTCACCGCGGGTGCGGTGCTTACACTGCCACGGGTGCGGTGATGCTACGGCCTTCCAAATCCAAAATGATGAACAGTACACCGCGGGGGCACTCCTCTAAGAGCGCGGGTGCACTCTAGCTTCGGCAATGAACAGTACTCAACCAACTAAAATCGAACCGAAACACTGAAACGAACAACCAACAACATCTAATACCTCAAGATAACAATAACCAATAATACTATGGCCCAAAACACAACTCTAAACATCTAATCACATAACTCAAATAACAAGTAAAGCTTAAACCGTACCGTACACCGGGCTCGGCTATTACAGTCTCTCTGGCAGGTCCAAGAGCTATTACCCCTTGTCGATCATAGGCTTTACCTTCTCCAAAGAAGTCTTCTTTTCCCCATCATTTTATTAATATTTTTCTGATCAAAATGGTAGGGGCAAATTTGATTTCAAATTTTTCTTTTGGCAAATCTTGTAATCCGTACTCCCATCTTATAATCCAGGGAACATTATAATTAATGGAGAATTGAATTATTGAGGTCATTCCGTCAAATTGTGGATTGGCTTGTTGAAACTTGATCCATATGTTTTTAACATTTCTAGGAAAAATAAAGGGCATTACCCCCCATGAAAAGAAAAAAGTTTTGAACCAGGTAGGTATAAATTGATGAACATCATCTAATTGGAATTTAATCCACCATGAATGTTTTCTTTGAGAATTTTCATAAATAAGAATTGTATCCCATGCCATGATATAATCATGATAATTAAACATATTTGGCATTGCCTGAAAAGTGTTTAATTGTCTAGCTTGTCCAAGAGGTAAACCCCAATTAGCCGCTGGGATAATTTTTTTTATAATCATTTTAGAAAATGCAAAATCGCGATTGCGATCCATATGTTGGATTTCAACTGAGCCAGTTTCGACTAGAATTGTTTCAAAATAATCACGAGTTTTTCTTCCCAATATGGGTTGTAAATCTTTAATTAAGTAGCTTTGAGCTATATGAATTGGAGATAGACCTTTTAGGTCTTTGTCAACAGGACAGCAATTGAGACATCCTGAAATTAGATAAGGATATTTTAATTCTTCTTTTGATCCCTTTAAGGCAAATATAGCATTATTATAATAATGAATGTCATATGCAGTCGGATCATCTGCAAATTCTTTAATGGGATCGAATTTCTCATCATCTGTAGTAGCCATATTAGGCTGCTGAACATTAGCACCTCTTTTAAAGGGTGGTTTATTCATCGGCTTTTTTCCGGTCGCTGGTCTCTTTAGAACCGTCTTCCAAGGTTGATCCCTGCAAAAATTCTCTGGTTAGAAAATCTGGTAAAGAATTAGATTTTCCAGAGATATGTTCAATATCAAAATCAAAACATGCTAATATAGCTTGCCATCTAGCAAATATTTGTTTAGATGCTATTACTTTAACATCTTTTAAAAGAATATCTTTAGCAGATTTACAATCAACCCTTAATAAAAATCTCTTGTTTAAAAGATCACTTTCAAATTTTGTAATACATTTAACGATTGAAAGAATTTCTTTCTTTATTGTAGAATAATTCTTTTGAGTATTATTCTAAGTACCAGAAGTATATCTCACAAGAATTTCTTTAGATGTATTATCTAATTTTTGTTTAAGTATTCCTCCATATCCAATATCAGAGGCGTCTGTTTCAACTATTTTGAATGCTTCAGGATTAGCAATAGATAAACAAGGGAGTTCTTTAACTCTTTCTTTTATTTTTTGTATTGCTAAAGTATGACTATCAGTCTATGGTTGAGGATTTTTCTTCAACCTTTGAAATAATAATTTACAATCTTGAGCGAGATCTTTATAAAAATCTCTTATATAATTAAGACTTCCAAGAAATCTTTGTAATTGATTTACATCAGTGATTTTATCAGGAAATTTATCAGCAAAAACAATTGCTCTTTCAATAGGAATTATTATTCTATTTTCAATATAATGTCCTAAGAATTTTATCTTAGTTTGAAAAAGTTTTACTTTTTTCTGATTTACTGCCAAACCAGCTTTTTTAGTAACTTGAATAAATATATTTAAATGTTTAAAATGCTGATCAATATTATCGGAATATATAAGGACATCATCTATATAGACGATAATATAATCTATATAAGAATTATAAATTTCATTCATTATATTTTGGAATTCATTGGAGCATTTTTTAATCCAAATGGCATTACATTCCATTCGTAATGGCCAAATGGTACAGTAAAAGCTGTTTTATATTTATCTTCTTTGTAATTGCCCAGAACACCGAGTGATCATTCTGAATGAATAGATTTTCTATGAATAATGGGCATAAAGATAAGAAATAAGAGATGAAGAAGTTTGGCTTGAATTATAGAATTTTTCCATAGTAATTCGAAGCTACACCGCACCCGCGGTGCTTGTAGACACCGCACCCGCGGTGCATGGACAGTAGGTTGGCCGAAAATTCCGTAGCTTCACCGCACCTGCGGTAGAATAAGACCGCACCCGCGGTGGTTACATGACCGCACCAGCGGTCTATGCATTATGGAAAATTATATTCTGCCGAGGGCATAGCGCACCCGCGCTCCTTACAGTACCGCACCCGCGGTGATGCATGCGAGGAATCCACTCTCCTTCTCCTGTTGACACATGGCATGGTATATATATAGAATTGTTCTGATGCGTGTCTTCTTCATTTCCCAGACAAAGAATCGAGATTTCCTCCCAACATTCTTCAAGTTTTCAAGGCTTTGAAGGTAGATATCTCAAGATTTAGCCATCCAAATTATAATTCGAGTTGAGATTCTTGCTCCTTGTGTCAAAGGCTTTGAAAGGGTACACTTTTTATTCAGTTCTAGCATGTTTCAAGAATTTCATGTAAGGGAAATGCTATTATGACTATATTTAGATATTCTAGTAAGGATTATGAGTTTATAATCGAAACTAGAACGAAGAAAGGATGTCTTATGCATTTCTTATGAATTTCAGCATGTTTAGGAATAAAATGTATCGATTTTGAGTATGGTGTTGGGAATATGATTGGATTATGAGTTGAGGATGTTATAATGTTGATATTTGTTGAGATTGGACTGACCGGTATTAAGAATATACGTCGTTATGCCGTCAAATTGTATCAAGATCACGTAGTGACTTGGATATGTGTTGATTAGATAAGAGATTGATAGATTTGTATCAACATTTCCATTTCAGATTCGTATTGTCAACCGTGACAGCAACTGTGCGACGAAAGGTATAGTACATGTTTTGCTTGGGGAATCACGACTCAAATGAGATCACATTTGAGTTTCCCAACCAAAATCACATACTGGTTTTATTATTTATATCTAGATATGATTATGATTGTTTATAGATTTGTTTATAGAACTTGTATACAAATCTTGCTATGCTTTGTTTATAGATCATGTGGCATTGCATTAGAATGATTATGCTTGTTTACAGATTGTGTATCCATGCATTAAGATAGGACAGTCTGGAGATCAGGCAGACTTCTAGATGTTCGGCGATATCTCAGCTTAGGGGAAAATCACCGCCCCTTTGTAGACGTGGATACAGATCAGGCCGAGGTCTAGGAATAAGACGTACAGCACCTCGACCGGGAGGGTAGGTGACAGACAGTGACGTCTTATTCACCACGGGATCCCTAGAGTTCTAGTCGAGTCGCGTCTAGACATGATTAGACTCGCATTGCATGATTATATATGAATGACATTCATATTAGCATGTTTCATGTTTTAAATTGTTTTAATGCATGTAGACATGTTTATACTGGGATTTGTTCTCACCGGTTTTCCGGCTGTTGTTATGTCTGTATGTGTGCATAACAACAGGTGGGGCAGGATCTGGGTCGAGACAGATATGATCGTATTAGCGTGGAGATCTCGGGCGTAGCAGATGGACCAGTAGTTGTCTTTTATTATGTACTGTTTTTTAATACTGGTTAGTTGAGGACATACAGAATAAGACATGTATATTATGTTTGTATGTTGTAAATGAAATAAAGATTGATGCTTGTTTAATTACATTTGATTAAATGTGAAAGCGAAAAAAAAAAAAAAAAAATTGACCCACGTTTTAGAATAACATTGATCCATTTAATCCCAAGAGAAAGAATTAGAGCCCGGGTCCCCACAACAGGTGGTATCAGAGCAGTCGATTCAATAGACTGAGATAAGATAGAATGAGCGGGGTAGATCGAGTCTTCTTCCTTGCTTATGATGTGTTAGCATGTGTATTGTTTTCTTTAGTACATGTTATTTGTTATCTGATTGATTACAGTGTGTAATAAACTGAATCAGAACCGATTCTAGATCAGAGGTAACTGACTAGAGGAGGATTGAGACAGTTGTATATCTTGTATACTAAATTGTTTGGATTATTAGATACATGCCTCCTCGAAGAGCAGCAGTGCCTCTACGACCATTAGCGCCAGAACAGGGTAGCACATCCGGAGATCCGATGGATGTTACTGCTACGCCAATGGAGACGTTGCTCAAACGATTTCAATCCTTTCGACCGCCAACCTTGAAAGGTACAGAACTGGCAGTGGATTGTGAAAGTTGGCTTGAAGACATTGAGATGTTATTAGAATCTTTGGAGTATGGTGACGAGAAAAGAATAAAGCTTATTGGCCATCAACTCCAGGATGTAGCCAAGAATTGGTGGTTGAACATGAAGAGAGCACTAGAGCAACGTGGTACCGAAATTACATGGAAGGTATTCAAGACGGAGTTCTATCTACGTTTCTTTCCTATCTCCTACCGTAAAGATAAAGGTGCTGAATTTGCCAATTTGAGGCAAGGGACTTTGAACATTGAAGAGTATGTTGCCAAATTCTCTTCCTTGCTTCGTTTCGCACCCCATGTTTCAGAAAATGACGAGGCCATGGCGGATCAATTTATCAATGGCTTAAATCCGGATATCTTTACGTTGGTAAATACGGGAAGACCTAATAATTTTGCGGATGCATTGAATCGTGCCAAAGGAGCGGAAGCAGGATTGATAAGACAACGTAGTGCTCCATATGTTGCTCCTGTGCCACGACCACCACAACCTTCAGTACAACCTCCTCCTCCAAGATTTGAAAGCGGCGGTAGCAGCAGTGGCAGAAAAGATCAATTGAAAGCCAAGGGTAAACAGTTTAAAAGACCTGGGAGCAGTTCGTCGAGTTCCAGCGGATCAAGACAGACTGGTTTTGATCAAAGTTCAAGGACTCCAGGTGTCTACTGCAATTCTTGTGGAGGTAGGCATGCGACTGAACAATGCCAAGGAGTTACAGGCCGATGTAACCTTTGTAGGCAACCGGGGCATTTTGCCAAAGTCTGTCCACAGAGAGGTGTACAGCAAAGCCAGAGTGGACGAGTATCCGGATCAGTACCTCAGTTTGAGCGGCAGGCATCATCGGTTCACTCTTTTCAGCCTCCACCAGCACCGACCCAACCCAGAGCTCGAGTTAGTCAGACAGTGAGTCAACCTCCGAGGCAACAGGCTCAAGTGTTTGCATTGACAGAGGAGCAAGCACAGGATGCCCCAGATGATGTCATAGCAGGTAACTGTTTTCTCTGCGGTTATCCTGCTTATATATTGATAGATACGGGTGCATCGCATACATTCATTTCGGAACGATTTTCATTGTTACATTCATTGCATGTTGAGTCTTTGTTAGATGTTGTGTCTATTAATTCTCCGTTGGGAAGTGGATTGATATCTGTAACTACGGTTAGACATTGCATTCTACAGTTTGAGGGGCATGAGATTGACCTAGATTGTATAGTGTTGGGTCTAGCTGATTTTGATTGTATAGTCGGTATTGACATGCTAACGAAGTATAGAGCCATCGTGGATTGTTTCCACAAGATTGTCAGATTCAGACCCGAGATGACAGACGAGTGGAAATTCTACGAGAAGGGTTCCAGATCTCGGATTCCGTTGATTTCGGCTCTTACTATGAACAGATTATTATAGAAAGGAGCGGATGGTTTCTTTATTTATGCTGTAGATATGCAGAAGTCGAGCCCGGCATTGGCGGATCTGCCAGTAGTACGGGAATTTGCAGATATTTTTCCAGATGAAATCCCATGATTACCTCCGGTGCGAGAGGTAGATTTTAGTATCGATCTTGTACCAGGTACCGTCCCTATTTCGAGAGCTCCGTATAGGATGGCACCCATCAAACTAAAAGAATTGAAAGCACAACTAGAAGATCTTCTGGCCAAGGGATATATCAGACCTAGTGTATCTCCTTGGGGCGCTCCGGTGCTGTTTGTGCGGAAGAAAGACGGTTCAATGCGATTGTGTATAGACTACCGGCAGCTGAATAAGGCAACGATCAAGAATAAATATCCTTTGCCTAGGATCGATGACCTATTTGATCAGTTGCAGGGATCCTCTGTGTATTCTAAGATTGATTTGCGATCCGGATATCATCAGCTCCGAGTTCGAGATGTAGATATACCGAAGACAGCATTTCAAACCAGGTATGGACATTACGAATTTATTGTCATGCCTTTTGGTTTAACAAATGCTCCTGCGGTATTTATGGGCTTTATGAACCAAGTGTTTCAGAGGTATTTAGAAGAATTTGTGATTGTCTTCATTGATGACATTTTGGTGTATTCGAAGAATAGGAATGAGCATGCAGAACATCTCAGGATTGTGTTGCAGACACTGAGAAATGAGAGATTGTATGCTAAATTGTCAAAGTGTGAGTTTTGGCTGAATCGAGTTATATTCTTGGGGCATATCATTTCTGGAGATGGTATTTCTGTTGATCCGAGTAAAGTGGAAGCTGTTATTAATTGGCCAAGACCGACTTCGGTACCAGAAATACGCAGTTTCATGGGTCTGGCAGGATACTACCGAAGGTTTATTCAAGATTTCTCCAGTATTGCAAAGCCAATCACACAATTGACACAGAAGAATATGCCATTCGTTTGGTCAGAAGAGTGCGAGTCTAGCTTCCTAGAACTGAAGAAAAACTAACTAGTGCTCCAGTGTTGACTATACCTTCAGGTACGGGTGATTTTGTTGTGTATTGTGATGCTTCTCATAGAGGTTTGGGATGTGTTCTTATGCAGCGAGGTCATGTGATCGCATACGCCTCGAGACAATTGAAGCCACATGAAGTACGATACCCCATTCATGATCTGGAATTGGCGGCTATCGTATTTGCATTAAATATCTGGCGTCACTATCTCTATGGCGAGAAATTTGAGATCTTCTCCGATCACAAAAGCCTGAAGTACCTATTTTCTCAATCAGAACTGAATATGAGGCAGCGTAGATGGCTTGATCTGCTAAAAGATTTTGATTGTGAAATCAAATATTATCCAGGAAAATCAAATGCAGCAGCAGATGCCTGGAGTCGAAAGGTATGTGCCTTGTCCTTATCGACGATAGGTGTTACAAAGTTAGTTGAAAGTTGCTGTTGTTCTGGATTAGCATTTGATACAGATAAGAAGCCACTACGACTTGCTGCTATTCAAGTTGAGCCGGACTTGATCAGGAGGATCAAAGAAGCTCAACGAACCGATCAGAATGTGCAAAGATCGATTCAGATGGTCAGAGCAGGGCATTTATCAGAATATCAGGTACGTGATCATGTGCTGTATGTGAATAACCGCCTTGTAGTGCCAGATGTTCCAGATTTGAGACATCAGATTTTGTCCGAAGCACATTGTAGTCGGTTCAGCATCCATCCTGGTGGCAGGAAGATGTACAATGACTTGAAGACACAGTTCTGGTGGAAACAGATGAAGTCAGACATCGCAGAATATGTGTCTAAGTGTTTGAACTGCCAACAGGTAAAAGCTGAAAGAAAGATGCCGGGAGGTTTACTTCAGAGTTTATCTATTCCAGAATGGAAATGGGACCATATTTCTATGGATTTCGTGACGAAGTTACCTAGATCATCCAGAGGCTGCGATGCGATTTGGGTCATTATTGACAGATTGACCAAATCTGCTTGTTTCATTCCGTACAGAATGACGTATAGACAAGATCAGATGGCGGAGATATATATTCGAGAGGTAGTCAGATTGCATGGAGTGCCGAAGTCTATTGTATCAGATCGTGATCCACGATTCACTTCCCACTTCTGGCACAGTTTACAGCAGGCTTTGGGTACGACATTACACCTAAGTACTGCTTATCATCCTCAGACAGACGGACAGTCAGAACGGACTATCCAGACTTTAGAGGATATGTTGAGAGCCGTAGTGCTAGATTTTGGCACTAGTTGGCAAGATTCCCTACCTCTTTGTGAATTCTCCTACAATAATAGCTATCAGACGAGTATCGAAATGGCACCGTTTGAAGCTTTGTATGGCAAGAAGTGCAGATCTCCGCTATATTGGGATGATATCTCAGATGTGCCAGAACTTGGGCCAGATATGATTCGTGACATGACAGAGAAGGTGAAACTCATTCAGAAGAGGATGAAGACAGCACAAGATCGACAAGCAAAGTATGCCAATATCAGACGTAGACCGTTAGTATTTGAGGCAGGAGATAGAGTATTCTTGAAGATTTCTCCATTCAGAGGCGTTGTGCGATTTGGCAAACGCGGGAAACTATCTCCTCGATACATTGGTCCTTACGAAATTCTTGAAAAGATTGTCGATCGAGCTTACAGACTTGCTCTTCCTCCTTCTCTATCCGGTATACATGACGTGTTTCATGTATAAATGTTGCGAAGATATATGCCAGATATTTCTCATGTCATTCAACCTGATGAAGCTGAACTTGATCAGACTTTGAGCTATGTGGAACAACCGATACAGATTCTTGATCGGAAAGAAAAGAAGCTCAGAACGAAGATTATCCCACTTGTGAAAGTTCAGTGGAGTCTTCATGGTATCGAAGAAGCGACATGGGAGAAAAAAGCAAATATGCGACAGAAACACCCCGAGCTATTTATATGACGTAAGTATTTATTCAGTTTTAGATAGTAATGCTGTTTTAAATACTTTAATTGATTTATTTCAAGTTCGAGGACGAACTTATGTCTTAGAGGGGGAGAAATGTAATGCCCAGAACACCGAGTGATCATTCTGAATGAATATATTTGCTATGAATAATGGGCATAAAGATAAGAAATAAGAGATGAAGAAGTTTGGCTTGAAATATAGAATTTTTCCATAGTAATTCGAAGCTACACCGCACCCGCGGTGCTTGTAGACACCGCACTCGCGGTGCTTGTAGACACCGCACTCGCGGTGCATGGACAGTAGGTTGGCAAAAAATTCCGTAGCTTCACCGCACCTGCGGTAGAATAAGACCGCACCCGCGGTGCTGAGACCGCACCCGCGGTGGTTACATGACCGCACCCGCAGTCTATGCATTATGGAAAATTATATTCTGCCGAGGGCATAGCGCACCCGCGCTCCTTACAGTACCGCACCCGCGGTGATGCATGCGAGGAATCCACTCTCCTTCTCCTGTTGACACATGGCATGGTATATATATAGAATTGTGCTGATGCGTGTCTTCTTCATTTCCCAGACAGGGAATCGAGATTTCCTCCCAACATTCTTCAAGTTTTCAAGGTTTTGAAGGTAGATATCTCAAGATTTAGCCATCCAAATTATAATTCGAGTTGAGATTCTTGCTCCTTGCGTCAAAGGCTTTGAAAGGGTACACTTTTTATTCAGTTCTAGCATGTTTCAAGAATTTCATGTAAGGGAAATACTATTATGACTATATTTAGATATTCTAGTAAGGATTATGAGTTTATAATCGAAACTAGAACGAAGAAAGGATGTCGTATGCATTTCTTATGAATTTCAGCATGTTTAGGAATAAAATGTATCGATTTTGAGTATGGTGTTGGGAATATGATTGGATTATGAGTTGAGGATGTTATAATGTTGATATTTGTTGAGATTGGACTGACCGGTATTAAGAATATACGTCGTTATGCCGTCAAATTGTATCAAGATCACGTAGTGACTTGGATATGTGTTGATTAGATAAGAGATTGATAGATTTGTATCAACATTTCCATTTCAGATTCGTATTGTCAACCGTGACAGCAACTGTGCGACGAAAGGTATAGTACATGTTTTGCTTGGGGAATCACGACTCAAATGAGATCACATTTGAGTTTCCCAACCAAAATCACATACTGGTTTTATTATTTATATCTAGATATGATTATGATTGTTTATAGATTTGTTTATAGAACTTGTATACAAATCTTGCTTTGCTTTGTTTATAGATCATGTGGCATTGCATTAGAATGATTATGCTTGTTTACAGATTGTGTATTCATGCATTAAGATAGGACAGTCTGGAGATCAGGCAGACTTCTAGATGTTCGGCGATATCTCAGCTTAGGGGAAGATCACCGCCCCTTTGTAGACGTGGATACAGATCAGGCCGAAGTCTAGGAATAAGACGTACAGCACCTCGACCGGGAGGGTAGGTGACAGACAGTGACGTCTTATTCACCACGGGATCTCTAGAGTTCTAGTCGAGTCGCGTCTAGACATGATTAGACTCGCATTGCATGATTATATATGAATGACATTCATATTAGCATGTTTCATGTTTTAAATTGTTTTAATGCATGTAGACATGTTTATACTGGGATTTGTTCTCACCGGTTTTCCGGCTGTTGTTATGTCTGTATGTGTGCATAACAACAGGTGGGGCAGGATCTGGGTCGAGACAGAGATGATCGTGTTAGCGTGGAGATCTCGGGCGTAGCAGATGGACCAGTAGTTGTCTTTTATTATGTACTGTCTTTTAATACTGGTTAGTTGAGGACATACAGAATAAGACATGTATATTATGTTTGTATGTTGTAAATGAAATAAAGATTGATGCTTGTTTAATTACATTTGATTAAATGTGAAAGCGAAAAAAAAAAAAAATATTTGACCCACGTTTTAGAATAACATTGATCCATTTAATCCCAAGAGAAAGAATTAGAGCCCGGGTCCCCACATTCTTCTTTTAGAAGAATTTGATAAAATCCTGATTTTAAATCAAAAGAAGAGAATACTTTTCCTTTAAATAATCTATTTAGTAAATCTCTTTTATTTGGTAATGGATGCTTTATCCATTTTAATGCTTTATTAAGCGGTTTATAATTGATAACAAGTCTTGGAGCTCCTCTTTCAATTTCGGCTGCGTTTTCAACATAAAAAGCTGGACAACTCCAAGGACTATTACTTGGTCTGATTAACTCCTTTTTAAGAAGACTATCAATTTCTTCTTTGCAATAATTTAAAAGTCTAGGCCCCATAGCTATAGGCCTTGCTTTTGTAGGAATATTATCCTCATTAAAATCATCTGTATAAGGAAGACTGACCAGATGTTTTTTCCTATTCCAAAAGGCATTAGGAACATCAGCACATATCTCTTTAGATATATTTTCAGAAATAATTTTTATTTTTTCTTGAATTTTTTCAGAATTTAGTTTTTCTTTAATATTTTTAAAATGGATTTCATCTTTTAATGAAGTAATAAAATTTTCTTTATTACACACTATTTTTTGTAAAATATTAATAGATTTTGAACTGGTATTGTTGTGAATGGGAAAAATAAATCATTACCTTTAATGTTGGTATATAAACCCTTTTCATTAATTTTATTAATAGGAAACAACATTTGGAAAAATGGAGTTCCTAAAATCACAGGAGTAGATATATTTTTAATGGGAATAAAAGTTGTATTTAAACAAACTCCAGAATTACATATTGCCACATCAGACAATTTGTAATTAACTATAAGAGGTTGCTTATTAGCAGCTGTTATAAATTGAGTAGTCTTTTTATAATATTTGGAAGGAACAATTCCTTCACTGATACAATTTACATCAGCTCCTGTATCTAATAATGCTTCAATAGTAATTTTAAATTTTCTATTAATAATTAATGTTACTTTTGAGTACCATTTTTGAGAAATAATCTGATCAGTTTTATTGATCCATACCATTTGATTTATTTCATGATCATTATCATTTTTTGGTAAAATATCTTCTTCTTCTTCATCAGAAGTATAATCTTTTTCCCAAGTGTTATTATTGATACTAAGAGTATTTACTCTTTCTTTTAAATATTTTATTTCAAATTTTATCTGATCTATTTCTCCTTTTAATTCAGAAATAGTAGGCTCTCTTTCTTTTTGTTTAGCCTTTTCTAATATTTTATTGTAAGAATATAATTCATGTTCTTGTACTGTATTTTGTACAAGTTTAGTAGGCTTATGATTTGCCATATTCAAATAATGTTCTATAGCTTTTCTTTTTTCTAGAGGATCATTTATTTGATCTATGAGATCTAAAATGAAAGTTTCTTCATTTGATATAACATTTATTTCTAATCCCATAAAATTTATGAGACAAGTGTCACAATCACAATTTGGATCACATATTTTATTTTCTGTTATTTCATTATCAGAATCATTATCTGAACTGCTATTAGAATATTCTGATAATTCATCAATAATATTAATGTAGAAATCTTTTTGTATTGAATTTTCTTCTTTATTAAGAAGAATGTTTATCAATGATTCTTTTAAATCATTGTTTATATTGAGATTATTAATCTTTTTCTTGACATAAAACTTATTAGCTTTATGTCCAATTTTTCCACATTTCCAGCATACTGGAACTTTAGAATCATTTTTTATAGGTTTTTTAAACCTTTTCTAAGAATATCTTTTAGATTTTTCTTTATCTTTTAAATAATGTTTCTTTCTTTTAAATGGAAATCGTTTCTTTTTCTTATCTCTTTTAGGATATTGTATTGGTTGAAAGCCTATTTGCTCACAAAAATCACCAATAATATTTCTACTTTCTTCTTTTTGCATATCAAGTTGTCTTTTTAACTTGATATCTGTCACACCCTTACTCTATACTTAGCATAATCACTATAATCAAAATAGGGTTTGAATGATATAACTATAGTATAAAGAAACTCAAACAAGGGAACATCCATTTGAGGGTTTATAAAAATTTTGGCATGATGTCCCTACATTTTGTTTAAACTAAAAACTCAAGCAATACTATATAAACAACAACATTCATATATATATAAAAACATATTTCATCTACACAAACGTATTCTGCTTCATTCTACCCATAGACATAAACATTGTAAAACGTGTTTCAAACCCTGACATTGTAAAACTTATAATACATATGCGGAAGCTATGCAATAAGAAGCCCGGTTCTTGTCGAGGTGAGACATGTCACAACCATCCCTTGGTGAACCGGCATCCTATGCATCTTCACTACCTGATCCTGTAATACATGAGCTACGTGAGTTTATAAAACTCAATAAGTTGGCACTTATATGTATCAATATGCATCGAAGGAACATATATATCAAGTCGTGACAACAATGAAACTTTAAACCATGTCATATCATAGCATATATTCATGTTCATGTTTGTACTTGAGCCTCATTAGTTGACCTGTACTACCGTGCTTGCTTTATTATATAGCTACTACTGTGTTGGACGTCAGGGAGCAACCTTTGGCAACCCCACGTCCCATGAACATATATTGGCCAATAGCTTTGGTGGACTTAAAACCACCTATGATGTCAACAAGCTCTATATCATGTAAAATCAATCATTTTTCCTTTCAATGTTCTAGTTCTTGGTCATGACATAGCACCCAACATCAATATTCATGAGTTCCTTACATATTTATAATACATAACAATGGCATATGGTGCTATGTTTCATCAATAAACATACTAACAATGTACATATATCAATAAACAATGCAAAGCATTTGAAATCCATAATATTACTCATGTATTACTTCAAGAACATGCCAACTTACAGTCCAAGCTTAAGAACACTGGTTTGAGATGGTGTTTCTCGCTCCTATGCTGTCAAACATAACAATAATTCAATCACTATATCTATACTAGGTGAAGTTTGCTCCTCTACCTTTATAATAATCAAAAGAGATGAAAACTTACACCTTTAGGAAGCTCTTGGGATGAAGAACAAAGTTCTAACTTCAATTCTATGAAAGGAATGAAGAAGAAAGCATTTGGAAGAAATTCTCTAAGTTTTGTTTCGAGTTTATGCTGTTAGAGAGGTTGAGGATGGTGGAAAGTGCTTAGAAAACCCGATACTTATCTTTTTATACAGCAGGTTCGCTAGGGCGGACGCTTTTTACCGCTAGGGCGAGTAAATCTCGGTCCTACACATTTTATTTCTGCACAGGTTCGCTAGGGCGGACACTTTTGACCGCTAGGGCGAGCAAGTTTCGGCCCTATACATTTTATTCCTGCACAGGCTCGCTAGGGCGGACATTTTTGACCGCTAGGGCGAGCCTAGTTTCGGCTCTGCACACTGATTCATCAGAAATCGCTCCAGAAACGGCTCTTCCCTTCATAATCTGGAAAAGTTGTAAACTACAAAGTTGTAGGCCTATGTCTTGGCTTTAAGCTCTCCAAATTTCAGGTCATTTGGAGGTCTGAGTAAAACGTTATGCCCATTCTCCTAACATGTGTCAGTGAAGGAATGACGGTATACACGACACACTTCGGGGCGCTTTTGGCTTGTCTTCCACAATGATTTGGACAAAACTCAAAACTTGAAAGTTGTAGCATTATATCTTAGCTTTCTAATGGTTATGGCCTCACTCAATTTGGATCAATATTCAAATCATTATGCTAAAACCCGTACGAACTACCATATTTACATCTAATTTCCCACAACTTCCATTACACTATTTCTATGTACCCATCTTACTATCACTACTTTGACATATATTCATTCTCAATACACCATGAACAATATAAGAGTCATGTTCAATCTCAATATTGATACTTCATTCATCACGTGAAACCTAATGAGGTAATTAACTACAAAATAAACGACATAAACACGTTATAATCATTTGTACGAGTAACCGGGCATTACAATTCTCCCCTCCTTCAAAGAATTTCGTCCTCAAAATTTAACGTACCATATAATTCAGGATATCTCTGTTGAATCTCGTCTTCTCGCTCCCAAGTTGCTTCTTCGATTGTATGATTTCGCTATAACAGTTTCACCAAGGGTATTTCCTTGCCTCGTAACACTTTTGATTTCCTATCGAGGATTTGGACTGGTCGTTCTTCATACGAGAGATTCGATGCAAGTTCCAATGGTTCGTAATGAAGAACGTGAGAAGGATTGGCCAAATACTTTCGTAGCAAGGAGATGTGAAAAACATTATGAACGTTTGATAAACTCGGTGGTAATGCAACTCGGTAGGCTCTGTCTCCTATTCTTTCCAAGATTTCAAATGGACCGATATATCTTGGACTCAATTTTCCTTTCTTGCCAAAACGTAAAATGCCCTTCAATGGTGATATCTTTACAAATACATGGTCACCAATCTGAAATTCCAGTCGACGACGTCGCACATCAGCATAGCTTTTCTGTCGACTTTGGGCAGTGTGCATTCTTTCTCTAATCTTGGTTACCAATTCAGCTGTCTGTTGTACCAATTCAGGGCCTAATAACTTTCGTTCTCCTATTTCATCCCAATGTACTGGAGAGCGACATTTTCTACCATATAATGCAGTATATGGTGCCATTCCAATGCTTGACTGATAGCTATTATTATATGTAAACTCAGCCAACGGTAGTTTACTGTCCCAACTGCCTGGGAAGTCAATAGTACAGGCCCTCAACATATCTTCTAAGATCTGGTTCACTCGTTCTGATTGTCCATCAGTTTGAGGGTGGAATGCTGTGCTGAATGACAATCGAGTTCCCATAGCATGATGCAAGCTTTTCCAAAATGCTGATGTAAATTTTGGATCTCTATCAGATACAATGGATACTGGGATACCATGAAGCCTCACTATCTCCTTGATGTATTCTTCAGCATATTGATTCATCGTGTATGTGGTCTTCACCGGAATAAAGTGAGCTGATTTTGTAAGTCGATCGACAATAACCCATATAGCATTGAATCCTCTTTGTGTTCTTGGCAGACCAAGGATGAAATCCATTGTGATATGTTCCCATTTCCACTCAGGAATGGGTAGCGGTTTCAGAAGTCCTGCTGGTCTTTGATGTTCAGCCTTGACCTGTTGACAAGTTAGACATTGTGCAACAAATTGAGCAATGTCCTTTTTCATACCTTGCCACCAAAATAATGGTTTCAAATCCTTGTACATTTTCGTGCTTCCTGGATGGATCGAATAGGGAGTAGCATGAGCATCAATAAGAATGTCATTTCTGATCGTTCCTTGCTTTGGCACACACAATCTACCCCGATATGTCCAAATTCCATCCCCATTCAATTCATAGTTCAAATTTCCTTTTTCTTCATCTCGCTGTCTCAGTTGTTGTAATTCAGTATCTGTATTTTGTCCGGCCTTGATTCTGTCTACAAGCGTTGGTCGAACCATAAGGGATGATAGTTTGATTGCAGATCCCTTTGGAATAACATCAAGCTTCAAGTTCTGCAAATCCCATAAAATTTGTTCTTGTACTTGCATTGCAGCAACAGAACTGGACTTTCGACTTAACGCATCTGCAACAACATTGGCTTTGCCTGGATGATAATTAATAACACAATCGTAATCCTTCACCAATTCCAACCAACGTCGTTGTCTCATATTCAATTCTTTTTGCGTGAATAAATATTTCAAACTCTTGTGGTCCGTGTAAATTTCACACCGTTCACCATACAGATAATGGCACCATATTTTCAACGCAAATACCACTGCTGCCAGTTCTAAATCATGTGTGGGATAGTTCTTTTCATATTCTTTCAATTGCCTAGAGGCATAAGCAATCACCTTCCCGTGTTGCATCAAGACTGCTCCTAAACCTTGTTTCGAAGCATCACTATATACTACGAAATCTCCTGATCCTTCTGGAATAGCAAGGACCGGTGCTGATGTCAATTTTGCTTTTAATTCTTGGAAACTGTGATCACATGCTTCATTCCATACAAATTTCACATTCTTTCTTGTTAAAGCAGTCAAAGGCAATGCTATCTTAGAAAATCCCGCTATAAACCGACGGTAATAACCAGCTAACCCAAGAAAACTACGTACCTCGGTAACAGTGGTAGGTCGTAGCCAGTTATTAACAGCTTCAATCTTACTTGGATCCACTGATATGCCTTCTTTTGAAATGATATGACCCAAGAATGCTACTTGTTCAAGCCAAAATTCACATTTCTTCCATTTGGCATATAAATGTTTATCCTTCAAAGTCTGCAAAACTAATTGCAAATGTTCTCGATGCTCCTCTACAGTTCGTGTAGTGACCCGTTCCAGAATCACCTACTAATCGAGAATTAAGCATGCGATTCACTTAACTAAAAACAATCAGAGATAATGGCGGAAAAAGTCAACAAACAATAGTTATACAACCCAAATGATATTCAGAACAACTCGGAATAAAAATATGCGGTACAACCATATCGAATAGGATAGTACTGAAGAAATAACTCAACCGGCTACTCAATGTCCTCCTCCTCCTCCTCCTGAGCCATCCAACCTGAGACCTGCCCCGAGGGAATAGGGTGTCCAAGATAAACAAAACCGAGGACGTGAGCGATAAGAACGCCCAGCACAAAAGCATGAGTATACAAGCCTATATGAAATGCACATGCTATGATATGATACCAGGGTAGTCAAGAAACAGGAGTCACAAAAGATCTCAATATGCTCAGTCTAGAGGCGCCAAGTGGATAGTGCCGCGCGGTACTCCTCTGGGTCACTGCATCCACTACAAGATCAGACGTGGACCTAAAATGTCCCGGATCACCGAAGCCCTCCGGACCCGTCGGCCACTGTGTACTCTCGGTGTCCATGCGTCCACAAGACAGGGCTGAGCGGCCCCACAAGATATAGCTTATCTCGACAGAGATACAGCTCAACAATAAAGACTATCTCGAAGGAGATACGGCTCAAGATGAAATGTAACATGCAGCAATAAACGTGACATAATAGCATGCATCATATGACATATATCAATGCAGCAAATAATCATGCCACACATATAAGAATGTATACTCGACCAGGATATCTCGGATAGTACTTTCGTACCTCAAACCAGCAGATCCTAACAATCAGCCCTAGACTCACGCCTGCGTCCGCAGTCAGCCCACTGATGCCGCTAGCTCCCAACTAGAGCACAGCTCCGCTACAAAACCAATAGCTCCCCGCTAGTGCCTGAACCTCGGGAAAAGACTAGAAACCTATCAGAAACGACTGAAACACTCTGGAACGCTCGGAATTAGCGACTAAGAAATGAAGCCTCGCGCCTCTATTTATAGCCAATGTTCGGACGATCCGATCCACTTCGGAAGATCCGATCCGGTACACTTCGGACGCTCCGAACCCAAATCGGACGATCCGAACCCTGCATGTCTTCTACGTGTCCAGCCACCTGTCTCGGACGATCCGAACCCTGATCGGACGATCCGAACTCTGCATGTCTTCCACGGGTCCAGCCACCTTGGCTCGGATGATCCGAATCCTGTTCGCACGATCCGAATCCTGTTCGGACGATCCGAACCTTGTTCGGTCCTTCCGATCCCACCGAAATATAATTAATCCAATAATTAACTCAAATTAGGCATCGGGATACTACATTCTCCCCCCCTAAAAAGGATTTCGTCCGCGAAATCGTCTCTGAAGAATAACAATTCTGAACAACAATACATTCAACTTAAGAATGAATTACAACCGAAAGTACAACTGAAATTACAATCAAAACTGAAAATACTACAACTAGAACAACTCTGGATGCTCTGACCGCATACGACTCTCTAGTTCCCAAGTGGCTTCTTCAGTGCCTCGACGCTGCCACTGCACTAAGACAAGAGGAATGATCTTATTCCGCAACACCTTGTCTTTGCGATCTAGAATCCGAACTGGTCGTTCCACGTAAGACAAATCTGAATCAAGTTGACTTCAAAGGGATGCAAGATGTGAGACTCATCTGCTACATATCGTCTCAACAAAGATACGTGGAACACATCATGAATACTTGATAGGTACGGCGGCAATGCAAGTCTGTAAGCCAAATCTCCCACGCTTTCCAATATTTCAAATGGACCAATAAATCTCGGAGACAGCTTACCCTTGAGACCAAATCTCAAAATCCTGCGAAAAGGCGAAACTCGGAGAAATACTTTCTCACCTGGTTGAAATTGAAGAGGTCGACGCTTGGTGTTCGCATAACTAGCCTGTCGATCCTGAGCAATCTTAATCCGTTTCTTGATTACTGCAACCTTATCAATAGCTTGCTGGACTAACTCCGGTCCCTCAACATGTCGTTCCCCAACTTCGTCCCAGAATAATGGAGTACGACAACGTCGCCCATACAACGCCTCAAATGGTGCCATACCAATACTACGATGATAGCTGTTGTTGTACGCGAACTCAATCAAAGGCAAATGATCATGCCAAGCGATTCCGAAATCCATAACACAAGCTCGCAACATATCCTCAAGTGTACGGATAGTCCTCTCTGTCTGACCGTCGGTCTCTGGATGATAAGCCGTACTCAAACTTAGTGAAGTCCCCAATGCTGACTGGAAACTACCCCAAAATCGTGAGGTAAAACGAGGATCTCTATCACTAACAATACTGACTGGCACTCCATGCAAACGTAAAATCTCTTGAATATACAATCGAGCCATACGATCGAAAGTGAAATCCCGGTTATATGGCAGAAAATGAGCAGACTTGGTGAGTCGATCCACCACTACCCAAATAGCATCACTGTTCCTCGAAGACAATGGCAAGTGAGTAATGAAGTCCATCGCGATATGCTCCCACTTCCATTCAGGAATAGGTAAGTTCAACAATAATCCTCCCGGTCGACGGTGTTCTGCCTTAACCTGCTGACAAACTAGACACTTAGAGACAAACTGATAAATGCTGCGCTTCATCCCTTTCCACCAAAATCGTGTCCCCAAATCTCTATACATCTTGTTGATTCCCGGATGAACACTTAACTTGCTTCGATGAGCCTGAGACATGATCTCTTCCCTCAAAGTATCATCCTCTGGTACTACAACCCGATTAGACAAACACAGAAGACCATTAGACTGATAATGGAAATTACTATCTCCACCAACTAACCGAGCTAATCTCTGAGTCTTGAGATCAGACATCTGAGCATCTCGAATCCGAGTGAACAAAGTTGGCTCAGATAAAATGGTAGCAACACGAATGCTCTCCATACCTTTCCGATGTTTGAACTTAAACCCCAACGAACAACAATCCTGGACAGTACTAGTCATAGCACTGGTCTGAAGTGCAGAGGCTCTCACCTTGCGACTAAGAGCATCGGCTGTGAGATTTGCAGAACCTGGATAGTACTTGATCACACAGTCATAATCTTTAAGTAGATCCATCCAACGACGTTGTCTCATGTTCAACTCAGCCTAAGTGAACAGATACTTCAGACCCTTATGATCAGTAAAGATTTCAAACTGAACACCGTACAAATAATGACGCCAGATCTTCAGCGCGAACACAATAGCTGCCAACTCTAGATCATGAATAGGGTACTTCTCCTCGTGAGATTTTAACTGTCTGGAAGCATAAGCGATCACATGACCATTCTGCGTCAACACACACCCTAAGCCTTGAAAAGAGGCATCGGTGTAAACACTGAAACCATCAGATCCTGACGGTAACGCCAAAACAGGTGCAGAAGTCAGAAGTCGTCGAAGCTCTCTGAAACTATCTTCGCACTCAGATGACCACTCAAATGGAACATCCTTCCGAGTAAGCTGCGTCAATGGTCTAGCTACCTGAGAGAAATTCACGATGAAGCGACGATAATACCCTGCCAGACCTAGAAAACTACGGATCTCGGCCACCGTCGTCGGACGTGACCAATTCAGTACTGCCTCAATCTTGCTAGGATCCACAGAAACTCCTTCCTTGGAAATCACATGACTAAGGAATACTACACGATCAATCCAGAACTCGCACTTACTCAGCTTAGCATACAATTGCTTCTCGCGAAGAATCTGCAACACCATCCTCAAGTGATGGATATGCTCTTCCACACTGTGAGAATAAATCAAGATATCGTCGAAGAAAACCACAACAAACTGATCCAGAAAATCTCGAAAGACTCGGTTCATCAGATCCATGAACACCGCTGGCGCATTTGTCAATCCGAATGGCATAACTAGAAACTCGTAATGCCCATATCGAGTACGAAATGCAGTCTTGGAAATATCATCATCTCTAACTCTCAACTGATGATAACCCGATCGCAAATCAATCTTGGAGTAAATAGAGGTACCCTGAAGCTGATCGAACAAGTCATCAATACGAGGTAATGGATACTTGTTTTTGATCGTCACACGATTCAGCTGGCGATAATCAATACACAATCGCATTGATCCATCCTTTTTCTTGACAAACAAGACTGGTGCTCCCCAAGGTGAAACACTCGGGCGAATATAACCTTTATCAAGAAGATCCTGCAATTGCTGCTTCAATTCTCTCATCTCGGACGGAGCAAGACGATAGGGAGCACGAGAAATCGGTGTAGTCCCTGGCATTAACTCGATGCCAAATTCCACCTCTCTAATCGGAGGAAAACCAGGAATCTCATCTGGAAAAACATCAGGAAACTTACAAACCACTGGAATATCATCTATACCAACACTACCTGTGGACGAATCAATCGCATAGATGAGGTAGCCTTCCCCGCCCGACTCTAAAGCACGACAGGCTTTCAGAGCAGATACCACTGGCATCGGAGGTCGCGCTCCCTCACCATAGAAAAACCAACTAGAGCTCTCAGTCGTACGAAACTAAACAAGCTTCTGGTAACAATCCACAGTAGCTCGGTAGGTAGTCAATATGTCTATACCCAAAATACAATCAAAATCTTCCATCTCTAGGATCATAAGATTCGTAGTCAATTCGTTACCCTCAAAATCTAAGGAACAACCCATCACTAGACGCTTTGCTAACACCGAATGACCCATCGGAGTAGAAACGGAAAGAATGAAGTCTAGAGAAATATACGGTAACTTATGACGCTTAACAAATCGTGCAGAAATGAAGGAATGTGATGCTCCGGTATCAATAAGAACAAAAGCAGGAATACCGCATAAACAAAAAGTACCTGCTATGACTCTCCCTGTCTCATCTGCAGCCTGATCTTGGTTCAGCGCAAATACCTGACCTTGGGCACGAGGTCGAAGATTTGAACTACCCATTGCCTGACCCTGCCTCCTCTGCTGAACAGTCGTCTGAGATCCGGAACCAGATCCTGCTCCACCTCGCAACTGAGGACAATTCTTCTTAAGATGACCCATCTCTCCGCACTGAAAACAAGCTCCCGCGGCTGATCGGCACTGCTCCGATGGATGGTTCTTCCCACAATGCACACAAGAAACCTTCTTCTTACCAAAGCGAAAAACACCGCTAGACCGAGATCCAGATCCAGAAGAAGAAGAACCTGACTTCTTGAAAGACTGAGATCGAGGGCTCAAAGTACTCGGAGGTCTAGAAGAAAGAATAGACCTACCACGCTGGAGACTGATCTCTGCCTGGCGACACCGGTTCACTAACCCATCATAAGAAGTAGGATTATCGCAGACAGTGACTCGATCAAAGATCTCCTGGTTAAGGCCCTGAAGGAAATGGTCATACTTGGCCTCAGAACTGCCACTAATATGAGGAGCAAAGGGTAACAACTCGAAGAACTTCTGCTGATATTCATCAACAGACATACTACCCTGCTTAAGATTCAGAAGTTCAATCGTCTTTGCCTGGCGAAGGGCTGGAGGAAAATATAGCTGCATGAAAGCTGCACGGAAATCGGCCCAAGTCACCCTACCCTGAGACTGGACTATCGGCGCAGAAGTCGATCGCCACCACTTGCGCGCACGGCCCTCGAGAAGAAAACTAAGGGTCTCCATCTGCTGCTCTTCGGTGCACTGGAATGCACGGAAACAACTCTCCATACGCTCTAACCAATCCTCAGCATCATCGGGAGTCTCACCACCGACTAAAGGCTTAGGCCCCATCTGAATGAAACGGTGCAAATCAAAACGCCTAGGACCATCCCGACGATGACGATGTTCACGATGACGCCTACGATTGTCCTGGTCACCCCAACGACCTACACTCCCCTGACTACTCTCATCACCAAAGTGGTCAGCCATCGCTACAAGATAGAATGGGGAAAATGGTAAAATGGTCAACGAAAATCCCAAAACAGAATCTATATCCCAAAATCATATGCATGCTCTGATACCATAAATGTAGTGACCCGTTCCAGAATCACCTACTAATCGAGAATTAAGCATGCGATTCACTTAACTAAAAACAATCAGAGATAATGGCGGAAAAAGTCAACAAATAATAGTTATACAACCCAAATGATATTCAGAACAACTCGGAATAAAAATATGCGGTACAACCATATCGAATAGGATAGTACTGAAGAAATAACTCAACCGGCTACTCAATGTCCTCCTCCTCCTCCTCCTGAGCCATCCAACCTGAGACCTGCCCCGAGGGAATAGGGTGTCCAAGATAAACAAAACCGAGGACGTGAGCGATAAGAACGCCCAGCACAAAAGCATGAGTATACAAGCCTATATGAAATGCACATGCTATGATATGATACCAGGGTAGTCAAGAAACAGGAGTCACAAAAGATCTCAATATGCTCAGTCTAGAGGCGCCAAGTGGATAGTGCCGCGCGGTACTCCTCTGGGTCACTGCATCCACTACAAGATCAGACGTGGACCTAAAATGTCCCGGATCACCGAAGCCCTCCGGACCCGTCGGCCACTGTGTACTCTCGGTGTCCATGCGTCCACAAGACAGGGCTGAGCGGCCCCACAAGATATAGCTTATCTCGACAGAGATACAGCTCAACAATAAAGACTATCTCGAAGGAGATACGGCTCAAGATGAAATGTAACATGCAGCAATAAACGTGACATAATAGCATGCATCATATGACATATATCAATGCAGCAAATAATCATGCCACACATATAAGAATGTATACTCGACCAGGATATCTCGGATAGTACTTTCGTACCTCAAACCAGCAGATCCTAACAATCAGCCCTAGACTCACGCCTGCGTCCGCAGTCAGCCCACTGATGCCGCTAGCTCCCAACTAGAGCACAGCTCCGCTACAAAACCAATAGCTCCCCGCTAGTGCCTGAACCTCGGGAAAAGACTAGAAACCTATCAGAAACGACTGAAACACTCTGGAACGCTCGGAATTAGCGACTAAGAAATGAAGCCTCGCGCCTCTATTTATAGCCAATGTTCGGACGATCCGATCTACTTCGGAAGATCCGATCCGGTACACTTCGGACGCTCCGAACCCAAATCGGACGATCCGAACCCTGCATGTCTTCTACGTGTCCAGCCACCTGTCTCGGACGATCCGAAACCTGATCGGACGATCCGAACTCTGCATGTCTTCCACGGGTCCAGCCACCTGGCTCGGACGATCCGAATCCTGTTCGGACGATCCGAACCCTGTTCGGTCCTTCCGATCCCACCGAAATATAATTAATCCAATAATTAACTCAAATTAGGCATCGGGATACTACAGTTCGTGAGTAGATTAAAATATCATCTATAAACACAATCACGAACTTGTCTAAGAATGGCTTGAAAATTCTGTTCATTAGATCCATAAATGCAGCTGGTGCATTCGTTAGTCCAAATGGCATTACAAGAAATTCATAATGCCCATACCTGGTTCGGAAGGCAGTCTTAGAAATATCATCTGATTTCACTTTTAATTGATGGTAGCCTGATCGTAAATCAATCTTCGAAAAGATAGCAGCTCCTTGTAGTTGATCAAACAAATCATCAATTCTAGGAAGTGGATACTTATTTTTGATTGTCACTTTGTTCAACTCCCGATAATCAATGCATAGACGAAGGGTACCGTCTTTCTTCTTCACAAACAAAACAGGTGCACCCCACGGTGAAAAGCTCGGTCTAATAAACCCTTTATCAAGTAACTCCTGTAACTGTTCTTTCAATTCTTTCATTTCTGTAGGAGCCAATCGATAAGGAGCTTTTGAGATCGGATGAGTTCCTGTCACAATATCAATCACAAATTCGATCTCTCTATCTGGGGGTAAGCCTGTTACATCATCAGGAAATACCTCTGGAAACTCACAAACAACATCTGTATCTTCTAGTTCATGAACTGGTGGATCAATAGTTAACACAGATGCTAAATATCCTTGACACCCCTTCTGTAGTAATTTACAAGCCTTCATACACGAGATTATCCGAAGTGGTAAGGATATACCTGCACTTGCTACGGTGAATGGTTCAGCTCCTACTGGTGCAAACTTGATCATCTTTATGCCACAGTCAATAGTAACTCTGTACTTCGAGAGCCAATCCATTCCCAATATCACATCAAAATCGGTCATTTTCAAAACAATCAATTCAGCATACATCTGATGACCTTGGACATATATTGGACATCCTCGCACAATCTGATCTGTCTGTAATTCTTGCCCAGAAGGTAAGGCTATGGCGAGTTGTGTTTCTGTTTTACTTGATGTAATGCCCAGTCTCCTTACAAACGATTCCGAAATAAAAGAATGTGTGGCTCCTGAATCTAGTAAAACAATAGCAGTAATACCAGAAATCAAGAACATACCAGTGATCATCGATGTATCCACATCCACTTCTTCTTTGGTCATGGAGAAAAGGCGTCCTTGTACTTTCTCAGAACTTCCTGGACAATTCCTGGCGAGATGCCCTGGCTTTTTGCAACAATAACAGACATTAGAACCTTGCATACATTCCCCGCCATGGAGTTTTCCACATTTAGTGTTAGAGTAGGTGCCCGTCGAGCCAAGTGTTGGCCGAGTGTTCACAATGAAACTCTATGTATAAGCAATCTTTATTTTAATAATATTTGAAATTATTATTTTGGCGAATCTTTATCTGTATACCCATGCTAGCTGCATAGATAAAGCCCTTGAATATACAAATAGTAGAAAGAATATGAGATGCTCATATGATGAGTATCATGAAACTCATATTTGTAATACTGTATATTCTAAACGGTTCCTAGTCGATTCAGCCGCCACTAAGAAGGATATAGGCCGCTCGAGTTAGAGACTAGTATCTGCGATGTGAGTACCATGTTTCATTGGTAGGGGACATTGTGATGTCCGAACATGCAGATAGGTGCTCCTTGTAGAGTGCACTGAACAACCCTCCATAAAAGGACTTTCCAAGTGGTTCTCACTTATCGAGTGGAAAAGTCCTGGTTTATGGTTGTACAGAATTAGTCCTTATGACCCGGGACAACATTGAGACTCTATGTGCTAGAATTACACTTTGACTTGTTTACCGACTCTCATGGGGTCATCAGGTGGCAAGGTTGGGTGTTATGTCGAAACACATAGGAGTCGATGCATTGTAGTCGGGGATTCACCGCTTACCTTCGGGTATGGATATCCTATGTGTTATCATGTGTATGTAGATCGAAATCTCTGGCCAGAGTATGGTTGTAATTATGAAAGGGGTTTCATAGATTACACCATCGATGCAACTACAACATGACACATAGTATCGATTCATTGACAACTCTCGATAAACCAATGGTTGTCGAATCGATCGGGATATATGAGTTGAAGGGACCGTACTGTACGCTAACCATAATTGAATGGTTCTTGCAGGCACTATCATGTGATACCTAGGGAATCACGTAAGCGATGCTGCTAGGCGTTTAACGTGATTGGTTGGGTACTATCAGACTTGAGTTCTGACGTTCTTACTATCAAGGAGTTGATAAGTAAGAATGGAGCAATTGGGGTATGCTCGAATAAGGACATGTTTAGTCCGAATCACATGGAGATGTGAACCCACGGCTAGTTGTATCAATGAACCATTGAGGGCCACACAAGTGCTAGCTTTGTAAATCCCGATGAGAAGTAAAATAGTTCAATGTGTTGAACGGCTTATAAAGGAGTTTATAAGCGTAAGGAAAATTAGAAGTATGACTTCTATAAAGGAGAAAATAGTTCAAAGTGTTGAACGGTTTATAAATGTGTTTATAAGTGTAAAGAAAAATAGAAGTATGACTTCTATGAGAGAAATATAAATTTTAATTTATGGAAGTGTTCCTAGATTAAAATTTGGCCAAGTGACTAATGTTTTTGAAAATTGTGATTTTCATAAACATTATTATGGACTAAATTAAATTAATTCAAGTGTTGAATTAATTAAACACTAGTGGGCCTAGTAGAGCCCAAATAATTAAATTAATTCAAGTGTTGGATTAATTAAATAATATTGAGTCTAGTAGAGCTCAATTAAAATAATTATTTAACTAGTGGGACTTGGGTAAATTCAAGTAATGTTTAATTAGTCTCAAAGTTGTTTGAGATAATTAAATTTAGTCCAAAGTTTTTAATTTGATTGAAAACTATATTATATGCATGCATGGGAGGTGAAGGGTTGGAGATTACTTTTGAATAAAATAATGGCATGGCATGCTACTTTTTGCCTTTTGCTTTTCTCACAACCAAGACAATGAATTAACTCATTCTCCTCCCTCCTCCAAGCAATATGGCCGAAACTTCTCTCATTATTCTCTCCATTTTTCCTTCCTTTTGTGTTCTTCAATTTGTTGGAGAAAACACTATCTTCTCTTTGAAAAATCCTCACATTTTTCTAGTGCAAAATGTGAGGGGATCTACCTAGTTGGTGGTGGGCTTGATTGGAAGAAAGGAGTCCAAAAGAAAGGTGGAGCTTTTAGATTGTCTACCTTCAAGAGCTAAGGTGTTTACACCTTAGTTGGAGCCATAAAATCAATCCTTGTGATTGATAGGTAATTTTCTCAACACCCTATGCTTGAAAGTTGATATTTTTGTATATGTTTGCACAACTAGTACATGGTGTTCAATTTTGAAAAAATTTTATACCAAAATTTCGGTTTTCATGTTTTGAAAACACTTTTGTGCTTCCGTTGCGATTTTGAACACCGTATATCGATCCCTTTCATTTAGGACAAGGTGGTATGTCCTGTTCTTTACGTGGAGGGGGACCCTTGCCACGAGGTTCCTCTGGTCGGGTACCTTTGCTATCGGTCTTTTTGCCTTGTCCTGTTCCTTGGCTCTTTTGAAAGTACTGCTGCCTTCGCTGTTGTCTGTCCCTTTCAATGTCTTGCTCATCCTGTTCAGCCATAAGTGCTCTTTCCACTATCTCCCCATACATAGTAACTTTCAACATTCGTACATCTCTTTTAATTTCAGAGCGAAGTCCCCGCATGAAATGTTCGCCCTTACTGATTTCATCTTGTGCAATATATGGTACATATTGGACTCCGGCCTCAAATTGTTGTATGTATTCCGTCATTGCCATGGTCCCTTGCTTCAAATTCAGGAAGTCACTGGCTTTCTTGGCTCGTACGTCTTTACTGAAATACTTATTGTAAAACACGGTTTTGAAAGTTTCCCATGTCAATGGTCCAACCGGTAATGCGACCCTTGCACTCTCCCACCAAATTCTTGCATGCTTTGTTAACAAAAAGATGGCACAAGTGACTTTATCAGCATCTTCCATACGAAGATAGGAGAAGATGGACTCCAATGACTTAATCCACTCTTCTGCTACAGCTGGATCAGTGCTTCCCATGAATTCCGGAGGATTTAAACGTCGAAAACGATCATATACGTCTGTCTGAACAGGCACATGTCTGTGTACTATGGCTTGAGCTTGTGCCTGTTCATGAGTAGTCCGTTGCATCTCTAGTAGCTGCTGGATTTGTTCACCATGGACCTTTGCTTGTTGTTGGAGTAATTGGGCGAAGTCATCTACAGGTCGTGGCGCACTACCTTCACCTTCGACTGCTGGGGCCTTGCCCTTAGATGAATCTCCCTCATGTACTTTACGTTTCGGTGGCATCGTTGCTTATCTTAACCTACGTGTAGGATACATAGACACATAACTTAGCTTAAACTATGGAATACAAAGATACTTACTTGCCGAGTTCTCCATGTGGATGAAGTGCAGTGTCTTCCCTGTCGAAGAACCGTGGGCTCTGATACCATTTAAATTGTCACACCCTTACTCTATACTTAGCATAATCACTATAATCAAAATAGGGTTTGAATTATATAACTATAGTATAAAGAAACTCAAACAAGGGAACATCCATTTGAGGGTTTATAAAAATTTTGGCATGATGTCCCTACATTTTGTTTAAACTAAAAACTCAAGCAATACTATATAAACAACAACATTCATATATATATATAAACATATTTCATCTACACAAACGTATTCTGCTTCATTCTACCCATAGACATAAACATTGTAAAACGTGTTTCAAACCCTGACATTGTAAAACTTATAATACATATGCGGAAGCTATACAATAAGAAGCCCGGTTCTTGTCGAGGTGAGACACATCACAACCATCCCTTGGTGAACCGGCATCCTATGCATCTTCACTACCTGATCCTGTAATACATGAGCTACGTGAGTTTATAAAACTCAATAAGTTGGCACTTATATGTATCAATATGCATCGAAGGAACATATATATCAAGTCGTGACAACAATGAAACTTTAAACCATGTCATATCATAGCATATATTCATGTTCATGTTTGTACTTGAGCCTCATTAGTTGACCTGTACTACCGTGCTTGCTTTATTATATAGCTACTACTGTGTTGGACGTCAGGGAGCAACCTTTGGCAACCCCACGCCCCATGAACATATATTGGCCAATAGCTTTGGTGGACTTAAAACCACCCATGATGTCAACAAGCTCTATATCATGTAAAATCAATCATTTTTCCTTTCAATGTTCTTGTTCTTGGTCATGACATAGCACCCAACATCAATATTGTAGTGACCCGTTCCAGAATCACCTACTAATCAGAACTTAAGCATACAAAATTTATATTTAAAACTGAATCAGGTAAACAGCGGAATAAGTAATACAACCCAATCGAAACTGTAAGTACAAAAATACTTAAACAACCAGATCGAACTAAATCCAAGAATAAATACCAACAACTACAAATCAACCTCTGCCAGCTCCCTGTCCACTCCCTCCTGGACCGTCTAACCTGAGACCTGCCCCATCGAATAGGGTGTCCAAAATAGAGATAAACCGAGGACGTGAGCATAAAACGCTCAGCACCGAAAGCATGAGTATACAAGACTATGACATGCATGTATGCAAAATGTACTGGATACCAGGATCTGGGTATAACGAAATACTGCTCAGGCAAATGACGTCAAGGTATGTAGCACTCTGCGCCGTCGCACCAGGAGGTGGCTCCCATACCAAAATAAACCTGTGGATATACCGGTGACCTGACCACCGTCGGCCAACGGGGTCCAACCATCCACAACAAACGAGGGCTGAGCACCCTCTCAACAGGCTATCTCAAAGATAATCAGGCTCAACATGATTATGCAAATGCCGCATAATAAACCATGCATCATATGACAGATAATAATGCATCATATAAACATGCAACACATAGTAAAGCATACTCAATCCTGCTATCTCGGATAGTACTTTCGTACCTCAAATCAGTAGATCCTAGCAATCAGCCCTAGAATCAAGTCCGCGTCCGTAGTCAGCCCACTGATGCCGCTAGCTCCCAACTAGAGCACAGCTCCGCTACAAAACCAGTAGCTCCTCGCTAGTGCCTAAACCTCGGGAAAAGACTAGAAACCTATCAGAAACGACTAAAACGCTCTGGAACACTCGGAATTGGCGAGGGAATAGTGAAGCCTCGCGCCTCTATTTATAGACAACGATCGGACGATCCGATCCACTTCGGACGATCCGAACCACTTCGGATGATCCGAACCCTGTACACTTCGGACCTTCCGAACCCTTAACAGACGATCCGAACTCTGCATGTCTTCCACGTGTCCAGACACCTGTCTTCGGACGATCCGAACCCTGATCGGACGATCCGAACTCTGCATGTCTTCCACGTGTCCAGACACCTGTCTTCGGACGATCCGAACCCTGATCGGACGATCCGAACCCTGATCGGACGATCCGAACCCACTTCGGTCTTTCCGATCTCACCGACATAGAATTTATCCAATAATTAACTCAAATTAGGTATCGGGATACTACAAATATTCATGAGTTCCTTACATATTTAATACATAACAATGGCATATGGTGCTATGTTTCATCAATAAACATACTAACAATGTACATATATCAATAAACAATGCAAAGCATTTGAAATCCATAATATTACTCATGTATTACTTCAAGAACATGCCAACTTACAGTCCAAGCTTAAGAACACTGGTTTGAGACGGTGTTTCTCGCTCCTATGCTGTCAAACATAACAATAATTCAATCACTATATCTATACTAGGTGAAGTTTGCTCCTCTACCTTTATAATAATCAAAAGAGATGAAAACTTAAACCTTTAGGAAGCTCTTGGGATGAAGAACAAAGTTCTAACTTCAATTCTATGAAAGGAATGAAGAAGAAAGCATTTGGAAGAAATTCTCTAAGTTTTGTTTCGAGTTTATGCTGTTAGAGAGGTTGAGGATGGTGGAAAGTGCTTAGAAAACCCGATACTTATCTTTTTATACAGCAGGTTCGCTAGGGCGGACGCTTTTTACCGCTAGGGCGAGTAAATCTCGGTCCTACACATTTTATTTCTGCACAGGTTCGCTAGGGCGGACACTTTTGACCGCTAGGGCGAGCAAGTTTCGGCCCTATACATTTTATTCCTGCACAGGCTCGCTAGGGCGGACAATTTTGACCGCTAGGGCAAGCCAGTTTCGGCTCTGCACACTGATTCATCAGAAATCGCTCCAGAAACGGCTCTTCCCTTCATAATCTGGAAAAGTTGTAAACTACAAAGTTGTAGCCCTATGTCTTGGCTTTAAGCTCTCCAAATTTCAGGTCATTTGGAGGTCTGAGTAAAAAGTTATGCCGATTCTCCTAACATGTGTCAGTGAAGGAATGACGGTATACACGACACACTTCGGGGCGCTTTTGGCTTGTCTTCCACAATGATTTGGACAAAACTCAAAACTTGAAAGTTGTAGCATTATATCTTAGCTTTCTAATGGTTATGGCCTCACTCAATTTGGATCAATATTCAAATCATTATGCTAAAACCCGTACGAACTACCATATTTACATCTAATTTCCCACAACTTCCATTACACTATTTCTATGTACCCTTCTTACTATCACTACTTTGACATATATTCATTCTCAATACACCATGAACAATATAAGAGTCATGTTCAATCTCAATATTGATACTTCATTCATCACGTGAAACCTAATGAGGTAATTAACTACAAAATAAACGACATAAACACGTTATAATCATTTGTACGAGTAACCGGGCATTACAATATCATTGCAAAGATTAATTCCTTCTGCAGTTATTTCTGCAGATAAATCTCCGTAAGTAAGAATATTCCAATCTATAGAATTTGTTGGAGATTTAGATTTTAATCTATTTTTTACTCTTTCAGCAAAAAAAACTGGAAGTCCAAAAGTAAATTTTCTTTCCAGAAATTTGCATTGCAATCATTTCTAGTTAAAACTTTGGTCATAAAAACATCTTTATACCATCTGAATTCAGATAATGTTGGGCATCTCAAATTCATAATTGTTCTTGAGATCTATCTAATTGGATCGTTTAAAAGATCCAGAAATAAATCCTGTTTATAAACAGTGGTTTGTTTATCCACATTTGGAAAGATCCAAGATTACCTTAAAGGCATTTGAGAAGCAGAGCTCACAGCTTGCTGCTTAAAGCTGAAGATTTGAACATTAAAGATTAAATCTTTACTTGTGGTTTATTTAGAGATTAAATCTCTTGTAAGTCTCGTGTAAGTGGTATCAGAGCCATTGTAATTGAAGAAATTCTTCAGGAATTAATAAAAGTTATTCTTCTATTACGATCTTATTCTTTTATTCTGTAAGGAAGAAGGTAGTTATACCCAGGAGAAATCCTTAAGTCGGGTTCCATAAGGCCTGTAAAGCCAAAAGGTAAGGCAGGGTAAAGCCTTGACAGTATCTACCATATTCTTGAATGGATAAATTAATACGATCTTTTACGAAGAATAAATCTTCAAGTAGTAATACTAAGAACAAAGAATTAATTATTTCTGAAAATTTCGAGAAAAATATTCAAAACTGGAAAATACCAGCATCTTCTAATATGAAGATCTATAGATCTAATGGATTTAATTTTAAATCCGACTATATTATTAAAACAATTGAAGAAGCGATTCCTCTAAAAGGAGGATACGACTCATTTAGTTTATTATCTCAAAACCTTGTTAATATTCACAAGCAAAATTACAAATTTATGCATCTGGGAATGATACAAGTAGGTTTAAAACCTCTTACCAGATTAGGCCTCAATACTTCAGCTTTAATTTTGGTACGAGACCAAAGGCATAATAAATTCGAAGATTCCCTATTAGGAATTGTAGAGTCCTCATTATGCGAAGGACCAATACATTTTAGTTGTTTTCCTAATTTCCCAATTTCTCTTTCTGATCCAAATATCATGAAAGCTCTCACATTAAATATAAAAACTGAAGGCTTTGATATGATAGATGGAACAAAAAATTTTGTTCTATTATATCGAATTTGTTATAAAGTTATGAATCTACAATTTCTAATTTCAGAATTAATACTAATCAAATTAGTTCAAAAAGAGGTGAAACTACACTCTTTATAACGGATATTAATAAAAGTAATATTATGATTCCAAAAACAATAAATTGGAATCAAGTTACTCTACCAGAAATCTGGAAAATGGAGAATATTGCTCCTACTATCAAAGAAGAATCTAGAAAACTAGAAAGTATAGTTCAATATGTAGATGGTGATGTTGAAATAAAATTCTCATCTCAAAGACATTTAAGGATCAAACTCTCAGAAAAAAGTAGAAATTCTACTTCTTCTATATCTGATTTTGAAAAAATTAGTATATCTGGTCTTCAAAGGACTAATGATAATGTATCTCATCCAGAATATAAAGTGGATATTCCTGAATCTAGTACTTCTAGATTTCAACGAAGTTATTCAGTTAATAATAGAAAATCAGATTCCCCTACTTTTTCTGATATGGGTTATAATGTTATGGTTATTAATTAGAATAATCCTATTCAAAAAAGTTTAGAAAAGATTAAAAATTTAAATAAGAAAAAATGGTTTGTAAGTTGCTTAAACTCAAAACAACAAGATTTATATTCTTTAAGATATAAAGAATGGGTGGAAGAAATTAAATTAAATTTAGATTTTTTCAAATGGTTAGAAAATTTATATTTTCCAGCAAGAAATAAAATATTTCCCAATTTTAATGATGAGTCTTTTATAAATACTCTTGAATAAACATATAAATTATATGTTCATGAAACTTGAGAAGAATCTTGTGAGATTCATCCCCCTTTTACCACTTTACAAATTAAAAAGGGAAATAAAGAAATTTATGCTACTCCCATAAAATCCGAAATAGGGCATGGTAATTTTGACCATATAATTCAGCAAAATAATTTCACTAATCTCACTTTACATTCTTTAAGAAATCAGACTACTAGAATTGAAGAGATTTTATCAAAGTCTAAACAAGGAATTTCTAGTGGTGAAAGTTCAAACACTTTGATGATAAAACCTCCTCCTAATCTTAAAAAAGAAAATTTTCTTTTAAGTTCTAAAAAAGAAGATGATTTTATGGAAGGTCTAATAGATCGATTACAAAAAATCAATATTAAAGAAAAAAGTTCTATTTCGGTAATTACCAAATCTGAACAACTAGATAATATTTCTAGTTCGTCAGAAGATGAAATGCAGATTAATAAAATGCATAAAGTATCAATTGTAAAACCTTTTTATAAAAAGGCAACACCTGTTGATCTTCAAATTGAAGAGAAAAAAGATTACGTTCAGTTTAATGGAGAAGCTATTACTGAATGGAATATAGATGGAAAATCTGAATATCAGATTAAAACTATTATTAAACAAATGTTAATATATTCTTCTGCGGCAAAGATAAAAGGTAATAATGATAGGCAAATTTCTCAAGCCATTATTACTGGTTTCACAGGCCAACTTCAAGGTTGGTGGGATTTTTATCTTTCTAAAGAAGCAAAGAATAAAATTCTAAACTCTTCTATAGTTGATCTTAATGGAAGAGAAGAGTCAGATGCTTTAAATACACTTATTTATACAATTTTATCTAATTTTATTGGAGCTAATGAACTCCAATTAGATAGATCTCAAGAGCAATTAATGAATTTGAGATGCCCAACATTATCTGAATTCAGATGGTATAAAGATGTTTTTATGACCAAAGTTTTAACTAGAAATGATTGCAATGCAAATTTCTGGAAAGAAAAATTTATTTCTGGACTTCCAGTTCTTTTTGCTGAAAGAGTAAAAAATAGCTTAAAATCTAAATCTCCAACAAATTCTATAGATTGGAATATTCTTACTTACGGAGATTTATCTGCAGAAATAACTGCAGAAGGAATTAATCTTTGCAATGATATCAAGTTAAAAAGACAACTTGATATGCAAAAAGAAGAAAATAGAAATATTATTGGTGATTTTTGTGAGCAAATAGGCTTTCAACCAATACAATATCCTAAAAGAGATAAGAAAAAGAAACGATTTCCATTTAAAAGAAAGAAACATTATTTAAAAGATAAAGAAAAATCTAAAAGATATTCTAAGAAAAGGTTTAAAAAACCTATAAAAAATGATTCTAAAGTTCTAGTATGCTGGAAATGTGGAAAAATTGAACATAAAGCTAATAAGTGTTATGTCAAGAAAAAGATTAATAATCTCAATATAAACACTGATTTAAAAGAATCATTGATAAACATTCTTCTTAATAAAGAAGAAGATTCAATACAAAAAGATTTCTACATTAATATTATTGATGAATTATCAGAATATTCTAATAGCAGTTCAGATAATGATTCTGATAATGAAATAACAGAAAATAAAATATGTGATCCAAATTGTGATTGTGACACTTGTCTCATAAATTTTATGGGATTAGAAATAAATGTTATATCAAATGAAGAAACTTTCATTTTAGATCTCATAGATCAAATAAATGATCCTCTAGAAAAAAGAAAAGCTATAGAACATTATTTGAATATGGCAAATCATAAGCCTACTAAACTTGTACAAAATACAGTACAAGAACATGAATCATATTCTTACAATAAAATATTAGAAAAGGCTAAACAGAAAGAAATAAAGCCTACTATTTCTGAATTAAAAGGAGAAATAGATCAGATAAAATCTGAAATAAAATATTTAAAAGAAAGAGTAAATACTCTTAGTATCAATAATAACACTTGGGAAAAAGATTCTACTTCTGATGAAGAAGAAGAAGATATTTTACCAAAAAATGATAATGATCATGAAATAAATAAAATGGTATGGATCAATAAAATTGATCAGATTATTTCTCAAAAATGGTACTCAAAAGTAACATTAATTATTAATAGAAAATTTAAAATTACTATTGAAGCATTATTAGATACAGGAGCTGATGTAAATTGTATCAGTGAAGGAATTGTTCCTTCCAAATATTATAAAAAGACTACTCAATTTATAACAGCTGCTAATAAGCAACATCTTATAGTTAATTACAAACTGTCTGATGTGGCAATATGTAATTCTGGAGTTTGTTTAAATACAACTTTTATTCTCATTAAAAATATATCTACTCCTGTGATTTTAGGAACTCCATTTTTCCAAATGTTGTTTCCTATTAATAAAATTAATGAAAAGGGTTTATATACCAACATTAAAGGTAATGATTTATTTTTCCCATTCACAACAATACCAGTTTCAAAATCTATTAATATTTTACAAAAAAATAGTGTGTAATAAAGAAAATTTTATTACTTCATTAAAAGATGAAATCCATTTTAAAAATATTAAAGAAAAACTAAATTCTGAAAAAATTCAAGAAAAAATAAAAATTATTTCTGAAAATATATCTAAAGAGATATGTGCTGATGTTCCTAATGCCTTTTGGAATAGGAAAAAACATCAGGTCAGTCTTCCTTATACAGATGATTTTAATGAGGATAAAATTCCTACAAAAGCAAGGCCTATAGCTATGGGGCCTAGACTTTTAAATTATTGCAAAGAAGAAATTGATAGTCTTCTTAAAAAGGAGTTAATCAGACCAAGTAATAGTCCTTGCAGTTGTCCAGCTTTTTATGTGGAAAATGCAGCCGAAATTGAAAGAGGAGCTCCAAGACTTGTTATCAATTATAAACCGCTTAATAAAGCATTAAAATGGATAAAGCATCCATTACCAAATAAAAGAGATTTACTAAATAGATTATTTAAAGGAAAAGTATTCTCTTCTTTTGATTTAAAATCAGGATTTTATCAAATTCTTCTAAAAGAAGAAGATAATATAAAACAGCTTTTACTGTACCATTTGGCCATTACGAATGGAATGTAATGCCATTTGGATTAAAAATGCTCCAATGGAATTCCAAAATATAATGAATGAAATTTATAATTCTTATATAGATTATATTATCGTCTATATAGATGATGTCCTTATATATTCCGATAATATTGATCAGCATTTTAAACATTTAAATATATTTATTCAAGTTACTAAAAAAGCTGGTTTGGCAGTAAATCAGAAAAAAGTAAAACTTTTTCAAACTAAGATAAAATTCTTGGACATTATATTGAAAATGGAATAATAATTCCTATTGAAAGAGCAATTGTTTTTGCTGATAAATTTCCTGATAAAATCACTGATGTAAATCAATTACAAAGATTTCTTGGAAGTCTTAATTATATTGGAGATTTTTATAAAGATCTCGCTCAAGATTGTAAATTATTATTTCAAAGGTTGAAGAAAAATCCTCAACCATGGACTGATAGTCATACTTTAGCAATACAAAAAATAAAAGAAAGAGTTAAAGAACTCCTTTGTTTATCTATTGCTAATCCTGAAGCATTCAAAATAGTTGAAACAGACGCCTCTGATATTGGATATGGAGGAATACTTAAACAAAAATTAGATAATACATCTAAAGAAATTCTTGTGAGATATACTTCTGGTACTTGGAATAATACTCAAAAGAATTATTCTACAATAAAGAAAGAAATTCTTTCAATCGTTAAATGTATTACAAAATTTGAAAGTGATCTTTTAAACAAGAGATTTTTATTAAGGGTTGATTGCAAATCTGCTAAAGATATTCTTTTAAAAGATGTTAAAGTAATAGCATCTAAACAAATATTTGCTAGATGGCAAGCTATATTAGCATGTTTTGATTTTGATATTGAATATATCTCTGGAAAATCTAATTCTTTACCATATTTTCTAACTAGAGAATTTTTGCAGGGAGCAACCTTGGAAAACGGTTCTAAAGAGACCAGCAACAGGAAAAAAGCCCATGAATAAGCCACCTTTTAAAAGAGGTGCTAATGTTCAGCAGCCTAATATGGCTACTACAGATAATGAGAAATTCGATCCCATTAAAGAATTTGCAGATGATCCGACTGCATATGACATTCATTATTATAATAATGCTATATTTGCCTTAAAGGGATCAAAAGAGGAATTAAAATATCCTTATCTAATTTCAGGATGTCTCAATTGCTGTCCTGTTGACAAAGACCTAAAGGGTCTATCTCCAATTCATATAGCTCAAAGCTACTTAATTAAAGATTTACAACCCATATTGAGAAGAAAAACTCGTGATTATTTTGAAACAATTCTAGTCGAAACTGGCTCAGTTGAAATCCAACATATGGATCGCAATCGCGATTTTGCATTTTCTAAAATGATTATAAAGAAAATTATCCCAGCGGCTAATTGGGGTTTACCTCTTGGACAAGCCAGAAAATTAAACACTTTTCAGGCAATGCCAAATATGTTTAATTATCATGATTATATCATGGCATGGGATACAATTCTTATTTATGAAAATTCTCAAAGAAAACATTCATGGTGGATTAAATTCCAATTGGATGATGTTCATCAATTTATACCTACCTGGTTCAAAACTTTTTTCTTTTCATGGGGGGTAATGCCCTCTATTTTTCCTAGAAATGTTAAAAACATATGGATCAAGTTTCAACAAGCCAATCCACAATTTGACGGAATGACCTCAATAATTCAATTCTCCATTAATTATAATGTTCTCTGGATTATAAGATGGGAGTACGGATTACAAGATTTGCCAAAAGAAAAATTTGAAATCAAATTTGCCCCTACCATTTTGATCAGAAAAATATTAATAAAATGGTGGGGAAAAGAAGACTTCTTTGGAGAAGGTAAAGCCTATGATCGACAAGGGGTAATAGCTTTTGGACCTGCCAGAGAGACTATGAAAAACATGAATCATGATACCCCAACTCAAACCACTTTACTTGAAGAACTTTTCCAACATTTGGACAAAGATATCATTACTTCTATGTTTTCAGAAGTATTTGGTGAGAAATCAAATATATCTACACAAGCATCTACCTCCTCAAAAGGAAAAGATAAAATGGAAGATGATACTACTATGACAGAAAATGATGATCAAAATCAAGATGCACAGGATCCCTATGATGATGATGGAGATATTTTCGCATTACTTAATGCATAAATCAGTGGATGCAAGCTGGATGCCACCACCGATTGAGCTGGATGACACTACCGACTAAAAGTCTCTTGTTATATGAGTCTGTAATTTTTATTGAGTACGTGTCTTTATTGTATTGGTTTAAGTATTTCGATAGTGAGTGTACTGTTTGCTTTTGGAGTCTATAAGAGGAGTGGTTTCCCTCTGTAAACGACACACCAAAATTCTCTACTACTTTCTCAGAATAAAAGTTTCGAAGTTTTCTCCAGTTCTTGAGTTCAGAGTTTCAAGTTTCATCAAAATTTATGTAAGTTTATGTCATACGATTATATTTATGATCCTCCATTTGATTATATTATGCCGTCTGCAAATTATTTGAAAATCTTAAAAAAGAAAATTAAATTAATCAATAATCAAATTAAAGATCTTGAAGATCGTTTAAAAGATCCAGAAATAAATCCTGTTTATAAACAGTGGTTTGTTTATCCACATTTGGAAAGATCCAAGATTACCTTAAAGGCATTTGAGAAGCAGAGCTCACAGCTTGCTGCTTAAAGCTGAAGATTTGAAGATTAAAGATTAAATCTTTACTTGTGGTTTATTTAGAGATTAAATCTTTTGTAAGTCTCGTGTAAGTGGTATCAGAGCACTTACACGAGACTTACAAGAGATTTAATCTCTAAATAAACCACAAGTAAAGATTTAATCTTTAATCTTCAAATCTTCAGCTTTAAGCAGAATCTCTAAATAAACCACAAGTAAAGATTTAATCTTTAATCTTCAAATCTTCAGCTTTAAGCAGCAAGCTGTGAGCTCTGCTTCTCAAATGCCTTTAAGGTAATTTTTGATCTTTCCAAATGTGGATAAACAAACCACTGTTTATAAACAGGATTTATTTCTGGATCTTTTAAACGATCTTCAAGATCTTTAATTTGATTATTGATTAATTTAATTTTCTTTTTTAAGATTTTCAAATAATTTGCAGACGACATAATATAATCAAATGGAGGATCATAAATATAATCGTATGACATAAACTTACATAAATTTTGATGAAACTTGAAACTCTGAACTCAAGAACTGGAGAAAACTTCGAAACTTTTATTCTGAGAAAGTAGTAGAGAATTTTGGTGTGTCGATCACAAAGGGAGTTGACTCCTTAAATAGAACAATACCACTACTGTAACGAACCGTATTCTACACTACTTAAAATTTGCGGAAAAATTAAAAATTTTCTTAAATAAAACATTCATACGGTCGTCACTCAACATTCATAAAAATAAATCTCACAATCATCTGTCACCAATAAAATTTTTGCTAAAAGAAACTGTCTCAAAACGTCTCACGTTCAAATCAAAACATCAGAGTATTTTAAAATTTGCATAAACATAAACTTGCGGTCCTCGGGTTTAGCCTGCCACTCAGCCCAAGCCTGCCCCTTGGTCAACACCTCCTGTCTCCTCCACATAGTCACCTGCATCGATCAAGTCTAGTGAGTCTAAAGACTCAACACGTATAAACTGGAATAACGAGTACTACATAATAAGATCGCATGCAACTTTAAAATAGGACATACATAATTTGAAACTTGAACTTGCGCATTAAAACTTGAACATACGTACATACATACTTCGACGTGCCATAACTTAAACTTTTCATAAACATGCTGCATACTTGAACATACTTTAACATACATAACTTCATCATTTTGCGTAGAGGATGTTTCAAAGCAAGTGACCCATACATAATAAACGCCTGATCAGACATACCACAGTACTGGGCTGACAGGGACGTATCCACTGTCGCATACATGAGATCCCCGTTCATAATTTAACGGGCTGGTTGGTCCCTGTTCATAATTTAACGCTTTCCAACCACGATCTAACCCGTTCATAATTTAACGGGGCGGAGAGGTCCTCGGCCACGTTCACCGACTTCCAAACCCATTCATAATTTGGTCACAAGTCAATTAGCATACCTCAAAAACTTAAACATATTTTTTCTGCACGTCATACATACTTACTTGGCGTTGAGGGATTCGTTGGACTTCGACTGGGGCCGTTGCTGCAACTTACTTACGTGAATTTCATACTTAACTTGCATTGCTTAGACATAGAAAACACATGCTTACTCTCAAGCTCAATCATACCTTAGGACCTTCTACGATTTGCCACGACACGCCCTTAATAATCCTTGCACTAACCCATAACATCAAACTTAAAATGAACTTACAAATATTTCCCAAAAACAAGGGTACACGGACCCCGTGCTTGGGTCCGGGAGAGGGTCCGTGTACGTACTGCCTAGAGTGTGTCGGGAAACGGAAGGGGCACGGACCCCGTGCTCGGGTCCGGATGGGGGTCCGTGTAGGCTCTGGAAGAAGACATTGAAAGGAAAGCAAAGGCACGGACCCCGTGTCAGGGTCCGGGTAAGGGTCCGTGTAGGTACTGGAAAAAGACACTAAGTGAAACCCAAAGGCACGGACCCCATGCCCTCATCCGTGTAAGGGTCCGTGCTGTCTCGCAAAATTGACACTGAAGGAATAACAAAGGCACGGACCCCGTGCCCGGGTCCGTGTTAGGGTCCGTATGCCTACTGTATGTTGATACCTGCGAGGAAACTTATGCACATGCCTATCCTCCCAATTGCAACTCAATGGCACAAAGTTTAACACCTTATGACCCTTCTTAGGACACCATAATATTGCATCAAACTTATCCAAACACCTCAAACACAACGTGCACTATACTACACAATGCAACACCAATTATGCAATTAGCATCAATCACTTTCCTACAACTTTAACTAATTCAAACGCCTAACGACGTACATCAAAACATTAAAAATACACCAAACCTCAATACTAACATGCTTATACGCAGCAACGATCGCCCGTCGGTTTCCAACGAAGCCTGCAACACTGAAACTTCAAGAATTATCATTATTAGAACTTTTCTGAAACGCAGTTTGAGCAGTCCCACGAAAAACGCCATAACTCACTCAATATTTGTCCAAAAATTTCGAACCATATATCAAATCGAAGGTATCGAAAAGTTCTACGTTTTTGCCGTTGAAAGTTTTCCCAAAATATGAACAGAAAAATCGCAGTTTTGACATGAACAGAAAAAAACGAGTTTTAGATCTAGAAATTTTCCTTCGAAATTGATCCGATTCATGATCCGCTCAAACTACTAGCATCATACATAAATTTTACGCATAAAAACAACGCAATACAATATATGACTTGATCGATACAGCAAGAACAGATTATACGTGCCTTTTTGATGATAACGTTACCGAATGACGACACCGAAGCGGAGATAGGAGCGAGGTTGATCCGGGACGAACGTGGCACCGTTACTCTTGAATAAAACTGACCGAAATCTTGCTGGAATTTGAAGGGAAGGGGGCGGCTACTCTAGGGAAATAAGAACCCTAACTTTCTCTCAAAAGTAATAATAAAACTTGAATGAATTGTTGTGTGTGTGTTTAGGCGTGTATTACTATGTGTAAAAGTGTGTTTGTGTGTGTGAGGCGTGTGTTTTAAATAATTAAAAGACTAACTTTTGTTTAATTAAAATAATAGTCTACTAATCAAAACATTAACTCACACTTAACTTTTAAATAAAACTCTTTAATTAAAATATCACACACCCTACTAAACTTTAAAAGTTTAAAGGTCTTAAAATTACTAAATAAATATTTAGGCTCAAAAATGCTAAAACTCATTAAATTATTTAAAATGCCCCCAAACTTAACTTAAAATAAAATACCATATCTAAAATTGCCAAAAATCGTCACCGGGTCTTTTCCTCAATCCCGCCTCGAATGATCGCCTGAAACATGAAACTCGAAAGACATTTTAACGTGCATCACATAAACATAAATAATTTAAAATAATGCATTTAAATAAATCATGCATCGCCAAAACTCATTTAAAATTAATTTAAATGATTTAATAATTAAATGAATGCATGGGTTATACGTGTGTTAAATTTGGGCACTACAGTTCCTCCCCCACTTATAAAAATTTCGTCCTCGAAATTAAGTCTTACCGAACAACTCCAGGTAACGAAGTCTCATGTCGGCCTCTGACTCCCACGTGGCTTCTTCCACCGATTGATTCAGCCATTGAACTTTGACCAACTTAGTCGTCTTGTTCCGAAGTCTGCGCTCCTGTCTGTCTATGATTTGGACTGGTTTCTCCTCGTAAGACAGGTCTGGAGTCAACTGCAGCGGCTCATAACTCAGAACATGAGAAGGATTAGCCAAATATTTTCTCAGCATCGAGACATGGAACACATTGTGCACTCCGGCCAGATTCGGCGGAAGGGCTACACGATAAGCTAGTGTCCCAACTCTGTCCAAAACCTCGAACGGTCCAATAAACCTCGGACTCAACTTGCCTCTTTTTCCAAATCTCATCACACCCTTCATGGGTGCTATCTTGACGAAAACGTGATCACCCACTGAAAATTCGAGATCTCTCCTCCTCTTATCAGCATAACTCTTCTGACGGCTTTGGGCAGTCTTCATTCTCTCACGAATCTTGACCACCACGTCTGCAGTCTGCTGAACTATTTCTGGGCCAAGTTCTGTCCTCTCACCAACTTCATCCCAATGAACTGGTGATCTGCACTTCCTCCCGTACAACGCCTCGTAGGGAGCCATACCAATAGATGCTTGGAAGCTGTTGTTGTATGTGAACTCCACTAGGGGTAGTCTAGACTCCCAAGTTCCTTGAAAATCAATCATGCAAGCTCTTAGCAAGTCTTTCAAAATCTGAATCACTCGCTCAGACTGGCCATCTGTCTGCAGGTGAAAAGCTGTACTGAACAGTAACTTCGTCCCCATGGCTGTATGTAAGCTCTTCCAGAAGGACGATGTAAACCTCGGGTCCCTGTCGGACACAATAGAGACTGGGAAACCATGCAACCGGACGATCTCCTGGATATAAAGATCTGCATACTGCGTCATGGAGAAAGTCGTCTTCACCGGTAGGAAATGCGCTGATTTAGTGAGTCGGTCCACTATAACCCAAATAGAATTTGATCCTCTGACTGATCTCGGCATCCCAACAACAAAATCCATAGTAATGTTCTCCCACTTCCACTCGGGAATAGGGAGTGACTTAACCAATCCTGCTGGTCTCTGATGTTCAGCTTTTACTTGCTGACAAGTGAGGCATTCCGATACGAATCTACGGATGTCTCATTTCATCCCTGGCCACCAATACAAAATCTGAAGGTCCTTATACATCTTGGTACCTCCCGGATGGATAGAATACGGAGATGCGTGTGCCTCTGTCAGAATATCCTGTCTGGTCGAACCAACGCTAGGCACCCACATTCTACCTCTGTATCGCACAATGCCGTCTGACACTGTGTACAAAACACTGCCTTTAGCTTCATCATTCAGTCTCCATTTCTGTAGTTGTTCATCTGAAGACTGTCCTGATCGAATGCGGTCTAGTAAATCAGATTTGACTGTCAGATTAGACAGTCTAGGAGCTCTGCCCTTATGATAAATCTCTAGACCAAACCTCTGAATCTCAGACTGAAGTGGTCTCTGAACTGACAATTGTGTTATGACTGCCACCTTTCTGCTCAAAGCGTCTGCCACGACGTTAGCTTTTCCCGGATGGTAGCTAATCTCGCAATCATAGTCTTTCACAAGTTCTAACCACCGTCTTTGTCTCATATTCAGCTCTTTCTGCGTGAAGAAGTATTTGAGACTCTTGTGGTCGGTGAAGATCTGACATTTCTCGCCGTATAAGTAATGTCTCCAAATCTTCAATGCAAAGACAACGGCGGCTAATTCAAGGTCGTGCGTCGGGTAGTTCTTCTCGTGCATCTTTAACTGTCTGGAAGCATAAGCTATGACCCGACCTTGTTGCATCAACACTGCGCCTAATCCGAGCTTAGATGCATCGGTATAAAGCACAAACTCGCCTTGCCCTGTCGGCATGGCTAGCACTGGCGCTGAAATAAGAGCTTGCTTCAGAGTATCAAAGCTCTTCTGACATTCATCACCCCACACGAATTTAGCATTCTTCTTGGTGAGTGAAGTGAGTGGCACCGCTATGGATGAAAATCCCTTAATAAACTTACGGTAGTAGCCTGCTAAACCCAAAAAGCTGCGGATTTCTGATGCGTTCTTTGGCTCAACCCATTCCTTAACGGCTGCTACTTTCGATGGGTCCACCTCAATACCACTGCTGGATACTATATGCCCCAAAAATGCAACTTTCTGCAGCCAAAATTCACACTTACTGAATTTCGCAAATAACTTGCGACTCTGCAAGGTCTGCAAAACTGTCCTCAAATGCTGGTTGTGCTCCTCATGGCTCTTCGAGTAAATAAGAATGTCGTCAATGAATACTATGACGAATTGATCGAGGAACGGCTGAAATACTCAGTTCATGAGGTCCATGAAAATCGCTGGAGCATTTGTCAATCCAAATGGCATCACCAAGAACTCGTAATGCCCATATGTGGTCCTGAAAGCTGTCTTATGGACATCTGCATCCTTCACTTTCAGCTGATGGTACCCTGATCGAAGATCTATCTTAGAGAACACGGTAGCTCCCTGCAATTGATCGAACAAGTCTTCGATTCCAGGCAAAGGGTATTTGTTCTTGATCGTTACCTTGTTCAGCTCACGGTAATCGATGCACAGTCTCATGCTCCCATCCTTCTTCTTCACAAAAAGCACTGGTGCGCCCCACGGTGAGAAACTAGGGCGGATAAACCCTTTGTCGAGGAGCTCCTGAATCTGCTGTTTGAGCTCTAACATCTTAGCTGGAGCTAATCTGTATGGCGCCTTGGAGATTGGCGCTGTGCCTGGCACGAGATCGATTGCAAACTCCACCTCTCTCTCTGGTGGAAGACCGGTGACGTCATCAGGAAAGACGTCTGGAAATTCTTTGACTACTGGCACCTCTGATAAGGATGGAGTGGACATGTCAGGCGCTGAAATAATACTAGCCAAAAAGGCCTGACATCCCTTGGAGATCAAACTCCTCGCCTGCATGCATGAAATCATGCGAGGAAAGCTTCTCCATCTGGCTGGCTCAAAAAGAAATTGCTCCATGCCCGGCGGTCTAACTAAAACTGACCTCTTCTGAAATTCTATCAGAACTCTATTCTTAGTCAGCCAGTCCATGCCCAAGATAATGTCGAATTCTGGCATCGGCAATATGATTAAATCTGCATACACTAGGTGGCCATGCAGTTCTAGGTCGATATCTCTGACCACACTGGTAGCTAACAGCTCTTCCCCTGATGGGACTACTACCGAAAAATTCACGTCTAGGCCAATGGACTTGAGGTCTAAATGATTGGCAAACGTCTCTGATATGAAGGAGTGAGTGGCTCCTGAGTCTATCAACGCGGTTGTGGATAGTCTCTTAATGAAAATGTTTCCTGAGACGCGTTAGCACAACACAAACTAACTTATATCTCAAAATTTATACCATAAACCTTAAGCACAATAGAACTCAATAACCTTAGGTACCCAAAGTATTAATAGCACGCTAATAATCCCAAGAATAAAAATTCCACATGCAAGGCAATATAATACTGAGCTTAGGTAGAAAAGTTTACCAGTCAGTAGGGTGGTGTCTGGGTCCGCCTCCTGTGCATGCATGGCAAATACTCAGCCCTGGGTTGGTTGCTTCCACTGTGGGCACTCTTTCAGTACGTGATCTGTAGCCCCACATTTAAAACATTTCCCGGATCCCCATAGGCACTGTCCGGGATGCTGACGGTTGCACTTCTGGCACACTGGGTAAACAACGGGCCTCTGCGGCGCCCCTTGCTGCTGAACGGGACCCTTGCCCTTCGGCGGTCCCTGAAAAAGTTTCTTTCCTGGCGGCCCCTGATACGGTTTCTTAAAGTGGGGTCGCTGATTCTGCTGCTGATGGTGTGGCTGCGGTGGAGCCTGATAGGGCCTCTTGCCCTGCCTGTCCGCCTCAATATCCCGCTGGTCTTGTTCTGCAGCCAGAGCTCTAGAGACTGCAACTGCATAAGAAGTAGGGCCAGCTACCCTCATGTCACGGCGCAAGATCGGCCGCAAACCATTTAAGAAGTGCCTCAACTTCGCCTGGACATCATTAGCAATGAGGGGCACGAAGTGACATCCCCTCTCAAACTTCCTAACAAAATCTGCCACGCTACTGTCCCCCTGCCGCAACGTCATAAACTCGTTGGTGAGTCTGGTTCGTACTTCCTCAGTGAAGTACTTGGAGTAGAAAACTTCCTTGAAACCATTCCAAGGCAGCACCTGCAAGTTGACTGCCACAGATGCACTCTCCCACCATAATCTGGCGTCCCCTGTCAGAAGGAACGTGGCACATCTGACCCTGTCTGCGTCGGTCAGTTCCATAAAGTCAAAGATTACTTCGATGGACTTGATCCATCCTTCAGCGACCATCGGGTCAGTAGTACCCGAAAACTCCTTCAGACTCATCCTCCTAAACGTCTCATATACTGCCTCTGGTTGGGGCCTCGCCCCTGCGCCTGCTGCTGCCTGGTTCCCCGCAAACTGTGCGAAGAACTGTGTCATACCAGCAAGCATCTGAGCCTGCATATCTGGTGGTGGAGGTGGTGGAGGATTGGCCCTCTCCTCCTCCCGATGCTCTCTGTTCTCATCTCTTGTTTCACGGTCGATCACACGTCTAGGAGGCATACTGTTCCAACAAATTACCCAACACGTAAACCCAACATGCATGTATGCAATACCAATATCATAAGATGCACGTAAATCGAATTTAAAACATAGACGTGCTGAAATCATGACTTAATGCATAATACATAGCATAACTCAAAACTTTAAAACTTACATACTTGAGGTGTAACCTCGAGAGCTTCTTGCGACTGGCAGTAGGCATAACCCTTTACAAGAACACTACCAACTGTAACGAACCGTATTCTACACTACTTAAAATTTGCGGAAAAATTAAAAATTTTCTTAAATAAAACATTCATACGGTCGTCACTCAACATTCATAAAAATAAATCTCACAATCATCTGTCACCAATAAAATTTTTGCTAAAAGAAACTGTCTCAAAACGTCTCACGTTCAAATCAAAACATCAGAGTATTTTAAAATTTGCATAAACATAAACTTGCGGTCCTCGGGTTTAGCCAGCCACTCAGCCCAAGCCTCCCCTTGGTCAACACCTCCTGTCTCCTCCACATAGTCACCTGCATCGATCAAGTCTAGTGAGTCTAAAGACTCAACACGTATAAACTGGAATAACGAGTACTACATAATAAGATCGCATGCAACTTTAAAATAGGACATACATAATTTGAAACTTGAACTTGCGCATTAAAACTTGAACATACGTACATACATACTTCGACGTGCCATAACTTAAACTTTTCATAAACATGATGCATACTTGAACATACTTTAACATACATAACTTCATCATTTTGCGTAGAGGATGTTTCAAAGCAAGTGACCCATACATAATAAACGCCTGATCAGACATACCACAGTACTGGGCTGACAGGGACGTATCCACTGTCGCATACATGAGATCCCCGTTCATAATTTAACGGGCTGGTTGGTCCCCATTCATAATTTAACGCTTTCCAACCACGATCTAACCCGTTCATAATTTAACGGGGCGGAGAGGTCCTCGGCCACGTTCACCGACTTCAAAACCCATTCATAATTTGGTCACAAGTCAATTAGCATACCTCAAAAACTTAAACATATTTTCTCTGCACGTCATACATACTTACTTGGCAGTTGAGGGATTCGTTGGACTTCGACTGGGGCCGTTGCTGCAACTTACTAACGTGAATTTCATACTTAACTTGCATTGCTTAGACATAGAAAACACATGCTTACTCTCAAGCTCAATCATACCTTAGGACCTTCTACGATTTGCCACGACACGCCCTTAATAATCCTTGCACTAACCCATAACATCAAACTTAAAATGAACTTACAAATATTTCCCAAAAACAAGGGTACACGGACCCCGTGCTTGGGTCCGGGAGAGGGTCCGTGTACGTACTGCCTAGAGTGTGTCGGGAAACGGAAGGGGCACGGACCCCGTGCTCGGGTCCGGATGGGGGTCCGTGTAGGCTCTGGAAGAAGACATTGAAAGGGAAGCAAAGGCACGGACCCCGTGTCAGGGTCCGGGTAAGGGTCCGTGTAGGTACTGGAAAAAGACACTAAGTGGAACCCAAAGGCACGGACCCCGTGCCCTCATCCGTGTAAGGGTCCGTGCTGTCTCGCAAAATTGACACTGAAGGAATAACAAAGGCACGGACCCCGTGCCCGGGTCCGTGTTAGGGTCCGTATGCCTACTGTATGTTGATACCTGCGAGGAAACTTATGCAAGTGCCTATCCTCCCAATTGCAACTCAATGGCACAAAGTTTAACACCTTATGACCCTTCTTAGGACACCATAATATTGCATCAAACTTATCCAAACACCTCAAACACAACGTGCACTATACTACACAATGCAACATCAATTATGCAATTAGCATCAATCACTTTCCTACAACTTTAACTAATTCAAACGCCTAACGACGTACATCAAAACCTTAAAAATACACCAAACCTCAATACTAACATGCTTATACGCAGCAACGATCGCCCGTCGGTTTCCAACGAAGCCTGCAACACTGAAACTTCAAGAATTATCAATATTAGAACTTTTCTGAAACGCAGTTTGAGCAGTCCCACGAAAAACGCCATAACTCACTCAATATTTGTCCAAAAATTTCGAACCATATATCAAATCGAAGGTATCGAAAAGTTCTACGTTTTTGCCGTTGAAAGTTTTCCCAAAATATGAACAGAAAAATCGCAGTTTTGACATGAATAGAAAAAAACGAGTTTTAGATCTAGAAATTTTCCTTCGAAATTGATCCGATTCATGATCCGCTCAAACTACTAGCATCATACATAAATTTTACGCATAAAAACAACGCAATACAATATATGACTTGATCGATACAGCAAGAACAGATTATACGTGCCTTTTTGATGATAACGTTACCGAATGACGACACCGAAGCGGAGATAGGAGCGAGGTTGATCCGGGACGAACGTGGCACCGTTACTCTTGAATAAAACTGACTGAAATCTTGCTGGAATTTGAAGGGAAGGGGGCGGCTACTCTAGGGAAATAAGAACCCTAACTTTTCTCTCAAAAGTAATAATAAAACTTGAATGAATTGTTGTGTGTGTGTTTAGGCGTGTATTACTATGTGTAAAAGTGTGTTTGTGTGTGTGAGGCGTGTGTTTTAAATAATTAAAAGACTAACTTTTGTTTAATTAAAATAATAGTCTACTAATCAAAACATTAACTCACACTTAACTTTTAAATAAAACTCTTTAGTTAAAATATCACACACCCTACTAAACTTTAAAAGTTTAAAGGTCTTAAAATTACTAAATAAATATTTAGGCTCAAAAATGCTAAAAAACTCATTAAATTATTTAAAATGCCCCCAAACTTAACTTAAAATAAAATACCATATCTAAAATTGCCAAAAATCGTCACCGGGTCTTTTCCTCAATCCCGCCTCGAATGATCGCCTGAAACATGAAGCTCGAAAGACATTTTAACGTGCATCACATAAACATAAATAATTTAAAATAATGCATTTAAATAAATCATGCATCGCCAAACTCATTTAAAATTAATTTAAATGATTTAATAATTAAATGAATGCATGGGTTATACGTGTATTAAATTTGGGCACTACAACTACTATTTACAGTACACTTACAAATAAAAACTTGCCACGTAATACAAACTTTAATAATACACAACAATAATGCACGACTTTTAGTCTAGACACAATACCACTACTCATCTCGTGACTTCCAGCTCATACCTCCATTATTTCATGCATTTAATAATGCGAATAGGTCGTCACCCTCATATGGGTCCTGAGCATCTGGTAGATCATCTTGATCAGTCATCTGTGTATCGTCTTCCATTTTTTCCTTTCCTTTTGAGGAGGTTGATTCTTGAGTGGGTAAATTTGATTTTTCACCAAAAACTTCTGTAAACATAGAAGTAATGGTATCCTTGTCCAGATGTTAGAAAAGTTCTTTTAACAATGTGGTTTGCGTTGGAGTGTCATGATTTAAATTCCTCATGGTTTCTCTACCAACTCCAAGAGCTATTACTCCTTGTCTATCATAAACTTTGCCCTCTGCAAAGAAGTCTTCTTTTCCCCACCATTTTATAATAATTTTCCTAATTAATATAGTAGGGGCAAACTTGATTTCAAATTTTTCTTTAGCCAGGTCTTGCAGTCCATATTCCCATCGAATAATCCAGGGAACATTATAATTAATAGCAAATTGAATCATGGCTGTTAAACCATCAAACTGGGTATTGGCATTTTGGAATTTGATCAATATGTTTTTAACATTTTGGGGAAGGATTGAGGGCATTACCCCCCATGAAAAGAAAAAAGTTTTGAACCATGTGGGTATAAATTGATGAATATCGTCTAATTGAAATTTTATCCACCAAGAGTGTTTTCTTTGAGAATTCTCATATAAGACAATGGTATCCCAAGCCATGATATAATCATGATAATTAAACATATTAGGCATTGCCTGAAAAGTGTTTAATTGTCTGGCTTGGCTAAGAGGTAAACCCCAATTAGCAGCTGGGATAATCTTTTTTATTATCATTTTAGAAAATGTATAATCGCGATTGCGATCCATATGTTGCATTTCAACTGATCCAGTTTCTACTAAAATTGTTTCAAAATAGTCTCTGGTTTTTCTAACCCAATATGGGTTGTAAATCTTTAATCAAATAGCTTTGAGCTGTGGGGACCCGGGCTCTTATTCTTTTTCTTGGGATTAAATGGATCATTAATATAAAAACGTGGGTCAATTTTTCGCTTTTTACATTAAATCTAATGTAAACAAACCAGCATGAGTTCTTTATTTAAATACAACATACAAACATCAAATACATGTATTACTCTGTATGTTCCCCCTAACCAGTAATAAAAGACAATACATAATAAAAGACAACTACTGGTCCATCTGCTACGCCCGAGATCTCCACGCTAACACGATCATCTCTGTCTCGACCCAGATCCTGCCCCACCTGTTGTTATGCACACATACAGACATAACTACAGCCGGAAAACCGGTGAGAACAAATCCCAGTATAAACATGTATACATGAAATAAAACAATCTAAAACATGAAACATGCTGATATGAATGTCATTCATATATAATCATGCAATGCGAATCTAATCATGTCTAGATGCGACTCGACTAGAACTCTAGGGATCCCGTTGTGAATAAGACGTCACTGACTGTCACCTACCCTACCAATCGAGGTGCTGTACGTCTTATTCCTAGACTTCGGCCTGATCTGTATCCACGTCTACAAAGGGGCGGTGATCTTCCTCTAAGCTGAGATATCGCCGAACATCTAGTAGTCTGCCTGATCTCCAGACTGCCCTATCTTAATGCATGAATACAAAATCTGTAAACAAGCATAATGCAATGCTACATGGTCTGTAAACAAAGCATAGCACGATCTGCATACAAGTTCTATAACAATCATAATCATATCAAGGTATAAACAATAAAACAAGTATGTGATTTTGGTTGGGAAACTCAAATGTGATCTCATTTGAGTCGTGATTCCCCAAACAAGACATGTACTATACCTTTCGTCGTAGAATCGCTGTCACGGTCGTCAATACGAATCTGAAATGGAAATGTGGATACGCACTCTATCAATTTCTAATCTAAATCAACATATATCCAAGTTACTACGTGATCTTGATACAATTTGACGGCATAACGACGTATTTCTCGATACCGGTCACTCAAATTCTCAACAGATATCAACACATTATCAATCTAAACTCATCAACTCATAATCATCATCCTAAACATGTCATAGTACCCAAAATCTGCATATTTAGTTCTAAACATGCTATAAAAATCGTAACAATTGCATATGACATCCGTTCTTCGATCCGGTTACGAATATATATTCATAATCATCACAAGAATACATAATCTAGTGTACTTCACAATTTCCCCAATCACCATATCTCAAATCATGTTGAAACTGAAAGAAAAATACATCACCTCGTAGCTAATAACGAGAGGAGCTCAAAACCGAAGTCGGATTTGAATTTGGATGAGTAAATCTTACAAAAGTACAATTCAACCGTATGAAGAAAATGGAAGCTTTCCTCTGCACCTTTCAATTTATTCTGATGGAATGAAGAAAAATTCGTGTCAATATATATATACATTGCATGGTTTAAGACACATGGCCAATCCGTTGAAATACACGTCTCGCGCATATGCGCGGCATTACTCGCGCATATGCCCCGAACCTACTGTCTCGGAAATTTTAGTACTCGCGCATATGCGCCACTAAACTCGCGCATATGCGCCGAACCTACTGTCTCGGAAATTTTAGTACTCGCGCATATGCGCCACTAAACTCGCGCATATGCGCCAATGGTTCTGGACGCTCCGCGCATATGCGCCACTACTCTCGCGCATATGCGCCAAGGCTACTGTACATGTCGCGCATATGCGCCACTCTTTCCGCGCATATGCGCCAATGCTACTGGAATTCTCATGCATATGCGCGCATTCCTTCGCGCATATGCGCCATAGCTTCGGCCTTACTTATTCTTTTGACTATCTTTCACATCTTTATTATACATTCCCCTTTCTTTTCTAGTCCAATGAAATACATCTACAATCATCTTAATTATCAACGAATCCATCTGATTATGATAACTAAATCTTTGAGCCTTACATTTCTCCCCCTCTAAGAAATGATTTCGCCCTCGAAATCGCATATCATTCTATCAATGAAAGCATCAAAAGTAATAATATCAAAGTTAGATCAATACTTACATTATTGAAATAATTCGGGGTGTTTCTGTCGCATGTTGGCTTCTGTCTCCCACGTCGCTTCCTCGATGCCATGACGACTCCATTGGACTTTCACAAGTGGGATAATCTTCGTTCTGAGCTTCTTTTCTTTTCGATCAAGAATCTGTATCGGTTGTTCCACATAGCTCAAAGTCTGATCAAGTTCAGCTTCGTCAGGTTGAATGACATGAGAAGTATCTGGAATATATTTTCGTAACATCGATACATGAAAGACATCATGTATCCCGGATAGAGAAGGAGGAAGTGCAACTCGATAAGCTCTATCGCCAATCTTTTCAAGAATCTCGTAAGGACCAATGTATCGAGGAGATAATTTTCCGCGCTTGCCAAATCGAACAACGCCTCTGAATGGAGAAATCTTCAAAAACACTCTATCTCCCGCCTCAAATACTAACGGTCTACGTCTGATATTGGCGTACTTTGCTTGTCGATCTTGTGCTGTCTTCATCCTCTTCTGAATGAGTTTCACCTTCTCTGTCATGTCACGAATCATATCTGGCCCAAGTTCTGGTAGCTCTGAGATATCATCCCAGTATAGCGGAGATCTGCACTTCTTGCCATACAAAGCTTCAAACGGTGCCATCTCGATACTCGTCTGATAGCTATTATTGTAAGAGAATTCGCAAAGAGGTAGGGAATCTTGCCAACCAATGCCAAAATCTAGCACGACGGCTCTCAACATATCCTCTAATGTCTGGATAGTCCGCTCTGACTGTCCGTCTGTCTGAGGATGGTAAGCAGTACTCAGGTGTAATGTCGTACCTAAGGCCTGCTGTAGACTGTGCCAGAAGTGTGAAGTGAATCGTGGATCACGATCTGATACGATAGACTTCGGCACTCCATGCAATCTGACTACCTCTCGAATATAAATCTCCGCCATCTGATCCTGTCTATACGTCATTCTGTACGGAATGAAACAAGCGGATTTGGTCAGTCTGTCAATAATGACCCAAATCGCATCACAGCCCTTGGATGATCTGGGTAACTTCGTCACGAAATCCATGGAAATGTGGTCCCATTTCCATTCAGGAATAGATAAACTCTGAAGTAATCCACCAGGCTTCTTCCTCTCGGCTTTCACCTGTTGGCAGTTCAAACACTTAGACACAAATTCGGCTATGTCTGACTTCATTTGCTTCCACCAGAACTGTGTCGTCAAGTCATTGTACATCTTTCTGCCACCCGGATGGATGCTGAACCGACTACAATGTGCCTCTGTCAGAATCTGCTGTCTCAAATCTGCAACATCTGGCACAACTAGACGGTTATTCACGTACAACACATGATCTCGTACCTGATATTCTGATACATGCCCTGATCTGACCATTTGGATTGATTTTTGCACATTCTGATCGGTTCTTTGTGCTTCCTTGATCCTCATAATCAAATTGGGCTCAACTTGGATCGTAAAAAGTCGTAGTGGCTTACTATCTGTATCAAATTCTAATCCAGATGTACAGCAATTTTCAACTAATTTGTTAACACCTATCGTCGATAAGGACAAAGAACATACCTTACGACTCAAGGCATCTGCTGCTGCATTTGACTTTCCTGGATAATATTTGATTTCACAGTCAAAATCTTTCAAAAGATCTAGCCATCTACGCTGCCTCATGTTCAGTTCTGATTGAGAGAATAGGTACTTTAGGCTCTTGTGATCGGAGAATATCTCAAATTTTTCACCGTAGAGATAATGACGCCAAATCTTTAATGCAAATACGATAGCCGCCAATTCCAGATCATGAATGGGGTATCGTACCTCATGTGGCTTCAATTGTCTCGAGGCGTATGCGATCACATGGCCTCGCTGCATAAGAACACATCCCAAACCTCTATGAGAAGCATCACAATATACAACGAAATTACTTGTACCTGAAGGTATCGTCAATACTGGAGCACTAGTCAGTCTTTTCTTCAATTCAACAAAGCTAGACTCACACTCCTCTGACCAAACAAATGGTGCATTCTTTTGCGTCAATTGAGTTATTGGCTTTGCAATACTGGAGAAATCTTTGATAAATCTTCTGTAGTATCCGGCCAGACCCATGAAACTGCGTATTTCTGGTACCGAAGTCGGTCTCGACCAACTGATCACAGCTTCAACTTTACTCGGATCCACAGAAATACCATCTCCAGAAATGATATGCCCCAAGAATACAACTCGATTCAACCAAAACTCACACTTTGACAATTTAGCATACAGTCGCTCGTTCCTCAACGTCTGCAAAACAAGTCTGAGATGCTCTGCATGCTCATTTCTGTTCTTTGAATACACCAAAATGTCATCAATGAAAACAATGACAAATTCATCTAGATATCTCTGAAACACTTGGTTCATCAAGCCCATAAATACCGCAGGAGCATTGGTTAACCCGAAAGGCATGACAATAAATTCGTAATGTCCATACCTGGTTCGGAATGCTGTCTTTGGTATGTCTATATCTCGAACTCTGAGCTGATGATATCCAGAACGCAAATCAATCTTCAAATACACGGAGGATCCCTGCAACTGATCAAATAAATCATCAATCCTAGGCAAAGGATATTTATTCTTGATCGTTGCCTTGTTCAGTTGCCTGTAATCAATACACAAATGCATCGAACCGTCTTTCTTCTGCACAAACAACACTGGAGCGCCCCAAGGAGATACACTAGGTCTGATATATCCCTTGGCTAGAAGATCTTCTAATTGTGCTTTCAATTCTTTAAGTTCGATGGGTGCCATCCTATATGGAGCTCTCGAAATAGGGACGGTACCTGGTGTAAGTTCAATGCTAAAATCTACCTCTCGAACCGGAGGTAAGCCTGGGATCTCATCTGGAAAAATATCTGGAAATTCCCGTACTACTGGCAGATCTGCCAATGTCGGGCTCGACTTCTGCATATCTACAGCATAAACAAAGAAACCATCCGCTCCTTTCTGTAACAATCTGTTCATAGTAAGAGCCGAAATCAAGGGAATCCGAGATCTGGAACCCTTCCCGTAGAATTTCCACTCGTCTGTCATCTCGGGTCTGAATCTGACAATCTTATGGAAACAATCCACGGTAGCTCTGTACTTCGTTAGCATGTCAATACCGACTATACAATCAAAATCAGCTAGACCCAACACTATACAATCTAGGTCAATCTCATGCCCCTCAAACTGTAGAATGCAATGTCTAACCGTAGTTACAGATATCAATCCACTTCCCAACGGGGAATTAATAGACACAACATCTAGCAAAGACTCAACAGGCAAAGAATGCAACAATGCAAATCGCTTTGAAATGAATGTATGCGATGCACCTGTATCTATTAAGATATAAGCAGGATAACCATAAAGGAGACAGTTACCTGCTATAACATCATCTGGTGCATCCTGTGCTTGCTCCTCTGTCAACGCAAACACCTGGGCCTGTTGCCTCGGAGGTTGAGTCACTGTCTGACTACCACGACCTCTGGATGGAGTCGATGCTGGTGGAGGCTGAAAGGAGTGAACCGATGATGCCTGCCTCTCAAACTGAGGTACTGGCCCGGATGCTCTTCCACTCTGGCCTTGCTGTACACTCCTCTGGGGACAGACTTTGGCAAAATGCCCCAGGTTGCCTACAAATGTTACATCGGCCTGTAACTCCCTGGCACTGTTCAGTTGCATGCCTACCTCCACAATTATTGCAATATACACCTGAAGTCCTTGAACTTTGATCAAAACCACTCTGTCTGGATCCGCTGGAACTCGACGAACTGCTCCCAGGTCGCTTAAACTGTTTCCCCTTCGCCTTCAGCTGTTCTTTGCGTCCACTACTACTACCACTGCTTTCGAATCGAGGAGGAGGAACTTGGGATGGAGGTAGTGGCAGTCTCGGACTCGGTGCAACATACGGAGCACTCCGTTGCCTAAGCAATCCTGCTTCAGCTCCTTTGGCACGATTCAATGCATCCGAGAAATTATCAGGTCTCCCAGTATTGACCAACGTAAAGATATCTGGATTCAGGCCATTTATAAACTGATCTGCCATGGCCTCATCATTTCCTGAAACATGAGGTGCAAAACGGAGCAAAGAAGAGAATTTGGCAACGTACTCCTCAATGTTCAATTGCCCTTGCCTCAGATTGGCAAATTCTGCACCTTTATCCTTGCGATAAGAGATGGGAAAGAAACGCTGATAGAATTCCGTCTTGAATACCTTCCACGTAATCTCGGTACCCCGCTGCTCTAAAGTTCTCCTAATGTTCAACCACCAATTCTTGGCTATATCTTGCAATTGATGGCCAATGAGCTTTATTCTCTTCTCGTCACTGTACTCCAAAGATTCGAATAGCATTTCAATGTCCTCAAGCCAACTTTCGCACTCGATGGCATTCTCGGTACCTTTTAAGGTGGGAGGTCGAAAGGATTGGAATCGCTTCAGCAACGTCTCCATAGGGGTCGCCGTAACATCCATAGGATCTCCGGATGTACTCCCCTGTTCTGGCGCTGCTGGTCGTAGAGGCACAACTGCTCTTCTAGGAGGCATATCTAATAAACCAACGGATTAGTAGACAAGATATACAACTGTCTCAGCCATCCTCTAGTCAGTTACCTCTGATCTAGAATCAGTTCTGATTCAGTTTATTACACGCTGAAAGAAATCAAACACAACAACATGTAATAGGAAAGCAATAATCATGCTAGCACATCATCAAGCAAGGAAGAAGACTCGATCTACCCCGCTAATTCTATCCTATCTTAGTCTAAAGGAACTATGGCTCTGATACCACCTGTTGTGGGGACCCGGGCTCTTATTCTTTTTCTTGGGATTAAATGGATCATTAATATAAAAACGTGGGTCAATTTTTCGCTTTTTACATTAAATCTAATGTAAACAAACCAGCATGAGTTCTTTATTTAAATACAACATACAAACATCAAATACATGTATTACTCTGTATGTTCCCCCTAACCAGTAATAAAAGACAATACATAATAAAAGACAACTACTGGTCCATCTGCTACTCCCGAGATCTCCACGCTAACACGATCATCTCTGTCTCGACCCAAATCCTGCCCCACCTGTTGTTATGTACACATACAGACATAACGACAGCCGGAAAACCGGTGAGAAGAAATCCCAGTATAAACATGTATACATGAAATAAAACAATCTAAAACATGAAACATGCTGATATGAATGTCATTCATATATAATCATGCAATGCGAATCTAATCATGTCTAGATGCGACTCGACTAGAACTCTAGGGATCCCGTTGTGAATAAGACGTCACTGACTGTCACCTACCCTACCAATCGAGGTGCTGTACGTCTTATTCCTAGACTTCGGCCTGATCTGTATCCACGTCTACAAAGGGGCGGTGATCTTCCCCTAAGCTGAGATATCGCCGAACATCTAGTAGTCTGCCTGATCTCCAGACTGCCCTATCTTAATGCATGAATACAAAATCTGTAAACAAGCATAATGCAATGCTACATGGTCTGTAAACAAAGCATAGCACGATCTGCATACAAGTTCTATAACAATCATAATCATATCAAGGTATAAACAATAAAACAAGTATGTGATTTTGGTTGGGAAACTCAAATGTGATCTCATTTGAGTCGTGATTCCCCAAACAAGACATGTACTATACCTTTCGTCGTAGAATCGCTGTCACGGTCGTCAATACGAATCTGAAGTGGAAATGTGGATACGCACTCTATCCATTTCTAATCTAAATCAACATATATCCAAGTTACTACGTGATCTCGATACAATTTGACGGCATAACGACGTATTTCTCGATACCGGTCACTCAAATTCTCAACAGATATCAACACATTATCAATCTAAACTCATCAACTCATAATCATCATCCTAAACATGTCATAGTACCCAAAATCTGCATATTTAGTTCTAAACATGCTATAAAAATCGTAACAATTGCATATGACATCCGTTCTTCGATTCGGTTACGAATATATATTCATAATCATCACAAGAATACATAATCTAGTGTACTTCACAATTTCCCCAATCACCATATCTCAAATCATGTTGAAACTGAAAGAAAAATACATCACCTCGTAGCTAATAACGAGAGGAGCTCAAAACCGAAGTCGGATTTGAATTTGGATGAGTAAATCTTACAAAAGTACAATTCAACCGTATGAAGAAAATGGAAGCTTTCCTCTGCACCTTTCAATTTATTCTGATGGAATGAAGGAAAAATTCGTGTCAATATATATATACATTGCATGGTTTAAGACACATGGCCAATCCGTTGAAATACACGTCTCGCGCATATGCGCGGCATTACTCGCGCATATGCGCCGAACCTACTGTCTCGGAAATTTTAGTACTCGCGCATATGCGCCACTAAACTCGCGCATATGCGCCAATGGTTCTGGACGCTCCGCGCATATGCGCCACTACTCTCGCTCATATGCGCCAAGGCTACTGTACATGTCGCGCATATGCGCCACTCTTTCCGCGCATATGCGCCAATGCTACTGGAATTCTCATGCATATGCGCGCATTCCTTCGCGCATATGCGCCATAGCTTCGGCCTTACTTATTCTTTTGACTATCTTTCACATCTTTATTATACATTCCCCTTTCTTTTCTAGTCCAATGAAATACATCTACAATCATCTTAATTATCAACGAATCCATCTGATTATGATAACTAAATCTTTGAGCCTTACATGAGCTATATGAATAGGTGATAGACCTTTAAGGTCTTTATCAACAGGACAACAATGAAGACATCCTGATATTAAATAGGGATATTTTAAATCCTCTTTTGAACCCTTTAGTGCAAATATTGCATTATGATAGTAATGAATTTCATAAGCAGTGTCATCATCTGCAAATTCTTTAATTGGATCAAATTTTTCTTCTTCTGTGGAAGCCATTTGAGGCTGAGGAACAACAGCCCCTCTTTTAAAGGGTGGTTTATTCATCGGCTTTTTTCCGGTCGCTAGTCTCTTTAGAACCGTCTTCCAAGGTTGATCCCTGCAAAAATTCTCTGGTTAGAAAATCTGGTAAAGAATTAGATTTTCCAGAGATATGTTCAATATCAAAATCAAAACATGCTAATATAGCTTGCCATCTAGCAAATATTTGTTTAGATGCTATTACTTTATAATCTTTTAAAAGAATATCTTTAGCAGATTTGCAATCAAACCTTAATAAAAATCTCTTGTTTAAAAGATCACTTTCAAATTTTGTAATACATTTAACGATTGAAAGAATTTCTTTCTTTATTGTAGAATAATTCTTTTGAGTATTATTCCAAGTACCAGAAGTATATCTCACAAGAATTTCTTTAGATGTATTATCTAATTTTTGTTTAAGTATTCCTCCATATCCAATATCAGAGGCGTCTGTTTCAACTATTTTGAATGCTTCAGGATTAGCAATAGATAAACAAGGTAGTTCTTTAACTCTTTCTTTTATTTTTTGTATTGCTAAAGTATGACTATCAGTCCATGGTTGAGGATTTTTCTTCAACCTTTGAAATAATAATTTACAATCTTGAGCGAGATCTTTATAAAAATCTCCAATATAATTAAGACTTCCAAGAAATCTTTGTAATTGATTTACATCAGTGATCTTATCAGGAAATTTATCAGCAAAAACAATTGCTCTTTCAATAGGAATTATTATTCCATTTTCAATATAATGTCCAAGAATTTTATCTTAGTTTGAAAAAGTTTTACTTTTTTCTGATTTACTGCCAAACCAGCTTTTTTAGTAACTTGAATAAATATATTTAAATGTTTAAAATGCTGATCAATATTATCGGAATATATAAGGACATCATCTATATAGACGATAATATAATCTATATAAGAATTATAAATTTCATTCATTATATTTTGGAATTCCATTGGAGCATTTTTTAATCCAAATGGCATTACATTCCATTCGTAATGGCCAAATGGTACAGTAAAGCTGTTTTATATTTATCTTCTTCTTTTAGAAGAATTTGATAAAATCCTGATTTTAAATCAAAAGAAGAGAATACTTTTCCTTTAAATAATCTATTTAGTAAATCTCTTTTATTTGGTAATGGATGCTTTATCCATTTTAATGCTTTATTAAGCGGTTTATAATTGATAACAAGTCTTGGAGCTCCTCTTTCAATTTCGGCTGCATTTTCCACATAAAAAGCTGGACAACTCCAAGGACTATTACTTAGTCTGATTAACTCCTTTTTAAGAAGACTATTAATTTCTTCTTTGCAATAATTTAAAAGTCTAGGCCCCATAGCTATAGGCCTTGCTTTTGTAGGAATTTTATCCTCATTAAAATCATCTGTATAAGGAAGACTGACCTGATGTTTTTTCCTATTCCAAAAGGCATTAGGAACATCAGCACATATCTCTTTAGATATATTTTAAGAAATAATTTTTATTTTTTCTTGAATTTTTTCAGAATTTAGTTTTTCTTTAATATTTTTAAAATGGATTTCATCTTTTAATGAAGTAATAAAATTTTCTTTATTACACACTATTTTTTGTAAAATATTAATAGATTTTGAAACTGGTATTGTTGTGAATGGGAAAAATAAATCATTACCTTTAATGTTGGTATATAAACCCTTTTCATTAATTTTATTAATAGGAAACAACATTTGGAAAAATGGAGTTCCTAAAATCACAGGAGTAGATATATTTTTAATGAGAATAAAAGTTGTATTTAAACAAACTCCAGAATTACATATTGCCACATCACACAATTTGTAATTAACTATAAGAGGTTGCTTATTAGCAGCTATTATAAATTGAGTAGTCTTTTTATAATATTTGGAAGGAACAATTCCTTCACTGATACAATTTACATCAGCTCCTGTATCTAATAATGCTTCAATAGTAATTTTAAATTTTCTATTAATAATTAATGTTACTTTTGAGTACCATTTTTGAGAAATAATCTGATCAATTTTATTGATCCATATCATTTGATTTATTTCATGATCATTATCATTTTTTGGTAAAATATCTTCTTCTTCTTCATCAGAAGTAGAATCTTTTTCCCAAGTATTATTATTGATACTAAGAGTATTTACTCTTTCTTTTAAATATTTTATTTCAGATTTTATCTGATCTATTTCTCCTTTTAATTCAGAAATAGTAGGCTCTCTTTCTTTTTGTTTAGCCTTTTCTAATATTTTATTGTAAGAATATAATTCATGTTCTTGTACTGTATTTTGTACAAGTTTAGCAGGCTTATGATTTGCCATATTCAAATAATGTTCTATAGATTTTCTTTTTTCTAGAGGATCATTTATTTGATCTATGAGATCTAAAATGAAAGTTTCTTCATTTGATATAACATTTATTTCTAATCCCATAAAATTTATGAGACAAGTGTCACAATCACAATTTGGATCACATATTTTATTTTCTGTTATTTCATTATCAGAATCATTATCTGAACTGCTATTAGAATATTCTGATAATTCATCAATAATATTAATGTAGAAATCTTTTTGTATTGAATCTTCTTCTTTATTAAGAAGAATGTTTATCAATGATTCTTTTAAATCATTGTTTATATTGAGATTATTAATCTTTTTCTTGACATAACACTTATTAGCTTTATGTCCAATTTTTCCACATTTCCAGCATACTGGAACTTTAGAATCATTTTTTATAGGTTTTTTAAAAACATTTTCTTAGAATATCTTTTAGATTTTTCTTTATCTTTTAAATAATGTTTCTTTCTTTTAAATGGAAATCGTTTCTTTTTCTTATCTCTTTTAGGATATTGTATTGGTTGAAAGCCTATTTGCTCACAAAAATCACCAATAATATTTCTATTTTCTTCTTTTTGCATATCAAGTTGTCTTTTTAACTTGATATCATCGCAAAGATTAATTCCTTTTGCAGTTATTTCTGCAGATAAATCTCTGTAAGTAAGAATATTCCAATCTATAGAATTTGTTGGAGATTTAGATTTTAATCTATTTTTTACTCTTTCAGCAAAAAGAACTGGAAGTCCAGAAATAAATTTTTCTTTCCAGAAATTTGCATTGCAATCATTTCTAGTTAAAACTTTGGTCATGAAAACATCTTTATACCATCTGAATTCAGATAATGTTGGGCATCTCAAATTCATTAATTGTTCTTGAGATCTATCTAATTGGAGTTCATTAGCTCCAATAAAATTAGATAAAATTGTATAAATAAGTGTATTTACAGCATCTGACTCTTCTCTTCAATTTGAAGATCAACAGGTGTTGCCTTTTTATAAAAAAGTTTTACAATTGATACTTTATGCATTTTATTAATCTGCATTTCATCTTCTGACGAACTAAAAATATTATCTAGTTGTTCAGATTTGGTAATTATCGAAATAGAACCTTTTTCTTTAATATTGATTTTTGTAATCGATCTATTAGACCTTCCATAAAATCATCGTCTTTTTTAGAACTTAAAAGAAAATTTATTTCTAATCCCATAAAATTTATGAGACAAGTGTCACAATCACAATTTGGATCACATATTTTATTTTCTGTTATTTCATTATCAGAATCATTATCTGAACTGCTATTAGAATATTCTGATAATTCATCAATAATATTAATGTAGAAATCTTTTTGTATTGAATCTTCTTCTTTATTAAGAAGAATGTTTATCAATGATTCTTTTAAATCATTGTTTATATTGAGATTATTAATCTTTTTCTTGACATAACACTTATTAGCTTTATGTCCAATTTTTCCACATTTCCAGCATACTGGAACTTTATAATCATTTTTTATAGGTTTTTTAAACCTTTTCTTAGAATATCTTTTAGATTTTTCTTTATCTTTTAAATAATGTTTCTTTCTTTTAAATGGAAATCGTTTCTTTTTCTTATCTCTTTTAGGATATTGTATTGGTTGAAAGCCTATTTGCTCACAAAAATCACCAATAATATTTCTATTTTCTTCTTTTTGCATATCAAGTTGTCTTTTTAACTTGATATCATTGCAAAGATTAATTCCTTTTGCAGTTATTTCTGCAGATAAATCTCTGTAAGTAAGAATATTCCAATCTATAGAATTTGTTGGAGATTTAGATTTTAATCTATTTTTTACTCTTTCAGCAAAAAGAACTGGAAGTCCAGAAATAAATTTTTCTTTCCAGAAATTTGCATTGCAATCATTTCTAGTTAAAACTTTGGTCATAAAAACATCTTTATACCATCTGAATTCAGATAATGTTGGGCATCTCAAATTCATTAATTGTTCTTGAGATCTATCTAATTGGAGTTCATTAGCTCCAATAAAATTAGATAAAATTGTATAAATAAGTGTATTTACAGCATCTGACTCTTCTCTTCCATTAAGATCAACTATAGAAGAGTTTAGAATTTTATTCTTTGCTTCTTTAGAAAGATAAAAATCCCACCAACCTTGAAGTTGGCCTGTGAAACCAGTAATTATGGCTTGAGAAATTTGCCTATCATTATTACCTTTTATCTTTGCCGCAGAAGAATATATTAACATTTGTTTAATAATAGTTTTAATCTGATATTCAGATTTTCCATCTATATTCCATTCAGTAATAGCTTCTCCATTAAACTGAACGTAATCTTTTTTCTCTTCAATTTGAAGATCAACAGGTGTTGCCTTTTTATAAAAAGGTTTTACAATTGATACTTTATGCATTTTATTAATCTGCATTTCATCTTCTGACGAACTAGAAATATTATCTAGTTGTTCAGATTTGGTAATTACCGAAATAGAACCTTTTTCTTTAATATTGATTTTTTGTAATCGATCTATTAGACCTTCCATAAAATCATCGTCTTTTTTAGAACTTAAAAGAAAATTTTCTTTTTTAAGATTAGGAGGAGGTTTTATCATCAAAGTCTTTGAACTTTCACCACTAGAAATTCCTTGTTTAGACTTTGATAAAATCTCTTCAATTCTAGTAGTCTGATTTCTTAAAGAATGTAAAGTGAGATTAGTGAAATTATTTTGCTGAATTATATGGTCAAAATTACCATGCCCTATTTCGGATTTTATGGGAGTAGCATAAATTTCTTTATTTCCCTTTTTAATTTGTAAAGTAGTAAAAAGGGGATGAATCTCACAAGATTCTTCTCCAGTTTCATGAACATATAATTTATATGTTGATTCAAGAGTATTTATAAAAGACTCATCATTAAAATTGGGAAATATTTTATTTCTTGCTGGAAAATATAAATTTTCTAACCATTTGAAAAAATCTAAATTTAATTTAGTTTCTTCCACCCATTCTTTATATCTTAAAGAATATAAATGTTGTTGCTTTGAGTTTAAGCAACTTAAAAACCATTTTTTCTTATTTAAATTTTTAATCTTTTCTAAACTTTTTTGAATAGGATTATTATAATTAATAACCATAACATTATAACCCATATCAGAAAAAGTAGGGGAATCTGATTTTCTATTATTAACAGAATAACTTCGTTGAAATCTAGAAGTACTAGATTCAGGAATATCCACTTTATATTTTGGATGAGATACATTATCATTAGTCTTTTGAAGACCAGATATACTAATTTTTTCAAAATCAGATATAGAAGAAGTAGAATTTCTACTTTCTTCTGGGAGTTTGATCCTTAAATGTCTTTGAGATGAGAATTTTATTTCAACATCACCATCTACATATTGAACTATACTTTCTAGTTTGGAAAGATCCAAGATTACCTTAAAGGCATTTGAGAAGAAGAGCTCACAGCTTGCTGCTTAAAGCTGAAGATTTGAAGATTAAAGATTAAATCTTTACTTGTGGTTATTTAGAGATTAAATCTCTTGTAAGTCTCGTGTAAGTGGTATCAGAGCCACGTTCTTGAAGAAATCTTCAATAAAGTTTTATTCTTGTAATATATCATATTCTTTTATCTTATTAAAGAAGGTAGTAGCTCTACAAGTCGGGTACCATAAATCCTATAAAGCCAAAGGGTAAGGTAGGGATAAATCCTTGACCGTATCTACAAAATTCTCGAATGGATAAAATAATACGATCTTTTAACAAGAATAAACTTTCAAGTAGTAATACTAAAAATAAAGAATTAATTATTTCCGAAAATTTCGAGAAAAATATTCAAAACTGGAAATTACCAGTATCTTCTAATACTAAGATATATAGATCTAATGGATTTAATTTTAAATCCGACTATATTATTAAAACAATTGAAGAAGCGATTCCTCTAAAAGGAGGATACGACTCATTTAGTTTATTATCTCAAAACCTTGTTAATATTCACAAGCAAAATTACAAATTTATGCATCTGGGAATGATACAAGTAGGTTTAAAACATCTTACCAGATTAGGCCTAAATACTTCAGCTTTAATTTTGGTACGAGACCAAAGGCATAATAAATTCGAAGATTCCCTATTAGGAATTGTAGAGTCCTCATTATGCGAAGGACCAATACATTTTAGCTGTTTCCCTAATTTTTCAATTTCTCTTTCTGATCCAAATATCATGAAAGCCCTCACTTTAAATATAAAAACTGAAGGTTTTGATATGATAGATGGAACAGAAAATGTTGTTCTATTATATAGAATTTGTTACAAAGTCATGAATTCAACGATATCTAACTTTAGAATCAATACTAATCAAATTAGTTCAAAAGAGGAGAAACTACTCTTTTCATAACTGATATTACTAAAAGCAATATTATGATCCCTAAAACAATTAATTGGAGTCAAGTTACTCTCGCAGAAATCTGGAAAATGGAAAGTATAGCCCCTTCTCTAAAAGAAGAATCTAGAAAACTAGAAAGTATAGTTCAATATGTTGATGGAGATGTCGAAATAAAATTCTCATCTCAAAGACATCTACGAATTAAACTTCCTGAAGAAAGTTCTACTTCTTCTATATCTGATTTTGAAAAAATTAGTATATCTGGTCTTCAAAAGACTAATGATAATGTATCTCATCCAGAATATAAAGTGGATATTCCTGAATCTAGTACTTCTAGATTTCAACGAAGTTATTCTGTTAATAATAGAAAATCCAATTCCTCTACTTTTTCTGATATGGGATATAATGTTATGGTTATTAATAATAACTCTATCCAAAAGAGTTTAGATAAGATTAAAAATCTTAATAAGAAAAAATGGTTTTTAAGTTGTTTAAATTCACAAAAAACATTATATGTTTCAAGATATTTAGAATGGATTGAAGGAACTAAATTAAATTTAGATTTTTTTAAATGGATGGAAAATTTATATTTTCCAGCAAGAAATAAAATATTTCCAAATTTTAAAGATGAGTCTTTTATAAATACTCTTGAATCAACATATAAATTATATGTTCATGAAACCGGAGAAGAATCTTTTGAGATTCATCCTCCTTTTACTACTTTACAAATTAAAAAAGGTAATAAAGAAATTTATGCTACCCCTATAAAATCAGAAATAGGGCATGGTAATTTTGACCATATTATTCAACAGAATAATTTTACCAATCTTACTCTACATTCTTTAAGAAATCAGACTACTAGAATTGAAGAGATTTTATCAAAGTCTAAACAAGGAATTTCTGTTAGAGTAGGTGCACGTCGAGCCAAGTGTTGGTCGACTGTTCACGATGAAACTCTTTGTATAAACGATCTTTATTTTAATAATATTTGAAATTATTATTTTGGCAATCTTTATCTGTATACTCATGCTAGTTGCATAGATAAAGCCCTTGAATATACAAATAGTAGAAAGAATATGAGATGCTCATATGATGAGTATCATGAAACTCATATTTGTAATACTGTATATTCTAAACGGTTCCTAGTCGATTCAGCCGCCACTAAGAAGGATATAGGCCGCTCGGGTTAGAGACTAGTATCTGCGATGTGAGTACCATGTTTCATTGGTAGGGGACATTGTGATGTCCGAACATGCAGATAGGTGCTCCTTGTAGAGTGCACTGAACAACCCTCCATAAAAGGACTTTCCAAGTGGTTCTCACTTATCGAGTGGAAAAGTCCTGGTTTATGGTTGTACAGAATTAGTCCTTATGACCCGGGACAACATTGAGACTCTATGTGCTAGGATTACACTTTGACTTGTTTACCGACTCTCGTGGGGTCATCAGGTGGCAAGGTTGGGTGTTCTGTCGAAACACATATGAGTCGATGCATTGTAATCGGGGATTCACCGCTTACCTTCGGGTATGGATATCCTATGTGTTATCATGTGTATGTAGGTTGAAATCTCTGATCAGAGTATGGTTGTAATTATGAAAGGGGTTTCATAGATTACACCATTGATACAACTACTACATGACACATATTATCGATTCATGGACAACTCTCGATAAACCAATGGTTGTCGAATCGATCTGGATATATGAGTTGAAGGGACCGTACTGTACGCTAACAATAATTGAATGGTTCTTGCAGGCACTATCATTTGATACCTAGGGAATCATGTAAGCGATGCTGCTAGGCGTTTAACATGATTGGTTGGGTACTATCAGACTTGAGTTCTGACGTTCTTGTTATCAAGGTGTTGATAAGTAAGAATGGAGCAATTGGGGTATGCTCGTATAAGGACATGTTTAGTCCGAATCACATGGAGATGTGAACCCACGGTTAGTCGTATCAATGAACCATTGAGGGCCACACAAGTGCTAGCTTTTTAGATCCCGTTGAGAAGTAAAATAGTTCAATGCGTTGAACGACTTATAAAGGGGTTTATAAGCGTAAAGAAAATTAGAAGTATGACTTCTATAAGAGAAATGTAAATTTTAATTTATGGAAGTGTTCCTAAATCAAAATTTGGCCAAGTGAATAATGTATTTGAAAATTGTGATTTTTATAAACATTATTGTGGACTAAATTAAATTAATTCAAGTGTTGAATTAATTAAACACTAGTGGACCTAGTAGAGTCCAAATAATTAAATTAATTCAAGTGTTGAATTAATTAAATCATATTGAGTCTTGTAGAGCTCAATTTAAATAATTATTTAACTAGTGGGACTTGGGTAAATTCGAGTAATGTTTAATTAGTCTCAAATATGTTTGAGATAATTAAATTTAGTCCAAGGTTTTTAATTTGATTAAAAACTATATAATATAATATGCATGCATGAGAGGTGAAGGGTTGGAGACAACTTTTTGGGCTATCAAGGCATGGCATGCAAAAAGGTGTTTTTGCTTTTTGCTTTTTGGACATCCAAGACAAGTCTCCCTTCCCCCATGGCATATCCCTCATGGCCGAAACATGCAAGACTTTCTCTCCCAATTTTTCTCTCATTTTTGTTCTTCAATTTGTTGAGGAACATCACACTTCTCTTTGAAAAATCCTCATATTTTTCTAGTGCAAAATATGAGGGGATCTACCTAGTTGGTGGTCGGCCTAATTTGAAGGAAAGACTCAAGGAGGAGGAAGCTTGTAGATTTCCATTCCTTTCAAGAGCTTTGTTGTTTGACAACAAAGTTGGAGCCATACATCAATCCTTGTGATTGATAGGTAAAATCTCTTAACATCCTATGTATGGTGTTTCTTTGTAAATATTGCACTAAACCATGGTGGCCGAAAAATTTGTGTATAAATTTAAAATTTTTGACTTCCGTTGCACTTCCGGCCACCGTAACCGGTCCCCTTTCAAGTGGTATCAGAGCTAAGGTTACGGTTTTTGTGTAATATTTACGTAATATTATGTTGAGATCGATTTCTAACCGCTTGAGAAATACTTTTGCAAATAAAACATCAAGGCCGAAATTTTGAAACAAAAAAAATATATATATATTTTTCTGCCCGTGAATCTCGGGCTGCCCGAGAATTTCGGGCAGCATATGGGGCATCCTTCGGGCTGCCCGAAACATTCTGTTTTTAAATAAAAAAAAATAATTTTGTTGCCGGAATCCGGCGACGACGATGGCGACTAGGGTTTCCAAAAGTGTTTTGGACAATCTTAGTGTCATGGGCCTTGAGTTGTTGGGCCATTAGATGGTTAACATATTTTGTGAAATTTAAATGGGCCAAAGTATTTTTGGTGAAAATGAGTTTTGGGCCCTTAAGTTTAAATTTACAATTGTTGCATATATTTTCTCATAAAATAAATAATTGAAGTTGGACTTTAATTATTTATAGTAAATTGTGATTTACAAGAAATTCGATTATAAATAAATTAATTTGAAAGTAGACAAAGGTGTTTGTATACTTTGTTAATTTAATTTATAATTGTGGCGGTTAGTGATTGGATCAAGATATATAATATTGGATCAATTAATTATAGTGATAATTAATTGATGGTGTATGATATGTGATATTATGCATGAAGGATGATCAAAAGCCCAAGCCCAATTTGCTAGGTGTATGCTAGGATATTTGTGTTGTATGATTGTAATAATTATCAATTTAAAGTGGGCTTGGTTTATGGCCCGTTCCCACCCCCCATGAGATGTATCCCTATGTGCCATGGATATTTAATTGTAAATATTAGAATAGTGGAAGATCAAGATTGGAAGATGGTAGCCTTGGTGATTATGAAGATCGAAGACATGTAATATTGGATGCTAATGTAATAATTTAGTTGCATTTGCATCCCGTGCATTTACCCTAGGATTGGACCTAGGCCCGTGTTTAGCTCACACGGGCCATTAGTATTGGGGCAATTGATCATCCTTGTACTGTTTACTGTTTATAATATATGCATGATATGTTATAAATAATGAGTATGTGCGTTATTATTATGATAATAACAAAGTTGCATGAATCCGGCAAACATACGATCAAACATGGTGAGCTTTTAAAATAAAATTAATGATGAGACCTTTCAAAATTAAAAAACCCTCATTTTGAATAAGATTCAAAATTAATATCAAGTCCGAAAAGGGGAATTATAAATTTGTTTATAATTTCCTTGTCTTCCATCGACAATGGATGCATGTTGAACACTACCCGTGCTCGGGGCTCGGCTCATATTATTGAGGGGGCCCTGGGTACCGGAAAGCTGTGACATCCATTGACATAGTGATGTGAACTACGTGGAACTCCCATGATTTCGGCTCATATTATTGAGGGAACTCATGGCGACCGTCCATTAAGGTTCAATATCGATGGGTTAGGCTTGACACGTAAAGATGAACGACGTCATATTATTGGGTCCTAATCAAACGTGAGACAAAAGTTTACGTAGAGGGTTGCATGGCGATGCAATTGGAAACTACCTTTTAGGAATTGTGATTGGTCGATATTATTCGGGATCACAATTCGCTAATTGGACCTTACGTACCTTCTGAGGAAAGTGTTTCCTGTTTTCACTAGAGGGTAGTGAAAATGTCAAAACAGTGGGAGCAAATATTTATGAAGTAAAAGTCCAAACTTCATATCTTACTAAATATTTAAAATAGTCATTAACATTTATCTGTTTTTACTTTTCAGTACAAATCGACAATGTCTTCGATGCGCAATTCGATATCTGTAATACTCGACAAACACATATTAACTGGACCTAATTACCTCACTTGGCTAAGAAATTTGAAAATAGTCTTGAATTCGGAAAGGGTAACATATACACTGACTCAGTCGCCCCCTGTTGAGGCTCCGACTGACTGCACTCCTGAGGAATTGCAGGCTTACAAGGAATGGTGTGACCATGACTTGATAGCCAGGTGTTATATGCTAACTTTTATGAATGATGAGCTGCAGAGGCGTTTTGAGGGTTCAAAGAATGCTGCTGACATTCATTTGCACCTCAAGGAGCTCTTTGGTGAGCAAACACGTCCTCTTAGGCATGCTACCGTCAAGGAGCTAATCACTTTGCGCATGCGAGATGGGGCCTCGGTCCATGAGCATGGCCTAAAGGTGATTGGGCTCGTGGACAAGCTCGTTGGCATGGATCTGATCTTGCCTTCGGAGTTGACCACCGACGTGTTGCTCTTATCGCTGCCTAGCTCATTTGATCCTTTTGTGGTGAACTTCAACATGAACAAGATAGAACCGACCCTTGAGGAGTTGGTGAATATGCTTGTTGCGTTTGAATCCACCATCAAGAAAGAGAAGTTGGTTCTTTATGTGGGTTCTTCATCTGGTACGAAGATTGATCCACATGGGAAGGGAAAGAAGAGTTCTTTCCAACGTCCCAAGAAGAACGTGCCCTTGTTGAGGCAATCTCCGAATCCCGTTGAGGCAGCCAGACCAGTTAGGGCTGACAAGACTAGTGATGTTTGTCATCACTGCAAGAAGCCTGGACATTGGAGGCGAAATTGCAAGGAATATCTGGCCCAGAAGTGTTCTGGAAACGGTATGTTCTAAATTTAAGTAAACATTTCAATTAACTCTACTTCTTGGGTATTAGATACCGGTTGTGACTCACATCTCTGTAATGAGTTACAGGTGATGGGAAGAAGTAGGTAGCTTAAGGAAGGTGTGACCTTCTTGAGGATGGGCAATGGAGCAAGAGTTGCTGCCAAGGCTATTGAGGATGTTTACTTATTATTGAACAATAGTTTAAGTTAATCATATGAGATGTTTTGTTTGTACCTAATTTTGTAAAAACATTGTTTCCATTTCTATGCTGATAAAAATGGATATTCTTGTTTATTTTGCAAAGGTGTTTGCAACATTTACATGAATGAATGTTTGATTGGTACTGGTGAACTTGAAAACGATCTCTATAACTTAAAATTAAAGGTATTTCACTAAATGTCCATTCAAAGGCATACACCATATGAGATATGGATGGGTAAGCCTCCCAAATATTCTTATCTTAGAATATGGGGGTGCCCTGCTTATGAAGCAGGTAGTGGGAGATAAATTGGATAGTCGATCCATTTTATGTTACTTTGTGGGATATCCAATGAATTCGGTTGGATACTACTTCTATCATCCTCAAGAAACAAAGGTGTTTGTTTCTAGGATTGCAACCTTTTTGGAAAAGGAATTTCTATTGGATAGAAAATGGGAGATGATAGAACTCGAAGAGGTTCGAGAGACACCCACAATTATATAACCCACACCCGAAGAGCCAAGTGAGGAGATACAAGCTCCTAAAAGATCCGAGAAAGTCTCGAGACCACCTATGAGGTATGGTCAGCTTCTTGAAGAGGGCCATGATGAGCCTAACCATGGATGTGATCCGTGGACCTTCAAGAAAGCGTTATCTGATGCCGATTCATCCAAATGACTTGAAGCTATGGAATCTGAGATGAATTCCATGCATTCGAACCAAGTGTGGGATCTTATAGATCCACCTGAGGGAACAGTTCCCATAGGGACTTGGGGCGGATGGGAAGGTATTGACCTTCAAGGCGCGATTGGTGGCAAAAGGATATACTCAAAGACATGGAGTTGACTTTGAGGAAACCTTTTCACCAGTTGCAATGTTCAAGTGCATAAGGATTTTGCTAGCCATAGTTGCATGGTATGACTATGAGATATGGCAGATGGATGTCAAGACAGCCTTTCTTAATGGGGATATTAAGGAAGAGATTTACATGTCTCAAACCTGGAGGGTTTACATCTATCGGAAGTGAGCATATGGTATGCAAACTTCAAAGATCTATTTATGGTCTAAAGCAGGCATCTAGGAGTTGGAACCTCAGATTCGATAGTACAATCAAAGAGTTGATTTACTAAGAATCCTGAGGAGCCCTGTGTGTATAAGAAGGTCAGTGGGAGTGTTGTGACATTCCTGGTGCTTTATGTTGATGACATTCGACTAATTGGGAATGATGTAGGAATGTTGCAATCAACTAAGATATGGTTAGCGAGTAAGTTCTCGATGCAGGACTTGGGTGAAGCATCTTTTGTATTGTGATACAGATCTATAGAGATAGATCGAAAGGATTGCTTGATCTCACCCAGTCCACATACATTGATACCATCGTGAAGCGGTTCTCGATGGGTGAGTCCATGAGAGGACATCTACCAATGTGTCATGGCGTGTGCCTATCCAAGTCTGTCTCCCAAGACTGATGCAGAGATAGTGACGATGACACACATTCCGTATGCTTCGGCAATTGGTAGCATCATGTATGGGATGATATCTACACGTCCTGACATGGCTTTCGCACTAAGTGTAGTGAGTAGATATCAATCGAACCCCGGTCTTCCACATTTGAAAGCTGTGAAAGACATCCTCAAGTAGTTGAGAAGGACCAATAAATTGTTCTTGGTCTATGGGGTGGAGAACTAAAATTGGAAGGCTATACCGACTCTAGCTTCCAAAGCGATATCGATGACTCGAAGTCAACCTCTGATTTTGTATTCATGCTCTATGGTGCTGCTGTCTCTTGGAAGAGTTCCAAGCGAGACAATACTACGGATTCCAGCACAGAGGCCGAATACATTGCTGCATCAGATTCAGCAAGGGAGGCTGTTTGGATAAGGAATTTCATCCAAGAGTTGGGCGTCATTCCTAATGGAGTTGCTCCTGTCCCGGTGTTGTGTGACAACATGGGAGCTATAGCTCAAGCAAAGGAGCCTAGGTCTCATCAGAAATCCAAACTAGTATTGAGTAAGTACCACATCCTCGGAGAGATTGTGGAAAGAGGAGAAGTGTCTTTGACAAAGTCGGCTCCGTCGATAATATTGCTTATCCACTAACTAAGTCTTTACCAGGACCATCATTCGAGAAGCATCGCGAATCAATGGGTCTGAAGTATATGGGTAGTTGGCTCTAGTGCAAGTGGGAGATTGTTAGAGTAGGTGCACGTCGAGCCAAGTGTTGGCCGACTGTTCACGATGAAACTCTTTGTATAAACGATCTTTATTTTAATAATATTTGAAATTATTATTTTGGCAAATCTTTATCTGTATACACATGCTAGTTGCATAGATAAAGCCCTTGAATATACAAATAGTAGAAAGAATATGAGATGCTCATATGATGAGTATCATGAAACTCATATTTGTAATACTGTATATTCTAAACGGTTCCTAGTCGATTCAGCCGCCACTAAGAAAGATATAGGCCGCTCGAGTTAGAGACTAGTATCTGCGATGTGAGTACCATGTTTCATTGGTAGGGGACATTGTGATGTCCGAACATGCAGATAGGTGCTCCTTGTAGAGTGCACTGAACAACCCTCCATAAAAGGACTTTCCAAGTGGTTCTCACTTATCGAGTCGAAAAGTCCTGGTTTATGGTTGTACAGAATTAGTCCTTATGACCCGGGACAACATTGAGACTCTATGTGCTAGGATTACACTTTGACTTGTTTACCGACTCTCGTGGGGTCATCAGGTGGCAAGGTTGGGTGTTCTGTCGAAACACATAGGAGTCGATGCATTGTAGTCGGGGATTCACCGCTTACCTTCGGGTATGGATATCCTATGTGTTATCATGTGTATGTAGGTTGAAATCATTGATCAGAGTATGGTTGTAATTATGAAAGGGGTTTCATAGATTACACCATTGATGCAACTACTACATGACACATAGTATCGATTCATGGACAACTCTCGATAAACCAATGGTTGTCGAATCGATCGGGATATATGAGTTGAAGGGACCGTACTGTACGCTAACCATAATTGAATGGTTCTTGCAGGCACTATCATTTGATACCTAGGGAATCATGTAAGCGATGCTGCTAGGCGTTTAACATGATTGGTTGGGTACTATCAGACTTGAGTTCTGACGTTCTTGTTATCAAGGTGTTGATAAGTAAGAATGGAGCAATTGGGGTATGCTCGTATAAGGACATGTTTAGTCCGAATCACATGGAGATGTGAACCCACGGCTAGTCGTATCAATGAACCATTGAGGGCCACACAAGTGCTAGCTTTTTAGATCCCGTTGAGAAGTAAAATAGTTCAATGCGTTGAACGGCTTATAAAGGGGTTTATAAGCGTAAAGAAAATTAGAAGTATGACTTCTATGAGAGAAATGTAAATTTTAATTTATGGAAGTGTTCCTAAATCAAAATTTGGCCAAGTGAATAATGTATTTGAAAATTGTGATTTTTATAAACATTATTGTGGACTAAATTAAATTAATTCAAGTGTTGAATTAATTAAACACTAGTGGACCTAGTAGAGTTCAAATAATTAAATTAATTCAAGTGTTGAATTAATTAAATCATATTGAGTCTTGTAGAGCTCAATTTAAATAATTATTTAACTAGTGGGACTTGGGTAAATTCGAGTAATGTTTAATTAGTCTCAAATATGTTTGAGATAATTAAATTTAGTTCAAGGTTTTTAATTTGATTAAAAACTATATAATATAATATGCATGCATGAGAGGTGAAGGGTTGGATACAACTTTTTGGGCTATCAAGGCATGGCATGCAAAAAGGTGTTTTTGCTTTTTGCTTTTTGGACATCCAAGACAAGTCTCCCTTCCCCCATGGCATATCCCTCATGGCCGAAACATGCAAGACTTTCTCTCCCAATTTTTCTCTCATTTTTGTTCTTCAATTTGTTGAGGAACATCACACTTCTCTTTGAAAAATCCTCATATTTTTCTAGTGCAAAATATGAGGGGATCTACCTAGTTGGTGGTGGGCCTAATTTGAAGGAAAGACTCAAGGAGGAGGAAGCTTGTAGATTGCCATTCCTTTCAAGAGCTTTTTTGTTTGACAACAAAGTTGGAGCCATACATCAATCCTTGTGATTGATAGGTAAAATCTCTTAACATCCTATGTATGGTGTTTCTTTGTAAATATTGCACTAAACCATGGTGGCCAAAAATTTGTGTATAAATTTAAAATTTTTGACTTCCGTTGCGCTTCCGGCCACCGTAACCGGTCCCCTTTCAATTTCTAGTGGTGAAAGTTCAAAGACTTTGATGATAAAACCTCCTCCTAATCTTAAAAAAGAAAATTTTCTTTTAAGTTCTAAAAAAGACGATGATTTTATGGAAGGTCTAATAGATCGATTACAAAAAATCAATATTAAAGAAAAAGGTTCTATTTCGGTAATTACCAAATCTGAACAACTAGATAATATTTCTAGTTCGTCAGAAGATGAAATGCAGATTAATAAAATGCATAAAGTATCAATTGTAAAACCTTTTTATAAAAAGGCAACACCTGTTGATCTTCAAATTGAAGAGAAAAAAGATTACGTTCAGTTTAATGGAGAAGCTATTACTGAATGGAATATAGATGGAAAATCTGAATATCAGATTAAAACTATTATTAAACAAATGTTAATATATTCTTCTGCGGCAAAGATAAAAGGTAATAATGATAGGCAAATTGCTCAAGCCATTATTACTGGTTTCACAGGCCAACTTCAAGGTTGGTGGGATTTTTATCTTTCTAAAGAAGCAAAGAATAAAATTCTAAACTCTTCTATAGTTGATCTTAATGGAAGAGAAGAGTCAGATTCTGTAAATACACTTATTTATACAATTTTATCTAATTTTATTGGAGCTAATGAACTCCAATTAGATAGCTCTCAAGAACAATTAATGAATTTGAGATGCCCAACATTATCTGAATTCAGATGGTATAAAGATGTTTTTATGACCAAAGTTTTAACTAGAAATGATTGCAATGCTAATTTCTGGAAAGAAAAATTTATTTTTGGACTTCCAGTTCTTTTTGCTGAAAGAGTAAAAAATAGATTAAAATCTAAATCTCCAACAAATTCTATAGATTGGAATATTCTTACTTACGGAGATTTATCTGCAGAAATAACTTTAGAAGGAATTAATCTTTGCAATGATATCAAGTTAAAAAGACAACTTGATATGCAAAAAGAAGAAAATAGAAATATTATTGGTGATTTTTGTGAGCAAATAGGCTTTCAACCAATACAATATCCTAAAAGAGATAAGAAAAAGAAACGATTTCCATTTAAAAGAAAGAAACATTATTTAAAAGATAAAGAAAAATCTAAAAGATATTCTAAGAAAAGGTTTAAAAAACCTATAAAAAATGATTCTAAAGTTCTAGTATGCTGGAAATGTGGAAAAATTGGACATAAAGCTAATAAGTGTTATGTCAAGAAAAAGATTAATAATCTAAATATAAACAATGATTTAAAAGAATCATTGATAAACATTCTTCTTAATAAAGAAGAAGATTCAATACAAAAAGATTTCTACATTACTATTATTGATGAATTATTAGAATATTCTAATAGCAGTTCAGATAATGATTCTGATAATGAAATAACAGAAAATAAAATATGTGATCCAAATTGTGATTGTGACACTTGTCTCATAAATTTTATGGGATTAGAAATAAATGTTATATCAAATGAAGAAACTTTCATTTTAGATCTCATAGATCAAATAAATGATCCTCTAGAAAAAAGAAAAGCTATAGAACATTATTTGAATATGGCAAATCATAAGCCTACTAAACTTGTACAAAATACAGTACAAGAACATGAATTATATTCTTACAATAAAATATTAGAAAAGGCTAAACAAAAAGAAAGAGAGCCTACTATTTCTGAATTAAAAGGAGAAATAGATCAGATAAAATCTGAAATAAAATATTTAAAGAAAGAGTAAATACTCTTAGTATCAATAATAACACTTGGGAAAAAGATTCTACTTCTGATGAAGAAGAAGAAGATATTTTACCAAAAAATGATAATGATCATGAAATAAATCAAATGGTATGGATCAATAAAATTGATCAGATTATTTCTCAAAAATGGTACTCAAAAGTAACATTAATTATTAATAGAAAATTTAAAATTACTATTGAAGCATTATTAGATACAGGAGCTGATGTAAATTGTATCAGTGAAGGAATTGTTCCTTCCAAATATTATAAAAAGACTATTCAATTTATAACAGCTGCTAATAAGCAACCTCTTATAGTTAATTACAAATTGTCTGATGTGGCAATATGTAATTCTGGATTTTGTTTAAATACAACTTTTATTCTCATTAAAAATATATCTACTCCTGTGATTTTAGGAACTCCATTTTTCCAAATGTTGTTTCCTATTAATAAAATTAATGAAAAGGGTTTATATACCAACATTAAAGGTAATGATTTATTTTTCCCATTCACAACAATACCAGTTTCAAAATCTATTAATATTTTACAAAAAATAGTGTGTAATAAAGAAAATTTTATTACTTCATTAAAAGATGAAATCCATTTTAAAAATATTAAAGAAAAACTAAATTCTGAAAAAATTCAAGAAAAAATAAAAATTATTTCTGAAAATAAATCTAAAGAGATATGTGCTGATGTTCCTCATGCTTTTTGGAATAGGAAAAAACATCAGGTCAGTCTTCCTTATACAGATGATTTTAATGAGGATAAAATTCCTACAAAAGCAAGGCCTATAGCTATGGGGCCTAGACTTTTAAATTATTGCAAAGAAGAAATTGATAGTCTTCTTAAAAAGGAGTTAATCAGACCAAGTAATAGTCCTTGGAGTTGTCCAGCTTTTTATGTTGAAAATGCAGCCGAAATTGAAAGAGGAGCTCCAAGACTTGTTATCAATTATAAACCGATTAATAAAGCATTAAAATGGATAAAGCATCCATTACCAAATAAAATAGATTTACTAAATAGATTATTTAAAGGAAAAGTATTCTCTTCTTTTGATTTAAAATCAGGATTTTATCAAATTCTTCTAAAAGAAGAAGATAAATATAAAACAGCTTTTACTGTACCATTTGGCTATTACGAATGGAATGTAATGCCATTTGGATTAAAAAATGCTCCAATGAAATTCCAAAATATAATGAATGAAATTTATAATTCTTATATAGATTATATTATCGTCTATATAGATGATGTCTTATATATTCCGATAATATTGATCAGCATTTTAAACATTTAAATATATTTATTCAAGTTACTAAAAAAGCTGGTTTGGCAGTAAATCAGAAAAAAGTAAAACTTTTTCAAACTAAGATAAAATTCTTAGGACATTATATTGAAAATGGAATAATAATTCCTATTGAAAGAGCAATTGTTTTTGCTGATAAATTTCCTGATAAAATCATTGATGTAAATCAATTACAAAGATTTCTTGGAAGTCTTAATTATATAGGAGATTTTTATAAAGATCTCGCTCAAGATTGTAAATTATTATTTCAAAGGTTGAAGAAAAATCCTCAACCATGGACTGATAGTCATACTTTAGCAATACAAAAAATAAAAGAAAGAGTTAAAGAACTCCCTTGTTTATCTATTGATAATCCTGAAGCATTCAAAATAGTTGAAACAGACGCCTCTGATATTGGATATGGAGGAATATTTAAACAAAAATTAGATAATACATCTAAAGAAATTCTTGTGAGATATACTTCTGGTACTTGGAATAATACTCAAAAGAATTATTCTACAATAAAGAAAGAAATTCTTTCAATTGTTAAATGTATTACAAAATTTGAAAGTGATCTTTTAAATAAGAAATTTTTATTAAGAGTTGATTGCAAATCTGCTAAAGATATTCTTTTAAAAGATGTTAAAGTAATAGCATCTAAACAAATATTTGCTAGATGGCAAGCTATATTAGCATGTTTTGATTTTGATATTGAACATATCTCTGGAAAATCTAATTCTTTACCAGATTTTCTAACTAGATAATTTTTGCAGGGAGCAACCTTGGAAAAGGGTTCTAAAGAGACCAGCAACAGGAAAAATGCCCATGAATAAGCCACCTTTTAAAAGAGGTGCTAATGTTCAGCAGCCTAATATGGCTACTACAGATGATGAGAAATTCGATCCCATTAAAGAATTTGCAGATGATCCGACTGCATATGACATTCATTATTATAATAATGCTATATTTGCCTTAAAGGGATCAAAAGAGGAATTAAAATATCCTTATCTAATTTCAGGATGTCTCAATTGCTGTTCTGTTGACAAAGACCTAAAATGTCTATCTCCAATTCATATAGCTCAAAGCTACTTAATTAAAGATTTACAACCCATATTGGGAAGAAAAACTCGTGATTATTTTGAAACAATTCTAGTCGAAACTGGCTCAGTTGAAATCCAACATATGGATCGCAATCGCGATTATGCATTTTCTAAAATGATAATAAAAAAGATTATCCCAGCTGCTAATTGGGGTTTACCTCTTAGCCAAGCCAGACAATTAAACACTTTTCAGGCAATGCCTAATATGTTAATTATCATGATTATATCATGGCTTGGGATACCATTGTCTTATATGAGAATTCTCAAAGAAAACACTCTTGCTGGATAAAATTTCAATTAGACGATATTCATCAATTTATACCCACATGGTTCAAAAATTTTTTCTTTTCATGGGGGGTAATGCCCTCAATCCTTCCCCGAAATGTTAAGAACATATTGATCAAATTCCAAAATGCCAATACCCAGTTTGATGGTTTAACAGCCATGATTCAATTTGCTATTAATTATAATGTTCCCTGGATTATTCGATGGGAAAATGGACTGCAAGACCTGGCTAAAGAAAAATTTGAAATCAAGTTTGCCCCTACTATATTAATTAGGAAAATTCTTATAAAATGGTGGGGAAAAGAAGACTTCTTTGCAGAGGGCAAAGTTTATGATAGGCAAGGAGTAATAGCTCTTGGAGTTGCCAGAGAAACCATGAGGAATTTAAATCATGAAACTCCAACGCAAACCACATTGTTAAAAGAACTTTTCCAACATCTAGACAAGGATACCATTACTTCTATGTTTACAGAAGTTTTTGGTGAAAAATCAAATTTACCCACTCAAGAATCAACCTCCTCAAAAGGAAAGGAAAAAATGGAAGACGATACACAGATGACTGATCAAGATGATCTACCAGATGCTCAGGACCCATATGAGGGCGACGACATATTCGCATTATTAAATGCATGAAATAATGGAGGTATGAGCTGGAAGTCACGAGATGAGTAGTGGTATTGTGTCTAGACTAAAAGTCGTGCATTATTGTTGTTTATTATTAAAGTTTGTATTACGTGGCAAGTTTTTATTTGTAAGTGTACTGTAGATAGTAGTGGTATTGCTCTATTTAAGGAGTCGAATCCCTTTGTGATCGACACACCAAAATTCTCTACTACTTTCTCAGAATAAAAGTTTCGAAGTTTTCTCCAATTCTTGAGTTCAGAGTTTCAAGTTTCATCAAAATTTATGTAAGTTTATGTCATACGATTATATTTATGATCCTCCATTTGATTATATTATGCCGTCTGCAAATTATTTGAAAATCTTAAAAAAGAAAATTAAATTAATCAATAATCAAATTAAAGATCTTGAAGATCGTTTAAAAGATCCAGAAATAAATCCTGTTTATAAACAGTGGTTTGTTTATCCACATTTGGAAAGATCCAAGATTACCTTAAAGGCATTTGAGAAGCAGAGCTCACAGCTTGCTGCTTAAAGCTGAAGATTTGAAGATTAAAGATTAAATCTTTACTTGTGGTTTATTTAGAGATTAAATCTCTTGTAAGTCTCGTTAGTGTTTTAATTGGTGACTAATTATTTAATTAAGCATTATTGTAATCCCCTAATCTAGCCACACACACACACACTACACGATTTTCGTAGTTTACCACACGCCTGGAGCCGATCAAAACACACACTCATATTTCGTTCAGCTTTTATTATTTTTGAGAAGAGAAATATGAGGGTTCTTAGCCTAGAGTACAGCCGCCCCTTCTCTCTATAATTCCTAGCGAATTTTCATTGGTTTTCTTCAAGAAGTTTAGCGCCATGGTCGTCTCGGGTCAAGCCTCGCTCCGTTCCCACGTCGGTATCGCCGTTTCGGTATTTTAATTATCAAAAGGCACGTATATTCTGTTATTTCTGCATCGATCTTGTCGTATTATGCGTTGTGTTGATTATTGTGCGTAAAAATATATGTGGGATGTAGAAGTTTGATCGGGAGATGCATCGAATGCGTTTTGAAATATTGTTTTTAGATATGAAATTTCGTAACTTTCTGTTCTGTTGAAAACTGCAATTTTTCAGTCGGGATTTTGAGAAAGCTTTCACCACAAAAAATGTATAAATTTTTGATACCTTCGATTGGATGTAAAATTTGAAATATTTGGAAAAAAAATGAGTGAGTTATGAAGTTTTTTGTGAAAATGCTCAAACTACGTTTTTCAGGAAATTATGTATTGATGTGTTCTCGAGATTTTATTGTTGCAGGCTTCGTTGGAGATCGACGGGTGATCGCTGTTGCGTATAGGTATATTGTTATTGATGTGGGGATGGTTATCGACATTTCGTTTGGTGTCGTTAGGTACTTGGGAGATTTAATAGTCTTTTATAACCGTTTTGTCGTCAAAGATCGTGTTTACGGATTTATTGTGTACTTGTAATTGTGTGGTTGTTTTGGAGACGTTTGGGAGGCTAGGTAGAGTCGAGTCAGTGCCATAGTATCCTAGGACGGGTCTCGAAGCGTTGTTCACTGTCGGTGTAATCGAAATTGGAGAGTGTAAGTTTATGAGTCGCGGAGTCCAGTTTGCTCGGTGCCCGAGCGGTAACTTTTTGCCGCCCGAGCGCCATTCTTTCTGTCTGAGTGTTCTTCCCAGTAACCTCGGCGCTCGAGCGGAAATTTGTTATCGCCAGAGCGCGGACCCTGCCGCTCGAGCGGTCAAGTTTTACCACCCGAGCGCCATCCCTTATGTCCAAATATTTTGTTCTTTCTTCTTTTCAATTTTTAATAGTAATTTCATGTCTTTTATTTTTGGGAAAGTTTCACACATTATTTTAGAGATTGTTTGGGGTTCGATGTCATGGTTTATGATGATTTAATGAGGTCAAGTCGCGAGAGATCTAGAATGTCACAAGATATTTAATTACTTCGGTGGTGAGCACGAGTACCTACGTCTAAGCTATTAAATGTAAGTGCATGTAATTACGTTAGTATGTGCAGCAGCGGCCCCAAATGAAATCCAACGAATCCCTCAACTCCAAGTTAGTATGTGACGTGTAAGAAAATATTTTTAAAGTTTTTGAGGTATGCTAAATGTCTTGTGACCAATGTATGTATGTGGTTGGAAAGCGTTAAATCATGAACGGGGACCAACCCACCCCGTTAAAGCATGAACGAGTTTATATCAGGATTGAAAAGCGTTAAAGCATGAACGGGGATCTCATGTATGTGGCAGTGGATATGTCCCTGTCATCCCATAATGTGGTTTAGTGTGATCAGGCGAAATATGTTATGGGTCACTTGCTTTGAAACATCCTCTACAAAAAATGATGAAGCTATGTATGTTTAAGTATGTTCAATTTTGCAAGCATGTTTAAGAAAATTTTATGGCACGTCTAAGTATGTATGTACGTATGTTCATGTTTTATTTTGCCAGTTCAAGTTTTAAGTATGTACGTTCTATTTAAAGTTGTATGTGGACTTTATTACGAAGTACTCGTTATCTCTAGTTTATACGTGTTGAGTCTTTAGACTCACTAGACTTGATCGATGTAGGTGAGGATGTTTATGAGGAGACAGGAGGTGGGGACCAAGGAGCAGGCTTGGACTGAGCGGGAGGCTAAACCCGAGGACCGCCCGCGTTGTTTCTAGGATTTTTATGCAAGTTTAAAATACTTTGATTTGATGTTGGTTACGATATTTGGAACAAGCATTTTGTCAGCAAATTTTTATTGGTGAATATTCATGTTGAATGGACGACCGTATTGATGGATTCTTTGGTATTTAAGAAATATTTTTAATTCTTCCACAAATTTTAGTACTAAAAGTACGGTACGTTACATTATGGTTGTACACCATTAGTCTTTTGACCCGGGACAATGTAATGGTTATACGTACTAGCATGCACTTTAATCCGTTTACCGACTCCATCGAGGGTCATCAGGTGGCGAGGTTGGGTGTAGTTTTGAAATACGTAGGATCAAATACATTGTAGTCGGGGATTCACCGTTTATGTAGTACCCGAAAAACCAATATGCGTAAATATGTGCATAATATCTATTATTTAATTTTAAATGATTATAATTTTAGGAATTTGTTGATTTAATTGCATCTAAGCTCGGGTTAGGCGCAGTATTGATGCAGCAGGATCGGGTTATAGCCTATGCCTCCAGGCAGTTGAAAGTGCACGAGAAGAACTACCCGACTCATGATCTTGAGCTAGCCGCTTTCGTCTTTGCGTTGAAGGTTTGGAGACACTACTTGTATGGCGAGAAGTGTGAGATATTTACCGATCACAAGAGTCTAAAGTATTTCTTCACGCAGAAGGAACTAAACATGAGACAGAGAAGGTGATTAGAGTTGGTGAAAGACTATGACTGCGGGATTAGCTACCATCCGGGGAAAGCTAACATTGTGGCAGATGCCCAAGGAAGAAAAATGGCAGTTGTAGCACAGTTGTCAGCACAGAGACCTCTTCAGTCTGAGATTCAGAGGTTTGATATGGAAGTTTATCGCGAGGCCAGAGCTCCAAGGTTGTCTAATCTGACAGTCCAATCATCCTTGCTAGACCGTATTCGTGCGGGCCAGCCTTCAGACGAGCAGTTACAGAAATGGAGGCTGAAGGATGAAGCCAAGGGCAGTGTACTCTACACAGTGTCAGATGGTATTGTGAGATACAGAGGTAGAATGTGGGTGCCTAGTGTTGATTCGATCCGAGAGGATATTCTGATAGAGGCGCACGTATCTCCGTAATCTATTCACCCAGGAGGTACCAAGATGTACAAGGACCTACAGATTTTGCATTGGTGGCCAGGGATGAAGAGAGACATCGGCAGATTTGTGTCTGAATGCCTCACTTGTCAGCAAGTGAAGGCAGAAGATCGGAGGCCAGCAGGATTGGTTAAGCCACTCCCCATCCCAGAATGGAAATGGGAGAATGTTACAATCGACTTTGTGGTTGGTTTTCCAAGGTCAGTCAGGGGATCCAATTCTATTTGGGTTATAGTGGATCGACTCACGAAGTTGGCACACTTCTTGCCAGTGAAGACGACTTTCTCCATGACGCAATATGCAGAGCTTTATATCAAGGAGATTGTTCGATTGCACGGGATCCCAGTTTCTATTGGGATCGACAAGGACCCGAGGTTCACATCGTCCTTTTGGATGTGTTTGCATGCAGCCATGGGGATGAAGTTGCTTTTAAGTACAGCTTTTCACCCGCAGACAGATAGAGAGTCTGAGCGAGTGATCCAGATTTTGGAGGATTTGTTGAGAGCCTGTATGATCGATTTCCAGGGGACTTGGGAATCAAATTTACCTATATTGGACTTTATCTATAACAACAGTTTCCAAGCATCTATAGGTATGGCCCCCTACGAGGCATTGTACAGAAGGAAGTGCAGATCACCAGTTCATTGGGATGAGGTTGGTGAAAGAGCAAAACTTGGTCCGGAGATAGTTCAGCAGACTGCAGATGTGGGGACCCAGACGATAATTAAATTCTAATCATTCTTAGAATTAATCAATCAATTATGATAAAAAGGGTCTAAATTATTTTTTTTAAATACAAAGCGGAAACGTAATGTAAGTTAATTCGAAATACATATTTATACAAGTCCATAGACCAAAGATATCAATCGTATTCAATTGCAAATAACAATGCAATAAAATAAAGTATGTGATTTAGGGAAACTCGAGTCAAACCTCACTCGAGTTGTGAAATCCCAACTCAACATTAATTTATACCTTTATCTTCTCGGTCTGACGAAGTCGAAGTCCCAAATTCAACTCTGTCCATACCCAATCTGATAATGACAATCGAATAGATACAATATCAGTATATAACTCAATTCAAAACCTGTTTTGATCAATACTCAAATCAAAACATAATCTGATCAATGCCAATCGACATATGGTACCACAATACAATCTCAACCAATACCGAATCTGATCAACATCAATTTACGGATGCTTCGACGGCATAATAATACAATCTCGATAACCCTGACAGTCCCAACATCACAGATATAGTACCAGAACTCATAATCAATATCGGTACTAATCATAATCTCAACGATAATAAATCTGATATCGATTCTCAATCAAATCGACTCCGAAAATCATAACAATTACATAAACAGTTTGTTCTTCATTCTGACTTCAAATATACGATGCCTACTATATTAGAAACATCATATATGATTCATATTCGATTTTGTCAATATCATAATTTCAAATCGTATCTAAACGTAACAAAACTTACGTCCTGTTGAAGCTGTCGTCGCTAGGAACTTGGTACTGTAGACGAATTCAAAAATAGACGGGCGGATCTTTTGCAAATCAAAATCTAATATCAAAATCTTGAAAATTCTCTGAAGTTTCGATTCTTCTTTCTTCTTTTCTGAGAATTAACGTTTGTTATATATATATATATATAACATATATTGCATGCAAAATAAACGTGGCGACTCCTCAATCTGCATGTCTCGCGCATATGCGCGACTCCAAATTGCGCATATGCGCGAGACCTACTGGTCTCAATGCTCGGCTTCGCAACTACTGGCGCATATGCGCGTCTCAACTTCGCGCATATGCGCCAAAGGTTCTGTCTCACAACTTTGGCTACTGGACTGCTCGCGCATGTGCGCGCAAATCGTCGCGCATATTCGCGACATTCTCTGTCCAACTCGCGCATATGAGCGGCTCCCGGTCGCGCATGTGCGCGAGGTATTCTGTTCTCGCACATTTTCCGTGTTTTCTTCCGTCTTTTCAGTCTAATCCTTCCCGACTATAATTAACTTAATTAATCCATAAATCATTTCAGATTAATCTCAGATTACAGTAATTAAAATCTCGGGCATTACAGCAGATGTGGTGGTCAAGATTCGAGACAGAATGAAGACCGCCCAGAGTCGCCAAAAGAGCTATGCCAAAAAGAGAAGAAGAGACCTCGAATTTGCCGTAGGTGATCACGTTTTTGTAAAGATAGCGCCCATGAAAGGCGGTATGAGATTCAGGAAAAGAGGCAAGCTGAGTCCGAGGTTTATTGGGCCGTTTGAGATTCTTGACAGAGTTGGGACACGAGCCTATCGTGTTGCCCTTCCGCCAAATCTGGTCGGGGTACACAATGTGTTTCACGTCTCAATGTTAAGGAAGTATCTAGCTAATACTTCACACGTTTTGAGCTATGGGCTGTTGAAGCTTGCTCCAGATTTGTCGTATGAGGAGAGACCGATTCAAATCCGAGACCGACAGGAACAATGACTCCGGAACAAGGTCACTAAGCTAGTCAAGGTTCGGTGGCTAAACCAATCAGTGGAGGAGGCCACTTGGGGGACAAAATCAAATATGAGGAGTCGCTACCCGGAGTTATTCGGTAAGTTTATATTTCGAAGAAGAAATTTTTATAAGTGGGGGAGGAACTATAGTGCCCAAATTCAGTACACGTATAACCCATGCATTTATGTAATTATTAAATTATTTAATTATTTTAAATTGATTCCCACAGTGCATGATTTACGAAAATGCATTATGTTACATTGTTTATGTTTATGCGATGCACGTTAAAATGCTCTTCGAGCTTCATGTTTCAGGCGATTATTCGAGACGGGATTGAGGAAAAGACCCGGTGACGATTTTGGCAATTTTAATGCGATATTTTATTTTTAGTCAAGGATGGGGTAATTTAATGATTTATTTAGTTTTAGCATTTTTTTTATGCCTAAATCATTAAGTTGGTAATTTTAAGAGTTTAAAACTTTTAAAATTTATATTTTTTTTGTGTTATTTGAATTAAAAATTTATTTAAAATTAGTGTGTATTTTACTTTAATTAGGGGAGACTTGTTAAGTTAGTGTTTTAATTGGTGACTAATTATTTAATTAAGCATTATTTTAATCCCCTAATCTCGCCACACACACACTACACGATTCACACTTTTACACACGCCTGGAGCCGATCAAAACACACACTCATATTTCGTTCAACTTTTATTATTTTTGAGAGGAGAAATATTAGGGTTCTTAGCCTAGAGTATAGCCGCCCCTTCCCTCTATAATTCCTAGCGAATTTTCATTGGTTTTCTTCAAGAAGTTTAACGCCACGGCCGTCGCGGATCAAGCCTCGCTCCTTTCCTGCGTCGGTATTTTAATTATCAAAAGGCACATATATTCTGTTATTTCTGCATCGATCTTGTCATATTATGCGTTGTGTTTATTATTGTGCGTAAAAATATATGTGTGAGGTAGAAGTTTGAGCGGAAGATGCTTCGAATGCGTTCTGAAATAATATTTTTAGATCTGAAATTTCGTAACTTTCTGTTCTGTTGAAAACTGCGATTTTTCAGTCGGGATTTTGAGAAATTTTTCAACACAAAAAATGTAGAACTTTTCGATACCATCGATTTGATTTAAAATTTGAAATATTTGGAAAAAAATTGTGTGAGTTATGGCATTTTTTGTGGGACTGCTCAAACTGCGTTTTTCAGAAAATTATGTATTGATGCGTTTTTCAGGCTTTGTTGGAGATCGATGGGTGATCGCTTCTGTCTATAGGTATATTGTTATTGACGTGGGGATGGTTATCGACATTTCGTTTGGTGTCGTTAGGCACTTGGGAGATTTAATAGTCGTTTATAATCGTTTTGTCGTCAAAGATCGTGTTTACGGGTTTATTGTGTACTTGTAATTGTGTGGTTGTTTTGCAGACGTTTGGGAGGCTAGGTAGAGTCGAGTCAGTGCCAAAGTATCCTAGGACGGGTATCGAAGCGTTGTTCACTGTCGGTGTAATCGAAATTGGAGAGTATAAGTTTATGAGTCACGGAGTCCAGTCTGCTCGGCGCCCGACCGGTAACGTTTTGCCGCCCGAGCGCCATTCTTTCAGTCCGAGTGTTCTTCCCAGTAACCTCGGCGCTCGAGCCGAAATTTGTTACCGCCAGAGCGCGGACCCTGCCGTTCGAGCGGTGAAGTTTTACCGCCCGAGCGCCACCCCTTCTGTCCAAATATTTTGTTCTTTTTCTTTTCAAGTTTTAATAGTAAGTGCATGTGTTTTATTTTTGGAAAAGGTTCACACATGATTTTACAGATTGTTCGGGGTTAGATGTCATGGTTTAGTACGATGATTTAATGAGGTCAAGTCACGAGAGTTCTAGAATGTCATAAGATATTTAATTACTTCGGTAGTGAGCACGAGTACCTGCGTCTAAGCTATGAAATGTAAGTGCATGTAATACGTTAGTATGTGCAGCAGCGGCCCCAAATGAAATCCAGCGAATCCCTCAACGCCAAGTAAGTATGTGACGTGTAAGAAAATATTTTTAAAGTTTTTAAGGTATGCTAAATGTCTTGTGACCAATGTATGTATGTGGTTGGAAAGCGTTAAATCATGTACGGGGACCAACCCACCCCGTTAAAGCATGAACGGGTTTAGATCAGGATTGGAAAGCGTTAAAGCATGAACGGGGACCAATCCACCCGTTAAAGCATGAACATGTATCTCATGTATGTGGCAGTGGATACGTCCATGTCATCCCAGTACTGTGATTTAGTCTGATCAGGCGAAATATGTTATGGGTCACTTGCTTTGAAACATCCTCTACAAAAACTGATGAATCTATGGATGTTTAAGTATGTTCAAGTATGCAAGCACGTTTAAGATAAGTTTATGGCACGTCTAAGTATGTATGTACGTATGTTCAAGTTTTATCTTGCAAGTTCAAGTTTTAAGTATGTACGTTCTATTTTAAAGTTGTATGTGGACTTTATTACGTAGTACTCGTTATCTCCAGTTTATACGTGTTGAGTCTTTAGACTCACTAGACTTGATCGATGCAGGTGAGGATGTTTATGAGGATACAAGAGGTGGGGACAAAGGAGCAGGCTTGGACTGAGCGGGAGGCTAAACCCGAGGACCGCCCGCGTTCTTTCTAGGATTTTTATGCAAGTTTAAAATACTCTGATTTGATGTTGGTTACGATATTTGGAACAAGAATTTTGTCAGCAAATTTTTATTGGTCAATGAATGTTGAATGGACGACCGTATTGATGGATTCTTTGGTAATTAAGAAAATTTTTTAATTCTTCAGCAAATTTATTAGTAAAAAGTACGGTACGTTACATTATGGTTGTACACCATTAGTCTTTTGACCCGGGACAATGTAAGGGCTATACGTACTAGCATGCACTTTAATCCGTTTACCGACTCCATCGAGGGTCATTAGGTGGCGAGGTTGGATGTAGTTTGAAATATGTAGGAGCAAATACATTGTAGTCGCGGATTCACCGTTTATGTAGTACCCGAAAAACCAATATGCGTAAATATGTGCATAATATCTATTATTTAATTTTAAATGATTATTATTTTAGGAATTTGTTGATTTAATTGCATTTAAATCATTTACGTTATTTTTAAGAATTTTAAATCGCGTATTTCAAATTTTAACTTTTAAGATATATACGCGAGACCGGACCGGAGATAGGAAATCGGAGATGAATTTTATGATCCAAAAATATTCCTAAATTTATTCCGAGCTAAGAAATAATTTATTTTAATGAAATCAAGTGGATTTAAGTCTACTTTAATCAATTAATCACCAATTTAATAGTAGGCTTCTTAATTCATCAAGATTATGCTTAATTAACCTTTTAATCAAGCTTATCTAACATAGGATTCTAGTTAGCAAAACTTAAACAAAATCCTACACTAGATTCTACACCACACAATCCTAACTTGACACCATTTAACTCCCCCAACAATAAAACAAAGGCCACACATTCATCATGCATGTTTTCCCCCAACTTGACATCATTTACTCCTCCATGAACCTCCTTATTTGACCACAAGCCTTCACCACCTTCTTCACTCCACCTAGCACAAAAATTCAGAAGAAAACTCATCCAATAATCATGAGCCATAAAGAGAGAAAAGAGAGAAAAAAATAAAGAAAAGAGAACTCCGTTTCCACCGCGCCGCGTTCGTCGTAATCGATTTGTTTTCGTTTCAAACATATCCAAGGCATGTCTATATTATTTCTTTGCTCTTCAATCAAGTTATATATCTAATTTTAAACCATTACATGTGCTTGATCTATGATAAAACCGAAATCTTATCAAGAACTTTCGAAAAACATTGTACAGAATTTTCGGCTCTTCCCACATGGACTTCACGTTCTTTGTTGTTTTTGTGGTTACAGGGTTGGCTCGACTTCCAGGGACTCTAGGCTGATTTTAGACATGATATAGGGTGTATAAGGAAGGGATTTGTCCATTGGTTTCAGCCCCTTTCTGAAAGGGGATCGGTTACGGTGACCGAAGCGCAACGGAAGTTTTAAAAATTTTAATTTTCATCAAGAAATTTCGGCCACCTAGTGAAAGTGTGTAGCAAATACAATAAAACACAAAATGACATTCATAGTGTGTTAAGAAATGTACCTATCAATCACAAGGATTGATGTATGGCTCCAACTAAGGTGTAAACACCTTAGCTCTTCAATGGTAGAAACTATCTACAAGCTCTCCTTGTTCTTGAATTTTTCCTTCAAATTAGGCCCACCACCAACTAGCTAGAACCACTCTAATTTTGCACTAGAAAAATTAGAGCATTTTTCTTTGAGAAGTGTAGTGTTTCTTCAACAATTGAAGAACAAAAAAATTGGAGAGGATGAATAGTATTTTCGGCCACTATTCATGCTAGGAGAGAAGGAGAGACATTTTTTTGGTTGTGGGAAAAGTTAAAGTAAAAAAGTTGCATGCCAAACTTTGGTTATACAAAAAGTTGTCTCCCAACCTTTCACCTCCCTTGTATGCCTTTCTATTTGGGTTTGTAACAATTACAAAGCCCATAGACTTTTATTTAAATGTCCCAAACACATTTGAGACCATTTAACCATTGCTTGATTTTACTCAATCCCACTAGTCTAATAATTATTTTTAATTGGGCTCTACAAAACCCAATATTGTTTAATTAATTCAACACTTTAATTAATTTAATTATTTGGACTCTACTAGGCCCACTAGTGTTTAATTAGTTCAACACTTGAATTAATTTAATTTAGTCCATAATAATGTTTATGAAAATCAAAATTTTCAAATACATTATTTGTTTGGCCAACTTTTAATTTAGGAACACTTCCATAAATTAAAATTTACATTTCTCTCATAGAAGTCATACTTCTATTTTTTCTTTATGCTTATAAACTCATTTATAAGCCGTTCAACACATTGAACTAATTTCTCCTTTATAGAAGTCATACTTCTAATGTTTCTTTACGCTTATAAACTCCTTTATAAGCCGTTCAACACATTGAACTATTTCTCTTCTCAACAGGATCTAGAAAGCTAGTTCTTGTGTGGCCCTCAATGGTTCATTGATACAACTAGCCGTGGGTTCACATCTCCATGTTATTCGGACTAAACATGTCCTTATATGAGTATACCCCAATTGCTCCATTCTTATTTATCAACTCCTTGATAACAAGAATGTCAGAACTCAAGTCTGATAGTACCCAACCAACCATGTTAAACGCCTAGCAGCATCGCTTATATGATTCCCTAGGTATCAAATGATAGTGCCTGCAAGAACCATTCAATTATGGTTAGCGTACAGTACGGTCCCTTCAACTCATATATCCCGACCGATTCGACAACCATTGGTTTATCGAGAGTTGTCAATGAATCGATACTATGTGTCATGTCGTAGTTGCATCGATGGTGTAATCTATGAAACCCCTTTCATAATTACAACCATACTCTGATCAGAGATTTCAATCTACATACACATGATAACACATAGGATATCCATACCCGAAGGTAAGCGATGAATCCCCGACTACAATGCATCGACTCCAATATGTTTCGACAGAACACCCAACCTTGCCACCTGATGATGAGAGTCGGTAAACAAGTCAAAGTGTAATTCTAGCACATAGAGTCTCAATGTTGTCCCGGGTCATAAGGACTAATGGTGTACAACCATAAACTAGGACGTTTCCACTCGATAAGTGAGAACCACTTGGATAGTCCTTTTATGGAGGGTTGTTCAGTGCACTCTACCAGGAGCACCTATCTACATGCTCGGACTCACAATGTCCCTGTAATAGCCGAGCCCGGTGTACAGTACGGTTTAAGCTCTATGTGTTTATTGGGTTTTATGATTTAGATGATTTGAGTTGTGTTATGGGCTATAGTTTAGTTGGTATTATTGTTTGTGGCTTGGTTGTTGTATTAGATGTTGTTGGTTGCGTCGTTTCAGCGTTGCGGATTGATTTTAGTTGCTTTGGATTGTTTCTTGGCCGAAAGGATACCGCACCCGCACTCTTGCAAGGACCGCACCCGCTGTCATTTATGTTGGATTTTGTGGTTTTTGCCGAGAGGTCACCGCACCCACGGGAGTGTTGAGACCGCACCCGCGGTGGTGACCGCACCCGCGGTAATTGCAGCACCGCACCCGCGGTCATCGTGCATGAATTTTATTTTGTTGTGCCGTGAGCTAGGCGCACCCGCGGTCTAGGTATGGGCGAGTTTTTAAGTTACTTTTTGGAGTTGTTGGCCATACCTTATCCTTTCATTTCCTCCATTTTTCGAGATTTCCTCTCTAGAACAAGGGTTTTCTTCCATTTCAATTGCTTCCTACCTTTGATTCTTGGATTTGTTTGGATTTCCGAGTTGAGATCGAGCTTCTTCATGGTGAGAGGAAGCTAAGGTAAGTTTTTGGTTGAGTTCTATCATGGTGTTGGAAATGAGATGCTATAGGTTGATGTTGTTGTTGGTTTAATGGATTATTTGACTTGTATTTTTGGATATAGAGTTGATATTGGTGTTATTTATGGATTATTGTTGTAGGTGGTGTACCAAGAGTATAGTTTGGAGGTGTTCTATTGGTTTGTAAGTGGAATTTCATCCCTTTGCTCACATGATGTTATATGTATTGTATTTCAAAGTGTTATTCCCTTCAATTGATCCATTGTTATGTATTGATTCCATTGATTATCTATTGGAGGCATTGTATGTCTCATTTATTGAAAAGGGAATACAAGAGAAAAGATATAGTTTCCAAAGTGATTGTCTAAATGCTATTGAGAATTCAAATGTTTTATTGGATTCATTGAAGCATAGTCAGAGCATTGCATGCAATTAGTTGATCAACGCCCATAGGCTTATATCCCTCAGAGTTATCGGTTTATAATCGATTTGGGATACGAGCACCACAGTAAGAGATACTATTGATATCAATCCAACCAGAGAAAAGAGAATACCATCCTATTGCTATGTTACTGCTACAGTTATTGCTATAGTATTCATGTTTCAGAGTTGATGGTATTTATGATTTCAAGTCATGTTTTACAGAGTATACTATTTATCATTGCTATGTAGAGTTCCACTTGCTGAGTTTTTATACTCATTTCAGTTATTTTCATGTGATGCAGATAAGAGCGACAGACCAGGACGTTGACTGTGGTCAGAGGTCATATGCATACGAAGATTGGAAGGATGATGTTTTTGCAAGTATTTTTGGGACATGATCATAGAAATGATTGTTTTGTATTTTGTATATCATTTGAATGATCATGTATTTATTTTGTAAACATTTTTATGAAATGTATTTTGAAACTCCTTCCATTTTAAAGAAAATTTTAAATTCCGCTGTATTTTTATCGTTACGGGTCAGGGTGTCACATTTAGTGGTATCAGAGCTCCGGTTCTTCGGACCAATGCATATGACTTCGTCTACTTTCAACTGTCCGGGTATGTTTTCTTTGCATCTATTTATTCATTGTTATCTATTGATTGGTGTCTTGTTAGTAATTGTAGAGTATGCCACCTAAGAGGAAAGCAGTAGAGGGTGAGGATAGTTCTTCCTCTAGAGTTGTCGATGAGTTCGACAAGTTGCTTAAGGAGCAGGCTAAAGTTCATAGTGAGCAGATTCAGCAGTTGCTTCGATTGCAAGGAACAGGACAGGGTAGAGGCCAAGGTAGAGTTCCAGTAGCTCAGGCAGTTGGCACAGATGCCGTCTTTTCTGCTTTCAAAAGGATGGATCCACCGGAATTCGCAGGTAGCACTGATCCGTTAGTAGCTGTCGAGTGGGTCAAGGCGCTTGAAGCTATATTCGATCATCTCCAGTACGAGGACAAAGACAGGATCAGTTGTGCAGTTTTCATGTTGGTTAAAGCTGCTCGCATATGGTGGAATGCGACCAAGGTTGGAGTTGACGTCTCGACACTGAAGTGGTCAGAGTTTACAAATTTGTTCTACGACAAGTACTTTCCCGATGCACTTAGAGCGAGGAATGTTACGGAGTTCTTGGAGCTTCGACAGGGGAGCTTGGATGTCGGTGAGTATATTCTCAAGTTTGAGGAGGTTTGCTTGTTTGCTCCTTACATTGCTTCCAATGACAAAGATAAAGGCGCTCATTTCATTCGAGGCCTTAGAGCTGAGATTCGTCGTGATATCAATATGTCCAAGGCAGTGACTTTCAAGGAGATCGTGTCCAAGGCTTTGTTGGCCGAGCAGGACGAGAAGGACATTGCCAGGGAGAGGCAAGCGAGACACCAGGCCATTGCTCAGAGGGGCCAGAGTTCGAATCAGAGGGGCAGGGATCGTTTCAAGGGCAAGGGCAAGATGGAGTCGAGTCCTAGACCACCGCCAGTTCCAGTTGATCCCGAGAAGCCACTGTTTCCTAAATGTGGCAAGCATCATCGAGGAGAGTGCAGATTTGGCACTCATTCTTGCTATCGTTGTGGCACGGCAGGCCACGTTTCCAGAGATTGTCCACGAGGAGCTATCCAAGGGAAGGTGCAGGGTCGTATCTTTACGATGACGAAGGAAGGTATTAATCATGATTCTTCATTGATCTCTAGTACTATTTGATTTCAGGCAGAGTAGCTACGACTTTGATAGATACTGGTGCTACTCATTCTTTTATGTCTGAATTGTTTTTGAGATCTTTGGGTATAGTTCCTTCTGTTCTTCCCCTCCAGCTTAGTGTTGTTTTGCCTTCGGGGGACGTGTTGTGCCCGACATCGATTGTGTTTGCGTGCCCTGTTCGTATTGAGGAGCGAGTTGTCTTCGCTGATTTGATTGTTATCCCTATGGTTGCCTTTGATGTTATTCTTGGCATGGATTGGCTTTCGACTTACCGTGCAGTTATCTATTGTGTTGCTAAGAAGGTGACTTTTGCAGATGATGGCCAGGGAGGAGTTCTCGCCAGCACAGGTACTTCGCTGGTCCTTCCTTTTATTTCTTGTCTTGAGGCTGAGAAGTTGATGTGTAGAGGTTGTGATGTGTTTCTGGCTTCTATTGTGGATGTGGATAGACTGATTAAGTTGAATATAGATGATATCGATGTTGTGAGGGAGTTTGCTGATGTGTTTGAGGATGATGTTCCGGGTTTGCCGCCGGATAGGGTTGTTGAGTTTTCGATCGATTTAGCTCCAGGTACGGTTCCTATTTCTAAGGCTCCGTACAGGATGGCCCCTACCGAGATGAAGGAGTTGAAGGCGCAATTGCAGGATCTAGTGGACAAGGGTTTCATTCGACCGAGTTCTTCGCCTTGGGGAGCTCCGGTCCTTTTTGTCAAGAAGAAAGATGGTTCTTTGCGTCTGTGTATCGACTACAGGGAGCTTAACAAAGTGACTGTCAAGAATAAGTATCCGTTGCCACGGATAGATGATTTGTTTGATCAGCTCCATGGTGCTACTGTATTCTCGAAGATTGATCTTCGGTCTGGCTACTATCAGTTGAAGGTTAGGGAGTCTGATATCCCTAAGACAGCGTTCCGGACCAGGTACGGTCACTATGAGTTTATGGTTATGTCTTTTGGTTTGACCAATGCCCCTTCAGTCTTCATGGACTTGATGAACCGTGTGTTCAAGCCTTATCTGGATAGCTTCGTCAGTGTCTTCATCGACGACATCTTGATCTATTCCAAGACCAGAGAGCTTCATTCTGAGCATCTCAGAGTTGCTCTTCAGTTGTTGGGAGAGAAGAGGCTGTTTGCCAAGTTGAAGAAGTGTGAGTTTTGGCTGGATCAGATTTCTTTCCTAGGCCACGTCGTTTCGAAGGATGGCATTGCTGTTGATCCATTGAAGATAGAGGCGATTCAGAATTGGCCTATTCCTACTACTGTTTCAGAGGTACGCAGTTTCCTTGGTTTGGCGGGTTACTATCGTCGTTTCATTTCAGATTTCTCCAAGATTGCCCTGCCATTGTCCAATTTGACGAGGAAGACTGTGAAGTTCGAATGGTCCATTGATTGCCAGAGTGCATTTCAAGAGTTGAAGGATAGATTGACGACAGCTCCTGTTCTTTCATTGCCCAGTGGTTCTAAGAATTTTGTTGTCTTTACCGATGCGTCGAAGAGAGGCCTTGGTGCAGTGTTGATGCAGCGAGGTAAAGTTATCGCTTATGCTTCTCGCCAGTTGAAGGATTACGAGAGGAATTATCCGACGCATGATTTGGAGCTAGCAGCTGTGGTTTTCGCCCTGAAAATTTGGAGACATTACTTGTATGGCGAAAAGTGTGAGATCTTCACAGACCACAAGAGTTTGAAGTATTTGTTTTCTCAGAAAGAGCTCAATATGCGACAGAGGAGGTGGTTAGAGCTCGTCAAAGATTATGATGTGACGATTAGTTACCACCCAGGGAAGGCGAATGTTGTGGCTGATGCTTTGAGCCGGAAGTCGAGTTCTTCTTTGAGTTCTTTGATTCAGAGGCCATTGTTGATGGATTTGCAGAGGGAGGAGATTTCTTTGGTAGTTCCGGGGACTATTGCTCGCCTTTCAGCGTTGGTCATTCGGGCTACATTGACGGACAAGATCCGTAGAGAGCAGTCGACTGATGTTCAGTTGACAGAGTTGAGAGCTAGAGCAGAGGAGAGAGGGAACTCAGAGTTTGGTTCGAATGGTGATGGTTTGGTGACTTTCAGAGGCGTATTTGTGTTCATGTTGGCGATGATATTCGGCGGGATATCTTGGCAGAGGCTCATACCACGCCATATTCGATTCATCCAGGCAGCACGAAGATGTATCAGGATCTTCGTCGACTCTACTGGTGGCCAGGTATGAAGAAAGATATTGCTATGTTCATTTCTCAGTGCCTTACTTGTCAGCAGGTGAAGATTGAGCACCAGAGACCTGCTGGGACATTGTTGTCATTGCCGATTCCTCAATGGAAGTGGGAGCATATTGCGATGGATTTCGTGACTGGTCTTCCCAGGACGCAGAAGGGTTTTAACTCCATTTGGGTTATCGTTGATCGATTGACCAAGTCAGCGCACTTTCTTCTAGTCAAGACGACGTACTCCCTGAATCAGTATGCTGAGGAGTATGTAGCAGAGATTGTTAGACTTCACGGTGTCCCTGTGTCGATTGTGTCTGATCGTGACCCCAGGTTTACTTCAGAGTTTTGGAAGAGTTTGCACAGAGCTATGGGTTCGCGGTTAGCGTTCAGTACAGCTTATCACCCTCAGAGCGACGGTCAGTCAGAGAGAGTCATTCAGATTCTTGAGGATATGCTCAGTGCTTGTACTATCGATTATCCAGGTAGCTGGGATTCTAAATTGCCTCTTGTGGAGTTCACGTACAACAATAGCTACCAAGCGACGATTGGGATGGCACCGTATGAGGCTCTTTATGGCAGGAAGTGCAGATCTCCTTTGTATTGGGATGAGGTTGGAGAGAGGAAGATGTTGGGTCCCGAGTTGGTCCAGCAGACTGCCGATGTTGTTGCTGTTATCCGTGAGAGAATGAAGACTGCTCAGTCGAGACAGAAGAGCTATGCAGATGTTCGGCGTAGGCCGTTGCAGTTCGAGGTTCGTGATCACGTGTTCCTTAAGATTGCACCTCTCAAGGGTGTGATGCGATTTGGCAAGAAGGGTAAGCTGAGTTCGAGGTTTATTGGCCCTTTTGAGATCTTGGACAGAGTTGGTGACAGAGCCTACAGATTAGCCCTACCGCCAGATCTTGACAAAGTTCACAATGTGTTTCATGTATCGATGCTCAGGAAGTATGTTGCGAATCCTTCCCATGTTCTTCACCACGAGCCATTGGACTTGACGCCGAATTTGACGTACCAAGAGATTCCGGTCCAGATTTTGGATCGCACAGTTAGAGTATTGAGGAACAAAGAGATCGGCATCGTTAAAGTCCTTTGGAGGAACCATTTGATCGAGGAGGCTACGTGGTAACCAGAGGATGAGATGAGAGAGAAGCATCCTGAGTTGTTCGTGCAGTGACGTCAATTTTGCGGACGAAATTCCTCTAAGGAGGGGAGATTGTAATAGCCGAGCCCGGTGTACGGTACGGTTTAAGCTTTATGTGTTTATTTGGTTTTATGATTTAGATGATTTGAGTTGTGTTATGGGCTATAGTTTAGTTGGTATTATTGTTTGTGGCTTGGTTGTTGTATTAGATGTTGCTGGTTGCGTCGTTTCAGCGTTGCGGATTGATTTTAGTTGCTTTGGATTGTTTCTTGGCCGAAAGGATACCGCACCCGCACTCTTGCAAGGACCGCACCCGCGGTCATTTATGTTGGATTTTGTGGTTTTTGCCGAGAGGACACCGTACCCGCGGTAGTGTTGAGACCTCACCCGCGGTAATTTCAGCACCGCACCCGCAGTCATCGTGCATGGATTTTATTTTGTTGTGCCGTGAGCTAGGCGCACCCGCGGTATTAGTATCAGCGCACCCGCGGTCTAGGTATGGGCGAGTTTTTAAGTTACTTTTTGGAGTTGTTGGCCATACCTTATCCTTTCATTTCCTCCATTTTTCGAGATTTCCTCTCTAGAACAAGGGTTTTCTTCCATTTCAATTGCTTCCTAACTTTGATTCTTGGATTTGTTTGGATTTCCGAGTTGAGATCGAGCTTCTTCGTGGTGAGAGGAAGCTAAGGTAAGTTTTTGGTTGAGTTCTATCATGGTGTTGGAAATGAGATGCTATAGGTTGATGTTGTTGTTGGTTTAATGGATTATTTGACTTGTATTTTTGGATATAGAGTTGATATTGGTGTTATTTATGGATTATTGTTGTAGGTGGTGTACCAAGAGTATAGTTTGGAGGTGTTCTATTGGTTTGTAAGTGGAATTTCATCCCTTTGCTCACATGATGTTATATGTATTGTATTTCAAAGGTTTCAAAGTGTTATTCCCTTCAATTGATCCATTGTTATGTATTGATTCCATAGATTATCTATTGGAGGCATTTTATGTCTCATTTATTGAAAAGGGAATACAAGAGAAAAGATATAGTTTCCAAAGTGATTGTCTAAATGCTATTGAGAATTCAAATGTTTTATTGGATTGATTGAAGCATAGTCAGAGCATTGCATGCAATTAGTTGATCAACGCCCATAGGCTTATATCCCTCAGAGTTATCGGTTTATAATCGATTTGGGATACGAGCACCACAGTAAGAGATACTATTGATATCAATCCAACCAGAGAAAAGAGAATACCATCCTATTGCTATGTTACTGCTACAGTTATTGCTATAGTAATCATGTTTCAGAGTTGATGGTATTTATAATTTCAAGTCATGTTTTACAGAGTATACTATGTAGAGTTCCACTTTCTGAGTTTTTATACTCATTTCAGTTATTTTCATGTGATGCAGATAAGAGCGACAGACCATACAGAGTATACTATGTAGAGTTCCACTTGCTGAGTTTTTATACTCATTTCAGTTATTTTCATGTGATGCAGATAAGAGCGACAGACCAGGACGTTGACTGTGGTCAGAGGTCATATGCATACGAAGATTGGAAGGATGATGTATTTGCAAGTATTTTTGGGACATGATCATAGAAATGATTGTTTTGTATTTTGTATATCATTTGAATGATCATGTATTTATTTTGTAAACATTTTTATGAAATGTATTTTGAAACTCCTTCCATTTGAAAGAAAATTTTAAATTCCGCTGCATTTTTATCGTTACGGGTCAGGGTGTCACAGTCCCCTACCAATGAAACATGGTACTCACATCGCAGATACTAGTCTCGAACTCTAGCGGCCTATATCCTTCTTAGTGGCGGCTGAATCGACTAGGAACTGTTTAGAATATACAGTATTACAAATATGAGTTTCATGATACTCATCATATGAGCATTTCATATTCTTTCTACTATTTGTATATTCAAGGTCTTTATCTATGCAACTAGCATGGGTATACAGAGAAAGATTTGCCAAAACAATAATTTCAAATATTATTAAAATAAAGATTGCTAATACATAGAGTTTCATTGTGAACATTCGACCAACACTTGGCTCGACGGGCACCTACTCTAACACTTTCCCCACTTGCATCACGTTTTGGACAACAACTCCCCAACATGTCATTTTGTGTCTCGATTTGCATGATTATTTTCTAAGCTGAAGATTCTTATCTTGGCTACCTTAGAGGCTGTAGCCATGGTTAGAACCTCTCCTTGGTATGTCTAAGACGTGACCAAGTCGGTCTTTCAAGGCTTTGTCCATGGTGCCCTCAGTTTTTAAATAAAACAAGACAAGTGCCCTTCGATCCCCTTTATTTTTCCTGCATGTGTAGCTTTCGATTTTAGGGGTGGTGTGGATCATTGTTGGCTTTTTAGCCCTTAGCCACGGTTCACACAATACCTCATGATGTCTAGATCATGCCATGGTCAATCAAATGGCCACAGGAATGATCCACGACAGCAAACAATAGCAACGTCCCACGAATGCAGTTTTGCTCTCGGTCGGAAGCGTGGTCACGTTGCTGGTGTTGTTTGAATTGTGTCTGGCATACGGCCCTTAGACATGGTTCAGACAACACCCTAGGATGTTGGAAAGAGGCTTTGGTCGGTGGTTCAAGCCCCTATGGCCATTAGCCTTGCAAATGACTCATGCAAGCGAAAGCGCTGCTGCTGTATTTTTTTTACAGCAAGTTGGTGCTTTGGTTCAGAGGCTCGTTTGTGTTCTTGATTGGCTTTTAGCCTATGTCCTTGGACTGGACAATGCCTCATCAAGTTACGAAGGTCATGGTTTTGGCCGTTTGTGATTCGGTTAAGTTTAGAGGTCGTACAAGAATTTACGATGCAATGTGCCAAAATGACTCTCGAAAGAGCGTTTCATGTTTTTGGCTTCCATTCCACAAATTTCGAAGTACTCAAATTTTAGGAGCATTATTTCATCATTTTATGTGTATTATAATCATTACTAAATGATGGTTCGGGTTGGTACGAAGTCATGATTAAACACTAAGTCATTGGGCGTAATCGTCTCGTTTTGGGTTCAATTACAAAGTTGTGGTCAAGTTAAATCATTTGCATATTTTTCATGTTAAAGTTAGGTCGCAGCAAGCCTGGGAACAATCCAACCCATTCGGTAAAATAAAACAGGATAATTAATTATATTACGTGCATAAAAATATAAAATGTTCATTTTTGAGATATGCGATATTGCTTGTGACCACCTCACGTTCATGGGATTGCAGCTTATCATGGGATTATTACTTCATCCGGTGGTTACTGACCAGTTCATGTTCATGTATGGGTATGGATATCCAGTCCAAGGGCTGTTATTATCTATACCGCCCAGTATACTATGGTAGTCTGATCAGACGATTCATTTCATGTTATGGGCCACTTGCGTAGAACATATTCTCAACAGAAAATTATTATATGCTATTTCATGAAAGGGCTCTATCGAGCAAGCATTTCACTTACGATTTTCAGTTCAGTTATACACGTATTTATAATTACTCATGACAAGATATTTTCACTTTATGCTTTACGACATGATATTTTTACCCGGCATGAAACTTTATGATATATTTTACTCGTTATTCACGATATATGCATGCTGAGTCTTTAGACTCACTAGACTTGATTGATGTAGGTGCTGATGAGGTCGGGACCGAGGGCGGGGACCAGTGAGCCATCTTGGGTCAGAAGTAGTAGGAACCTGAGGACCTCATTTATCAGTTTATTTATTATTTTATGCAAACTCATTTTATCGTGATGAATTATTTTAAGTTGTTGCTTTGAAACAAATATTTACTTCCGCTGCTATCTCGACATTTAAAGATTTTATTCCGCTGCTACTTTAAACATTGAATCTTTTATTAGTATATTTCATGAATGAGGCATTTTATTTATTTAAATAGAAAATTTTAAATTATTCCGTAAATTTTCAAGTACGAAACACGGGCCACTACAGTTTACCTACGGGTAAAGGTATCCTATGTGGTCTGATGAGTCAATAGTGCAAGAAATCTCTGGCCGGAGTAAGACATGTGCAGTTTGGAAAGGTGTTTCCTCAGTTGCGCATACCATGACACTATTACTCAAAGATAAATCACATCGCAATCGAATTCATATGCAACTCTCGATATATCAATGATTGCAGATTCGATCGAGATATATGTGTTGAAGGGACCGTACTGTATGCTACCTATGACTAAAGGTTCTTGTAGGCACTATCAGTGATACCTAGGGGAACATGTGGTGATGCTAATAGATGATCTTACCATGATCCGATGGTGCAATCAGAAATGAGTTCTGACATTCTTGATCAAGGTGTTGATGAAAAGAATGGGGCTAACTAGGGTAAGCCAGAATAAGAATAAATGTTATTCTAAATCACATGGAGATGTGAACCCACAGCTAGCTGTATCCCTGAACCATTGAGGGTCACACAAGTATCAAATTCTGTGTTCCCGTTGAGATAGTCAAATTTCAAGGAGTTGGAATTTGACGACTATAGTTTGATGGAGATCAAACAAGAAGCTCATAAAAGAGTTTATTAGATGATTCCATAGGATGGAAGAAATCGAAGTTTTCATGATTGCTAAATAAGGAAGGAGAGTGAAACTGTCTATTTTGTGAAGGAGTTTACTAAAATTGACAGATGCAAAATATGGTAACTGCCATATTTGGTAAATTAATTTTTTTATCTTAGAAATTTTCATTATTATAATGAGTTCGAAATCATTTATGTAGTAGTAAATTGAGAATTTACTAATTAAATAGTTGTGCTAGTAGTGGTGACTACTAACATGCACAAATTCCCATGAATAACTAGAGGAGTATAGAATTAAATTAACCAAGGAGTTAGTTTATAAATTAAATAATGGTTATTTAATTTAATATACATATACATGTATATATTTTATATGGTGATATAAAATATGTGTATATGATATTATTATATATTGTATTATTAAAGGTTAATAAATACATTATATATTATTTATGTGGGAGTTTAAATATAATGAAATTATTAGAGTCCTTGTGGGAGATGGACTCCTAATTAGATTAGGATTCTCATTCTATAAATACAACATTAGAGCTCATTAATTTATGATGAATTTTTTGCACACAAAACAATAAAAACAATTCTCTCCAATTCCTAAGGTAAAGTCAGAGCCAAATTAACCTTTGATAAAAAGGAATTTTTTTTTTTGCCAATTGATTTTATTCTACCATGCCGTGTCGTCACAACACATCGTCTCCAGATTTTGGAAATTCGGAGATTTCAATCTCAATGCAAGAATTGTTTTGAATTACTAGTGCAATCCAAACAAGTAATGCATTCTCTGATCGTGGACCCAATTAGGCGATCAAAGAAGAACAGTCGTTCGTATGGATTTACAAGAAGGACTATATCCGTTTAAATATCGGAATAGTTTGGAGTCAAGCGTCAAGAACGCAAAGGTATAATCCTAAAGGCCTATGAATGGTTTTAAAAATACGACGCCCAAGGCCAAAAATCTTAAACTTTCGTTGCGTCTTGGGTGCGAGAATATGATTACCCAAAAAATGCTTCATAAGGTTCCATGCTAATCGAGGACTGATAGCTGTTGTTATAAGAGAATTCCACAAGAGGCAGCTTCAAATCCCAAATTCCAGGAAAATCAATAATGCAGGCTCTTAACATATCCTCAAGAATCTGAATAAATCGTTCTGATTTTCCGTCACTCTGAAGATGATAAGCTGTGCTGAAGGCCAACTTTGTACCTAAAGCTCTATGCAAACTCTTCAAGAATTCAGATGTAAATCTTGGATCATGATCAGAAACGAATGACACTGGTATCCCATGAAGTCTAACAATCTCTTGAACATAAGCCTCAACATATTGATTCATCGAATAAGTTGTCTTGACAGAAAAAAAATGTGATGACTTGGTTAAACGATAAAAAATAACCCAAATTGAATTATAACATTTTTGCGTCTTTGGAAGTCTGGCAAAAAATTCCATTGTGATGTGTTCTCATTTCCACTGAGGAATCGACAATGACTGCAACAATTCTGCAGGTCTTTAGTGCTCAATCTTAACCTGCTGACATGTTAGGTATTCAAAAATATACAACGCAATATCCTTCTTCAACCCTGGCCACCAGAAGATTCGACGAAGATCTTGATACATTTTGGTATTACTTGGATGTATCGAATATGGTGCGGTATGTGCCTCGATCAAAACATCTCGTCGAATATTATGGCCTATCGGAACACAAATTCGATCTATGAAATTCATCAACCCATCACTGTTTAAACCAAAATCAGAATTTCATTTCAACTCAGAATTAGATCTCATTGCCAGTAATTGCTTATCATTCTATTGTCCATCTTTAATCTTGTCATTCAAAGTATGTCGAATCACCAAAACTGAAAGTCGAGCTATCGTACCTTTCTCGACCAAAGCGATTTCATTCCTTTGCAAGTCCAACAATAAAGGGTTTTGAATCATTGAACTCAACACAACTTCTAATTTTCGACTCAATGCATTTGCAACTACATTCGCCTTCCCAGGGTGGTAACTAATAGTACAATAATAATCCTTAACAAGTTCCAACCATCTCCTCTGACGCATGGTCAATTCCTTTTGAGTAAAAAGATATTTAAGGTTTTTATGATCTGAGAAAATCTCACATTTTACTCCATACAAATAATGTCGCCAGATCTTCAAAGCGAATACTACAGCTGCAAACTCAAGATCGTGAGTCGGGTAATTCTTTTCATAATCCTTCAGCTAACGGGAAGCATAAGCAATTACTTTACCACGTAGCATCAATACAGCACCGATTCCTTTCTTAATCAGTGAACACTACAAAGTCTTCAACTTCTTCAGGAAGTGACAACACTGGAGCCGATGTTAATTTATCCTTCAACTCCTGAAAACTTTGTTATCACTCATTTGTCAATTAAACTTTAACTGTCTTTCTTGTCAATACGGTCAATGGCAGGGCTATCTTTGAGAAATCGGCTATGAAACAACGACAGTAACTTGCCGAACCAAGAAAACTTCATACCTCAGAAACTGTTGCAGGAATAAGCCATTTCTTCACTGCTTCTATCTTTGTTGGATCCATGGTAATTCCATCTTTATAAACAATATGGCCTAGGAAAGTCACTTGTCCAACCAGAACTCGCACTTCTTTAGCTTGGCATATAACTGGTTATCCCTCAATTGTGGCAACTCAATTCTAAAATGTTCTCGATGAAGTTCTCGACTCTTCGAATAAATCAGAATATCATCAATAAATACAATGACGAAACTTTCGAAATAAGGCTTGAAGACTTGATTCATAAGATCCATAAAAACTGACGGCGCATTCGTTAACCCGAAAGACATTACCAGAAATTCATAATGAACATACCTAGTTCGAAAAGCAGTCTTAGGTATGCCATCTTCTTTGACCTTCAATTGGTGATATATTGATTGCAGATCAATCTTAGAAATTATTGTTGCCCCTTGTAATTGATCGAAAAAGATCATCAATTCGTGGAAAAGGATACAAGTTCTTAATTGTAACTTTGTTGCTCTCTCGATAGTCAATACACAAACGTAGTGACCCATCTTTCTTTTTCACAAACAACATTGGTGCCCCCCATGGTGAAGAACTCGGTCTAATATAGCCCTTGTCTAACAGTTCTTGCAATTGGTTCTTTAATTCTTTCATTTCAGTCGGTTCCATTCGATAAAGGGCTTTAGAAATAGGAGTAGTAGCAGGTACAACATCAATGACAAATTTGATTTCTCTATCGGGTGAAAACCCCGGCACATCATCGGCAAAAACATCCGAATACTCTTGAACAATTTCAATATCATTCACATCCACATTATATTCCTTACTCACATCCATTATTGACGCCAAATATCCCTGACACCCCTTAACCAACATCTTATTCACCTTCAAGCAAGTAATAAAAGAAGTGTCAAGAGAAGTACCTGAACATTTGAAGACCCTGTTGTCACCTTCTTCTGTCGAAAATCGCACTGTCTTTTCAACACAATCTATGACTGCACGACACGATGATAGCCAATCCATACCAAAAATCACATCAAACTCTATCATAGGAATCAGGATCAAATCAGCAAATAAGATTCTCTCATTCACTTGAATAGGACAATCTTTAATCACACTTGTAGGACAAATCACATCACCCGAAGGAAGCACAATATTAAATTGGAGAGGTTCAAATATAGGTGCAATACCCAACGATCTCATGAAAATTTCAGACATAAAGGAATGTGTAGAGTGAGGCCCGAGGCCGAAGAGGGCGAGGGGTGATCGCTGGTGCCAAAAGTTGCACGGACAATGAGCGGCTCCTAGCAGGCTTCTAGGTGGAGGGAACATGAATGAACCCACCCACACGGGAATGAGAGGGATTCCAAGACTGTTCAATGTAATGGACTGTACAGTTGAAGAGGGTTTAAAAGATTTGATTGGTACTACTCATATCACGAAGGTGCATTTTATTTTCGGTAGCTCATCACATAAGAACTCCAAAGTTAAGCGTGCTTGACTTGGGGCAATTTTGGGATGGGTGACCTCCTGAGAAGTTTCCTAGTGTGCGTGTGAGTGAGGACATAAGCACGCTGGAAAGACTCGTATTGGTACAGTGAGGACAGTCGTCGAATCTGGGGCGTTACACTTGGTATCAAAGTCGACCTCTCTTAGTACGGTGTGGTTCGGGGACGAACCAAGTGGAAGCTGGTGGGCATGTGAGGCCCGGGGCCGAAGAGGGCGGGGTTGATCGCCGGTGCCATCTGTTGCACGGACAATGAGCAGCTCCTGGCAGGCTTCTAAGTAGAGGGAACATGAATGAATTGTTCTTACACCGAAAGGAGAGGGATTCCGAGACTGTTCAATGTAATGGACTGTACAGTTGAAGAAGGCTTAAAAGATTTGATTGGTACTACTCATATCACGAAGGTGCATCTTCTTTTCGGTAGCTCATCACATCAGAACTCCAAAGTTAAGCGTTCTTGACTTGGGGCAATTTTGGGATGGGTGACCTCCTGGGAAGTTTCCTAGTGTGCGTGTGAGTGAGGACATAAGCACGCTGGAAAGACTCGTCTTGGTACAGTGAGGACAGTCGTTGAATTTGGGGAGTTACAGTGTAGCTCCAGTATCAATTAAAGTAAGAGCTACATTGCCTCAAATCATAATAGTACCTGATATAACCGAGTATCTGGATTAACACCCTCTTCGGTCAAAGAGAATATGCGCCCTTGGATTCGTCCTCGGCCTAAATATTGGGTGCAGTTGATGGCAATGTGACCTTCACCTCCACATCTCTAACATTTGTTGATCCCTACGAGACATTCATCCTTGTGTGGTTTGTTGCATTTGGGACATAAAGGACAATTTGTCTTAAGCCTTAACCACTGGAGATTTACCTCGATGTTCTTCTTTTCTTTTTCCTTTGTTTTCCCTTTTCCAACTTTGACTCGAAGTTTGAATCTTTTGGTTAAAGCTCTGTCTTCTCCATTGCCTTTCCTTCTCAATCTCTTTCTCGTCATGTTCCGCTAAACGAGCTTTCTCCACGATCTCTTTGTATGTTGTGGCCTTATACATTCTGACATCCCTCCTGATCTCAGTTCTCAAGCCTCTCTTGAAGTGTTTCCCTCGATCTTTGTCATTCGAGGCAATGAAAGGAACAAACAAACAACCTTATTCAAACTTCAAAATATGATCATTCACATTCAAGTTGCCCTGCTTTAGTTCCAAGAACTCCTTAACTTTCTGTGTCTTGACATACGTAGAGAAATATTTGCCAGAAAATTGCTCCTTGAACTCATTCCATTGGAGGGTTTGAACGTTGACAGTTACCTTCGTGGCCTCCCACCAAATGCGTGCAGTCTTGGTCAGAAGAAACACTGCACAACTGACTCGATCATTATCCTCAAAGTGCAGCTAGTCAAAGATTGCTTCAATAGCTTTAACCCATTCCATAGCTATAAGAGGGTCCGCACTTCCGATCAACTCAGCTGGATTCATTCTTTAAAATTTGTCATACGCTCCCTCTGAACTGGGCTCCTGTCTCACAAGACCTCTACCTCTCCCTTGTACTGGCTTCTGCAATCTCAATAACTGCTGAATTTGATCTCCATGAACTTCGGCTTGCTCCTTGAGCAACTTACTAAACTCATCAACAAATCGTGATGAGGAACTATCTTCTCCCTCTACAGTTTTCCTCTTAGGTGGCATCTCCTACATTGCATCTCAGTGTAAAATCATTTTAAATCATCTACATACCATTAAAGATACTTATCATCATATCAGTACATCAATGAGATGCAGAAATATACATACTGAAGTGTCGCCAACAGAAGAAGTCATGTGCCAAACATTGGTCCGAAAAAAATCTACTCTGATACTACTAAATGTGACACCCTGAGCAGTTTTAAAATAATAAACTCCATAATGCGGAAGCTTTAAAAAAATTAGACTTGGAGGAAAGTAAGTGCTTTAAAAATTTTGGCAAAGTTTCCCCGTAAAAAGGAACTCACCACCTGCCTCAAGCCCTAATTATGCATTTTAGTCACGAATGTTACACAAATGGCCATATAGGTGGAACAACAACTCAAGAGCCGAGCAGTTGGCCGCACCAATCAAATTGGGAGTTCATCATCTTTTTGGCGATCAAATTTGGTTAAAAGTGATGATAATAGGGTGATGACCGAGCCCAATATTGAGACTAAGCAAGACATGCCTAAACAAGTAGCGCAAGGTAAAACTGAAACTCCTCTTAATCGTTCTAGAGATATTAAATGTTTTAGGGGTCAAGTGGTTGGTCATATTTGAAAGCGGACCGGTTACGGTGGCCGGAAGCGCAACGGAAGTCAAAAATTTTAATTTTTAGCACAAAAATTTGGCCACCATATATATTTTGTGTAATATTTACAAAATCACAAAAACATGCATAGGATGTTTAAGAAAGATTTACCTATCAACCTCTTGAGATTGATGTTTGGCTCCAACTTTGTTGTGAACAACAAAGCTCTTGAAATGGAAGATAAGTCTACAAGCTCCTCCTCCTTTGCTTCAAAATCAAGCCCACCACTAGCAATGTAAACCCCTTCAAATATTGCACTAGAAATATTGAAGATTTTTCAATGAGAATGATTTTGTATATCCAAAAATGAAGAACAAAAATGAGAGAGAATGGAGAGAAATTTTTTTAAAAATTTCGGCCAAAGTGAGATTGTGTGGAGTGTGGGAGACTAACCTAGGTTGTTGTGTAAAGTTGTCTCTCAAAAGTTGCATGCTTTTGGAATTTTTTAATAAAAAGTAAACAACAACCTTTCACCTCCCAAGCATGCAAACCCTAGCATGTCTCACATATATAATATGGTTTTTAACACATTAAAAACCATAGACTAAATTTTAATTATCTCAAACATTTTGAGATTAATTAAATATTACTTGAATTTATTCAAGTCCCACTAGTTAAATAATTATTTTAATTGAGCTCTACAAGACTCAATATTATTAATTCAACACTTGAATTATTTTTAATTATTTGGACTCTACTAGGTCCACTAGTGTTTAATTAATTCAACACTTGAATTAATTTAATTTAGTCTCCAATAATGTTTATGAAAATCACAATTTTCAACTACATTATTTATTTGGCCAAATTTTAATCTTAGGAACACTTCTCTAAATTAAAATTTATATTTCTCTCTTAGAAGTCATACTTCTATTTTTCTTAACGCTTATAAACACATTTATAAGCCGTTCAACACATTGAACTATTTTACTTCTCATCGGGATTTACAAAGCAAGTACTTGTGTGGCCCTCAATGGTTCATTGATACAACTAGCCGTGGGTTCACATCTCTATGTGATTCGGACTAAACATGTCTTTATTCGAGCATACCCCAATTGCTCCATTCTTACTTATCAACTCCTTGATAGTAAGAACGTCAGAACTCAAGTCTGATAGTACCCAACCAATCACGTTAAACGCCTAGCAGCATCGCTTACGTGATTCCCTAGGTATCACATGATAGTGCCTGCAAGAACCATTCAATTATGGTTAGCGTACAGTACGGTCCCTTCAACTCATATATCCCGACCGATTCGACAACTATTGGTCTATCGAGAGTTGTCAATGAATCGATACTATGTGTCATGTTGTGGTTGCATCGATGGTGTAATCTATGAAACCCCTTTCATAATTACCACCATACTCTGATCAGAGATTTCAACCCACACATACATGAAAAACACATAGGATATCCATACCCGTAGGTAAGCGGTGAATCCCCGACTACAATGCATCGACTCCTATATGTTTCGCCGTAACACCCAACCTTGCCACCTAATGACCTCATAAGAGTCGGTAAACAAGTCAAAGTGAAACGCTAGCACATAGAGTCTCAATGTTGTCCCGGGTCATAAGGACTAATTCTGTATAACCATAAACCAGGACTTTTCCACTCGATAAGTGAGAACCACTTGGAAAGTCCTTTTATGGAGGGTTGTTCAGTGCACTCTACCAGGAGCACCTATCTGCATGTTCGCACATCACAATGTCCCCTACCAATGAAACATGGTACTCACATCGCAGATACTAGTCTCTAACTCGAGCGACCTTTATCCTTCTTAGTGGCGGCTGAATCGACTAGGAACGGTTCAGAATATACAGTATTCCAAATATGAGTTTCATGATACTCATCATATGAGCATCTCATATTCTTTCTACTATTTGTATATTCAAGGACTTTATCTATGCAACTAGCATGGGTATAAAGATAAAGATGCGCCAAATTAATAAATTCAAATATTATTAAAATAAAGATCGATTATACAAAGAGTTTCATCGTGAACAGTCGGCCAACATTTGGCTCGACGTGCACCTACTCTAACAATCTCCCACTTGCACTAGAGCCAACTACCTATATTCTTTAGACCCATTGATTCGCGATGCTTCTCGAATGATGGTCCTGGTAAAGGCTTAGTTAGTGGATCAGCAACATTATCTGCGGAGCCGACTTTGTCAATCACGACATCTCCTCTTTCCACGATCTCTCTGAGGATGTGGTACTTTCTCAATACGTGTTTGGACTTCTGATGAGACCTTGGCTCCTTCGCCTGAGCTATGGCTCCCGTGTTGTCGCACATCACCGGGATAGGAGCAACTCCATTTGGAATGACGCCCAACTCTTGGACGAAATTCCTAATCCAAACAGCCTCCTTTGCTGCAGCCGATGCAGCAATGTATTCTGCCTCAGTGGTGGAATCCGCAGTACTGTCTTGCTTGGAACTCTTCCAAGAGACAGCACCACCATTGAGCATGAATATGAATCCGGAGGTTGACTTCGAGTCATCAATATCGCTTTGGAAGCTAGAGTCGGTATAGCCTTCCAATTTTAGTTCTCCACCCCCATAGACCAAAAACAACTTATTGGTCCTTCTCAAATACTTGAGGATGTCTTTCACAGCTTTCCAGTGTGGAAGACCAGGGTTGGATTGATATCTACTCACTACACTTAGTGCAAATGCCACGTCAGGACGTGTAGATATCATCCCATACATGATACTACCAATAGCCGAAGCATACGGAATTCGTGTCATCGCCGCTATCTCTGCATCAGTCTTGGGAGACATAGACTTGGATAGGGACACGCCATGACACATTGGTAGATGTCCTCTCTTGGACTCATCCATCGAGAACCGCTTCACGATGGTATCAATGTATGTGGACTGGGTGAGACCAAGCAATCTTCTTGATCTATCTCTATAGATCTGTATTCCCAATACAAAAGATGCTTCACCCAAGTCCTGCATTGAGAACTTACTTGCTAACCATATCTTTGTTGATTGCAACATTCCTACATCATTCCCAATGAGTAGAATGCCATCAACATAAAGAACAAGGAATGTCACAGCACTCCCACTGACCTTCTTATACACACAGGGTTCCTTAGGATTCTTAGTAAAACCAAACTCTTTGATTGTACTATCGAATCTGAGGTTCCAGCTCCTCGATGCCTGCTTAAGACCATAAATAGATCTTTGAAGTTTGCATACCATATGCTCACTTCCGATGGATGTAAACCCTTCAGGTTGAGACATGTAAATTTCTTCCTTAATATCCCCATTAAGGAAGGCTGTCTTCACATCCATCTGCCATATCTCATAGTCAAACCATGCAGCTATGGCTAGCAATATCCTAATGGACTTGAACATCGCAACTGGAGAAAAGGTTTCCTCATAGTCAACACCTTGTCTTTGAGTATACCCTTTTGCTACCAATCGCGCCTTGAAGGTCAATACCTTCCCATCCGCCCCAAGTTTCCTCTTGTAAATCCATTTACACCCTATGGGAACAGTTCCCTCAGGTGGATCCACAAGATTCCACACTTGGTTCGAATGCATGGAATTCATCTCAGATTCCATTGCTTCAAGCCATTTGGATGAATCGGCATCCGATAACGCTTCCTTGAAGGTCCTTGGATCACATCCAAGATTAGGCTCATCATGGCCCTCTTCAAGAAGCAGACCATACCTTACAGGTGGTCTCGAGATCCTCTCGGATCTCCTAGGAGCTTGTATCTCCTCACTTAGCTCATTGGGTGTGGGTTCTACAACTGTGGGTGTCTCTCGAACCTCTTCGAGTTCTATCATCTCGCCTTTTCTATCTAATAGAAATTCCTTTTCCAAAAAGGTTGCGTTCCTAGAAACAAACACCTTTGTTTCTTGGGGATGATAGAAATAATATCCAATGGAATTTCTTGGATATCCCACAAAGTAGCATAAAATGGATCGACTATCCAATTTATCTCCCACTGTCTGCTTCACATAAGCAGGACACCCCATATTCTAAGATAAGAATACTTGGGAGGCTTACCCATCCATATCTCATATGGAGTCTTGTCAACTGCCTTTGTATGGACATTGTTCAACAACAGTGCCGCTGTTTCAAGCGCATATCCCCAAAAGGATGGCGGCAACTCCGTGAACCCCATCATAGACCGAACCATGTCCATCAAAGTCCGGTTACGACGCTCCGAAACACCATTTAACTGCGGTGTAGCGGACGGAGTCCACTGCGAGAGAATCCCATTCTCTCTAAGATACTCTTGGAACTCGGCACTCAAGTACTCACCACCTCGATCCGATCGAAGTGTCTTGATGCTTCGTCCCAATTGCTTCTCTACTTCACTTCTGAATTCTTTGAACCTTTCAAAGGCTTCAGACTTGTATTTCATCAAATACACATACCCATACCTCGAATGGTCATCGGTAAAGGTGATGAAGTAGGCATGTCCATGCTTAGTGGTGATGCTAAGCGGACCGCACACATCGGTATGGATCAAATCCAATAACCCTTTGGCTCGCTCCGCATGGCCCTTAAAGGGAATTTTGGTCATCTTTCCTTTCAGACAGGATTCGCAAGTCGTGAGAGCATTAATATCGGACATATCAAACATGCCAACTCCCACTAACTTGTTCATCCTTCTTAGGGATATATGACCTAATCGAGCATGCCATAATTGTGCCGAATTAAGAGTATCTTGTTTGCGCTTATTTGTTGTTGTTATTGTTTGGACATTGTTAAGTGGAATATCTTTTAATTTTAAGGTGTAGAGATTGTTTTCAAGTTCACCGGTACCAACTAAACATTCATTCTTGTAAATATTGCAAACACCTTTGCCAAATAAACAAGAAAATCCATCGATATCAAGCATAGGACTGGAAATAATGTTTTTGATCAAGTCTGGTACAAATAAAACATCTCTTAAAACCAAATTAAAATCATTGTTCAAACATAAATAAACATCTCCCACAGCCTTGGCAGCAACCCTTGCTCCATTGCCCAACCTCAAGAAGGTCTCACCTTCCCTGAGCTTCCTACTTCTTCCCATCACCTGCAAATCATTACAGAGATGTGAGCCACAGCCGGTATCCAATACCCAAGAAGTAGAGTTAATGGAGATATTCACTTCAATGTAGAACATACCTTTGCCAGAACCCTTCTGCGCAAGATATTCCCTGCAGTTACGCCTCCAATGTCCAGGCTTCTTGCAGTGGTGACAGATGTCAACAGTCTTCTCAGCCTTGGCTGGCGCGGCTGCCACTACGGGACTCGGAGTCTGCCTCTTCAAGGGCTCGCTCTTCTTGGGGCGCTGGAAAGAACGCTTCTTTCCCTTCCCATGTGGACCGGTCTTCGTGCCAGATGAAGAGCCCACATAAAGAACCGACTTCTCCTTCTTGATGGTGGACTCAAAGGTTACAAGCATGTTCACCAACTCTTCAAGGCTGGGCTCGAGCTTGTTCATATTGAAGTTCACGACAAAAGGATCGAAAGAGCTAGGCAGTGACAACAGTAGCACATCCGTGGTCAACTCTGATGGCAAGATCAAATCCATGCCCACGAGCTTGTCCACGAGCCCAATCAACTTTAGGCCATGCTCATGGACCGAAGTCCCATCTCGCATGCGTAAAGTGATGAGCTCCTTTACTGTGGCATGCCTCAAAGGCCGAGTCTGCTCACCGAAGAGCTCCTTGAGGTGCAAATGAATGTCAGCAGCATTCTTTGCATCCTCGAATCTCCTTTGCAGCTCATCGTTCATCGAAGCCTGCATGTAACACTTGGCCTTCAAGTCATGGTCGCACCAATCCTTGTAGGTCTGCAGTTCCTCGGGACTGCAGTCAGTCGGAGCCTCATCAGGGGGCGACTCAGTCAGTGTGTATGCGATTCTCTCCGAGTTTAGGACGATCTTTAAATTTCTTAGCCAAGTGATATAGTTAGGTCCGGTTAGAACGTGTTTTTCGAGAATAACCGAAAACGGGTTGCGAATTGATGACATTGTCACAGATTTGTACTGAAAAGTAAAACAGATAAATGTTAATGACTATTTCAAAATATTTAATAAGATATAAAGTTTGGACTTTTACTTTATAAATAATCGCTCCCACTGTTTTGACATTTTCACTACCCTCTAGTGAAAACGGGAAACACTTTCCTCAGTAGGTACGTAAGGTCCAATCAGCGAATTGTGATCCCGAATAATATCGGCCATCACAATTCCTAAAAGGTAGTTTCCAATTGCATCGCCATGCAACCCTCTACGTAAACTTTTGTCTCACGTTTGATTAGGACCCAATAATATGACGTCGTTCATCTTTACGTGTCAAGCCTAACCCACCGATATTGAACCTTAATGGACGGTTGCCATGAGTTCCCTCAATAATATGAGCCGAAATCATGGGAGTTCCACGTAGTTCACATCACCATGTCAATGGATGTCACAGCTTTCCGGCACCCAGGGCCCCCTCAATAATATGAGCCGAGCCCCGAGTACGGGTAGCGTTCATCATGCATCCATTGTCGATGGAAGACAAGGAAATTATAAACAAATTTATAATTCCCCTTTTCGGACTTGATATTAATTTTGAATCTAATTCAAAATGAGGGTTTTTTAATTTTGAAAGGTCTCATCATTAATTTTATTTTAAAAGCTCGCCATGTTTGATCGTATGTTTGCCGGATTCATGCAACTTTGTTATTATAATAATAATAACGCACATACTCATTATTTATAACATATCATGCATATATTATAAATAGAAAACAGTACAAGGATGATCAATTGCCCCAATACTAATGGCCTGTGTGAGCCAAACACGGGCCTAGGTCCAATCCTAGGGTAAATGCACGGGATGCAATGCAACTAAATTATTACATTAGCATCCAATATTACATGTCTTCGATCTTCATAATCACCAAGGCCACCATCTTCCAATCTTGATCTTCCACTGTTCTAATATTTACAATTAAATATCCATGGCACATAGGGATACATCTCATGGGGTGGGAACGGGCCATAAACCAAGCCCACTTTAAATTGATAATTATTACAATCATTCAACACAAATATCCTAGCATACATCTAGCAAATTGGGCTTGGGCTTTTGATCATCCTTCATGCATAATATCATATATCATACACCATCAATTAATTATCACAATAATTAATTGATCCAATATTATATATCTTGATCCAATCACTAACCGCCACAATTATAAATTAAATTAACAAAGTATACAAACACCTTTGTATACTTTCAAATTAATTTATTTATAATCGAATTTCTTGTAAATCACCATTTACTATAAATAATTAAAGTCTTACTTCAATTATTTATTTTATCAGAAAATATGTGCAACAATTGTAAATTTAAACTTAAGGACCCAAAACTCATTTTTCAAAAAAATACTTAGGCCCATTTAAATTTCACAAAATATGTTGACCATCTAATGGCCCAACATCTCAAGGCCCATGACACTAAGATTCTCCAAAACACTTTTGGAAACCCTAGCCGTCATCGCCGTCGCCGGAGCTCCGTCGCCGGATTCCGGCCACAACAAAAAAAAAAAAAAATTTTTATTTTAAAAACTGCATTTCGGGCAGCCCCTTGGGCTGCCCCTTGGCTGTCCGAAATTTTCGGGCAGCCCCCTCGGGCAGCCCCTCGGCTGCCCGAAAAAAATGTTTTTTTTTTTTTGTTTTGTAAAATTTTCGGTCCTTGAGTATAGTATGCACAAAAATTCTCAAACGGTTAGAAATCGATCTCAACATAATATTATGCAAATATTACACAAAAACCGTAACCTTAGCTCGGATACCACTTGAAAGCGGACCGGTTACGGTGGCCGGAAGCGCAACGGAAGTCAAAAATTTTAATTTTTAGCACAAAAATTTGGCCACCAGATATTTTTTGTGTAATATTTACAAAATCACAAAAACATGCATAGGATGTTTAAGAAAGATTTACCTATCAACCTCTTGAGGTTGATGTTTGGCTCCAACTTTGTTGTGAACAACAAAGCTCTTGAAATGGAAGATAAGTCTACAAGCTCCTCCTCCTTTGCTTCAAAATCAAGCCCACCACTAGCAATGTAAACCCCTTCAAATATTGCACTAGAAATATTTGAAGATTTTTCAATGAGAATGATTTTGTATCTCCAAAAATGAAGAACAAAAATGAGAGAGAATGGAGAGAAATTTTTTTAAAAATTTCGGCCAAAGTGAGATTGTGTGGAGTGTGGGAGACTAGCCTAGGTTGTTGTGTAAAGTTGTCTCTCAAAAGTTGCATGCTTTTGGAATTTTTTAATAAAAAGTAAACAACAACCTTTCACCTCCCAAGCATGCAAACCCTAGCATGTCTCACATATATAATATGGTTTTTAACACATTAAAAACCATAGACTAAATTTTAATTATCTCAAACATTTTGAGATTAATTAAATATTACTTGAATTTATTCAAGTCCCACTAGTTAAATAATTATTTTAATTGAGCTCTACAAGACTCAATATTATTAATTCAACACTTGAATTATTTTTAATTATTTGGACTCTACTAGGTCCACTAGTGTTTAATTAATTCAACACTTGAATTAATTTAATTTAGTCTCCAATAATGTTTATGAAAATCATAATTTTCAACTACATTATTTACTTGGCCAAATTTTAATCTTAGGAACACTTCCATAAATTAAAATTTATATTTCTCTCTTAGAAGTCATACTTCTATTTTTCTTAACGCTTATAAACACATTTATAAGCCGTTCAACAAATTGAACTATTTTACTTCTCATCGGGATTTACAAAGCAAGTACTTGTGTGGCCCTCAATGGTTCATTGATACAACTAGCCGTGGGTTCACATCTCTATGTGATTCGGACTAAACATGTCCTTATTCGAGCATACCCCAATTGCTCCATTCTTACTTATCAACTCCTTGATAGTAAGAACGTCAGAACTCAATTTTGATAGTACCCAACCAATCACGTTAAACGCCTAGCAGCATCGCTTACGTGATTCCCTAGGTATCACATGATAGTGCCTGCAAGAACCATTCAATTATGGTTAGCGTACAGTACGGTCCCTTCAACTCATATATCCCGACCGATTCGACAACTATTGGTCTATCGAGAGTTGTCAATGAATCGATACTATGTGTCATGTTGTGGTTGCATCGATGGTGTAATCTATGAAACCCCTTTCATAATTACCACCATACTCTGATCAGAGATTTCAACCCACACATACATGAAAAACACATAGGATATCCATACCCGTAGGTAAGCGGTGAATCCCCGACTACAATGCATCGACTCCTATATGTTTCGCCGTAACACCCAACCTTGCCACCTAATGACCCCATAAGAGTCGGTAAACAAGTCAAAGTGAAACGCTAGCACATAGAGTCTCAATGTTGTCCCGGGTCATAAGGACTAATTCTGTACAACCATAAACCAGGACTTTTCCACTCGATAAGTGAGAACCACTTGGAAAGTCCTTTTATGGAGGGTTGTTCAGTGCACTCTACCAGGAGCACCTATCTGCATGCTCGGACATCACAATGTCATCTACCAATGAAACATGGTAATCACATCGCAGATACTAGTCTCTAACTCGAGCGACCTTTATCCTTCTTAGTGGCGGCTGAATCGACTAGGAACGGTTCAGAATATACAGTATTCCAAATATGAGTTTCATGATACTCATCATATGGTATATGTGAAAAGGATCGATTTTAAGTGTTCTAATACGCAACGGAGTTCAAAAATTTATTTTCAAGAGAAAAAATCGAACACCTCTACTAAGATGTGTAGCAAATACAAAACACATATGTCATACATAGGGTGTTAAGAAAAATATACCTATCAATCTCTTGAGATTGATGTTTGGCTCCAACTTAGTTGATAAACAACTAAGCTCTTCAAGGATGACAATCTACAAGCCTCCCTTTGAACACTCCTTGTTCAAAAATTAAGCCTACCACCAACTAGGTAGATCCACCTTACACTTGCACTAGAAAATGTAAGGCATTTTCTTTGAGAATTTTGCTATCAATTCTTAAATGAAGAAGAAAAAATTTTTAAGAAAAGGGAGAGAAAATTTCGGCCAAAGGGTGGGAAGGATAGAGGGAGGAGACTTTTCTTGGTCCTTGAAAAATTGTAGGTGCATGAGCATGCCATGCAAATTTTTAATGAAAAAGTGCCCCCAACGCTTCACCTCCCTAGTATGCTTTTTAAGTGGGCTTGTAACATTTACAAAGCCATGGACTTTATTTAATGTCTCAAACACATTTGAGTCCATTTAAAACTTTTATTGATTTACTCAACCCACTAGTGTAATGCCCCAGAATTAATTACCGTAATCTGAAATGATTTGGGTAAAATTACCGTAATCGGAGATTAATCGGAAATGATTTATTTATTACTTGAGAGGATTATAAACGGAACGGATCGGACCGGAAAGATGGAAGAAAATCGAACTGGAAGGGCTAGGTGTGCGTGCCCCGAAGTCTCGTGCATATGCCGCGGAAAGTGTGCGCGCATATGCGCGCGCCATTGAATATCCAACAGCAAGTCCAGAGAAGTTCGCGCACATGCGCGAGTGTAGCGCGCACATGCGCGGAGGTCCCGAACCCTGGGCGCATATGCGCCGAGTGAACGCGCATATGCGCGAGTGAGCGAAGGCGGGAGGCAGTGTGTCTCGCGCATATGCGCGACGATTTGCGCGCATATGCGCGAGTATCCAGTAAAGTGGACACACTTCCGGCCATATGAGCGGATTTTGGCGCGCATATGCCCAACATCAGAACAGGACAAGCCATTTGGCCTAAATGGTGCTACGTGTGTATATATGGATATATATATATATGTATACACGATTCATTCCTGCAAAAATAAGAAAAGGGAAGGAACAGAACCGAGGGAAGATTCGGAGATTGTAACAATCCGTCCGTTTGATTTCAAATCCGACTTCAGTATTGAATTCCTATCGACGTAGGCTACGACTGGACGTAGTTTTGCTACGTTTTGCCATGTTTTGAAATTAAACTATTGTCAGAATTGAATAGGATCCATATATATGTTCTTGTCATGTTAGACATCATAGAATCGAAGTCAGTTAAGGAACGGACTTTTTCTGTTTGTTATGATTTTTGGAATCAATTTAACTGAGAATTCATATCGGATATGTATTGTTATTGAGATTATGACTGGTATCGATATTGATTATGAGTTTGGTATTATATCCGTGATGTTTGGACTGACGGGATTATCCAGACAGTATTGTTATGTCGTCGAAACATCAGTTGGTTGATATTGATCAGATTCGATATTGATTTAGATTGGATTGTGATACCGTATGTCGATTGACATTAATCAGATTATGTGTTTTGATTTGAGTATTAATCAGAACAGGTATTGAATTGAAGTGTGTATTGATATTATCTATTCAACTGTTATTACCATATTGGGAATGGACCGAGATAGAGTCGGACTTCTTCTTCTTCTTCTGACGAGAAGATAAAAGTATAAATTAATGTTGAGTTGGGATTGCACAACTCGAGGGAGGTTTGACTCAGTTTCCCTAAATCACATACTGTACCTTATTGCATTGATATTTGCATTGAGTTGATTGATATACTTGTTCTCTTGATATTGATAACAGGTATTAGACGGTTATCTTGTGACAGAAGTGCCGGATAGTGGTGGTATCGCCACGGCACATTGCACGATGTCTCAAGATAGGATATTAGCGATAGAGCTACGTCCTTGACGGTTAGGTCAGACACTGGATGTTTGGTTATATCGGTATGGAATCTATTACGGAATTCGATATAGGAACACCATATTTGGTTATATCGAGTAAAGGGTATTGAATTCTTCTATTACGGAATCGATATAGGAATACCAGGGCACTGGTTATATCGAGTAATAGAGATTATGGTCCATCCTTTACGAATTCGATATAGGAATACCACATCTGGAAACCGGGATCCCTAGGCTAGGATTGAGTCTAGCTAAAACGTGGAGTCACGAGCTTGAGTGACAGTTATTTGATTGATATTGATTGATGTTGATTATTTTCCTGAATATGGTTCATGTCCTTTTATGTTCCGGATATTGGTACATATTTAGAATAGAATTTATTCTTGATACTGATCATGTTCCAGATGTTGGTCCATGTTTAGAATAGAGTTATTCTTGATATTGATTATGTTCCTGATATGGGTACATGTCTAGATAGAATTATTCTTGATATTGAATTATGTTCCTGATATTGGTACATGTTTAGAATAGGAGTTATTCTGGATTTGATTATGTTCCTGATATGGTACATGTCTAAATAGGAATTATTCTTGATATTGAATTATGTTCCTGTATTGGTACATGTTTAGAATAGGAATTATTCTTGATATGATTTATGTTCCTGATATTGGTACATGCTTAGAATGATTTATTCTAGAGATTGAATTATGTTCCTGATTAGGGTACTGTTTAGATAATGATTATGCTTGTTATTGATTTATATCATGAGTTGATATAGGATATGATTTTTGTTATATGCTCTTATATGATTTAATGATTGCTGTATACATGATTTATACTGGGATATTTATATCTCACCGGAGTTATCCGGCTGTTGTCTTGTTTGTTGTGTGCATGGCAACAGGTGGGCTAGGATCAGGGTCACGAAGAGAACGAGGCTGGACTAGATAGCGTGGAGATCCGGACTTTGAAGCAACTTAGGGTTCAGCACTGACTTATAGTTGAACCTAGTCGGATTATTGTAGATCATACAATAATTGTTGTTATGTTTAATATGTATTTGAATTTAATTACATATGTTTTCGCTGTGTAACTTTTAAAAAAATAAAATTTTAGACCCTGTTTATTATACGTTATTTATTCCTAAATACGACTAGGAATGATTAGCTTCCGGGTCCCCACAACAGGTGGTATCAGAGCTGTGGTCCTTGAATTGTAGGTTCCTTAGCACTGAGATAGAAAAGAGTGAACGGGTAGAATGTGTTTTCTTTCCTGCTTTAGATTGCTAGCATGTGATATAGTATTATGTTGATTTACATTGAGTATGCTAGCATGCCGCCTGTTTTATTGCGTTTAAATGTACGTTACCTAATATCTGAATTGATTTGGTAATATATCTGATTTGAAATAAATCAGAACCAATTTTGATCAGAAGGTAAGCTGATCAGAAAGGGATTGGGATTGATTATCTCATGTGATTACTGATTCCTTTGATCATCAGATATACCTCCTAGAAGCATTCCAGAAAGGGTAGTACTTCGTCTCAGATAGTATTATCAGAAACTCGGATGGAATTAATTGAAGAGTTTCAGTATTTCAGCCGCCGATTCTGAGTAGTATCGAGACGTCTGAAGAGTATGAGAACTGGTTGGATGACATAGAAATACTGTTCGAATTACTTAATTGTACAGATGAACAGAGAATTAAACTGGTATTCCCTCAGTTAGAGAAGCTGCCAGAAGTTGATGGTTACAACCAAAGGAGTACTAGAACTGAGAGGTTCCCGAGGATTTCAGGGAGTTGGATCATCTGGATATGGTGATCAAGGAACAGACCCAGGACACACTTGATGATATAGTGGCAGGTGTTGTTCCTTTATGTTATGGTGCATATGTATTGATATATACTAATGCAATCGGGATGATTACCTTGATTGGGTGGCACTGATATATGCTTTACTGTTTGGTTCTGTATCTACTGTGGTATTGGCTTTACCTTTTTAGGAAAGAATGATATGAGTGATATTCTGTGATATATCTATACTGCAGTAAGTTGAGAATGAGATTGAATTAGACTAGCTTGTACTTGTATTGTCTGATGATGACTATGTGATTATATTGATATATCGAGCAAGTACAGAGCTATTATAAGTCTTGCCGAAATGGTAATTTGACCTGAAATGGCCAAAGAATATGATATACGGTAGGGATTCTCGATTTTGAATTCCTTGATATCTGTATCGTGATGATTCGATGATTACGAAAGGAATGGAATAATTCCTTATGTATTCAGTGGATGACTGAAGTTGAGCTTATCAGGAATTGATTTACTAATAGCAGAAGTTTGCTATAGTTTTCAGATGAGATTTGAGGTTGTCCTGGATTAGGGAGAGTGATTTCAGTCTGGATTTGATTCCAGGTATTGGTTTCATTTTAGAATTTTTTTTTATAGACTGATATGATTGAACTGAAAGAATGAGATACATTGAAAGATTTATTGCCTGAGAGATAGAGTTACATTTGATTATATGTTTCTCTGGAAAGTACTTCAGTTCCGATTATGGGTTGATGAATCCTGTGTCCAGCAATATTCTGAAGACATTATGCTCGTTTTATCTATGACATTTTGATATATTCGCAGCGTATATTGAATTGAATATTCTGAGAACTGAATTGTGGTATACAGAATTTTTCATATGAATCTCGTTGTGACAGATTGTATTCAGAGTCTATGATATCTGAAGATAGTATACTGACTGAATTATAGTACTGTTGAGATAGGGATCAGTGACTGAGAATGACATGAATATGGTAGAATTTCCGAGATGTCAGAAATATCAGAAATTGCGTCTTTGCAGTCATTAGATCAGTATGTGTATTGATATTCTGAATCTGATCCGATATTATTATCACTCTGAGTCTGTGTTTGATATCGATTGTTATGAACCGTTGAGATTATATACAGTTCAGTCGAGTCAGAACTGATTTTGAGGATTTAAAGCAGTTCAGAAGTTGAATCAGACTGTTCAGAACTTGATTTTGATAGTTAGAACATGTGTCAGCCGAATACCAGGTAAGTAATATTTTATTTTATATGATTAGCTATTTTGTTTGTGTCAGATATTCGAATTTGAATACAGGTATTGTCAAATGCACACAGTAGTAGATTCATTACTATTCTGGTAACAGGAAATGTGTGATAATTCGAATAGACAGTTGTGATATAACAGATAAAATCAGTTGATGTCAGAATTTGTATGAAAGGTCTAAATCGCTGACAGATGAAGACAGACAGATATAAACTCTTAGATTGATTTTCTTGATTATTGATTTCTAAATAGAAATGGGAGTACATTTCTATAGACTGTGTGATGACACTACGGAAATCTTTCTTAGATGGGGTTGTGATGTGATTATGATTGAACGATTGTTCAAATATGCCTATGTTTATAGTACGGATGACGTACTGATATGACCAGACGACCGAGAGGTAGGTCGAAAACAGGGTCAGATTGTATTAGATGCCAAAGTTGATTTTATCAGACGGTGATTTTCGTTTGATTTTATATTTTTGGCTGGGGTATAGCTTGAATTTTAGCTATAATTTATAGATTGACAGATAGTCGAGTGAACTATCCTGATACTGGAGGATATCCAGGAAATATAGTGCTTGATTTTAGCACTAATTGACATGATTTATTGTCGCTTGTGAATTATTGTACAATAATAGCTATTAGATGAGTACGAAATAGCTTTAGTCGAGGTATTGTACAGTGGAACTGCTATTTTCCTTCGCATGGAAATGATATTGCAGTGTTACTTGAGATCGGATTTGATAGATCAGAATGCATAGACTAAATAAACCAACGTTGGACATGACTGTTGGTATTGAAACCGAAGATTGAATATATCTCTGACTAAGATACTGAATTGTTTATATGTTATCGATTGGTATATTGGATGCTGTATAGCCAATATTTTACGATTGATTCTGTCACGAATCATTTCAAGTAGTATATGACATATAACTTCTTAAATGAGTGTTTTCCGTTTGGAGTCAAGATCCGGGAAAGAAAGATACTTCAGAATGATGTTAAGGAAATGAGTTTGGATTTTAAACTCTGTTATACATTCTTCTGATAGATCGTAATTATTTAGTGAGAGTTCGAGGACGAACTCAAATCTAAGAGGGGGAGAATGTAATGTACCAGAATTAATTACCGTAACTGAAATGATTTGGGTATAATTACCGTATCGGAGATTAACGGAAATGATTTATTTATTACTTGAGAGGATTATAAACGGAACGGATCGGACCGGGAAAGATGGAAAAAAATCGAACTGGAAGGGCTAGGTGTGCGTGACCCGAGGTCTCGCGCATATGCGCGGAAATGTTGCGCGCATATGCGCGCGCCATGTGAATATCCAACAGCAAGTCCAGAGAAGTTCCGGCACATGCGCAAGTGTAGCGCGCACATGCGCGGGAGGTCCCGAACCCTGGGCGCATATGCGCCGAGATGAACGCGCATATGCGCGAGTGAGCGAAGGGCGGAGGCAGTGTGTCTCGCGCATATGCGCGACGATTTGCGCGCATATCGCGAGTAGTCCAGAAGCTGGACAGCACTTCCGGCGCATATGCGGATTTTGGGCGCGCATATGCGCCAATCATGCAGAACAAGGACAAGCCATTTGGCCTAAATGGTGCTACGTGTGTATATATGGAATATATATTATATATATGTAACACGATTCATTCCTGCAAAAATAAGAAAAGGGAAGGAACAAGGAACCGAGGGAATATTCGGAGATTGTGAAAAATCGTCCGTTTGATTTCAAATCCGACTTCAGTATTGAATTCCTATCGACGTAGCTACGACTGGACGTAAGTTTTGCTACGTTTTGAATGTTTTGAAATTAAACTATTGTCAGAATTGAAAGGATCCATATATGATGTTCTTGTCATGTTAGACATCATAGAATCGAAGTCAGATTAAGGACGGACTGTTTCTGTAATTGTTATGATTTTTGGAATCAATTTACTGAGAATTCATATCGGATATGTATTGTTATTGAGATTATGACTGGTATCGATATTGATTATGAGTTCTGGTATTATATCCGTGATGTTTGGACTGACGGGATTTCCAGACAGTATTGTTATGTCGTCGAAACATCAGTTGGTTGATATTGATCAGATTCGATATTGATTAGATTGGATTGTGATACCGTAGTCGATTGACATTAATCAGATTATGTGTTTTGATTTGAGTATTAATCAGAACAGGTATTGAATTGAAGTGTGTATTGTATTTATATCTTCAACTGTTATTACCAGATTGGGAATGGACCGAGATAGAGTCGGGACTTCTTCTTCTTCTCTGAGCGAGAAGATAAAGGTATAAATTAATGTTGAGTTGGGATTGCACAACTCGAGGAGTTTGACTCGAGTTTCCCTAAATCACATACTGTACCTTATTGCATTGATTTTGCATTGAGTTGATTGATATACTTGTTCTCTTGATATTAGATAACAGTATTAGACGAGTTATCTTGTGACAGAAGTGCCGATAGTGGTGGTATCGCCACGGCACATTGCACATGTCTCAAGATAGGATATTAGCGATAGAGCTACAGTCCTTGACGGTTAGGTCAGGACACTGGATGTTGGTTTATCGAGTATGGAATCTATTACGGAATCCGATATAGGAACACCATATTTGGTTATATCGAGTAAAGGGTATTGGAATTCTTCTATTACGGAATTCGATATAGGAATACCAGGGCCTGGTTATATCGAGTAATAGAGATTATGGTTCATCCTTTACGGAATTCGATATAGAATACCACATCTGGAAACCGGGATCCCTAGACTAGGATTGAGTCTAGTCTAAAACGTGGAGTCACGAGCTTGATGACAGTTATATGATTGATATTGATTATTTGATTTGTTCCTGAATATGGTTTCATGTCCTTTTAGTTCCGGATATTGGTACATATTTAGAATAGAAATTATTCTTGATATTGATCATGTTCCAGATGTTGGTCCATTTTAGAATAGGAGTTATTCTTGATATTGATTAGTTCCTGATATTGGTACATGTCTAGAATAGAATTATTCTTGATATTGATTATGTTCCTGATATTGGTACATGTTTAGAATAAGTTTATTCTTGATATTGATTATGTTCCTGATTTGGTACATGTCTAGAATAGGAATTATTCTTGATTGAATTATGTTCCTGATATTGGTACATGTTTAGAATAGGAATTACTTGATATTGATATGTTCCTGATTGGTACATGCTTAGAATAGGATTTATTCAGAGATTGAATTATGTTCCTGATTAGGGTACATGTTTAGAATATGATTTATGCTTGTTATGATTTATATCATGAGGTTGATATAGGATATGATTTTTTTATATGCTCTTTATTATTTATTGATTGCATGTATACATGATTTATACTGGGATATTTATATCTCACCGGAGTTATCCGGCTGTTGTCTTGTTTGTATGTGTGCATGGCAACAGGTGTGGCTAGGATCAGGGTCACGAAGAGAACGAGGCTGGACTAGATAGCGTGGAGATCCGGACTTTGAAGCAACTTAGGTTCACCACTGACTTATAGTTGAACCTAGTCGGATTATTGTAGATCATACAATAATTGTATGTTAGTTTAATGTAATTTGAATTTAATTACATTATGTTTCCGCTGTGTAACTTTAAAAAAAAAAAAATTTAGACCCTGTTTATTATCGTGATTATTTATTCCAAATACACTAAGGAATGAATTAGCTTCGAGTCCCCACAATAGTTTAATAATTATTTTTAATTGGGCTCTATAAGGACCAATGTTATTTATTAATCCAACACTTGATAATTTAATTATTTAGACTCTACTAGGCCCCTAGTCTTTAATTAATTCAACGCTTGAAATAATTTATTTATTCCATAATAATGTTTAGAAAATCGCAATTTTCAAATACATTATTTATTGGCCAACTTTCAATTTAGGAACACTTCTCAATTAAAAGTTACTTCTCCTATAGATGTCATACTTCTATTTTCCTTACGTTTTTAAACTCATTTATAGCCGTTCAACACATTGAACTATTTTACTTTTCAACGAGGTCTAGAAGCTACATTTGTGTGGCCCTCAATGGTTCATTGATACAACTAACCGGGGGTTCACATCTCCATGTGATTCGGACTAAACATGTCCTTATACGAGCATACCCCATTGCTCCATTCTTATTATCAACTCCTTGATAACAAGAACGTCAGAACTCAGTCTATAGTACCCAACCAATCATTTTAACACGCCTAGTAGCATCGCTTACAGATTCCCTAGGTATCAATTGATAGTACCTACAAAACCATTCAATTATGGTTAGCGTACAGTACGGTTCCCTTCATCTCATATATCCTAACCGATTCGACAATCATTGGTATAGAGAGTTGTCAATGAATCGATACTATGTGTCATGTCTTAGTTGAATCGATGGTGTAATCTAAGAAACCCCTTTCTTAATTACTACCATACTCTGATCAGAGATTTCAAACTACATATACATGTGACCACATAGGATATCCATACCCGAAGGTAAGAGGTGAATCCACGACTACATGCATCGACTCCTATATGTTTCGACAAAAACCACCCAACCTTCCACCTATGACCCCATGAGAGTCGTAAACAAGTCAAAGTGTAATGCTAGCACATAGAGTCTCAATGTTGTCCCAGGTCATAAGGACTAATGGTTACAACCATAAACTAGGACGTTTCCACTCGATAAGTGAGAACCACTTGGAAAGTCCTTTATGGGGGTTATTCAGTGCCTCTACCAGGAGCACCTACAGCATCTCGCACTCACAATGTCCCCTACCAATGAAACATGGTACTCACATCACAGATACTAGTCTCAAACTCGAGCGGCCTTATCCTTCTTAGCGGGGGCTGGAATCGATTAGGAACTGTTTAGTATACACTATTTCAAATATGAGTTTCATGATACTCATCTAATGAGCATCTCATATTCTTTCTACAATTTGAATATTCAAGGACTTTATCTATGCAACTACAGTGTGTAAGATAAAGAAGTGCCGAAACATAATATTCAAATATTATTAAAATAAAAAACTGTTTATACATAGAGTTTCATTGTGACATTCGGCCAACACTTGCCTCGACGTGACCTAATCTAACAATCTCCCTTGCACTAAGCAACTACCCATATTCTTCAACCACCATCGATTTGCGATGCTTCTCAAATAATGGTCCAGGTAAAGGCTTAGTGGATGGTCAGCAACATTATCTGCGGAGCCGACTTTGTCAATAGAGACATCTCCTCTTTGCCACATCTCTCGGAGGATGTGGTACTTTCCAATCGTGTTTGGACTTCTGATGAGACCTTGGCTCCTTTGCTTTAGTATGGCTCCCATGTTGTCACATAACACCAGAACGGAGCAACTCCATTAAGAATGACGCCCAACTCTTGACAATTCCTTATACCAAACAGCCTCCTTTGCTGCAGTGATGCAACATATATTCTGCCTAGTTGGTGGAAACTGTTGTACTGTCTTTCTTGGAACTCTTCAAGAGACAGCAGCACCATTGACATGAATATGAATGCAGAGAGTTGACTTCGTCATCGATATCGCTTGGAACTAGAGTCGTATAGCCTTCCAATTTAATTCTCACCCCCCCATAGACCAAAACACATTTATTGGTCCTTCTCAAATACTTGAGGATGTCTTCACATCCAGCTTTCCTGTGTGAAATACCAGTTGATTGATATCTACTCACTACACTTAGTGCGAAAGCCACGTCAGGACGTGTAGATATCATCCATACTGATGCTACCAATCGCAAGCATAAGATGCTTGTCATCGCCGCTATCTCTGCATCAGTCTTGGGAGACATAGACTTGGATAGGGACGCCCCATGACACATGGGTAGATGTCCTCTTGGACTCATCCATCGAGAACCGCTTCACGATGGTATCAATGTATGTGGACTAGGTGAGACCAAGCAATCTTTTTGATCTATCTCTATAGATCTGTATTTCCGATACAAAAGATGCTTCACTCAAGTCCTCACTAGAATTTACTCGCTACCCTATTTTAGTTGATTGCGACATTCCTACATCATTCCCAATGAGTAAAATGTCATCAACATACACACCAGGAATGTCACAGCACTCCCACTGACCTTCTTATACACATAGGGTTCCTCAAGGATTCTTAGAAAAACAAAACTCTTTGATTGTAATATCGAATCTAGATTCCAACTCCTCGATGCCTGCTTTAGACATATATGATCTTTGAAGTTTGCATACCTATGATCACTTTCGACAGATGTAAACCTTCAGGTTGAGACATATAAATCTCTTCCTTAATATCCCCGTTAAGAAGGCTGTCTTGACATCCATCGACATATCTCATAGTCAATAACATGCAGTTATGGCTACAATATCCTTATGACTTGAACATGCAACTGGGAAAAGGTTTCCTCAAAGTCAACCTTTATCTTTGAGTATACCTTGCTACCAATCGCGCCTTGAAGGTCAATACCTTCCCACCCGCCCCAAGTTTCCTCTTGTAAATCCTTTACACCCTATGGAATAATTCCCTCAGGTGGATCCACGAGTTTCCACACTTGTTCAAATGCATGGAATTCATCTCAGATTCCATTGCTTCAAGTCACTTTGGATGAATCGACATCAGATAACGCTTCCTTGAAGGTCCTTGGATCACATCCATGGTTAGGCTCATCATGGCCCTCTTCAAGAAGTAGACCATACATCATGGTCGTTTCGAGACTCCTCTCGGATCTTCTAGAAGCTTGAACTCCTCTCTTGTCTCTCAGGTGTGGGTTAAATAATGTTGGGTGTCTCTTGAACCTCTTCGAATTCTATCATCTCCCCTTTTCTTCCAATAGAAATTCTTTTCTAAAAGTCGCTTTCCTAGAAAAAAACACCTTTGTTTCTTAGGGATGATAGAAATATATCCAACTGAATTCTTTGGATATCCACACAGTAACATAAATGGATCGACTATCCATTTATCTCCCCACCACTGCTTCCATAAGCAGGCACCCCCTATTCTAAGTAATACTATTTAAGAGGCTTACCCATCCATATCTCATATGGTGTCTTACACTGCCTTTGTAATAGACATTGTTCAACAACAGTGGCCGCTGTCTCATCGCATATCCCCAAAATTATGGCGGCAACTCCGTGAACCCCATCATAACCGAACCATGTCCATCAAAGTCCGGTTACGACTCTCGAAACATATTCAACGTGCGGTATGCGGGTGGAGTCCACTGCGAGAGAATCCATTCTCCCTAAGATACTCTTGAACTCGGAACTCCAGTACTACCACCACTCGATCGATCAAATTGTCTTGATCTTCTTCCCAATTGTTCTTCTCTACTTCACTTCTGAATTCTTTGAACCTTTCAAAGCTTCAAACTTGTATTTCATCAAATCACATACCCATACCTCGAAATGTCATCGGTAAAGGTGATGTAGTAGGCATGTCCATGCTTAGTGGTGATGCTAAGCAGACCGCAACATTGGTATGGATCAAATCCGATAACCCTTTGGCTCGCTCCACATGGCCCTTAAAGGGAATTTTGGTCACCTTTCCTTTTAGACAGGATTCACAGTCGTGAGAGAATTAATATCGACATATCAAATATCACCTAACCACTAACTTGTTCATCTTTCTTAGGGAAATATGTCCTAATCGAGCATGCCACATTGTGCCGAATTAGAGTATCTTATTTTCGCTTTTGTTGTTGTTTTTAGTTGGACATTGTTTAGTGGAATATCTTTAATTTTAAGTTATAGAGATCGTTTTCAAGTTCTGCAGTACCGATTAACATTCATTCTTGTAATGTTCAAACAAATTGCTATAAACTATAAATCCATCTTTATCACATAGAAATGGACACAATGTTTTTCACCAAATCCGGTACAACTAAAACATCTCTTAAAATTAACTTAAAAAATCATTGTTCCAAAGAAAGTAAACATCTCCTATGGCCTTGGCCACACTCTTGCTCTATTGCCCATCCTCAAGAAGGTCTCATCCTTCCCTAAGCCTTCTACTTCTTCCCATCACCTGTAAGTCATTACAGAGATGTGAGCCACAACCAGTATCCATACCCAGGAATAAAATAATTAAATGTTTACTTCAATGTAGAACATACCATTTCCAGAACTTTTCTGGCAAGATATCTCCTGCAGTTACGCCTCCAATGTCCAGGCTTCTTGCGTGATGACAATATCAACAGTCTTGTCAGCCTTGACTGGTGTGGCTGCCACACGGACTCGGAGCTAGCCTCTCCTCTTCAAGGGCACGTCTTCTTGGGACGTTTGAAAGAACGCTTCTTTCCCTTCCCATGTGGACCATTTTCTCCAGATGAAGATCGACTAAAGACCGACTTTCAACTTCATGAAGCCTGCATATAACACTTGGCTTTCAAGTCATGGTCACACCATTCCTTGTATCTGCAATTCCTCAGGAGTGCAGCTAGTCAGAGCCTCAAGCAGGGGACGACTCGTAAGTTGTATAGCTATCCTTTCGAGTTAAGATGATTTTTCAGATCTTAGCCAATTGAGGTAAGTAGGCCGGTTAATACGTGTTTGTCGGTATTATAGATAGCGATTTCGAATCATCGAAGACATTGTCAAAAAGTACTTGAAAGTTAAAACAGATAAATTTTAATGACTATTTAAATATTTAGTAAGATATAAAGTGTACTTTTTACTTTAAAAATGTTACACCACTGTTTTTGACATTTTCACTACCCTCTAGTGAAAACGGAAACTCCTTTCTTCAGTAGGTACTACAGGTCCAATAGCGAATTGTGATCCCGAATAATACGAGCCATCACAATGCCTAAAAGGTAGTTTCAATTGCATCCCATGCAACCCTCTCAGTAAACTTTTGTCTCACTTTGATTAGGACCCAATATATGACGTCGTTCATCTTTACGTGTCAAGCCTACCCCACGATAGTTGAACCTTAATGGACTGTCCCATGAGTTCCCTCAATAATATGAGCCGAAATCATGGGAGTTCCACGTAGTTCACATCACCATGTCAATGATTACACAGCTTTCCGGCACCCAGGGCCCCCAATAATATGAGCCGACCCGAGACGGTAGCTTTCATCATGCATCCATTGTCGATGGAAGACATGAAATTATAATCAAATTTATATCCCCTTTCGGGCTTGATATTAATTTTGAATCTATTCAAAATGAGGTTTTTTAATTTTGAAAGGTTCCATCATTAATTTTATTTAAAAGCTCGTTGTTTGATCGTATGTTTGCCGGATTCATGCAACTTTGTTTTTAATCATATAATAACGCACATATTCATTATTTATAACATATCATACATATATTACAAAAGTAACAAAACCAGGATGATCAATTGCCCCAACTATAATGGCCCGTGTGAGCAACACGGCCAGTAGTCAATCCTAGGGTATGCAGGGATGCAATGCAAAATTACATTAGCCTTCCAAATTTACATGTCTTCGATCTTCATAATCACACAAGGCCACCATCTTCCAATCTTGATTTTCCACTTCTATATTTACAAATAAATATCCATGGCACATAGGGATACATCTCATGGGGGGGAACGGGCCATAAACCAAGCCCACTTTAAATTGATAATTATTACAATCATTCAACAAATATCCTAGCACACACCTACAAATTGGGCTTGGGCTTTTGATCATCCTTCATGCATAATATCACATATCATACACCATCAATTAATTATCACAATAATTAATTGATCCATATTATATCTTGATCCAATCACTAACCGCACAATTATAAATAAATTAACAAGTATAAAACCCTTTGTTCTTACTTCTAATTAATTTATTTTTAACGAATTTCTATAATCAACACATTTACTATAATAATTAAATTCAACTTCAATTATTTATTAATGAGAAATATGTACAACTTTGTAATTTAAACTTAAGGACCCAAAATCATTTTTCAAACAAAATATTTGGCCCATTTAAATTCACAAAATATGTTGCTTAAGCCCATCTACTGGCCCATGACACTATTGATATCTCCAAACACTTTTGGACATAAGCAGCCCATCGGGCAGCCCGGCTGCCCGAAATGAGAAGCAAACTTCGTCGCCCGAAAATCCCATTTTCTATGCTTGATTTTTGTTGTAAAATTCATCTCAGCGTGTTAGAAATGACCCTCAATATAATATTATGTATATGCTACACTAAAAATATCCTTAGCTCTGATACCACTTGAAAGCGGACGTTTTAGAAGTTCTAACGCAAGGAAGTCAAAATTTATTTTCAACAAACAAAAATCGAACACCTCTACTAAGATGTGTGCCAATACAAAAACCCAATTCATCATAGGGTGTTAAGAAAATATACCTATCAACTCTTGAGATTGATGTTTGGCTCCAACTTATTTGATAAAACCAAGCTCTTAAGGATGAAGTCTACAAGCCTCCCCTTTGAACACTTCTTGTTCAAAAATTAAGCCCATCACCACACTAGGTAATCCCCTTACACTTGCACTAGAAAATGTAAGGCATTTTCTTTTATAGTTTGCTATCAATTCATCAAATGAAGAAGCAAAATTTTTAAGAAAAGGAGAGTAGTTTTGGCCAAAGGGTGGAAGGAGAGAGGGAGGAGACTTTTCTTGGTCCTTGAAAAGAGTTAAAGGTGCATAGCATGCCATGCAAATTTTTAATGAAACAGTGCCCTCCACCCTTCACCTCCCTAGCATGCTTTTTAGTGGGCTTTCCCATGGACTTTATTTAAATGTCTCAACACAAATTTGAGTCAATTTAAAACTTATCAAGAACACATCAAGAACGTATTTTCAGAACAATGTAGTTTGAGCAGTCCCACGAAAACGATCATAACTCACTCATTTCTTATCCAAACATTTCGAATTTACTATAAAATCGAAGGTATCGAAAAGTTATACGCTTTACATGTTGAAAGGTTTTCCAGAAATTAGACCGAAAAATCTCAGTAATTCAAATGACAGCAAATTACGAGTTTTAGATCTAAAAACGTTTCAAAAATCGATCCAACAATTTTCTGCTTAAACTTAGCACATCATACATGGATTTTTACACATAATAAACAACACAATGCATAATATGACAAGATCGACGCAGGAAAAATAGAATATACATGTCTTTAAATCTTTAACGTTACCGAACGACGACACCGAAGCGGGGAAAGATACGAGGTTGATCTGGACGAACGTGACACTATTTTCTTGCAATAAATCTCACGAAAATTTGCTGGAATGCTGAAGGGAATGGAGCGGCTGCGCTGAATCTTAGAACCCTAGGTTTTCTTGTTCTCAAAATATAAAATCTGAAACATAGTTGTGTGTGTGAGTTTAAACCCTTTTTTAGTGTGTAAAAGTGTGTGTGCTTGGGATTTTGTGTGTGTGATGATTTAATTAAGGGAAAATTATTCCTTAATTAACTAATTAAAGTGCTAATTTAAAATATTAACTCAATTATCAAGTTAATCAAAATAGTAAGTTACCATACACTCTAATGAAAATCCTTTAATTAAAATAAAACACGCATATGCTAATTTTAAAAATTTTAAACTCTTAAATTACTAAATAAATAAATTAGGCTTTTAAAATACTAAAAATTATAAATCATAAAAAAAATGCCCCAATCCTAACTTAAAATAAATTACCACGTTTTAAAATTGCCAAACTAGTCGCTGGTCTCTTTTCCTCGATCCCGCATTGAGTAATCGCCTGAAACATGAAACTCAAGAAAAAATTTTAACGTGCATCACATAAACATAAATAATGCAATTTAAATAAATCATACATCAACTAAATCATTTTAAACTTAAATAAATAATTTAACAATTAAATAAATGCATGAGATTTACGTGTACTGATTTTTGGGCTCTACAGTCCCTCCCCCACTAATATAAATTTTGTCCTCGAAATTAAATCTTATCAAACAATTCTGGATAGCGAATCCTCATGTCCGCCTCTAACTCCCAGGTGGCTTCTTCCACTAATTTATTCAACCACCGGACTTTGACCAACTTTGTCACTTTATTCCGACATCTACGCTCTTGTCTGTCTAAGATTTGGATGGGTCTTTTCTCATATGACAGATCTAGAGCAAGCTGCAACGTCTCATAACTCAAAATGTGCTAAGGATTAGTTAGGTACTTTCTCAGCATCAGGACGTTGAACACATTGTGTACCCCGGCCAGATTCGGCGGTAAGGTTACACAATAAGCTAGTGTCCCAACTCTGTCAAGAATCTCAAACGGTCCAATAAATCTCGGACTGAGTTGCCTCTTTTCCCAAATCTCATAACACCATTCATGGGTGTTATCTTCACGAAAATGTGATCACCTACGGCAATCTCTAGATTCCTTCTCCTCTTATCTGTATAACTCTTTTGACGGCTCTGTGCAGTCTTCATCCTATCTCAGATCTTGACAACCACATCTGCAGTCTGCTGAACAATCTCTGGGCCAAGTTCTGATCTCTCGGCTTGGAAGCTGGGGTTACTCATTTTCCTTCTCTTCTTTTCTTTCCATCGGCTTGGAAGCTGGGGTTCCTCATTTCTCCTTTAATCCAATTTCTTCCAAGAAGTTAATTTTTTATTGAAGCTTTAATCTTTGCTTGGAGATTAGAAGTTTTTCTCCTCAAGAGTCTAGGAACAAGGTAAGAAAGCCTATTTTCCTTGGGTTAGTGATTGAAAGAAAGATATTGGGTTGTTTGGTTTGAATGTTGAGGTAAGGTTGTTAATATAATGATTGATGTTATTATTATTATTATTGTGTTGAAGGAATTCTTCAAGAACTAAGAAACTACTTGTATATTGGGTGGGTTGTAAGTAGACTTTTCCTTTGAATGCATCTCATGAGCTATGTATATGATAAATGAAGTTTCATTTGATTCTAGCTCCTTTAAATCATTGACTATGTATATTGTATGTAATGATATATTGAAAAGAAATGGAATTGTTGACAAAAGCAAAGTAAAGGAGCTAATTCTTTAGCACGCACACCACATGTTTGATAAAATGTTGCGATGAATGTTTTTATGGCTTGATCGTTATATGGTATTGTGGTGTTACCTATGGTAATTCTAAACCCACATGACAGAAGTTGATCAACATATTGACATGTACTGCGACTTCTTTTGACTGAGACGTATATGTGTGCCATTGACTGATGACCTATCAATTCCATACGAATGAAAAGAAATGAATTGTTCTATACATGTCATCTTATAACTGTTATATATGCATTTTATTGACTGATGGAATATTACACTATGGTATATGTGAAAAGGATCGATTTTAAGTGTCTAATACGCAACGGAAGTTCAAAAATTTATTTTCAAGAAGAAAAATCGAACACCTCTACTAAGATGTGTAGCAAATACAAAACACAATATGTCATACATAGGGTGTTAAGAAAAATATACCTATCAATCTCTTGAGATTGATGTTTGGCTCCAACTTAGTTGATAAACAACTAAGCTCTTCAAGGATGACAATCTACAAGCCTCCCTTTGAACACTCCTTGTTCAAAAATTAAGCCTACCACCAACTAGGTAGATCCACCTTACACTTGCACTAGAAAATGTAAGGCATTTTCTTTGAGAATTTTGCTATCAATTCATTAAAATGAAGAAGAAAAAATTTTTAAGAAAAGGGAGAGAAAATTTCGGCCAAAGGGTGGGAAGGATAGAGGGAGGAGACTTTTCTTGGTCCTTGAAAAATTGTTAAAGGTGCATGAGCATGCCATGCAAATTTTTAATGAAAAAGTGCCCCCAACGCTTCACCTCCCTAGTATGCTTTTTAAGTGGGCTTGTAACATTTACAAAGCCATGGACTTTATTTAAATGTCTCAAACACATTTGAGTCCATTTAAAACTTTATTTGATTTTACTCAAGCCCACTAGTGTAATGCCCCAGAATTTAATTACCGTAATCTGAAATGATTTGGGTAAAATTACCGTAATCGGAGATTAATCGGAAATGATTTATTTATTACTTGAGAGGATTATAAACGGAACGGATCGGACCGAGAAAGATGGAAGAAAATCGAACTGGAAGGGCTAGGTGTGCGTGACCCGAAGGTCTCGTGCATATGCGCGGAAAGTGTGCGCGCATATGCGCGCGCCATGTGAATATCCAACAGCAAGTCCAGAGAAGTTCGCGCACATGCGCGAGTGTAGCGCGCACATGCGCGGGAGGTCCCGAACCCTGGGCGCATATGCGCCGAGATGAACGCGCATATGCGCGAGTGAGCGAAGGCGGGAGGCAGTGTGTCTCGCGCATATGCGCGACGATTTGCGCGCATATGCGCGAGTAGTCCAGAAGCTGGACAGCACTTCCGGCGCATATGAGCGGATTTTGGGCGCGCATATGCGCCAATCATGCAGAACAAGGACAAGCCATTTGGCCTAAATGGTGCTACGTGTGTATATATGGATATATATATATATATGTATACACGATTCATTCCTGCAAAAATAAGAAAAGGGAAGGAACAAGGAACCGAGGGAAGATTCGGAGATTGTGAACAATCCGTCCGTTTGATTTCAAATCCGACTTCAGTATTGAATTCCTATCGACGTAGGCTACGACTGGACGTAAGTTTTGCTACGTTTTGACATGTTTTGAAATTAAACTATTGTCAGAATTGAATAGGATCCATATATGATGTTCTTGTCATGTTAGACATCATAGAATCGAAGTCAGATTAAGGAACGGACTGTTTCTGTAATTGTTATGATTTTTGGAATCAATTTAACTGAGAATTCATATCGGATATGTATTGTTATTGAGATTATGACTGGTATCGATATTGATTATGAGTTTTGGTATTATATCCGTGATGTTTGGACTGACGGGATTATCCAGACAGTATTGTTATGTCGTCGAAACATCAGTTGGTTGATATTGATCAGATTCGATATTGATTTAGATTGGATTGTGATACCGTATGTCGATTGACATTAATCAGATTATGTGTTTTGATTTGAGTATTAATCAGAACAGGTATTGAATTGAAGTGTGTATTGATATTATATCTATTCAACTGTTATTACCATATTGGGAATGGACCGAGATAGAGTCGGGACTTCTTCTTCTTCTTCTGAGCGAGAAGATAAAAGTATAAATTAATGTTGAGTTGGGATTGCACAACTCGAGGGAGGTTTGACTCGAGTTTCCCTAAATCACATACTGTACCTTATTGCATTGATATTTGCATTGAGTTGATTGATATACTTGTTCTCTTGATATTAGATAACATGTATTAGACGAGTTATCTTGTGACAGAAGTGCCGGATAGTGGTGGTATCGCCACGGCACATTGCACGATGTCTCAAGATAGGATATTAGCGATAGAGCTACAGTCCTTGACGGTTAGGTCAGGACACTGGATGTTTGGTTATATCGAGTAATGGAATCTATTACGGAATTCGATATAGGAACACCATATTTGGTTATATCGAGTAAAGGGTATTGGAATTCTTCTATTACGGAATTCGATATAGGAATACCAGGGCACTGGTTATATCGAGTAATAGAGATTATGGTTCCATCCTTTACGGAATTCGATATAGGAATACCACATCTGGAAACCGGGATCCCTAGGCTAGGATTGAGTCTAGTCTAAAACGTGGAGTCACGAGCTTGAGTGACAGTTATATTGATTGATATTGATTGATGTTGATTATGTTCCTGAATATGGTTCATGTCCTTTTATGTTCCGGATATTGGTACATATTTAGAATAGAAATTATTCTTGATACTGATCATGTTCCAGATGTTGGTCCATGTTTAGAATAGGAGTTATTCTTGATATTGATTATGTTCCTGATATTGGTACATGTCTAGAATAGGAATTATTCTTGATATTGAATTATGTTCCTGATATTGGTACATGTTTAGAATAGGAGTTATTCTTGATATTGATTATGTTCCTGATATTGGTACATGTCTAGAATAGGAATTATTCTTGATATTGAATTATGTTCCTGATATTGGTACATGTTTAGAATAGGAATTATTCTTGATATTGATTTATGTTCCTGATATTGGTACATGCTTAGAATAGGATTTATTCTAGAGATTGAATTATGTTCCTGATTAGGGTACATGTTTAGAATATGATTTATGCTTGTTATTGATTTATATCATGAGGTTGATATAGGATATGATTTTTGTTATATGCTCTTATATGATTTATATGATTGCATGTATACATGATTTATACTGGGATATTTATATCTCACCGGAGTTATCCGGCTGTTGTCTTGTTTGTATGTGTGCATGGCAACAGGTGGGCTAGGATCAGGGTCACGAAGAGAACGAGGCTGGACTAGATAGCGTGGAGATCCGGACTTTGAAGCAACTTAGGGTTCAGCACTGACTTATAGTTGAACCTAGTCGGATTATTGTAGATCATACAATAATTGTATGTTATGTTTAATATGTAATTTGAATTTAATTACATTATGTTTCCGCTGTGTAACTTTTAAAAAAAAATAAAAATTTTAGACCCTGTTTATTATACGTGATTATTTATTCCTAAATACGACTAAGGAATGAATTAGCTTCCGGGTCCCCACAACAGGTGGTATCAGAGCTGTAGGTCCTTGAATTGTAGGTTCCTTAGCACTGAGATAGAAAAGAGTGAACGGGGTAGAATGTGTTTTCTTTCCTGCTTTAGATTGCTAGCATGTGATATAGTATTATGTTGATTTACATTGAGTATGCTAGCATGCCAGCCTGTTTTATTGCGTTTAAATGTACGTTACCTGAATATCTGAATTGATTTGGTAATATATCTGATTTGAAAATAAATCAGAACCAATTTTGATCAGAAGGTAAGCTGATCAGAAAGGGATTGGGATTGATTATCTCATGTGATTACTGATTCCTGTGATCATCAGATATACCTCCTAGAAGCATTCCAGAAAGGGGTAGTACTTCGTCTGATCAGATAGATGTATCAGAAACTCGGATGGAAATTAAATTGAAAGAGTTTCAGTTATTTCAGCCGCCGATTCTGAGTAGTATCGAGACGTCTGAAGAGTATGAGAACTGGTTGGATGACATAGAAATACTGTTCGAATTACTTAATTGTACAGATGAACAGAGAATTAAACTGGTATTCCCTCAGTTACGAGAAGCTGCCAGAAGTTGATGGATTACAACCAAAGGAGTACTAGAACTGAGAGGTTCCCGAGGATTTCAGGGAGTTGGATCATCTGGATATGGTGATCAAGGAACAGACCCAGGACACACTTGATGATATAGTGGCAGGTGTTGTTCCTTTATGATTATGGTGCATATGTATTGATATATACTAATGCAATCGGGATGATTATCCTTGATTGGGTGGCACTGATATATGCTTTACCTGTTGGTTCTGTATCTACTGTGGTATTGGTTCTTTACCTTTTTAGGAAAAGAATTGATATGAGTGATATTCTGTGATATATCATATACTGCAGTAAGTTGAGAATGAGATTGAATTAGACTAGCTTGTACTTGTATTGTCTGATGATGACTATGTGATTGATATTGATATATCGAGCAAGTACAGAGCTATTATAGAGTCTTGCCAGGAAATGGTAAGATTTGGACCTGAAATGGCCAAAGAATGAATGATATACGGTAGGGATTCTCGATTTTGAATTCCTTGATATCTGTATCGTGATGATTCGATGATTATCGAAAGGAATGGAATAATTCCTTATGTATTCAGTGGATGACTGAAGTTGAGCTTATCAGGAATTGATTTACTAATAGCAGGAAGTTTGCTATAGTCTTTCAGATGAGATTTGAGGTTGTCCTGGATTAGGGAGAGTGATTTCAGTCTGGATTTGATTCCAGGTATTGGTTTCATTTTAGAATTTTTTTTTATAGACTGATATTGATTGAACTGAAAGAATTGAGATATCAGTTGAAAGATTTATTGCCTGAGAGATAGAGTTACATTTGATTATATGTTTCTCTGGAAAGTACTTCAGTTCCGATTATGGGTTGATGAATCCTGTGTCCAGCAATATTCTGAAGACATTATGCTCGTTTTATCTATGACATTTTGATATATTCGCAGCGTATGATTGAATTGAATATTCTGAGAACTGAGATTGTGGTATACAGAATTGTTCAGATATGAATCTCGATTGTGACAGATTGTATTCAGAGTCTATGATATCTGAAGATAGTATACTGACTGAATTATAGTACTGTTGAGATAGGGATCAGTGACTGAGAATGACATTGAATATGGTAGAATTTCCGAGATGTCAGAAATATCAGAAATTGCGTCTTATGCAGTCAGTAGATCAGTATTGTGTATTGATATTCTGAATCTGATCCGATATTATTATCACTCTGAGTCTGTGTTTGATATCGATTGTTATGAACCGTTGAGATTATATACAGTTCAGTCGAGTCAGAACTGATTTTGAGGATTTAAAGCAGTTCAGAAGTTGAATCAGACTGTTCAGAACTTGATTTTGATAGTTAGAACAGTGTGTCAGAGCCGAATACCAGGTAAGTAATATTTTATTTTATATGATTAGCTTATTTGTTTGTGTCAGATATTCGAATTTGAATTACAGGTATTGTCAAATGCACACAGTAGTAGATTCAGTACTATTCTGGTAACAGGAAATGTGTGATAATTCGAATAGACAGTTGTGATATAAACAGATAAAATCAGTGATGTCAGAATTTGTATGAAAGGTCTAAATCGCTGACAGATGAAGACAGACAGATATAAACTCTTAGATTGATTTTCTTGATTATTGATTTCTAAATAGAAATGGGAGTACATTTCTATAGACTGTGTGATGACACTACGGAAATCTTTCTTAGATGGGGTTGTGATGTGATTATGATTGAACGATTGTTCAAATATGCCTATGTTATATAGTACAGGATGACGTACTGATATGACCAGACGACCGAGAGGTAGGTCGAAAACAGGGGTCAGATTGTATTAGATGCCAAAGTTGATTTTATCAGACTGTGATTTTCGTTTGATTTTATATTTTTGGCTGAGGGTATAGCTTGAATTTTAGCTATAATTTATAGATTGACAGATAGTCGGAGTGAACTATCCTGATACTGGAGGATATCCAGGAAATATAGTGCTTGATTTTAGCACTAATTGACATGATTTATTGTCGCTTGTGAATTATTGTACAATAATAGCTATTAGATGAGTATCGAAATAGCTTTAGTCGAGGTATTGTACAGTGAGAACTGCTATTTTCCTTCGCATGGAAATGATATTGCAGTGTTACTTGAGATCGGATTTGATAGATCAGAATGCATAGACTAAATAAACCAACGTTGGACGATGACTGTTGGTATTGAAACCGAAGATTGAATATATCTCTGACTAAGATACTGAATTGTTATATGTTATCGATTGGTATATATGGATGCTGTATAGCCAATATTTTACGATTGATTCTGTCACGAATCATTTCAAGTAGTATTATGACATTATACTTCTTAAATGAGTGTTTTCCGTTTGGAGTCAAGATCCGGGAAAGAAAGATACTTCAGAATGATGTTAAGGAAATGAGTTTGGATGTTAAACTCTGTTATACATTTCTTCTGATAGATCGTAATTAATTTAGTGAGAGTTCGAGGACGAACTCAAATCTAAGAGGGGGAGAAATGTAATGTACCAGAATTTAATTACCGTAATCTGAAATGATTTGGGTATAATTACCGTAATCGGAGATTAATCGGAAATGATTTATTTATTACTTGAGAGGATTATAAACGGAACGGATCGGACCGGGAAAGATGGAAGAAAATCGAACTGGAAGGGCTAGGTGTGCGTGACCCGAAGGTCTCGCGCATATGCGCGGAAAGTGTGCGCGCATATGCGCGCGCCATGTGAATATCCAACAGCAAGTCCAGAGAAGTTCGCGCACATGCGCAAGTGTAGCGCGCACATGCGCGGGAGGTCCCGAACCCTGGGCGCATATGCGCCGAGATGAACGCGCATATGCGCGAGTGAGCGAAGGCGGGAGGCAGTGTGTCTCGCGCATATGCGCGACGATTTGCGCGCATATGCGCGAGTAGTCCAGAAGCTGGACAGCACTTCCGGCGCATATGCGCGGATTTTGGGCGCGCATATGCGCCAATCATGCAGAACAAGGACAAGCCATTTGGCCTAAATGGTGCTACGTGTGTATATATGGATATATATATATATATATATATGTAAACACGATTCATTCCTGCAAAAATAAGAAAAGGGAAGGAACAAGGAACCGAGGGAAGATTCGGAGATTGTGAAAAATCCGTCCGTTTGATTTCAAATCCGACTTCAGTATTGAATTCCTATCGACGTAGGCTACGACTGGACGTAAGTTTTGCTACGTTTTGACATGTTTTGAAATTAAACTATTGTCAGAATTGAATAGGATCCATATATGATGTTCTTGTCATGTTAGACATCATAGAATCGAAGTCAGATTAAGGAACGGACTGTTTCTGTAATTGTTATGATTTTTGGAATCAATTTAACTGAGAATTCATATCGGATATGTATTGTTATTGAGATTATGACTGGTATCGATATTGATTATGAGTTCTGGTATTATATCCGTGATGTTTGGACTGACGGGATTATCCAGACAGTATTGTTATGTCGTCGAAACATCAGTTGGTTGATATTGATCAGATTCGATATTGATTTAGATTGGATTGTGATACCGTATGTCGATTGACATTAATCAGATTATGTGTTTTGATTTGAGTATTAATCAGAACAGGTATTGAATTGAAGTGTGTATTGATATTATATCTATTCAACTGTTATTACCAGATTGGGAATGGACCGAGATAGAGTCGGGACTTCTTCTTCTTCTTCTGAGCGAGAAGATAAAGGTATAAATTAATGTTGAGTTGGGATTGCACAACTCGAGGAAGGTTTGACTCGAGTTTCCCTAAATCACATACTGTACCTTATTGCATTGATATTTGCATTGAGTTGATTGATATACTTGTTCTCTTGATATTAGATAACAGGTATTAGACGAGTTATCTTGTGACAGAAGTGCCGGATAGTGGTGGTATCGCCACGGCACATTGCACGATGTCTCAAGATAGGATATTAGCGATAGAGCTACAGTCCTTGACGGTTAGGTCAGGACACTGGATGTTTGGTTATATCGAGTAATGGAATCTATTACGGAATTCGATATAGGAACACCATATTTGGTTATATCGAGTAAAGGGTATTGGAATTCTTCTATTACGGAATTCAATATAGGAATACCAGGGCACTGGTTATATCGAGTAATAGAGATTATGGTTCCATCCTTTACGGAATTCGATATAGGAATACCACATCTGGAAACCGGGATCCCTAGACTAGGATTGAGTCTAGTCTAAAACGTGGAGTCACGAGCTTGAGTGACAGTTATATTGATTGATATTGATTGATGTTGATTATGTTCCTGAATATGGTTCATGTCCTTTTATGTTCCGGATATTGGTACATATTTAGAATAGAAATTATTCTTGATATTGATCATGTTCCAGATGTTGGTCCATGTTTAGAATAGGAGTTATTCTTGATATTGATTATGTTCCTGATATTGGTACATGTCTAGAATAGGAATTATTCTTGATATTGAATTATGTTCCTGATATTGGTACATGTTTAGAATAGGAGTTATTCTTGATATTGATTATGTTCCTGATATTGGTACATGTCTAGAATAGGAATTATTCTTGATATTGAATTATGTTCCTGATATTGGTACATGTTTAGAATAGGAATTATTCTTGATATTGATTTATGTTCCTGATATTGGTACATGCTTAGAATAGGATTTATTCTAGAGATTGAATTATGTTCCTGATTAGGGTACATGTTTAGAATATGATTTATGCTTGTTATTGATTTATATCATGAGGTTGATATAGGATATGATTTTTGTTATATGCTCTTATATGATTTATATGATTGCATGTATACATGATTTATACTGGGATATTTATATCTCACCGGAGTTATCCGGCTGTTGTCTTGTTTGTATGTGTGCATGGCAACAGGTGGGCTAGGATCAGGGTCACGAAGAGAACGAGGCTGGACTAGATAGCGTGGAGATCCGGACTTTGAAGCAACTTAGGGTTCAACACTGACTTATAGTTGAACCTAGTCGGATTATTGTAGATCATACAATAATTGTATGTTATGTTTAATATGTAATTTGAATTTAATTACATTATGTTTCCGCTGTGTAACTTTAAAAAAAAAAAATTTTAGACCCTGTTTATTATACGTGATTATTTATTCCTAAATACGACTAAGGAATGAATTAGCTTCCGAGTCCCCACAACTAGTTTAATAATTATTTTTAATTGGGCTCTATAAGGACCAATGTTATTTAATTAATCCAACACTTGAATTAATTTAATTATTTAGACTCTACTAGGCCCACTAGTCTTTAATTAATTCAACGCTTGAAATAATTTTATTTATTCCATAATAATGTTTACGAAAATCGCAATTTTCAAATACATTATTTATTTGGCCAACTTTCAATTTAGGAACACTTCCTCAAATTAAAAGTTACATTCTCCTTATAGATGTCATACTTCTATTTTTTCCTTACGTTTTTAAACTCATTTATAAGCCGTTCAACACATTGAACTATTTTACTTTTCAACGAGGTCTAGAAAGCTACATTTGTGTGGCCCTCAATGGTTCATTGATACAACTAACCGTGGGTTCACATCTCCATGTGATTCGGACTAAACATGTCCTTATACGAGCATACCCCAATTGCTCCATTCTTAATTATCAACTCCTTGATAACAAGAACGTCAGAACTCAAGTCTAATAGTACCCAACCAATCATGTTAAACGCCTAGTAGCATCGCTTACAAGATTCCCTAGGTATCAATTGATAGTACCTACAAAAACCATTCAATTATGGTTAGCGTACAGTACGGTCCCTTCATCTCATATATCCTAACCGATTCGACAATCATTGGTATATAGAGAGTTGTCAATGAATCGATACTATGTGTCATGTCTTAGTTGAATCGATGGTGTAATCTAAGAAACCCCTTTCTTAATTACTACCATACTCTGATCAGAGATTTCAAACTACATATACATGTGACCACATAGGATATCCATACCCGAAGGTAAGAGGTGAATCCACGACTACAATGCATCGACTCCTATATGTTTCGACAAAAAACCCAACCTTGCCACCTGATGACCCCATGAGAGTCGATAAACAAGTCAAAGTGTAATGCTAGCACATAGAGTCTCAATGTTGTCCCAGGTCATAAGGACTAATGGTGTACAACCATAAACTAGGACGTTTCCACTCGATAAGTGAGAACCACTTGGAAAGTCCTTTATGGAGGGTTATTCAGTGCCATCTACCAGGAGCACCTATCAGCATGCTCGGACATCACAATGTCCCCTACCAATGAAACATGGTACTCACATCACAGATACTAGTCTCAAACTCGAGCGGCCTATATCCTTCTTAGCGGGGGCTGAATCGATTAGGAACTGTTTAGAATATACACTATTTCAAATATGAGTTTCATGATACTCATCATATGAGCATCTCATATTCTTTCTACAATTTGAATATTCAAGGACTTTATCTATGCAACTAGCATGTGTGTATAGATAAAGAAGTGCCGAAACAATAATTTCAAATATTATTAAAATAAAAAACTGTTTATACATAGAGTTTCATTATGTACATTCGGCCAACACTTGGCTCGACGTGAACCTAATCTAACAATCTCCCACTTGCACTAGAGCAAACTACCCATATGCTTCAAACCCATCGATTTGCGATGCTTCTCAAATAATGGTCCAGGTAAAGGCTTAGTTAGCGGATCAGCAACATTATCTGCGGAGCCGACTTTGTCAATAGAGACATCTCCTCTTTGCACAATCTCTCGGAGGATGTGGTACTTTCTCAATACGTGTTTGGACTTCTGATGAGACCTTGGCTCCTTTGCTTTAGTAATGGCTCCCATGTTGTCACATAACACCAGAACAGGAGCAACTCCATTAAGAATGACGCCCAACTCTTGGACGAAATTCCTTATACAAACAGCCTCCTTTGCTGCAGTTGATGCAACAATATATTCTGCCTTAGTGGTGGAAACTGTTGTACTGTCTTTCTTGGAACTCTTTCAAGAGACAGCAGCACCATTGAGCATGAATATGAATGCAGAGGTTGACTTCGAGTCATCGATATCGCTTTGGAATCTAGAGTCGGTATAGCCTTCCAATTTAAATTCTCCACCCCCATAGACCAAGAACAATTTATTGGTCCTTCTCAAATACTTGAGGATGTCTTTCACAGCTTTCCTGTGTGAAATACCAGGGTTCGATTGATATCTACTCACTACACTTAGTGCGAAAGCCACGTCAGGACGTGTAGATATCATCACATACATGATGCTACCAATCGCAGATGCATAAGGAATGCTTGTCATCGCCGCTATCTCTGCATCAGTCTTGGGAGACATAGACTTGGATAGGGACGCGCCATGACACATGGGTAGATGTCCACTCTTGGACTCATCCATCGAGAACCGCTTCACGATGGTATCAATGTATGTGGACTAGGTGAGACCAAGCAATCTTTTTGATCTATCTCTATAGATCTGTATTTCCGATACAAAAGATGCTTCACTCAAGTCCTGCATCTAGAATTTACTCGCTAACCATATTTTAGTTGATTGCGACATTCCTACATCATTCCCAATGAGTAGAATGTCATCAACATACACCACCAGGAATGTCACAGCACTCCCACTGACCTTCTTATACACATAGGGTTCCTCAAGATTCTTAGTAAAACAAAACTCTTTGATTGTAATATCGAATCTAAGATTCCAACTCCTAGATGCCTGCTTTAGACCATATATAGATCTTTGAAGTTTGCATACCATATGATCACTTTCGACAGATGTAAACCATTCAGGTTGAGACATATAAATCTCTTCCTTAATATCCCCGTTAAGAAAGGCTGTCTTGACATCCATCGACATATCTCATAGTCATAACATGCAGTTATGGCTAGCAATATCCTTATAGACTTGAACATTGCAACTGGAGAAAAGGTTTCCTCAAAGTCAACTCCTTATCTTTGAGTATATCCTTTTGCTACCAATCGCGCCTTGAAGGTCAATACCTTCCCACCCGCCCCAAGTTTCCTCTTGTAAATCCATTTACACCCTATGGGAATAATTCCCTCAGGTGGATCCACGAGTTTCCACACTTGATTCAAATGCATGGAATTCATCTCAGATTCCATTGCTTCAAGTCACTTGGATGAATCGACATCAGATAACGCTTCCTTGAAGGTCCTTGGATCACATCTATGGTTAGGCTCATCATGGCCCTCTTCAAGAAGTAGACCATACATCATAGGTCGTTTCGAGACTCTCTCGGATCTTCTAGAAGCTTGTAACTCCTCTCTTGGCTCTTCAGGTGTGGGTTAAATAATTTTGGGTGTCTCTTGAACCTCTTCGAATTCTATCATCTCCCCTTTTCTATCCAATAGAAATTCATTTTCTAAAAAAGTCGCATTTCTAGAAAAAAAACACCTTTGTTTCTTAGGGATGATAGAAATAGTATCCAACTGAATTCTTTGGATATCCCACAAAGTAACATAAAATGGATCGACTATCCATTTTATCTCCCACCACCTGCTTCACATAAGCATGGCACCCCCATATTCTAAGATAATAATATTTAAGAGGCTTACCCATCCATATCTCATATGGTGTCTTATCAACTGCCTTTGAATAGACATTGTTCAACAACAGTGCCGCTGTCTCAATCGCATATCCCCAAAATTATGGCGGCAACTCCGTGAACCCCATCATAGACCGAACCATGTCCATCAAAGTCCGGTTACGACGCTCTGAAACATCATTCAACTGCGGTATAGCGGGTGGAGTCCACTGCGAGAGAATTCCATTCTCCCTAAGATACTCTTTGAACTCGGAACTCCAGTACTCACCACCTCGATCCGATCAAAGTGTCTTGATGCTTCGTCCCAATTGTTTCTCTACTTCACTTCTGAATTCTTTGAACCTTTCAAATGCTTCAAACTTGTATTTCATCAAATACACATACCCATACCTCGAAAATTCATCGGTAAAGGTGATGTAGTAGGCATGTCCATGCTTAGTGGTGATGCTAAGCAGACCGCAACATTGGTATGGATCAAATCCGATAACCCTTTGGCTCGCTCCACATGGCCCTTAAAGGGAATTTTGGTCACCTTTCCTTTTAGACAGGATTCACAAGTCGTGAGAGAATTAATATCAGACATATCAAATATACCTAATCCTACTAGCTTGTTCATCTTTCTTAGGGAAATATGTCCTAATCGAGCATGCCACAATTGTGCCGAATTTAGAGTATCTTATTTTCGCTTGTTTGTTGTTGTTATAGCTTGGACATTGTTTAGTGGAATATCTTTCAATTTTAAGTTATAGAGATCGTTTTCAAGTTCTGCAGTACCGATTAAACATTCATTCTTGTAAATGTTGCAAACAAATTTGTTAAATAAACTATAAAATCCATCTTTATCAAGCATAGAAATGGAAACAATGTTTTTCACCAAATCCGGTACAAACTAAACATCTCTTAAAATTAACTTAAAATCATTGTTCAAAAGAAAGTAAACATCTCCTATGGCCTTGGCAGCAACTCTTGCTCTATTGCCCATCCTCAAGAAGGTCTCACCTTCCCTAAGCCTTCTACTTCTTCCCATCACCTGTAAGTCATTACAGAGATGTGAGCCACAACCAGTATCCAATACCCAGGAAGTAGAAATAATTGAAATGTTTACTTCAATGTAGAACATACCATTTCCAGAACTTTTCTGGGCAAGATATTCTCTGCAGTTACGCCTCCAATGTCCAGGCTTCTTGCAGTGATGACAAATATCAACAGTCTTGTCAGCCTTGACTGGTGTGGCTGCCACAACGGGACTCGGAGCTAGCCTCTTCAAGGGCACGTTCTTCTTGGGACGTTTGAAAGAACGCTTCTTTCCCTTCCCATGTGGACCAATTTTCGTACCAGATGAAGAATCGACATAAAGAACTGACTTCTCAACATTCATAGAAGCCTGCATATAACACTTGGCTTTCAAGTCATGGTCACACCATTCCTTGTAAGTCTGCAATTCCTCAGGAGTGCAGCTAGTCGGAGCCTCAACAGGGGACGACTCAGTAAGTGTATACGCTATCCTTTCCGAATTCAAGATGATTTTCAGATTTCTTAGCCAATTGAGGTAATTAGGTCCGGTTAATACGTGTTTGTCGAGTATTATAGATAGCGGATTTCGAATCGAAGACATTGTCAAAAAGTATTGAAAAGTTAAACAGATAAATTTTAATGACTATTTTAAAATATTTAGTAAGATATAAAGTATGTACTTTTACTTTATAAATGTTTACTACCACTGTTTTGACATCTTTCACTACCCTCTAGTGAAAACGGGAAACTCCTTTCTTCAGTAGGTACACAAGGTCCAATTAGCGAATTATGATCCCGAATAATATCAGCCAATCACAATGCCTAAAAGGTAGTTTTCAATTGCATCTCCATGCAACCCTCTATGTAAACTTTTGTCTCACATTTGATTAGGACCCAATAATATGACGTCGTTCATCTTTACGTGTCAAGCCTTACCCATCGATGTTGAACCTTAATGGACTGTCACCATGAGTTCCCTCAATAATATGAGCCGAAATCATGGGAGTTCCACGTAGTTCACATCACCATGTCAATGGATTTCACAGCTTTCCGGCACCCAGGGCCCTCCCAATAATATGAGCCGAGCCCGAGCACGTGTAGCTTTCATCATGCAACCATTGTCGATGGAAGACATGGAAATTATAAATAGATTTATAATTCCCCATTTCGGGCTTGATATTAATTTTGAATCTTATTCAAAATGATGGTTTTTAATTTTGAAAGGTCTCATCATTAATTTTATTTAAAAGCTCGTTATGTTTGATCGTATGTTTGCCGGATTCATGCAACTTTGTTTTTATCATAATAATAACGCACATATTCATTATTTATAACATATCATACATATATTACAAACAGTAAACAAAACCAGGATGATCAATCGCCCCAACACTAATGGCCCGTGTGAGCTAAGCACGGGCCTAGGTCAAATCCTAGGGAAATGCATGGGATGCAAATGCAACTATTACATTAGCCTTCAATATTTACATGTCTTCGATCTTCATAATCATCAAGGCCACCATCTTTCAATCTTGATTTTCCACTATACTAATATTTACAAATAAATATCCATGGCAAATAGGGATACATCTCATGGGGTGGGAACGGGCCATAAACCAAGCCCACTTTAAATTTGATAATTATTACAATCATTCAACATAAAATATCCTAGCACACACCTACAAATTGGGCTTAGGCTTTTGATCATCCTTCATGCATAATATCACATATCATACACCATCAATTAATTATCACAATAATTAATTGATCCAATATTATATATCTTGATCCAATCACTAACCGCCACGATTATAAACTAAATTAACAAAGTATATAAACTCCTTTGTCTACTTTCTAATTAATTTATTTTTAACCGAATTTCTTATAAATCACAATTTACTATAAATAATTAAATTCCAACTTCAATTATTTAATTAATGAGATAATATGTACAACTTTTGTGAATTTAAACTTAAGGCCCAAAAAATCATTTTTCACCAAAAATATTTTGGCCCATTTAAATTAACAAATTGTATTAGCCATCTACTGGCCCATGACACTTTGATATTCCAAAACACTTTTGGACATAAGCAGCCCCTCGGGCAGCCCGAGCTGCCCGAAATGAGAAGCAACATTCTGCCCGAAAATCCCATTTTCTAGGCCTTGATTTTTGTTGTAAAAATTCATCTCATGCGGTTAGAAATTACCCTCAATATAATATTATGTATATGCTACACTAAAAAATATCCTTAGCTCTGATACCACTTGAAAGGGATCGATTTTAGAAGTTCTAATACGCAATGGAAGTTCAAAATTTATTTTCAAAAACAAAAATCGAACACCTCTACTAAGATGTGTAGCCAATACAAAACCCAATATTCATACATAGGGTGTTAAGAAAAATATACCTATCAATCTCTTGAGATTGATGTTTGGCTCCAACTTAGTTGATAAACAACTAAGCTCTTCAAGGATGACAATCTACAAGCCTCCCTTTGAACACTTCTTGTTCAAAAATTAAGCCCATCACCAACTAGGTAGATCCACCTTACACTTGCACTAGAAAATGTAAGGCATTTTCTTTTAGAAGTTTGCTATCAATTCATCAAAATGAAGAAGCAAAAATTTTTAAGAAAAAGGAGAGTAAGTTTCGGCCAAAGGGTGGGAAGGAGAGAGGGAGGAGACTTTTCTTGGTCCTTGAAAAAGAGTTAAAGGTGCATGAGCATGCCATGCAAATTTTTAATGAAACATTGCCTCCACCCCTTCACCTCCCTAGCATGCTTTTTAAGTGGGCTTTCCCATGGACTTTATTTAAATGTCTCACACAAATTTGAGTCAATTTAAAACTTTACTTGATTTTACTCAAGCCCACTAGTTTAATAATTATTTCTAATTGGGCTCTACAAGGCCCAATGTTATTTAATTAATCCAGCTCTTAAATTAATTTAATTATTTGAACTCTACTAGGCATACTAGTGTTTAATTAATTCAACACTTAAATTAATTTAATTTAGTCCATAATAATGTTTATGAAAATCGCAATTTTCAAATACATTATTTATTTGGCCAACTTTCAGTTTAGGAAAACTTCCTCAAATTAAAAGTTACATTCTCCTTATAGAAGTCATACTTCTATTTTTTCCTTACGCTTATAAACTCATTCATAATTCGTTCAACACATTGAACTATTTTACTTCTCAACGGGATCTAGAAAGCTAGCACTTGTGTGGTCCTCAATGGTTCATTGATACAACTAGCCATGGGTTCACATCTCCATGTGATTCGAACTAACATGTCCTTATACGAGCATACACCAATTGCTCCATTCTTAATTATCAACTCCTTGATAACAAGAACGTCAGAACTCAAGTCTGATAGTACCCAACCAATCATGTTAAATGCCTAGCAGCATCGCTTACATGATTCCCTAGGTATCAAATGATAGTGCCAGCAAGAATCATTCAATTATGGTTAGCATACAGTACGGTCCCTTCATCTCATATAGCCTGACCAATTCGACAACCATTGGTATATCGAGAGTTGTCAATGAATCGATACTATGTGTCATGTCGTAGTTGCATCGATAATGTAATCTAATAAACCCCTTTCTTAATTACCACCATACTCTGATTACAGATTTCAAACTACATATACATGTGACCACATAGGATATCCATACCCGAAGGTAAGCGGTGAATCCCCGACTACAATGCATCGACTCCTTTATGTTTCGACAAAACACCCAACCTTGCCACCTGATGACCCCATGAGAGTCGGTAAACAATTCAAAGTGTAATGCTAGCACATAGAGTCTCAATATTGTACCGAGTCATAAGGACTAATGGTGTACAACCATAAACTAGGACGTTTCCACTCGATAAGTGAGAACCACTTGGAAAGTACTTTATGGAGGGTTGTTCAGTGCACTCTACAAGGAGCACCTATCTGCATGCTCAGACATCACAATGTCCTCTACCAATGGAACATGGTACTCACATCGCAGATATAGTCTCAAAATCGAGCGGCCTATATCCTTCTTAGCGGCAGCTGAATCGACTAGGAACTGTTTAGAATATACAGTATTCCAAATATGAGTTTCATGATACTCATCATATGGGCATCTCATATTCTTTCCACAATTTGTATATTCAAGGACTTTATCTATGCAACTAGCATGGGTATACAAATAAAGAAGTGCCAAAATAATAATTTCAAATATTATTAAAATAAATACTGTTTATACATAGAGTTTCATTGTGTACATTCGGCCAACACTTGGCTCGACATGCATCTACTCTAACATTATGTACTTTTTATTTAATGGTCTACTTACTGAGTTTTTATAACTCATTTTCAGTTATGTTCATGAGATGCAGATGCAGGTAACCGATACTGATAAGGCGTGGTGTCGAGACGGAAGAAGGAAATGTGCCAACTTTGGAGGAGGGATGAAATGATCATTTTGTCTAAGGATGGCTAAGAATTTTTTTTTTTGAAATGGTTGAAGTGGTGAATATCTTTTGTTGTAAAACATTTGATATTTTGGGAGTTTTAACTTGAATAAACTATTTTGGTAATCAAATGCAACACTTTTGATTTTGTATATCTTTATGTTTTAGTTGTGGGAATTTTTATGATGTATTGGTTTTATTGCTTGAGGCAGGTGGTGAGTTCTTTTTACAGGGAAACTCTGCCAAAATTTTTAAAGCACTTACTTTCCTCCAAGTCTATTTTTTTAAAGCTTCAGCATTATAGAGTTTATTATTTTAAAATGGGTCAGGGTGTCACACTCGTCATCCCCATCACTTTGAGACTCATACCCACCATAGTCATTCAATATTATTACCCTCTTATACCCTCTTATTAGGATATTGAATAGCAATATTGTTAGAGTAGGTGCACGTCGAGCCAAATGTTGGCCGACTGTTCACGATGAAACTCTTTGTATAAACGATCTTTATTTTAATAATATTTGAATTTATTAATTTGGCGCATCTTTATCTTTATACCCATGCTAGTTGCATAGATAAAGTCCTTGAATATACAAATAGTAGAAAGAATATGAGATGCTCATATGATGAGTATCATGAAACTCATATTTGGAATACTGTATATTCTGAACCGTTCCTAGTCGATTCAGCCGCCACTAAGAAGGATAAAGGTCGCTCGAGTTAGAGACTAGTATCTGCGATGTGAGTACCATGTTTCATTGGTAGATGACATTGTGATGTCCGAGCATGCAGATAGGTGCTCCTGGTAGAGTGCACTGAACAACCCTCCATAAAAGGACTTTCCAAGTGGTTCTCACTTATCGAGTGGAAAAGTCCTGGTTTATGGTTGTACAGAATTAGTCCTTATGACCCGGGACAACATTGAGACTCTATGTGCTAGCGTTTCACTTTGACTTGTTTACCGACTCTTATGGGGTCATTAGGTGGCAAGGTTGGGTGTTACGGCGAAACATATAGGAGTCGATGCATTGTAGTCGGGGATTCACCGCTTACCTACGGGTATGGATATCCTATGTGTTTTTCATGTATGTGTGGGTTGAAATCTCTGATCAGAGTATGGTGGTAATTATGAAAGGGGTTTCATAGATTACACCATCGATGCAACCACAACATGACACATAGTATCGATTCATTGACAACTCTCGATAGACCAATAGTTGTCGAATCGGTCGGGATATATGAGTTGAAGGGACCGTACTGTACGCTAACCATAATTGAATGGTTCTTGCAGGCACTATCATGTGATACCTAGGGAATCACGTAAGCGATGCTGCTAGGCGTTTAACGTGATTGGTTGGGTACTATCAAAATTGAGTTCTGACGTTCTTACTATCAAGGAGTTGATAAGTAAGAATGGAGCAATTGGGGTATGCTCGAATAAGGACATGTTTAGTCCGAATCACATAGAGATGTGAACCCACGGCTAGTTGTATCAATGAACCATTGAGGGCCACACAAGTACTTGCTTTGTAAATCCCGATGAGAAGTAAAATAGTTCAATTTGTTGAACGGCTTATAAATGTGTTTATAAGCGTTAAGAAAAATAGAAGTATGACTTCTAAGAGAGAAATATAAATTTTAATTTATGGAAGTGTTCCTAAGATTAAAATTTGGCCAAGTAAATAATGTAGTTGAAAATTATGATTTTCATAAACATTATTGGAGACTAAATTAAATTAATTCAAGTGTTGAATTAATTAAACACTAGTGGACCTAGTAGAGTCCAAATAATTAAAAATAATTCAAGTGTTGAATTAATAATATTGAGTCTTGTAGAGCTCAATTAAAATAATTATTTAACTAGTGGGACTTGAATAAATTCAAGTAATATTTAATTAATCTCAAAATGTTTGAGATAATTAAAATTTAGTCTATGGTTTTTAATGTGTTAAAAACCATATTATATATGTGAGACATGCTAGGGTTTGCATGCTTGGGAGGTGAAAGGTTGTTGTTTACTTTTTATTAAAAAATTCCAAAAGCATGCAACTTTTGAGAGACAACTTTACACAACAACCTAGGCTAGTCTCCCACACTCCACACAATCTCACTTTGGCCGAAATTTTTAAAAAAATTTCTCTCCATTCTCTCTCATTTTTGTTCTTCATTTTTGGAGATACAAAATCATTCTCATTGAAAAATCTTCAAATATTTCTAGTGCAATATTTGAAGGGGTTTACATTGCTAGTGGTGGGCTTGATTTTGAAGCAAAGGAGGAGGAGCTTGTAGACTTATCTTCCATTTCAAGAGCTTTGTTGTTCACAACAAAGTTGGAGCCAAACATCAACCTCAAGAGGTTGATAGGTAAATCTTTCTTAAACATCCTATGCATGTTTTTGTGATTTTGTAAATATTACACAAAATATATATGGTGGCCGAATTTTTGTGCTAAAATTAAAATTTTTGACTTCCGTTGCGCTTCCGGCCACCGTAACCGGTCCGCTTTCAAGTGGTATCCGAGCTAAGGTTACGGTTTTTGTGTAATATTTGCATAATATTATGTTGAGATCGATTTCTAACCGTTTGAGAATTTTTGTGCATACTATACTCAAGGACCGAAAATTTTACAAAACAAAAAAAAAAAAACATTTTTTTCGGGCAGCCCGAGAATGCAGTTTTTAAAATAATTTTTTTTTTTTGTTGTGGCCGGAATCCGGCGACGGAGCTCCGGCGACGGCGATGACGGCTAGGGTTTCCAAAAGTGTTTTGGAGAATCTTAGTGTCATGGGCCTTGAGATGTTGGGCCATTAGATGGTCAACATATTTTGTGAAATTTAAATGGGCCTAAGTATTTTTTTGAAAAATGAGTTTTGGGCCCTTAAGTTTAAATTTACAATTGTTGCACATATTTTCTCATAAAATAAATAATTGAAGTAAGACTTTAATTATTTATAGTAAATGGTGATTTACAAGAAATTCGATTATAAATAAATTAATTTGAAAGTATACAAAGGTGTTTGTATACTTTGTTAATTTAATTTATAATTGTGGCGGTTAGTGATTGGATCAAGATATATAATATTGGATCAATTAATTATTGTGATAATTAATTGATGGTGTATGATATATGATATTATGCATGAAGGATGATCAAAAGCCCAAGCCCAATTTGCTAGATGTATGCTAGGATATTTGTGTTGAATGATTGTAATAATTATCAATTTAAAGTGGGCTTGGTTTATGGCCCGTTCCCACCCCATGAGATGTATCCCTATGTGCCATGGATATTTAATTGTAAATATTAGAACAGTGGAAGATCAAGATTGGAAGATGGTGGCCTTGGTGATTATGAAGATCGAAGACATGTAATATTGGATGCTAATGTAATAATTTAGTTGCATTGCATCCCGTGCATTTACCCTAGGATTGGACCTAGGCCCGTGTTTGGCTCACACGGGCCATTAGTATTGGGGCAATTGATCATCCTTGTACTGTTTTCTATTTATAATATATGCATGATATGTTATAAATAATGAGTATGTGCGTTATTATTATTATAATAACAAAGTTGCATGAATCCGGCAAACATACGATCAAACATGGCGAGCTTTTAAAATAAAATTAATGATGAGACCTTTCAAAATTAAAAAACCCTCATTTTGAATTAGATTCAAAATTAATATCAAGTCCGAAAAGGGGAATTATAAATTTGTTTATAATTTCCTTGTCTTCCATCGACAATGGATGCATGATGAACGCTACCCGTACTCGGGGCTCGGCTCATATTATTGAGGGGGCCCTGGGTGCCGGAAAGCTGTGACATCCATTGACATGGTGATGTGAACTACGTGGAACTCCCATGATTTCGGCTCATATTATTGAGGGAACTCATGGCGACCGTCCATTAAGGTTCAATATCGGTGGGTTAGGCTTGACACGTAAAGATGAACGACGTCATATTATTGGGTCCTAATCAAACGTGAGACAAAAGTTTACGTAGAGGGTTGCATGGCGATGCAATTGGAAACTACCTTTTAGGAATTGTGATGGCCGATATTATTCGGGATCACAATTCGCTGATTGGACCTTACGTACCTACTGAGGAAAGTGTTTCCCGTTTTCACTAGAGGGTAGTGAAAATGTCAAAACAGTGGGAGCGATTATTTATAAAGTAAAAGTCCAAACTTTATATCTTATTAAATATTTTGAAATAGTCATTAACATTTATCTGTTTTACTTTTCAGTACAAATCTGTGACAATGTCATCAATTCGCAACCCGTTTTCGGTTATTCTCGAAAAACACGTTCTAACCGGACCTAACTATATCACTTGGCTAAGAAATTTAAAGATCGTCCTAAACTCGGAGAGAATCGCATACACACTGACTGAGTCGCCCCCTGATGAGGCTCCGACTGACTGCAGTCCCGAGGAACTGCAGACCTACAAGGATTGGTGCGACCATGACTTGAAGGCCAAGTGTTACATGCAGGCTTCGATGAACGATGAGCTGCAAAGGCGATTCGAGGATGCAAAGAATGCTGCTGACATTCATTTGCACCTCAAGGAGCTCTTCGGTGAGCAGACTCGGCCTTTGAGGCATGCCACAGTAAAGGAGCTCATCACTTTACGCATGCGAGATGGGACTTCGGTCCATGAGCATGGCCTAAAGTTGATTGGGCTCGTGGACAAGCTCGTGGGCATGGATTTGATCTTGCCATCAGAGTTGACCACGGATGTGCTACTGTTGTCACTGCCTAGCTCTTTCGATCCTTTTGTCGTGAACTTCAATATGAACAAGCTCGAGCCCAGCCTTGAAGAGTTGGTGAACATGCTTGTAACCTTTGAGTCCACCATCAAGAAGGAGAAGTCGGTTCTTTATGTGGGCTCTTCATCTGGCACGAAGACCGGTCCACATGGGAAGGGAAAGAAGCGTTCTTTCCAGCGCCCCAAGAAGAGCGAGCCCTTGAAGAGGCAGACTCCGAGTCCCGTAGTGGCAGCCGCGCCAGCCAAGGCTGAGAAGACTGTTGACATCTGTCACCACTGCAAGAAGCCTGGACATTGGAGGCGTAACTTGCAGGGAATATCTTGCGCAGAAGGGTTCTGGCAAAGGTATGTTCTACATTGAAGTGAATATCTCCATTAACTCTACTTCTTGGGTATTGGATACCGGCTGTGGCTCACATCTCTGTAATGATTTGCAGGTGATGGGAAGAAGTAGGAAGCTCAGGGAAGGTGAGACCTTCTTGAGGTTGGGCAATGGAGCAAGGGTTGCTGCCAAGGCTGTGGGAGATGTTTATTTATGTTTGAACAATGATTTTAATTTGGTTTTAAGAGATGTTTTATTTGTACCAGACTTGATCAAAAACATTATTTCCATTCCTATGCTTGATATCGATGGATTTTCTTGTTTATTTGGCAAAGGTGTTTGCAATATTTACAAGAATGAATGTTTAGTTGGTACCAGGTGAACTTGAAAACAATCTCTACACCTTAAAATTAAAAGATATTCCACTTAACAATGTCCAAACAATAACAACAACAAATAAGCGCAAACAAGATACTCTTAATTCGGCACAATTATGGCATGCTCGATTAGGTCATATATCCCTAAGAAGGATGAACAAGTTAGTGGGAGTTGGCATGTTTGATATGTCCGATATTAATGCTCTCACGACTTGTGAATCCTGTCTGAAAGGAAAGATGACCAAAATTCCCTTTAAGGGCCATGCGGAGCGAGCCAAAGGGTTATTGGATTTGATCCATACCGATGTGTGCGGTCCGCTTAGCATCACCACTAAGCATGGACATGCCTACTTCATCACCTTTACCGATGACCATTCGAGGTATGGGTATGTGTATTTGATGAAATACAAGTCTGAAGCCTTTGAAAGGTTCAAAGAATTCAGAAGTGAAGTAGAGAAGCAATTGGGACGAAGCATCAAGACACTTCGATCGGATCGAGGTGGTGAGTACTTGAGTGCCGAGTTCCAAGAGTATCTTAGAGAGAATGGGATTCTCTCGCAGTGGACTCCGCCCGCTACACCGCAGTTAAATGGTGTTTCGGAGCGTCGTAACCGGACTTTGATGGACATGGTTCGGTCTATGATGGGGTTCACGGAGTTGCCGCCATCCTTTTGGGGATATGCGCTTGAAACAGCGGCACTGTTGTTGAACAATGTCCATACAAAGGCAGTTGACAAGACTCCATATGAGATATGGATGGGTAAGCCTCCCAAGTATTCTTATCTTAGAATATGGGGGTGTCCTGCTTATGTGAAGCAGACAGTGGGAGATAAATTGGATAGTCGATCCATTTTATGCTACTTTGTGGGATATCCAAGAAATTCCATTGGATATTATTTCTATCATCCCCAAGAAACAAAGGTGTTTGTTTCTAGGAACGCAACCTTTTTGGAAAAGGAATTTCTATTAGATAGAAAAGGCGAGAT